>NW_024543092.1:100000-1300000 GCF_018167655.1 Microtus oregoni
AGGGCCCTCAAAGGAAGTGTTTGGAAATGTGTATTTAAACTAAGGAGTACATATCCAAGAGGAAAGAGAGGTTGACCAGTGAAAGGGGAACACCCCAAGTCAGTAGTCACAGTAGATGCCATAGTTGCAACCTCGTAGAAGCTAACAGCCACCAGCCTGACTCCAGCCCGGGATGAGCGACTCTCATTAAACAGGACGGACTTTCTCAGAGACTGCAAGGTTATCTTAGGCTTCCAGCAAGCGATGGTGACTAATGGAAGTTCCTCCATGTGCTCCACTTGAAGATCAGGCTAAAATTAACACCGCGGGTAGACAGAGGCTTGCCAAGATCACACTCACATCCATTACGCCGTGGAAGAAAGCCTTCTCTTGAAATCTAGAGGGAACATGCAACGACCAGAGTCCTTCCAGGGTCCAGCGTGCCTGCTTTGAGTTAAGCTGGGTCATTTGGAGAGAGGCCTCTTTATTTCTGTCCTTTCGACGGGCTACATTTAGACTTTAAACAATCAGCCTCTCTTTAAGTTTTCTTTCCTTTTCTTTTTAAAAAAAAATCACCTGCTATAGAAATTCTAGTATTTTGTATTTTTAGAAGCTGGGGTTGGAGCAAGTACAAAAATCAAGCCTCCCAGCCTCACCCTCCTTACAATTTTTTTTTTTTTTTTTTAAGCCTTTAGCAGGGCATGATAAAGTGAGCACTGAAAAGGTCGAGACATCGCGTGTTAACTCCTTAGGATCAGGAGAACAAAGTCCTACTCCGACGTAGGAGCAAAGCGGTTTAGGAAGACAAGTGTTCCTCATTGCAAGCCCTCCTGAAGGCTCCACACACTTCACAATTAGGCGCATTTATTTCTCCATCTGTTGCCGTTTAGTCGCAACCATGGAAGTTGAGGCAAGACTGCTCCTTTCTGATTTGATTCTTTTGTTCCTCTCCCTGACATTTCTAAATCCAGCGCTCTGTGAACTGTTTAGTTTCTTCAGTATTTTTCTCCTTCAGAGAGAGGAAGTGTGTGTTCTGCAGGACAGAACCTCCTGTCTTCTCAATTGCACTAAAAAAAAAAAAAAAAAAAAAAAAAAATTCAGTCCAAAGCTCTCCGAATAAATCACCTACGAAAGAGGGGGAGGAGGGCTGGAAGGGAAAGAATGGAAAAACACGCTGAGCTGCATAAACATTTTAACTTTCAAATGAATGCAGGCGACCCCTGACTGTGGTTCAGCCTCTATTTGTGAACTGCACTGGGCACACACAAATAATACCTTCCTTTGAACTTCCCTCCACACTGAAGGGCGGGGTGGGGGGGCGACTTTTAAACCCCTCTCAGCTACAGTCTGAGAACTCTCCTCATCACATCTCATCCATTCATTCGTTCATTCGTTCGTCCGTTCGTTTGTTCATTCGTTCTCCTTCCATCCATTCACCCACCCATCCATTCCCTCACTCATGTAGCCGCAGCAATTACCTGTTAAGCGCAATTGAGCAGACAAAGCTAATAGAGGTGAGTTCTAGGTCGATCTAGAATAGAGTCCCGGGTGCTAAAAGTCTAGTTTTTAGAAGAAAAAGAAGTATTTAGACAAATAATTCCATGGCCAGATGTAAGATCACAGCTTTGGTAAAGGTAGCAAGGGAATAGTACCTGTACTATGAACACAGCCAAGAGATGAAACAACTCCAGCTTCAAGGTGGGTTTTCATGAGGAAGTAAGAAATGTGCAGGTTGAGCCAGGAGTTAGTTCACTCAAGAAGGAAATGGGGAAACTTCTGGGTTGAGGAGTATGTTTTAACTGTAGAGGTAAGACAGGCCCTGGGAATGCTAGAGTGAGGGCCAGTGTGGCTGGGGACAGGAGGTCAAGGGCCAGCTAGTAAACACTGTAGGGGGAAAGGGGCCAGACAAATGAGTGTAGAGGTCAAAGTAAGACTTCTGTCTTTCTCTTTAAATAAAAATATTGTATTTATTATTATTATTTATTGTTTATTACTTTCAGAAGAAACTCATGTCTGATACTGTAAATCTGGTCAAGAACTCACTGTTTGGAGTTCGTAGGCTCCAGCGGTGAACCCATCACTATTATCCTACCAAGTCCACACAGTATCACACTGCCCTCCAAGTTCACATCTTTACCCATGATAGAGAATAATTATCTTAGTAGTGCGCAGCTACAGATGGGGCATCTATATTACACCCCCTCCGCAAGGCTCAGGGATCATTATAGACAAGGTGTGATTGTAATAGCCAGAGGTGGGGGCAGGGGTGGGGTGGGGTGGGGTGGAAGGGGACTGGACCAGAGTATTATGTACGGTGGACTTACACAAAGGAAGTCTTGAAAAAAAAATGCATTTGGATGGCAAACTGCTATTAAATTGCTTGTTAAAATAGTCTTTTCAGTAGAAACAATATACTGCAAAATATAAGGCCCCTGGTCAGCCTCCCCAGGGGTCCCAGGTACCAGCAGATCTATGGCAGTCTGACATCGTGTTGGGATCACCTTATGAGAATGTTTGCCTATGTATCTGTGCTGGGATGGGGTTTTACAGTCAGGGGCTAAAGGGCAAGGGACCAGCAGAATGGAACTTTAGATCAGGAGCAAGGACTCAGGCTGAGAAGGACCAAGGAGCGGGATTAGCAGAGACAAGAGACAGAAAAAAACCTTGTCCGAGATGCCATGATGAAGGCGTGGTGGTAAGGAAAGGAGCAAGGTGGAGTAATTAAAGGGAGAGTGTATTCTCTTTGGATGTTGTCTGCCAAATTTCTATGCTCCGGGAGGGGTTGGAAGGAGAACAGGGAGGAGTAGGAGTGATGTAAATACAGTATTCATATTGGAAATTCTCAAAAGAAATCATACTGAACAAAAAAGGGGAAGCCATTCCCATGATCTCTACCCTCTTCCACACAGCTACCCTGCACTACACAAAATTCTTAGATGTCCACTTAGCTCTTTAAGAGAAAGACAGGCTTGTTCTAATGCAGGTCTTGTGCAGGCAACCACAGCTGCTAGGGTGGCCCTGTGGGGTCCAGTCGATTTTAAAGTGTCCCCCCCCCTCCAATTCCCTGCCTTCTTACCTTGTGGCTACGAGGGAGCCACAAACAGTGCTTCTTAGTTGACTGTGCAAGACCTTGTGATAGGGTAGGAAAGACAGGTAAATCTGTTTGTTAATGGGTTCTACAGCTGGCAGGGCTGCTAAGCCCACAGAACTTTCTTCAATGGTGGGTAAGGTCTCTCCCCAACGCAGTACCCATTAGCACTTAAAATGTGGCATTGAACCAAAAGACGATTTTTTTTGTTATTTTAATGAATTAAAAATAGCCACAGGTCTTTGAACTGGAATTTCCATTGGGGTGGGGGGAGGCAGGAGGAGACAGGCTTAATGGGATACAAAGGAGATAAACAGATAGGGCCTGCTAAAAATAATCCAACGGAGCAGAAGGGAAGATATTGGGAAAAGGGAAGGGAATGACCCAGAGGGGACTGGGTTCTCAGCAGGATTGTAGTGGGGGATGTGAAAGATTAACACTAAGTATAATAATAGCATTATATATATATATATGAAAATACAATGATGCTAACTTTAAAAACTAATAAATTTTTCATTGCAAAAGCTGAAGGGCAAAACCAAAATAAAACCAACGAGTGACATTTTTTGGAGCTAAGGAAAAAGCAGTTAGATTCCAGATTAATGTCATTTTAACATGAGCAAAATGTGGGATACGTGACATTTATATAGTCTTCTAGGGAAATAAGTTTAAATGTGTTAACAAAGCTAAAAGTCACCCAACGAGGATGACTGGTCATTTTGTAGCTTTTCTCAAACCTTGTCTACGCCTTCTCTTCTAGAAGGACCCCGTGGACATTTCCAATATCGAGTTCACAAGCTCCGTGAGTTCCTTGAAAGCGGCAAGCCAGCCTGACTCTATCCACAAGCTGGCGATCATTATTTTATCGAGCTTCCCAATGGGAAGAAAGCTGAGCTTTTAAGGAAAATGGATCTTGCAATGGTTAAAGTTCCATGAAGGAAATGCAGTATAAAATTCTGTGTTCCAACAAGATGAGCATCACCCATTTTTGAAAGAAATCAGTTCAGGGCAAGTTTCTGGAACATCTTGTATCAGATAGAGTTGTTTGGAGGTTTGGTGCTGTGTTTCTGGTAGCAATGGGGTCCAAAGATATCATCACACCTAACTTGCAGAGAAGGGATTAAGGGGGAAAAGGGGGTAGTGGTGGAAATGTTTCCTCAAAGTCTGGAAAGAACATTTCTGGGAGAAAACTTTGTTGGGTTGGCAAAAGTTAGTGATGGTTTCAGAGAGGTGATGTAGGAGAATCCTGAGTTCCCTGGTGATAAAAAAGAATGCAAAAACTCTTCCCCTACTATTGATAGTTAACATCAAATAGACCCTCTACGACACCTATAATTTACCCCTGTATTTCAGACCCCTCATTATTAACATTCAGTAAATGGTATGCACTTCTGTCTGCTTTACAGGGGAAACAGATAAGGCATCAAGTGTAAAACTCTTGGATAACTCCAGTATGTACGAAAACATAAGCAATTTTATTTAGTATTTAGGGGCGAGTGATCTTGTTGAAGGGTGCAGAGGGATTGCAAGTGTTAAATTGTAACTGGCTCTCCCTCTGGCTAGCAGAAGGGCCGTGGCAGCAGGGAAGGTGCCGCATTGCTATGTCCAGGGTCTAACTTTGCTCCATAGCTGGGCTGAGGAGAGCTGCACGGGTTGTGAAGAGAAAAGCTAGAATGTTCTAACTGACTGAAGCTAAATGTTTTTCTGTCCAGTGTGGTGGAAATTGGGAACACGTAAATATTTTCATCACAGAGTGTCTTCCTGCTGGCATTCCATTGGATGCAGTCACTTGTAGAAGCTCTTGTATGTTCACAGTGGGATTCTTGACTACAGACTCTCAAAGCACATCTGAACCAACACACATGAAGTCCCAGCCCTGTGTAGACGAGCTACTGGCATTTTATTTTATTTTATTTTATTTATTTTACTACTTCTTCTTTTCTTTCTTTCTTTCTTTTTTTTTTTTTTTTTGAGACAGGTTTCTCTGTATAGCAGTCCTAGCTGTCCTGGAACTTATTTTGTAGACCAGGCTGGCCTGGAACTCACAGAGATCCTCCTGCCTCTGTCTCCCAAGTGCTGGGATTAAAGGTGTATGCCACCATTGCCTGGCTTTTATGTTATTTTGGTGAAACAGCAAGGATTAGGAAGAGTTCCAGGAAGTCCTTGTTGATGCATTTGCCTAAAGTAAAATACTACCAGGTGGATTCTAATTTCCTGTTGACTCTAATATGGCTTTAGTCATGCATGCTCTTTGTGGCTTTGGCTGCTCCAGTGACCCCTCTTTCCTGGAAGGTTGTCTTCAAATTCTTCTTTATCATTATCATATTTGTATCATCTTAACTCTAACCCAGTCTGCTGGATTGGATGTTGTCATCTAGGTTTTGATCCAAATGCACGGGTCCTTTTAAGTGTTCTGGAATTGAAATACTGTTTTTATTTATTTTATTTTATTTTGGTCAGGGCTACACACAAAAAGATGTTTTTTTTTTCCCCTCACAAGTTTTTAGATTCTGTTCTCAAACTTTCATATATTGAAAGCTTGCCTTTCAAGTTTCCATAGGGAGGGAGGTGTTTCTAAAAGGCCCAGGGAAGAAAGTGGAGTTTGGCCAGCAGTGTGGCTGGGTCACAGGCCTCTGTGGGACCAAAGTCCAAAGCAACAGGCAAGCACTCCTTGCAAGCTTCCATCCCCCTTCGCTTCCCTTGTAGAGTCATTAGAAGGCTTTATGATTTTTTTTTTCTTTTCACTATTTCAGCAACTCCTTCTACAGGGACGTGTTCTCCTCATGCACAGAAGCCCTGTTCAAACATTACCAAGAAAACTGATAAGAAGAAAAACATGCACTGGTGAGTTCTCAGAAAGAAAGCATTAGATTTAACTACGGGGCAATACTGCCCCGATTACTCAGCCCAGCTGACGGCAACGTTGCCAGGCAGCACTTGCTCTGCCAAGAATGGCTGTAGAAGGAGGCAACCATGTGGTTTGTATTACCGATTTTTTTTTCCCTGAAGTTTTTCAAGGTCCAGGATAGAGAACGTCATCCACAATGATAATTCAGTTTGGAATGACTACATTTTCAAGGCTGTCTTCAGCAGCCGCTGATTTGCTGTGGATCCTAATATCCGTGTTCACATTTTTACAACACGGCCGAGATAAATACAGCGTCTGTCAAGATCCCACTGTATGCAAATAGCCGACTTTCTGGCCAAATTCTGCTTCTTGAAAAAAAGAAAGAAAAGATTAAAAAAAAAAACAAAAAAACAATTCCCTGGCATTTTCTATGCTTCTGCTTACAACCTTTAAGAAGGCAGCTCAGAAAATAGAAACCGAAGCCAGAATCAGTGCAACTCTCTTGTGTTTATTTCTTCCACCCACTTCAGAGTGGGAGTTGACGGAACAAAAAAAGTCACAATTTGCCACCAACCAATCAATCTGTGTAAAAAAGAAAAAACCCATAAAATTTAAATGTTTTCATTCGTCTTTTATCATCTGAATTTTTTCACTTACAAGAAGGTCGACAAATCTAAAATTATTCACACTTTGGAATTCTCTTGGGTCTTCTTGGAAATACGATTCTCAGAAAGTCTAGAATACTAAATTGCAACAAATGATTCAATTCTTAAGCAAATTTGCACAGTCATATGGTTTGTGAATCTGTGTTTAGTAAAAGTCCTTGTGAATTACACCCCTTCTTCACAGAGACACACCCACCTCTGACTCTGTCCAGGGCACCATCCTTCCCACTGTGTGCCTTCCTTCTGCCATCTTTCCCACGGTGCGCCTTTCTTCCCACGGTGCGCTCTCCTTCCATGGTGCACCAGCCTTCCTATGGTGCTGAGCTCAGGTTCAGTTCTAAAAGAGTGTTTTAAGAAGTCATTTTCTAATATTTATTTATTTTTTTGGTTTTTTTCAAGACAGGGTTTCTCTGTGGCTTTGGAGCCTGTCATTTTCTTTAAAACAGCTGTAGCAGAGTTCAGATGTTCTCGTCTTTTCTGATATTAAGGCTTCTGGGCAATCTACTAAGACAACTCCTGGAAGCAAGGTCTTTCTCTCAGGGGATGTAAAGCAGCAGGAATCCGAAAAAAAATTGCATAGCTGTGGCAGTCATACATTTCTGCCAAGACTTTCACACAAAGAAGAAGAAAAGCAAACACAAAAACAAAAAACAAACCTCCACTTGTCAGTCACGATGCCTTGGTCTAAGCAAAATGCAGGCCTGTTTAGAGGGAGACTCTCAAGAATAGTCATTTAGACTCCAAAATTATTCTTCGGAAGACACTAACTTAGTTTTGTCAAAACATAACCTTTGTTCTGAAAACAATGTCGGGACTTGGAAAGTCCAATTAAAGAAAGCGGCACCTGTGGGGTAGGCGGCATCTTCTCTGTATTTATTGTACATGGCATCTGTCTGTCTGTCTACCCGTTTCTCCAACTTTTTCGTTGAGGCAGTCAGCAAGGATTACTGAATTCTCACTGCGTTCTAGGCATCATCCTGGATTGTGAAAACAGAAAATATTAAAAACAACAAAACAAAACAAAACAAAACAAAAAAACTGCGGCTATAGTCACAAGTCCAGTGTCCTAGACAGGAGACAAAACGGTCCTAAAAGAGGCAATCCACTTGAATAAGCTGTCGCAGTCAAGAGAAACAGCCACTGAAATGGCAGGGCAGAGAGAACATGCAGGAGACTGAACGCAAGAGGATTAGGTCCAGGATCCTACGAGGAGCTCACCAGAAGACAGACAGTTTTTCTTTCCAGAAGCCTCTTAAATTTCGTGGAAGATTTACTGTCTGTGTTCAGTTTATTTTTTCTCTTGAGATGTGTAAGGTTAGTGGTGCTAGCTTAAGGAATTGTCCACCACGGAGCTATACAATTAAGGTGCTCTGCCATCATTTCATGATGGGAATAGCCATCCTAAAACAGGGATTACTAAGTAGACAACTTAAGTCAGGTGGCATTTCTTGCTGCGGGAGGACCTTCCGCTCCTTCAGCCAATAGTTGCTGAAGTAGAAGCCCATTGTGCTGCGTGAGAGCCTTCCGCTCCTTCAGCCAATAGCTGCTGAAATACCAGCCTAAGGGGCGTGGTCTATTTATCTTTAAAAAAGAATGGCAAGCTTCGGCCTGCTGTCTTGGTTCCGGTGCTTGGGTGCTTGGTTCCTGCTCCTGCTCTGGCGACTAGGAGAGCAGGCCGAGGCTTTAAAGATAAATAGACCACACCCCAGTGGGCTGGTATTTCAGCAGCTATTGTCTGAAGGAGCGGAAGGTCCTCCCGCAGCATTTCTTTTCAGAAGATTTTGAAAATTTATGTTTTGTCACACCTTATATTTGACATATTTCAAACTGCTCCCCATTGCTGTATGGGTTCACTATAGTTGACCATGACTCACTGAGAAACTAGCTAAAGACATCCTTGAGGTGTTTACGTGTGTAGGCAGAGTTTTCCCTCAGGACCCCAGTCAGCTCCGTTCAGACAGCCACTTCCCAAATAATCACACAGAGACATATTATTAATTATTCAGACAGCCACTTCCCAAATAATCACACAGAGACATATTATTAATTATTCAGACAGCCACTTCCCAAATAATCACACAGAGACATATTATTAATTATTAACGCTTGGCCTATAGCACAGGCTTATTACTAATTAGTTCTTACACCCTAAATGAAACCATTTCTATTAATCTATGTGCTTCGCAGAGGCTCATGGCTTTTACCTCTCCTACATGTCCTGTTTTTCTCTGACTCCACCCACCTTCTTCTCAGCCTTCTCTCTTGACCTGAAAATCCTGCCTAGCCATCATAAAAAAAGCCAGTCAGCTTTTTATGAACAATGGGAGCGATGCATATCTACACTGGACAAAGATTGTTCCACAGGATACATGCTTCAAGATCAGAGTTGACGTCTTCAATTCTTCAAGGAATCACCTCAGGTACACATTACAGGAAGTGGTTTGATTCTGTAAGTTAGATTTTGATATTTCTGGTGCCATTAGTTATATGAAGGTTGTGCCGGTTACCTTTAACTTGACACAACCCATAGTTACCTAGGAAGAGAATTTTTTTTTAATCTTTATTTAATTTTTTTAGTATGTGCATGTGTCTTTTTGTGGGTGTGTACACCCACGTGCCAGTGTGGGCAGAGGCCAGAGGCATTGGCTCCCAGGGAGCTTGAGATAAAGGTCATTATGAATTTCCTGAACTGGGTACTGAGGATCAAAATTCTGGTCTTCTGCTAGAGCGGTAAGTACTTGTAACCTCTGAGCCACCTAATTCCTGGGAAGAGAATCTTCCTCCAAGAGGAATTATCTAAATCAGGTAGGCCTGTGGGCATGTCTACAGGGGATTGTTTTGAGTGTCAATTGATTGTTAATTGGGGAAACCCAACCCAATGTGGGTGGCACTATTTCATGGGTGGGGCCTGGAACCACCCAAGAGTGAAGGAAGCCAGGTGAGCTGGAGCAAGCAAGCAAAGATCTGCGCTTTATTTTCTCTCTGCTCTTGTCTGTGGATGCGATGCTTTAAGTTCCTGCCTTGAATGCCCTACATAGCCGGGCGGTGGTGGCACATGCCTTTAATCCCAGCAATCGGGAGGCAGAGGCAGGCGGATCTCTGTGAGTTCGAGACCAGCCTGGTCTGCAGAGCTAGTTCCAGGACAGGCTCCAAAGCCACAGAGAAACCCTGTCTCGGAAAAAAAAAAAAAAAAAAAAAAAAAAAAAAAAAAAAAAAAAAAAAAGAAGAACGGAGTGTACCTTGAAGTTGTAAGCAGAATAAGACCTCTTACTTCTTAATGTTCTTTTTTGTCTGGGTGTTTGTCATAGCAACAGAAGTGAAATTAGGAGAAATGGTGACAACCAGATCTGCTTCTGTTTTCCCGGGGTTAAGTAAATAAGACTGCACCCAACATTTTCTCATGACTTTTTAAAGAGAAATCTGATGGTTTCACAGCAGATCTTCTGAGGCTCTTGGAGCTCCAATAGAATGTGTCAAGAAGCTGTAGCTGGGTATCTTATCCATTAGATCCAGGAGTTTGGGTCCAGCCATGCACATTCTAGAACTATAGGACTAGGTGATGATAAGGTTAAACATATGTCAGATAGATCCATGTTCCCTTGATGCACTAGTTTGAAGTGGTTGCATCTGTCCATATAACAGAATAAGTTGTCACTAAGTGCACAGGCAGATCTCTGTGAGTTCAAGGCCAGCCTGATCTACAAAGTGAGTTCCAGAACATCTAGGACTATTACACAGAGTAACTTGTCTAGAAAAATCAATAACAAACAAACCACAAAAACAAGTAAGAAAGAAGGAAAGAAAGAAAGGACATTCTCATAATTTTAAAAAGCTTTCATCACACAATCCATCAAATAGCAATTAATTTGGGGGAATAGTTTGCTGACCTTTCCCCATCACTAACTGCAAGTCAAAACTCTCAGTCTATTTTCTAAGTTATTCAGTCACTGAGATGCCACTGGTATTTCTATTAATGGTACTAAAGCCATTAAGGGGCTTTAGAGTTTATTAAACCAAAAAGTTGAATGCCTTTAACACCCATAATCCAAAAAAAACGAAACAAGTCTTTAAATCTGCCACTTATGTTAAAATTTTCATTGAATGTAGTTGGATATTGGTCACAACCAGTTTGACTTGAAGTTCTCAGGAAACACTTGGTGGCTTGGTGCTGAACCCGGAACTGCCGAGGGAGGGTAATTATTTCCTCAGAAGTATAAGCAACTATTTATGAGCCATGTGTGTTCCTAATGACATGTTTCCATCAATGTTCTCCTTGGCTACTTTGTTCAGAAGTCATTGATCATCATTTACTGATTTGACTTAATTATTCCTTTCAAGTTGAAAATAATGGATTAACTGGGTTTGTTTATTAAGTGTAGAGACAAGCCCTACTTGTGATGGTTTCACTTACTAGTTCTTAGTCTTATAACGGTGTGAATGTCATATGCACTCGGTAGAACTCATACTCCACGTTTTGCATTTTGATCTCTTCTTGAGCTAACAGGATTGGGTATGCCCTTTTTGTGATGCTGGGCAGCGGCACTAAGTAACACCTCTCAGCTAGCCACAAAATCACTACAGGAAGCCACAGATAGCCTACTCCATGGGAAATGGCGAAGGATGGTGTTTGATGAGTTTGGTGATTTGAATGTATTTTGGACTTATGATTTCAATTTATGATGTGTTTCTCAAGACGTAGCTTACTATAAGATGATGAGCATCCCTGTATTCTCTGATTCAGTTCCAAACATTAGTCCACCATGGGTATGGAGTGTCTGACTATGGATAGTTGCCGTAGTCAACTGGACAGGATTGCCAGTTTCCCATGATTGATGAGGGGAAGAGCCTCCCCGTACTTTGTGGAAGCAGTAAGAAGTCCGTGGAGAAGCTCGTGAGGCCTAGAATCTCTGTGGAATAGCCCTTTCTTCTATCACTCACAATTTCTCTTTCTTCTCCAGTTTTCTGGAATCCTGAAGAGTGCCTCGGCTCTTCTGGCATTTGCTATTCGTGGGCTCATCATCTTATTTTCTCAGGCCTCTTTTCTCAATGACAGACATTGGCTCTTCTTCCTTAACTCATTCTCAGAGAAGCATTGCTAGACCATATCCACCTTTGCCACGGATACCCGTGACTTCATCTCACTGGAAGTTGAATCCATTTCATTTTCCCTCAATCAAAACCTTAGATTAGGAGCTTCTGGAACGTGGTCCAAAGCAGCCCTCTTCTCCTTTTCCTTGCCGTCACCTCCCAGTCCCTTCCCTTAGTTTATCCCACAGTTCCACACCTTTTACTTGGAATTTCCTTCTTCTCAGAGTTTGCCCATTGCTTGCTCATTGCCTCTGCCTCGACTTACTTCATTTCCATTGAGCACCGTGGGACTTGCTGCTGATAATAAGGACATTGGTGTGACTTCCTATTTGATGCTTTGCTGCTAGTCATTAATGAGGTCAAGGTTTTGGAAACTTTTATTGTGAGGCAGGGAGAAATAGGGAGGCCTCTTCCTTGTTGTTTTCTTCATAATCATAAATTTAGCCCTGCAATTCAGCTAGTCTTGGAGAACGAGAAGAACATGTACCAAGAAAACTCCAGGGAGAGGACATAGATTATGGGATATTGTGAGTGTTCAGGGAAGGATGATCTTCTTGGGGTAGAAGGTATGGTCTGGACGAGAAGTTAAGAAGAACGCAGCTCAAAGGTATCAGAGCTGTTCACATTTGGAGTGGTGATCTTCTTGCTGGTCCTGCTGTTTCTGAGCTGAGTGCTCTCCATGATGTCCATGGTGTTCATGCTATCTTCTGTTTTCCCAAAGACTGCACATTTGCCATCCACTCAGTCTTGGCAGTGAGATAAAACTGGGGAAACATTTGTATTTGGTCCAATATTTGCCAAGGCCAAGATATCAGTACTATATGCTTCAGGATGATGAAATTCTCATCTTTAAATTTTTCCCGGTATGATGGACTTGCCCTTAGTGCCACTGTGGCAATGGAAGCTCACCACCCTGACACGCGAATTGCAGAACAATCCTGCGAAGGGAGGAGCCATTACAACTAGTCCTTTCTCTTTGGTGCTCAGGGCACAAAAGTTCTCTGTTGCCTCTGGAACTCTGTGTGCATCTTGAACGAGGGCTTGCCATCAGCCATAATGTGAGAGAATATGGTAGAAAAGACCATGGCTGATAGCAGGAGCATGGAGACAGCACTGTCTGCAAAGCCAGGAAGACCCCTTCTGAACAACAGGGCACAGGCAGAGGGACTGTGGCAATATAGGCAAATTTGACAATTGGTTTTTACACTATTTGCACAAGTTCCGGTTCCTCATTGAGGGTGCCAATCTCTCCTGTACTCTAGGGCTTGTATGCACCTTGTGCCCATCCATTTCATTTTTTCAATAGTTTCGTCATTGTCAATTGCACGATGACGACTGTAGGTACCAGGGAAAAGTCAATGAGGTTGCTATGAAAATGGATATGGTACTTAAGAGACACTGTAGTGATGAGGTGTGGGATGCTGGAAATGGGAAGGAGGAGTCTGGTGAGGGTGGAGAATGGAAGGTCCAAGGCAAACTTAGAAGGGGAAATAGTCTGGAGATCAGTTGGATATTGAAACCGAAGGAAGAATATTAGAAATCCCCTGATTTCTGGTATGTACGTATGAGTGATGGATCATGCAGTGGCTTATAGAATACAATCAGAACATCACTTTCCGTCCATGGGTGGTAGCTGGGTGATCATGTGTTCTGTTTGATACATAATAAGTTTTAAGTGCCTTTGAAATAACCAAGCATAAGTAGCAAATAATTCCTTGGTTATGAAACTTGAAACTAAAAAGAGAGTTTTGAGCTGGAAATGTAAGTTATGAATTATGTATACGCAGAGAGGAAGCAAATCTTTGGGTTTGATGAGATTTCCTGGAGAAAGAATGCCACAGAGAGGAAAGGGTTTGGATTTTGTCCAATTCATATTCACTCTCTTCTTCAGCATTGTTATTTCCTAAAAACTTCTGCACATTCTTTAATATTTATTTGATTTTATGATCCCCAATGTTTTGCCTGCGTGCCATGTCTGTGAAGCACGTGCAAACCTGGTGCCCTTAGAATTCAGAAGAGGGCATTAAATCCTCTAGAACTGGAGCTGGGGATATTTGTGAGCCACATTGTGGGTGCCAGGAATTGAGCCTAGGTTCTCTGTAAGTGCTCCTAACCACAGAGCCATCTTTCCAGTCCCCCAATATTATTATTTCGGATGAGTGACATTTCCATGTTCCATTTGTGCTGGGTTTGGCATGTGACTGATTTTGGCTAGTGATGTCACGGGAGTGTGAGTTTGAGATGAGCTTCCACTTTAACAGTCATTCCTTCAACTAGGAAAATCTCTCGATTCTGACAGCTGCTGATTCATGGAGAAATCGCTGAACTTGACTCAGTTCCAAGTTTGGGCTCAAGACCAAAGAAGCCTCAACTCTATAAGCCATGACTTATCCACAGATACCCCAGTATGAAGGAAATGCCAGCTTTTGTATGTTACTAAAATCTCAAGAGCTACTGTTGTGTGGTTTTTAATTGCTGTCCAATAAGAGGACCTGGAATCTAGCAGCAATGAAAGTTAGGTAAGTTCTCATTGAACTATATACAAATTAAGATCAATCTGGCCCTTGATTGTGTTTGCTAAACCCAGCATAAAGTCTTGGCCAAATACTTTACATATTTACATACTGTTCATATTTATGTATGAACAACGTTGTATTCGGGTATGATTGTTTATCATGCGTGTCTAGAAGCCACATATATAGGCTTACAATGGCGGCATGAGAAGAGGCTTACACAAACCTGGATGTAGTATTTCCCAACATCAACCAGTGCAGCCCCTCCTTCTCCCCGAGTATATTTTCATTGCATGTTGTAAAGAAATGCTTAAGGAAATTGATGCTCTATTGAAATCCCGCGCGAGAATTTTAGAGCATGTTTTATTGTTGTTGTTAAAGCACATTTCGAGTGAACACATTTTCAAGTTTAAAAAAGAGGTTATTAGAGGCCGTAGGAGTGCCTGTGAATAGCATGGCAGGGGCATGAAGACAATCCAAGTGGCTCTTTTGGCTACTAACATTTTCATAAGAGGCCTGATTAGTTATGAGGCAATTGTGAGACTTGATGAGTTACATTCCAAGAAAGAAAAATAGTTTCTCTCATTTAGCAGCTGTGGAATCTTGTGGTAATTGCTGGAACATTCCTTTTCAGTAAACGTAAAGCTTTCTTCTCTCTGTCGCGTAAAATGCTTAATCTGAAATGCATATTTTAACTTTGTCTTGTTTACAACATTTTTCTTCCGTGTAACCCTAAATTACAGTTCAGAAACTGGATTTACAGGTTTTTGCCTCTAACAAGATAGAAAAAAAACAAAACAAAAACAAAAACCAACACTGACCATAGCTGACGGTCAACTTTTTTGATTATTATTTAAGATGTGTAATTTGCTCTAAAGGTACTGTCTTAATTTGTGTAGCCATTAAAACTTTGTGTCTCTGCCCGCATGCACCTAAGGACAGTCGCCCGGCGTTTACAAGGGGCAGGCTAAATTACACCTCGTGTTGTTTGACCACAGTGTGAAATTCTGAAGCATAAACATGAGGAGAAAGAAGAGCAGCTTGAGAAATTCAGAAGCGACAAGGCTTCTCTCTCCCAGGACCTTTCTAATCGCTGCCTACAGCTGTCCCCCACAAGCTCTCCCAGGGATCACTAGAACAAGACTGGCTTCCACCCCCACCCCCTATCATCCCCCTGCCCCCACACCCCTGCCTGAAAGTAAAGGGCACAGTCAGTTCTGAGAATGAAATTGCCAAAATAACAAAACTTACTGGAGTGGATAATTTCTCACCGAAACTGACAGTCACTACAAACAGAAATCTGCCTTCCTTATCCTTTGTCCCACTCGGTGCTGGGGAAAACAACTCTCCCCTCAGGAGAACCTTCACCTTTTGGCCGAGGAGGAACACAAATAACATTGCCATCTTGGAATATTTTGCTGGCCCCACCCTTCTGTCTTTATCACCCAGCTCTGTGCACACAAATGCATATCTTTTCGTCTCTTCATTTTGTTCAGGGTGCAAAAACAAGTACTTGTTTGTCTGAAAATACCATGCAGTGGACACGGTTTAAGAACAAATAAACAGTACCGCCTTTAAACATTTCCCCTTCACCTCAATGTGCCTTTCTAAATGCCTCCAGACCTCCCAATAGCAGAAGAGTTACAAGCAATGGAGGAGGAGGAAGGGAAGGAAGAAAGGAGTGGAGAGTGACAGAGAGAACGGGTCATAGCACTATCTCAGTTTTAATTTAAGGAAAAACACACGCACCACACAAACACACTCTTTCTTTTACTCCCCACTCCCTCCCTCAAAATAAAACCAAACAACAACATAACAACCAGAGAAAACCCCACAAAACCTCTGCTGCTCAGATGGCCAAGAGAGAGTTGCTGGTTAAAAATCTTTCCGATAAAACTCATTTCAAAGACATTTGCAGTCTAACCAAACAATGAGAAACAGGGCTATCCAGCCAGACTTGGTCAGTGCCTTCTCTGATTTAGTACAGTTTGATGGTCATTAACCCTAGGAGGCTGGAGATGGTCTGTGTAACAACCACAATGTCCCCTTCACTTACTACTGTTTATGATAAACTCTTTATTGATTATTTTACATGATAAGTTTGTCTGCTTGGGATGGCATGTTGATAGGGAAACATTTCTCGAGTCTTGCGTTTTCCTTTTTTTTGCATTTTCTTAATTGTCAAGCTTTGTGGACTGTTTTTTTCCCAACAGACTCTTCCTCAAGGAGTTACTTTTCTTAGAATATTAGGAGGGTCTCAATTAGGTAAACAATAAAGTCACAGTGTCTGAGCTCCCTCCCTTCCCATTTGAACTGGCTCAGTATCCTTTTTAGATTCGCTACTTGACTAATTTTAAAACTGATTGAAAAAAATGTACTCACCAAAGGGACAATGATTAACAAAATCTGTAAATTGCCATTTCCCTTGCTAATCAGTAGCTCAAAAGAAAAGCTAAATCTGTGGCTAATGGTCCAGCAATGAAACACATACCCAGCGGAGGCTCCTTAGATCAAAGTGTTTGCCAAATCTTAACATTTCCCTCTCCTTCCTCTCCCCATGTCATTGATTCTGCAGTAAAACAAAGCAAAGGAAAGCAGAACAAAAATGGACACGCTTTATTAATAAGGAATTGTATTCCCAGATTCATTCCCTCTTGAACTAGACATGTGAATCCCTACAGCTGGTTTCCTCTCAGTATTTTCTGGGATTTGCCCTGCCAAGGTGGTGTACCACCTGGTGGGTTATCCATCTGCCCTGACTCAGTATCTCAGAAACCCTTGGCTGATAGGGTTTTGTAAATGGTAGAACTGAGGATCTGGGATCAGGGGATCCTGTGGAGATGGCTCGGGAAAGTGTGGCTTCATGACTATCAGGACTTCCATTCACATAAAAGATGGGCACAGCCAATCCCAGCAGCGTTTGTAGTTGTAGAGACAGGAGGATTCCCCAGACCTTGCTGGAATGCACTTTAGCCAAATCAGTGAGCCCCAGGTTCACTGAAAGACTCTGTCTGGAAAAAAAAAAAAGGTGGAACCCCTCAATGTTGAGGCCAGGTCTTCACACACATCCACATCCACATCCACATAGAAGCATAAAGAAATACCAAACTAGATTGTGAAGTTACTAGGACGATTATAAAGACAGAACAGTAAAATGTAAGTCAGGATTTTATAGTTCTATCCCCCAAGGAAGAAAAGCTTAAAAAAATAAGACAAAATGTAAAGTGTTTCAGTTTTCAAAAAAGTCCCCAAACTAAAAGCGAATTGCCAAGCCTTGTGATCATGGATAATTCAGCTTTATGTTATTTCTCTGGCAGCCTGTTCCGTGTCAGCTGGGAGGCAGCTGATGAGCCCTTGGGTCTCCATGGCAGTCTGTTGCCTGTGGATGTTATCACTGGAATTCAGACTTGGAAAGAAAAAGGTTAAGTAAGAGACGTTCTATAGATCACAGAGAGATTAGACCAAACACCCTGGGGGGAAAACGGATAGTCGCCATTGTATTACTTGTTGGCCGGCACTAATAACATGGCTAGTTTTTCTCCTCTGTTTTTTAAGTTGGTGCTTACATGTTATTGCACGCTTAGGTAGTCTTCAGGGGCACAGAAATCAACGGTTGCTGGCTTTATTAATCTGAAACAAATGGAATCCAACAACAAAACGTAGATCTTGTGGTTATAAAGTGCATCCACGCCAGGGTCATTTCAGATACATTGTGTCTAGAGTTGGCTCCCTCACCCAGTCATTCCTAAAATGTCCGTATTTTCTTTACTGTGGACCAAGCTCAGCAGCCCCATCATCAAGGCAACTGAGGTAAACTGATTATTTCAATAGACTACTTGGGGGGGGAGGTATTTCAGGAGCTCTTGGAGGGCATCTGGATTCCTGTGGGGGGTGTGGGGCCACTGGGCACCTGAGACCAGGAACCAGGATAAGCAGAGTTACCAAGAAAAGTGGAAGAGGAGAGGAGAGGAGAGCAGAGGGGAGGAGACAAGAGGGGAGGGGAGAAGAGAAGAAATGGAGCAGAGAATGAAGATTTGGTACCTGGAGAAAGAACCTAATCAAGGGAGGGCCTCTTACATTTGCAGGCTGCAACAGCGAAGTTGGAAAAGGAGAGTCATTAATGGTACCTGCAGAAGGGGATACAGAGGCAGAACTAAAGGACAAAGAGCCCCAGTCTGATGCTAAGGGAAGTAGGGTTAGATGTGGGGATAAATTCAGAGCTGCCATTGATTTCCATTTGATTAGACAATGACTGTCGACTTTTACATTAGGGTAAAAAGTTGTTTATTTACTTAGACTTTTCTGCAGCGTAAGAGAAGTAGGGCAAGAAGAAAGCAGAAAGAGGAATGTTATAATTAAATACCTGTTAACTCCTATCTAGACAGAATTAGCTTCAGACTGCCTTCTCTCCTTCCTCTGTTCTGCAAGCTCTGCTTTGTGTAGATGGCAGCTAGTGGAAACATTTTATTTTACAAAACTCTGAGCGCTTTAAACACTTGTGTACACACAAGCCAGGGACATCCTTTATGTCATCAAATATTTGATTTCCTGGAAGGTTAACGTTTTTCATATTTTTATTTCTGCCTTTTGTGAGTTGTCAGTTTTGGCATTTGAAAGACAGTTTTGTTTTTTTAATACCTTCAAGCTAAAGAAAAAAAAGTCCAATATCAAGAGAATCTGAGATGCTCTGATCTAGGATAGATGAGTAGGGGAAGCAGAGAAAATATAACCACAGTAGAGGAAGAGTCATGGATATACAGATGCTAACATGGGAAACGGCTCGGGTACAACCAATACCATGCAACTTCCTGTGGGTACTCAGCCAGTACCCTAATTCTGGGGATAGGATTCTCATGCACCTTGAAGCTGCCTATTCCATTAAATTAAAAAAAATCATTTTATTTTATTTTTAATTATGCATGCACACGTGTGTCTCTGTGTGTGTGTGTGTGTGTGTGTGTGTGTGTGTGTGTGTGTGTATGCGTGCACACATGCTTTTGTGTCTGAATGCTGGGCATGTGCATGCTGGTAAAGATGACTTCAGAACGGGAAGAGGGAGTCTAATGCCCTGGAGCTAGAGTTACAGGCAGTTGTTAGCCCCCTGAGGTGGGTGGTGGGGATTGAACTCAGGTTCTCTCCAACAGCAATTTGTGTGCCCAAAGACGGAGCCATCTCTATAAGGCCTCCATTCCATCGTGAGCCTTTTAAAATATCTCTGAGTGAAGAACCAACACTTATTAATTAATACACACAAATAGGGAACTTCTTATGTGCCTGGTCTCTTTTTTCTTTTTTTTTTCCTTTTTTTTTTTTTTTAAATTTTCTGGCTTAGTCTTTCACTTTCCCTGGTGAGTTCTTCTACCCTTGTTGGTGTTTCTGATAAGGTACCAGAACAACCTTTTTTGGGGTTTCCAATGTGGAATGAAGATCAGCCTCTCTCAAAGAATCTTCCAGGCCTTCAGCATCAGGTTGGGACTGCTGAGGCTTCCAGCCTGTGGACTGAATCACTATTGGGTTCTTAGGCTTTCTATCATGAGGCAATCATTTTTGGGCTACCCAGACCATAGCGTTAAACCAATCCAATACATCACTTTTAAAATATATTCATTCTGTTGTTTATGTTCACCGTTTACTACAGTGATCCCAGGTATATGGTATATAAAGTAGGTATATAAGGCACATAAATATTTACTAAAAATAATCACAAGATGGTTCATCAGGTAAAGATGCTTACTGCCCAAACCAATGACCTGAGTTAGATCCCTGCCACCCACATGGTGGAAGGAGAAAACAGACTCCTGAAAGTCATTCTTTGACCTCTATGTGAGTTGTGTGGCATGTATACAACTTCCCCATAGGCACACTACACCCCCCCCACATACACATATACCACACACACACACACACCTCACATACACATTGCACATATACCACACACACACACACACACACACACACCTCATATACACATATACCACACACACGCACACCTCACACATATACCACACACACACACACACACACACACCTCACATACACATATACCACACACACGTACACCTCACATACACATAAACCACACACACATGCACAGTAAATTTAGTTTAGAACAATTTGTCAGCACGTGTGTAATTTTATGATGTATTAAAAATAAAAGCAAATTTGCATTAAAAATAAAAGCAAATTTGCATATCAGGGAAATGGATGCACTGGTTTACTTTTACATGAAAGATTCAATCTTGTCTGAATATTTAATATTGCAAGGGGATTTTTCAGAGATGACTGATACTTTGATTTTATAATATTAATGTGAGCCTGTTGCTTTGCATAAGTCAATACAGTACAAAATGGCAGAAGAAGGCTAAGGGCCATCTGCGAAGTTGGTAGAAATTCTGTGTTAATTCTAAACTGGCCCTCTTTGCATTTCTGGAATGACATTATAGGATATAGGCTCCAGAGGTACTTCTTTAAAAATTCACTCTCCTATGCCAGTGAGATGTCTCAGCAAGTTAAGGCCCTGGCTGACAAGCTTGATGACTTGAGCTCAATATCCAGGTCCCCCAGGGTAGAAGGAGAAAACTGATGATGATGATGAGGAGGAGGATTATGATGATGATAGTCCAAGGGAGGAAATTTTGTATTCTCTTGTTATTTTTGCTAGCTGAATTATGTCTCTTGATTATTACATCACCCTCGATCATGGACAATATAGATAGAATTAGTAGATTCTTTAACTATTTATGACTCAAAATGTTCTTCCTCTAAATTTCTAGAACCTCTGATTTTCAGATGACTAAGAACTTGTTTGAATTGTGTGTTCTTATTCCCCTAAATTGTTTTAGCTAAATATTTCTATCTCTATCTACTATTGCTCCCTCACTTTAAAATACAGTTTATCAAATCTATTAAAAAGACTATTTTATCAGAAAATTTTGAGATGTGGAAAGTCTGAATACTAAGAAATGGCAGGTAAATTTATGTAGACATAGACCAAAATAACCATATTTGTAAGTATACAATCATTTATTACTGGCATATGTGTGCATCTATGAAAATGATACTATAGTCAAGGTGAGCGTCTCTCCCCCAAGACTTTCCTTGTGAATCTCGTGTTTTTGGTGGTTCTTAATGACTTTCTCCTCTCTTCCATCATTTTTTACATATCAGGAATCGCCGATTGGCATTCTAGCACTATGTATTAGTGTTTATTTATATAAAAAGACTCATATATATATATGCGCTATTTTTTTGAATGATGGCAGGTTTTGGCTTCTTTCATTGAGTCTAATTATTTTGTTATACATCCTTATTGTTAGGCACACCAGTACTTTATTCTTTCATGTTTCTAAATAATGTCCCATCACGTGGTTACACTTGGGTTTCTTATAGAATGTCAATAGGCATTTGGTCTTTGTCACTTTTTGAATATTATAAATAAAGCTGTTATTTTATGTTCACAAATCTATATAGAAATAGGATTTAATTCTTGGCTAAGTAACTAGGATGTAATGATTAGAGTACATGGTGGGTGAAAGTTGTATTTTCCAAAAGAGTTTTAATATATTAAAGTCCCACCCCTAGTATGTGAGCATGTCACCTCTTCAATAGTTCATACTAAGGAAGCATTCTTTTCTTTAGCCATCTTAATAGATCCACTGTGGCTTTAATTTGCCTTCCTCTGGTGCTGAGGATCCGTTCGTGTGTTTATTTCACACTTACATACCATTGGGTTGTAAACCTGCGTTCATGCTTGGCTCTTCGTTTTCACATTGTATGTTTTACTTGATTTCTGTTCTTTAGAACAGTTCCTTTATTAGACATGATATAAAAACATTCTGCTCAGGCCTTTTGCTCTCTTAACAGTCTTTCAAAAATGATTATTTTTACTTCTGATAAAGTTCAGATAATTAATAACTTTTTCAGGGGGAGAGTCTTTTTTGGGGGGGGGGGATTGTCCATGAAATTTTTGACTCAGGTTCACAAAGAAAACTTGCTATAATTTTTTCTAAAAACTCCAAAGTTCTAAAAAGTTTTATTTAGAGGTATAATCAACTTCAGCTTAATTAAAAATTTTAGATAATGCGAAACTTAATGTAATTTTCATGTAGACAATCAAGGGCTTGTGAAAAATATTCAGGTTTTCATATGCATGTAGATTTGTTTCATTAACTTATTTGTCTGTCTTTATATGCCATCTTGATTACTAAAGTTTTATGATAAATCTGGAAATCAGGTAGAATTAGTCATTCAACCTTAGTTTGCTTTGTCCAGATCATCTCAGCTATTGTGCACACCTTGAATTCTCATAAGTTTGCCAGTTTCCACAAAACAGCCTGTTAGCGCTTTGGCTGGGAGTAACTGACCATCAGTGCAGGGCTGTTATCCCTCTATTTGTTCGGGTCTTTAATTTCTTTTTAACAATCAATGTTTTGCAGGCATTTAAATTTTGTCTTGCATATCTATTGTCAGATTTGCTCCTGAGTAATTTTTTTTATTTTTTTGAGACCGGGTGTAGGTAGACCTGGCTGTCCTGGAACTCACTTTGTAGACCAGACTGGCCCTGAACTTACGGAAATCCCCCTGCCTCTGCCTCCTGAGTGCTGGGATGAGAGGTGTGCACCTGACTAGTAATTCATATTTTTATGTTAGTTGTACTTAAAATGTTCAACTTCTATAAACTGACAAATTTCCTTGCCTGTTTATAGGCATACAGTTGATTTTAAGTTTATTTTCTATAACCCTGACGTATGACATGAATATTTGTATTTTACCCATAAACTCAAGATGGTGGAGCCTTGGTTAGGTGACTGAGAGGGAGCATATTCATAAATTCATGCCTCTACTGATGAAGTCTGGGGAAGCTTAGTTGTCCCCTCCAAAATGTAAGAATACTGGGAAAAGGCAAAGAGACACTTTTGCCAGATGCTAAATTTGTTAATTTCTTAATTTGGGGCTTTGGAGACTCCACAATGATAAGAAATCAATTCCTGTTGTTCATAAGCTAATTCAAATACGTTATTTTGTTATAGCTATGTTAATGGATGAAGACAGTTGGCAAATTTCATTAGTAAGTCTTGCAAGTTTGTCATAGTTCAATGGGAAGTTTTGTGTGGTCATATTACTTAAAAATAGAATTTTATTTATCCCTTTCCAATCTGGAAGTCTTTCTGTTTCTGTCCTTTACTTACATCACTTGAGAGAAAGTTCAATGCATGTTAAATAGCTACAAGTTTAGATACAGTTACATTTCCCCTTATCCTATTGGGGGTGGGGGGATGTTCAAACTGATCAAACATAATGTTAGTTGTTTTCATAGACACCTGCAAAATGTTGGTTTTGGTATCACCTTGACACACCTGGCAAGAGGGAACCTCAGCTGAAGAATTGACTCCATTGACTTGACCTGTGGCTGTGTCTATGGGATATTTTCTCAATTGCTGATTGATGTGGGAGGGTACTGTCCACTGTGGGCGGGGCCATCCCTAGGCTGTGTTATAAAGGGACCAGAACGTGAAGCTGGTAACAAGTCCGTAATCAACATTTTTCTGTGCTCTTTGTTCAGTTCTTGCCTCCATCGTCCTGCCTTGAGCTCCTGACCCAGCTTCCTCAAGGACGGACTGCGATGTGGAAATATGAGTCTAACAAACTGTTTTCTCTTCCAAGCTGTTGTTGGTTATTTCTGTTATAGCTACAGAGAAGCAAACCAGAACAGTGCCTTTTACTAATGATGTTGAGTACAGTTCCTTTTATTTCCTTTTGCTGGACTTTTATCAGAGATATGTGTGAAGGGGCATAAACGACCTTCAACTAGAATTAACCAGGCTAGCTTTATTATAAAATATTCAGCTTTAATAAGGGTAAGAAAAGGGAGGACTTACAAAGCCAGAGTTCCCGTGAAGCACAGGAAAAAACAAAGAGAGAGAACAAGCGCACATGGATGGTTTGATAGGCTATTTGGGGCCCCGGGGGAACACACCCCACAAACAAGGTGATTGGTTGAGATTCCCCATCATACGTGTGTTAGCTTTGTCAAACGCTTTTTGTTTAGCATAAAGTTTTCACTTGCTAGTATATTTATTAATAAGATAAATTAAGATCTGCCAATGTTATTTCAAAATTGTTTGCTAATGTTGCTCTTCTGGATGAGGTCACTCTTTTAAACTGTATTGACCTTTATATATGGACTTTACTTGCTAAACAATTTTTGGAAATTTTTCTTGTTTATTGGAGATATTGTTGTAGGTTTCTTGTCTTATTGCACGTGATGATTATGTTACCAGGTAATGCTGACCTCAAGGACTGAGCCTGGGAGAGCCACTTCCCTCCAGCTGTTTGGATCAGTTTGTATAGAACCATTATTAAGTCCCCCCCCCCAATTTCCCTGTAATTCACCTGCAGTGCAGTGTGGGAGTGGGATTTTTCTTTATATATGGACTTTACTTGCTAAACAATTTTTGGAAATTTTTCTTGTTTATTGGAGATATTGTTGTAGGTTTCTTGTCTTATTGCACGTGATGATTATGTTACCAGGTAATGCTGACCTCAAGGACTGAGCCTGGGAGAGCCACTTCCCTCCAGCTGTTTGGATCAGTTTGTATAGAACCATTATTAAGTCCCCCCCCCCCCCCCAATTTCCCTGTAATTCACCTGCAGTGCAGTGTGGGAGTGGGATTTTTCTTCGTGAAATGACTCGTAGTTACAAATTCACTCTAAGAGATATAAGGATTCTCAGAATACCTCATTGCTTAGAGAGCTTCTGTCACATATGTTGTCTTTCACAGAACTTGTAGGCTTCATCTAAGTTGTCGTATTCGTTGGTGTCGACTTCATGCTAGGTTTGCCATTTGTGAGGTGATGTCATGCCTATAGATTTTATTCTCATGTTGGATCTGTTTTTTATTATCCCCCCCCCAAGTTTGTGTCATGTTTTCTTTCTTTGCATACCTGTTGATCTTCAATATTTTCTTTTCATTTTTTTTTTTTTGGTGTGTGTGTGCATGTATGTAAAACTATTTCCCACTGAGCTCATGCAGGCTAAAGGGCAGCCTCTGGGAGTGAGACGCTTCCTTCTACCTTGTTTCCAGGCAGAATCTTTCGTTTCTTCAGCTGTGCTGCAGATGCAAGTTATTGACTGATGATCTCATCTCCACCTGAGTAGGAGCATTGGTGTCACAGGTCGGAACTACCGCATCGACCTTTTCCAGTGGGTTCTGGGAATCGAACTTCCATGGTCAGTGTTGCACAGTAGTGCTCTTACCCACGGAACCATCTCCCTGGCTTTGAAGAACGTGGTTAATCTTTTGATATTGTGAGTTTATTCACGTGGTGCTGAACATGTTTCATAGCTGTGAAAACACTTGGGCTTTGTTCTTGCTGCAGCTCAGTGGCTGGGAAGAAGTTTGGATCTCTCTGTGTTCGTTTTAGAAATTACTTGTCATAGCAGCAGCATTTACTCTGAGGCTAATTACTTACACTCAGTCCAAACTTTCTGAGTTTACTCATTCCCATGCATGGTGAGACTTTTTTCCATTCTGGTCTGGTCTACCAGCCAACCCTCATTGTCGGTCCATATCTCTAGGCGTTATTTGCTCAATGCCTTTCTAATAGTCTTCCTCAAACATCAAGCGGTTTCCTCACGTGGCTATTTTTCTAGGTCCTCTGCAAAGATCCTCTACAGGTCTCTAATGTGTTCATTACTCTTGACTCTTGAACTTTAGCCGCCTTGGTTTCCCCACACTCCCCTGTCTATCATATCAACTCAGCGAATCCACCATGTGACCCTGGTTCCTTTGCTCTACCATTCCTACCTCGTCTCTTTCTCCGGACAGAATCCTGAGGCAACCATTGAATTCCTCGTTTCTGGTCTCTCAGAAATCATTCCCTTCTTACTGGATTTCTAGTGTCACGAGCACTGTGTTGTGTTGTGTGTCACACACAGGCTTCTTGTGTCTTGAATGCTGGTTGTTTGTCCACACACAGGTTTTGGTTTGTTTGCTTTTAGATAGGAATGCTAAGTTTATTCCTTTTTATTTGATCTTGGTCAGTTTTTTTTTTCTTACTTTTGACTTCAGTCTGGAAATTTTCTAGTTTGTCTTTCAAATGTGTTTCTCACTACTTAGAACTCTATAATTCTAGTAAATTAAAAAAAAAACCCAGGAAAACAACATTCTCTGCAATAATCTGTTCTTGATAGTTTCCTACAAACAATATGAGAGCATCTTTCTTTTTATCAGTCTTTGACCTGTCAATCTTGGTGAGGTCATGTGTGGACCTGTCCCTTTCCAATGTAGCTAAAGGCTAAGCTAATTCTCTTACATTTGGAGTAATTGCTATTTATTTATTGGTCATACTAGATACAGGATTTAAAAACTTTTCTAAATGGCTTTCATTTGTTTATATTTCAAACAAGACTTGCTCATTCACAGTAGAATGGGCTTCACAAAGTACCCAGAGTTAAGGAATAGATAACGAGACTACTGGGAATAGAACTTAGGAAAACTTTACCAAGTTGATGACATGGGGGGGGGGCAAACAATGATTAGAATCAGAAAAATAAGTGAGTCCAGAGTCCCCAAACTGGATGTACTGATCTGAAGAATGTAGAATGAAGACTTAGAGAGTTTCTGTGCTGAGAGGAAGTGTCCGAAAAGAAAGACCAGAAAGAGCCGCTTGTATTTGCGATCTGAGATGGGCTGGTGGTGTATGTGAAGTCTGTATCTGCGTTTGCCTGTATTTATCTATGGTGGTTACTTCAGAGCCATTCAAGTGGAGTAAGATTTGTTTGTCTGTTTGAACCTTCTCCTTGGAGTGGTTAGTAAGAGCAAAATTAGGAAAATGCATTGCACCATTAAAGAGCGGGTGGGGAAAAGGTAAGACCCAGGTGTGAGGCCCCAAAAGCAAACAGCGTTGTTCTCACCAATCTGGACAGTATCCATGGCTATGAAATAACAGGGTAACATGGAGGCCTGTTCAGGAGTTGGATGTGGGGCTTCACTCATCATCTGGTTATTTGGGGATAGTTTATGTCCTTGGGAGAAAGATTTCATTTCATCTTGCAGACACCTCTGAGAGAATCAGGTTTCGAAAGTAAAGTGGACCGAAGGCTCTATGGAACAGAGGCCAGGGAACTGTCTCCCAAAGGGGAGATGGGTTTGAAGCTCATCCCGTTCTGCCTCCTTGTCTTTTAAAATCACTTTGTATGCTTTAGGTTTCTTGATTTTCTTGCCTGATACTTCATGTGAGTGTGTGTGAGGTGTATGAACATGTGTGCGTCTTGGGGTATACAGATGCTGGTGTGCACAAACCTGAAAAGGAAGTCCAGTGTCCCGCCTGCTCATAGCCTACCTAATTCTCTCGAGACAGTCTCACCGGATCTGGAGCTAGACTGGCCGCCAGAAATCCTAGGCCATATTGCTGCTTCTCCTCCCTGCCCCCGCAGCGCTGGGTTAGAAGTGCACAGTGGCTATGGCTTTTTAATTTTTAAAAAATTTTTTTTGTTAAATAGGCGCTGAACATTCATCTCAGATCCCCATTCTCTCGCTAGCCCCACATTTGCTATTTTAAAAACTTTATGTCTTTGTCTTTTACTTCTTCTGCCTCATACTTGCCACCATTGTAGGTCTTGAGTTTAGGGGAGCAAAGAGGACTTTATAGGACAGTGGTTCTGAACTTTCTAATGCTGCAGCCCTTTCATACAGTTCTTCATGCTATGGTGACCCCCAGCCATACAATTAATTCACTGCTGTTTCATAACTGCAGTTTTACTACATGCAAGGTCATGAATCATAATGCAAATATCTGATATGCAGGCTATCTGTTAAGCAAACCCCACAGAAGGGTTGTTCTAACCCCGTCAAAGGAGCTGAGACCCACAGGTTGAGAACCACTGTTGTAGCAGGGGGGAAGAGAAGGGTCATGACCTAATTCACGTTTTCTGAAGTAGCTGATATTGACTTGTATGAAATGATAAAATTCTTCTGTGGTTGGCTAGACCCAGTCTTGATGGGCCTTGGAAAGAATCATAAACAGTAGGAGGAAGTAGGGGAAAAATTTGTTCCTGCTGCAGAGGAGACGCCCTTCTCACTTACGCAGGAGAGATGTGAGACCACAGTTGATAACCTGGTGACCTTGTATTTTGAGTCATGGTCTAAGTAACCCTTGGGAATGTTCCTGCTTGCACGTCCTACCTAGAAAATCTCCTCCCATTCTTCCCTCCAGGTGGAAAAAAAGACACAAGTTAAAAACACGATACTCTTACCCAAATACAAGGTCTAGCCCGTTAAAACTCAGCCCAACAAGCATCTGTCGAGCACGTACTGCACAGAGACTACTCCATAAGGAAAGGTTGAGTCTCAAGTTGTGTAAGTCATGAGATTTTAATAGCTAAGAGTTATGATGTTGAAAGTCATCCTGGCAGGAGAAATAAATCAGGTGGGAAGGGGGGCATGAGGCATAGTGAGAGCTTAGAGGGAAAGTATTATGGTTTTCTTTTTATGAAGTTGAAAGAAGCTTCATGAGCTGGGTATATTGTATGTACGTATGTATGTACACCACATGTATGCAGTGCTCCAGGAAGGCAGAACTGAGCGTTGGATCTCCTGAGATTGGAGTTACAGACAGTTGTGAGCTGCCATGTGGGTATTGCATTTTGAACCTAGGGCCCCTGGAAGAACAACTCTTAAGCACAGAACCGTCTCTCCAGCCTAGAAAGAACGCTTTAGATGAACTACGGAACATGCTTAGATTTACTCTCTGCAGACTGGAACTTTGTTCCACAGGCATAAAGATAATCACTGATAAACCTTGGGTAGCGAGAGCCATGTGAATAGTTATGCACACTGTTGAATGCATTCACAGCTATGCAGTTTCGGGGATAGTGGGGTTGGAGGTAAGGAGACCACTGGGGAAGAGGAGGAGGAGTCAGAGGCAGACCTGCCTGAAAGCTGCAGTTGAACTCATAATGGGGAGTGAAGCAGAACTGGGAGAGCAGGCATACAGTGTTGGACTTGTCACAGATCAGCCATGGCTTTGGGAGCAGTTATTTAATTTCTCTGGGCCTCTGTTCCCTTCTTTGTACGCTCCAGATCAGAACAGCAGCCATTTCAAAAAAGGATTAAGGATTGAGTGAATTAGCAGGCGGAGGGCTCCGAGATCTGTACCTAGCAGAGGCAGCACTTAGCACGGTTGTGTGTTATTAGCGGCAGTGGTAAGGAGAGACAATGAGAAGCGGATTTGAAAGTTATCCTACTATATAATTATGCCATTATTTATTATAGAGTTATTTTCCTCTATTTGCCCATTAAACCTAATTTTGTCATTTAGAAAGCAAAGCAAGAAATCAAGTTGTTGCCATAGCACTCATTAGATGTCATTTATTTTTGATGAGTGAGTTCTTCCAGAATCTGTCCCACCCTTTGAGACACTATACTAGGTTACCCTGTTACATATAAGTTTTAAAAGTGGGGCTTGAAGATGTGGTAGGGACATTTTAACCACGTGATCAGTGTAGGTTATAACTGAGATGTATCATATGGTTGTCTACTAGTCATCTATCTATATCTACTAATCAATATAATCAATATATATGCAATATAAATGTACCTTTTGGGGTTGTGTTCTTTCATGGTACCCAGCCTAGGGGAAGCTGAAGAGCTTTTGTGGATGAAGCCCTTGTCACCTACAAAAGCTTTGGCGAGTGCAGAAGCTGTATTAATTGAAATTTATATTAACTGCCTCAGTGATCCCCACATATTTCTTTCTTCCCTCTGCTTGTCTCTCACCACCAAGAGTTATCACTGCTGTAGGACAGTACAGAGGGTGACCTCTGAGAAAGGTAACCCTCAAGCAATGAGGGAGGCTGTGTGGCCTACCCAGTTGCTCCCCTACTCCTGGGACCTGGGTTGGGGGAAGAAAAGTCATAAATCACAATGAGGCTGGACAAAAGCAAGTTAAAGGGAAGGTCTTTTTGTCGGGGACAAGAAAAAGAAAGGAAAAGCGGGAGATAACCAATTCTCCTTTGCCATTTCCTGTGCAGTCCGAGTTTGACGTGGACTTATCTCTGGTCTCTACCGCACTGAAAATGTGAAGGTCATGATAACAAAGATATCTGCAGCCACCATCTAACTGTAAAATGCTTAGTTTGTTGTACTCAGCCTTTAAGAACACGGCTGAGCCTCAGAAAGAAGCTGTAGGTGTCGGTGAAGTGACCAAAGCTGTTCCCTGGATGGCCAAAGTCCCTCTTTGCAGGAGCAGGAATGTGGGGCAGAGTGTCCTTGCACCTTGGGACCTGTCAGCTCTTTCCCTAGGTTTATCCTTCCTGGTCCAGAGGCCTCTTCAGCAGCAATGGGAGGCTTCTCTGCCACTTTCTCATTCCTGTCCTGCTTTGACTCAAGCAAATTAATTTCACAGCTAAACAATTAACGATATTTAAGGCGTGCCTTTAAGACCATGTCTTCCATTCTGCTGAGAAGGAGTTATCTAGCAACAGGGGGAGAGGGATGGCCGTGTAGCCTTTCAAGTGAGCAATGTGTTTAGGAATTGTTGGTAAGTGCAAAAGACTTGTAGGAACCATTCTGTGTATTGTGATGGCTATCTGTGAGCCAAAGCAAGTTAACCATCTATATCACACAAGCATATCTAGGAGGGTAGTTCTCAACCTTTCTAAAGCTGGAACCCTTCAACACATTTCCACATGTTGTGGTCACCTCCCCCAAGCATAAAATTATTTTCAATGTTACTTCCTAATTTTAATTTTGCTACCGTTATGAATCGTAATGTAATTATCGAATATGCAGGATATCTGACATATGACCTCAACGGGGTCGTGACCCACAGCTTGAGAACCATTGCTCCAGGAACCCAAAGCCAGTCTTGTCTTAGCCAGCTCTCATAAGAGAAAGCATGAAGTGAGTTGATTTGAATGTGCCCACCCCACCCTGAGACTCAAGTGTTTAGGTCTTTAAGTCTTTAGCAAGGTTAGCACTGAGAGATGGAGCCAAGTGGAGGATGTTCGAGTCATAGGGATTGGACCCTTCCGGCTAGATTCATGTAAAAGTGAGTTATCACTCTTGAGGGACTGGCCTCATTGTGCTCCCTGTCTTCTCCATGTGTCCCTGTTTCCTTCTCTCTGTCATGGAGTGGAAGCACTGTAGCAACGCAGTTGGAAGCTGGTCAGTTGGAGCCATGCTCTTGGGCTTCTAACATGCATTATAGAAACATGCCAAGCCAAATTCTTTTCCTTGAAAGTCACCCACGCTCAGATACTCTACTGAACCACAAAAAGCAGACTAAGACCTGGGGTTTGTTCTGTACGTCCCTGTCTATGTGAGCCTATTTAACTTTTTCTACCAGTGAAGGCTTTGAAAATTTTCGTAATAGGAATGACATGAAACCATGATAGAACCATAAAGGTCTCCCTAGAGACCTACATGAACTCTGGATTTCTGTATGTTCTTCTATCTTCTCGCATGAAAAGCCTAGAGTAGCAGCGATCTATTTCCCCAGTAAAGAGCCTGGCGTGTGGGAGACCAATGCAGAAAGGGAGAAGCTGAGGAGACCTGCCTTCTTTTCTGAGTTCCTACCTGCTTGCTGCACAAACTATCTTTCTCCCAGCCAACTGCCAGCATCCTTTTGGAGAGAAGAGAAAAGTGGGTTGGAATCACACCTGGGGAAATTGCCCCTTCCCTGCCACACTGCCTGGGTAACCACTGGCTGGAGGTGGAGGCCCCTTGGAAGAACCTGCCCTTAGCAGGCGTCCTCCTCTGTCCTACGAGCCTTCAACCAGGTGTCTCAATGTCAGGCCAGCTGCCACACACCCCTCCTCTGGTTCTCTGTGACCAGAGACCTGTACTTGTACCATCATAGGATTCTTTTTTTCTCAAAACCGACTTTCAAAACTGACACCACCAAACGTAGCAGTTGCCCTTACACAAGAGATGAGGAAACCAGGTCGGTTCCCGTGTGTGTTCATCAACTGACATCTGGGAGCCTGGCGCAGAAGAGAAACAACGGGCCACATTATAATTCCCACAACGGTGGTACGGTACCAGTAAGGGGCGGGGGGGATCCTAACTGGGGTGTAACAAAGTGTGGGAAACTCTAGAATTTCACTGATTGCCCATTGATAAAATTACAAGAGTCTATTTCTCTCCTTCTCAGGGCCCTTTTATTCCCAATCCGAATGTGAAAAGTAAGAAACCGAGCTTGCTTGCAGACTTTACACTGTGCTAATTGTGTGCTGGGTGCTGTTATTTGAGAGGGTCGTGTGGATTCCCTCTTCTGAAGGACTTCGAAGCTCGCAAGTGCCCTGTCACCTTCCCTATCCTTTGAGGAGGTGGTTCCAGGCGCCACACTTGACTCTTTCATTCCCACTGTTTGTTTTGGGACGAATGTGGCATTTGCTTCAGGTCTCTTCTTCCTTCTGCAGGGCACCGCTCCTCCCCATTGTCTTCAGGAGGCGCATTTCCATGTCAAAGCTCTCCCTTTGAAGGGAGGCCTTCTTTTTCTTCTCACCTCTTTCTTATCCGTGCCCAATTCACCTTAACTCCATCCTTCCCAGTACTGTTTCACAACAGCAATAGCCGGACTCAGAACCGGGTTTAGAAATAGCAGACACTGAGAAAGCCCGCTTCTTTCTGTGCAGAATCAGAACAGTTTAATCGCCTCTGAAAAATATCAACTGGTTTTAAGGACTGATTATATCTTGCCATAAACACAGAAATAATCTTTTTTTTTTTGGTGAAATTGCAAATTTTCTCAAAGTAAAATGAAAATGCTAAGACCGTTTTTACAAAGCTAGGCAAATCCCAATGAGACTAACGGAAGCTATAACATCGAAGGAGCAGGTGTGGTGTAACCTGTCTTGAATCTATAGACGGCCTTGAATATAGCCATCTAAGCAAACGAGTGAAGAACTACGTTGAACCCAAAGCAGGCACCTCAATTCCTTGTTTCTGTTCCTCTAGGCTCAGGGGAGCTTGGGAGACAATACCTCTCTTACACTTTTGGCAGAACTTTGGAACATATTTCTATTAAGTTCTTTATACATTGTCACAATTAAAAAGACTTCTATAAGTATTCTAGGGATTCATTTGGGAGTTCTCTGGGCACTTGACTAGCATTGCTTGGATGAAATGAAGACTTTTTCAGGTGCCCACGAAAGTTTCTCATTGACCATGCACCCGTGAGGAACTCCAGGTCGTGGGCTGATGTGGGGCCAGAGTGAAGAGAGAGAGGAGCTTTGGGTGGCAGGAGGCCCTTTGGGTTGCACCACAGTAAAAGTAGCCCCTGAGTTAGAATGAAAAAAAAACCAAAAACCCATGGTCTTAGTTTCCTGTCTATTTCTCCTGTCTGAGGAGCACCCTTTCCTCTTCCGCGCTAGGCTTGAGTCGTCTTGGCTAGGCTGGCTCGGTTCTTGCCCAGGTACTTTGCACATGATCCTCTTCTTCTGGAATGCTTTTCTTTCTCTGCTCCTGGCTGACTTCCATCTGGCTGCATATTACGTCCAATTAGCTCAGGAGTCCTCACCAACTCTGTGCAATGTACTATGACGTCTGACAGGATGAACAAGGAAAGCAATGATGAAGAAGAAATAAAGATTTCAGAAAACCATCCAGTTCTTTATCTCTGTTCCCATTTATCCTCCTTTGACTGGTACTTAGACGTACAAATATCCTTGTGTCTTTGATTTTTGAAAACTTTGGCCCATTTCTCTCTGCAACCACAACAAGAACCAAGGGCTAAAATTAATGAGTCTATACTCATTAGGACTTAAGTGTCTCATATATAAGGCAATTAAGGAAACAGAAAATTGTCTCATTAGAGAGGTCAACCTAGAACATTTCTTTCTAAAGGCACACAGAAATATGCAGAAATTTGGTTTTCAGATAGCTTTTTTTCCCCAGTAGTTTGAGGCAACAACATCTATCAGCCTTCTGTACAGTAATCTGTGAATCTAGCTCAGTGGTATCACCTGTGCAGGGTCTCATACGCAGTCTGTTGGCTGAGCTGAGTTCTGATCTACGGTTCTTTTGCAAACTCATTTAGTTTAATGCAGTTTTAGGACTTTAAGTCCCTGCTTTCTTACTGTCTGAAAGAGGTGTTTTAAGCTTCTCCAGGTCACTCCTAGGTCCCGGGCATGTGATTTTCTGTCTTCAAAGCCAGAACTCTCTCTTGTTCAGACTTGGGGCTCCTTTCAGCAAGGGAACCCAGTCTCTTCTTTGCTTTCACTGACATATGTATGGAGAGGTGAGCTGAGACCTGTGACTCAGTTACAGGTATATTGTCCATAATATTCATTAGTATTACTGGTATTTCAGATAAGAGATGTTTAGAAGAGAGGGGATCGCTTCAGCCATCTAAGAATTCTGTCTGCTCCAACACTCAGTGGGTGAGAATAGGACAGCTCTCATGAAATGGAGATAAAGTGTTACAAGGAAGCATAGAAGAATGAGAACTTTTCTCTATGATGGTATGTGTCTAGCATATAGTTCAATTAATACTTAATACTCTATAGGGAATCCATATATACTGATAGTACAATAATTCACTAGGTGGCACATAAACTTTATATATTTTTGTTTTAAAAAAAAGAACACATTGATCCCCAAATCAGAGAGTTTGCAAGCTTTCTGAGCAGCAGGAATGGATGCCAGGAGGAAGTATATTGTCTGCATGGAGTAGAAAATGGGTATATACCCATCTGGTTATTTTGTGCCATTCTGGGGAAAGTAGACTATTGAGATAAAACGCAGCAGGAACAAAGAATTAGGCACAAGTTGCCTTTAGTTGGTCCATGTTTTTCTTATTTATAGGGGTTCTTGAAAGAGAACATTTAGATGGGTTATTAAGTCTCCAGTCAATACGTTTCAATGAGAGAGATGATCTGCTTTGCCGAGTATTGTCCTACTAATGTGCAAATGATGATCTGTTCAGACAGGAGTTCAATATCCAGTTGGGTTGGAAGTGACTTTTAGGATCTAACAGAGGATTCAATCATGGCCACTGAAAGCGCTTCTATGGATTCACCTGAGAAGAAGAAAAACAAAAGAGCCACTTCCTGATTATGTAACGGCTTTATTTGAAGCAACTTTGGAACTCTCTGGAGAGTTCTATTTAGAGATGTTCCCATTCCTGTTTCACAAATGGAAACAAGCCGAGGTGTTCTGAAGGAAACTGACTTGCCCAAAGTCTTAGGAAATCAGTTGAAGCACAGGAAAGTTACTGCAATATCCCCCAGCATGCAGACAATGAAGCTAGGTAGAAATTTTAACGCGATATTGCAATTCTAATCTAGATACCCATTTAATATACTTTATTAATAATCCTGTCATTGCCCAGCACTAATATTTTAAAATCTCCATTCTGTATAGAAACCCTAAATAATGTATAAGGTGATTTAGTCATTGTAGATTCAGAGGAGCTATGAGTAAAGATGTATGTAGGTTTTAAGCTTAAAGAATTTTTGTTGTTGTTGTTGCTTAATTGGCAAGTATAAAACTAAATTATTCGACCAAAATGATTTTGCGATTCATTTAATACTGTGCAGGAAGTATTATGTTATGTACTTCCTCTGAAGTTCTCAGGAAGAAATATTTAAGACATCGTTACTTCTTATCTAAAGCCCAGTTCTGAGAACTCCAGAACCCTTGGGCACTGCTCACCACACTCTTACCAGTAAAGGAGAAGTCAGGGGATCTGGGTAGAATAAAAGAAGCGAAGGGTGGGCCCAATCACTATCCAGTGTGCTATGCTTTAGGCTCCAGAGAAGGAAACACAAAAGCTGTTAAGGAAGAATAAATGAAGGGTGCAGGGAAGGACCTGGAAATCCAGGCCATTGTCTGGGGACAGGTTTGCAGTGCTTGCTCTGATGGTGCTGGTCACTTCCCACTGGGATATCACTTATGTAGACACTTGGGGACATTTAGGAAAGGCGATTCTATACTCTTCGATTTAACAGCAACTTAGTACAAAAACTGGCCAGATTTCACATGGTTGCTGGAGGCCTATGAGATAAACCCCTAAAATACGCATTTGCATGAGGTTGTTTTTTTTTTTTTTTTTTTTTTTTTTTTTTTTTGCAACAAACTGCTATCAAAGTAGAGCAGTTTGGATATTTTCTGACATTAAGTAGGAGAACACAGAACATTTTGAAATGGTGAGTTTTAAATTAGGAAACAACAGTGAAGTATCTAGTGGGGCAGAGGATACCAAAGGAAAGCCACAAACCACAAGCTAAGACGTTGTTACCCTGTGGACTCACCAAGACAAAATACTTCCCCCTCAACAAGGACTGCTTTTAGCTCGGTACCAAATACTCACTGTACTAAAAATGTAGCTGTTCTGTTTTCCCAGCTTTTGTTTTTCTTCCTCATCTGCTGCAAATCCATGTGAGAAACGACAGCTAAATATTTCCCGGATGATTGAGAAGCCGAGGTTAGGATCTCCTGAAGACTGGTTTCCAAATCCTATGGCTTTGGCATCAAATAAGCATATCCTGGATCAGAACTTTAAATGCGTGCATGAGAAAGTCAACAGTTAATATTGTCACTTTGCTAGAGGTATTACAACCAGCTGCCAATAGACCAAGTTTTAATTTTTTCCCAGCACTAGCCATTGGCTAGCTGCCAGCTTATAGCTTGTGCTATAGCCAGCCCTCTCTTCCTTTTGAATGAACATTTATTTATTTTATTTTATGTGTATGTATGTGTGTGTACCATACATATGTAGGAGCCCCGAAAGATCAGAGAAAACACTGGATTTCCCCTGAAACTGGAGTTACAGTCAGTTGTGAGGTCACGTGGGTGTTGGGAACCAAACTTGGGTCCTCTGTAAGAACAGGAAATGCTCTTAACCTCTTAGCCAACTTTCAGCCCCCATGTCAGGTGTACAGTGCTATTGCTGGATGAGGGAGTCAAGCCAACAGCCAGAAACTAGATAGTCATCTTGGTCATCTATTATAGAGAGAGTGGCTAAGTGAATGAAGTGGGAAACTTGATTTGTCTTGACAGACCCAGGTTCCAGGAACATTGTCTCGGAATCAACAAACATCTAATATTAAGGGTCTGTTTTCTACATATTCTAGAACATAGCCTTTAGGCATTGACTTGCCTTTAGAAATCGGTGAAATTTTCAAGTAAGCGATGCTTAGTATGTTGGGATAAATGTATGGCCATGCTAATTGTACTCTTTGTGTGGGTTGTTGTTTGCCATGGTTTGGGGAGAACTTCTCCTTTTTAACAAGTTGGTCTCTGTTTAACCCTGGTAACCCTAAGGAAGATTTTTTCCTGGTTACTGGTGTGGGACAATGGTCTTTTTTTCTATCAATTATATTTTAAGTAAATGCTGATTGACCAGTAGCCAGGCAGGAAGTATAGGCGGGATAACTAGACAGGAAGTAGAGGCCGGTTAATGAGAACAGGAGAATTCTGGGAAGAAGGAAGCCCGTTCTTTGACAGTCCTGGCCCAGACACAGAAGAAGCAAGATGTGACTGCCTCGCTGAAAAAGATACTGAGCCATGTGGCCAACACAGATAAGAATAATGGGCAAATATAAGTTGTAAGAGTTAGTAAGAAGCCTGAGATACTAGGCCAATCAGTTTACAACTAATGTAGACTTCTGTGTGATTTCTTTGGGACTTAACAATTGCAGGAACTGGACAGGACAGAAAACTCAGTCAACAGGTTACCCTGCCCAGTCACTTTATAACATGTTTTATTTTTGTTAGTTTGCTCCTATCTACCTGGTATTTTTTTGTTGTTTGCTTCTTTGTAGGTTTCCCACTTCTCATTTAAATGTGAGATTCATAGCAGTCGATGCTTTGCTGACTCATTATGTCTAGTGTGTGTCCAGCCAATATTCATTTGTTTCTTAGCAGACACTCGTGCAACAAAAGAATGAACCATAAACAATGTAGTTTTTCAATTTACCAGGATTGCTTTCTCTGTTTGCTGAGGAAAATTATTGGCTTCATAATATTCTGTCTTACAGTCAGAAGTGGTGGCTCCACCTGTAACTTTAATACTTGGGCAGGAAGCTCTAGAAGGCAGATCATGAGTTTGAGGCCAGCTGGGGCTCCATCTACGAATCTGAGGCTAGCCTGGGCTAATAGTGAGATCCTGACTCAAAAGTAAAACATACATAAATAATTGTGCCTCTCCTACACTTTCTTTTCCCCAATGACGTTCAAATTCACACTTCTGCCAATATATGTGGTGCACATGAGGCTTTTTCTATGGCAAGAACATTTCCTATGAGGAAAATAACAAAATTTACTTTTTTTAAAAAAATATTTATTTATTATATATACAATATTCCTTCTACGTGTATGCCTGCAGGCCAGAAGAGGGCACCGGACCTCATTACAGATGGTTGTGAGCCACCATGTGGTTGCTGGGAATTGAACTCAGGACCTTTGGAAGAGCAGGCAGTGCTCTTAACCACTGAGCCATCTCTCCAGCCCCAGAATTTACTTTTAAGTTAAATGAATGATAAAGGCAAGAGCTTATCTTGAAAAGCCTCTTGAGTTTACAGGATTTGGTTGAAATCAGATAAAATGTATTATTATATCTAAGGAGAGAAAAGACAAGACAAAACATTGGTCACCCTTTAAAGCAGAGAGAGGAGAGAGAGAGAGAGATATTTAGATACAATTTTCTAGTGTCTGCTTATCTATTCACACATCCAAGTCCTCAGAAGTCCTGGAAGAGAAAGCATGGCTGACAGAATACTTCGGTAGGTTGGTCACAGTTAAACATCATATCCTGGGGCAGTCATTCATTTATTTCCTTAGCTTTCTCTATTTTCATTTCCAGACCACCAAACATTCATTGACTTGTGACTTGGCACATAGAAAGGTGTGTTTTCCATCAGAAATGTACAAGTAGTTTGACCTTGGAGCCCTTTAGTCCCAGCGATGGTCATTGCCCTTCACACCTAATAAATTGCCGTCAGGTTTCTGTATCTCCTCCATGAGCTTGGTAAATGCGAGTTGTTCCTGAAAGAGATGTGCTGACAGTTCATACATCTGAGCTGGCATGGTTCCCAGTAGCGTGTTGGACCTTGATAGATTCACCAGAAGATGAATGAAGACCTTGTGAGGAGGCGTAAGCGCTGAGCCAAAATTTTTATTTGAACTTTTGAATTAATGTCCATCTACTGGCCATTAAATAGATTGGTTACTTAACTGCAGGCAGTGTTTTGAATCTCTCTATCTTAAAAAGGATTGTTGCACTCAAAATTGCCGTCATATTCTGGGTTTCGGTGCAAGCGAGATGTAGTCTTGGTCCTGTAAGACCCTTCTCTGTGGACTGTGTTTAGCAGAGCAGGCAGGAAGCAGAGTGTTTTCCTTTCTTCACCTGGAATCTCCCTCACCTGTGATCTCCATAATGAAGGCCAAGCTCTCCAACAGGCCTTCTCTTCCAGAGTCTGAGGCCTGGGAGCCCAGAAGGAGCACACAGTGCCTATGGATCCAGGTGTGATCCCAGGAGGAGCACATATCGCCTATGCATCCTGCTGTTCATGGGTGTTTGGCTGTGTGAAGTAGGATCATACTTGACAAAAGAGATTTGTGACTTGTTCCTTTAGCATCTTCAGTCTGTTGAGTTAAGTGGTCTCCTCTCTATATTTACATTTAGATAAGATCTCATCTGTATTGATGTCCTATCTCTTACTCCATATTCATGTATATAAATTATCTATTTCTTAAGTCATAATAGAGTAACACCCACACATCCCCACACACCCACACACTTCTTGTAAAGGATCTCATGTAGTCCACTCGAGCCTCAAAATGACTCAGTACCCAAAGATGTCTTTGAATTCCAGATCCTTTTGTTTTTGCCTCTCGAATTCTGGAATTACAGGCATGTACCACCAAGACATGCAATTAAAAAATTGCATTCTAGGAAGCCCAAAGTGGACTGCAGTATAGTTACTAGAGGGATGGCCTAGACTGTATGAAGTCCTGAGTTTGATCCCTAGCACCGTGTAAAACCACATTGTGGTACATGCTGTAATTGAAAAACTCATGAGGAAGAGGTAGAAAAAGTGGAGGTGTAAGGTCATCCTTGGATATATAACAAGTTTTAGGTTATCCTGGGACAAAAGGGAACTTGTCTAAAAAAAAAAATTAAAAGAATCTTATAGTTAGTAAAAGAATAGAGTATGTGATTGTTATGGTTTTAAAAAGGTTTCTATTTTAGTTTTAAAAATAATGTATTGTTTCTTATTGTTTGTGTAGGAGAGGGCATGCCATGGCATGCATGCAGAAGTCAGAGGACAACTTTGTGGAGTATGTTTTCTCCTTCCAGTTTTACTGGGGTTCTGTGAATCGAACTCAGAATGTCAGGCATACAAAACAAGTGCTTAGCCTGCTGGGCCATCTTGCTGGAGCCCAATCACCCTGCTATTCCTTGGTACAAGCATAGGCAGCACAGTAGATCTTTTCTCTTGCATGAAGGCAGCAGAGTAAAACAGTTGGGGTTTCTGTCCCACCAGGTTCCTGCAGTCATTATGGCCCAAAGAAAAATCACACAGAGTTCTCCATAAGTTATAAACTGATTGGCCCATTAGCTCAGGCTTCTTGGTAACTCTTATAACTTATATCAACACATTATTCTTATCTATGTTAGCCACATGGCTTAGTACCTTTTTCAGCGGGGCAGGTCACATCCTGCTTCTTCAGTGTCTGGACAGGTCTGCGGGGAGAGCTTCCTTCTTCTCAGAATACTCCTATTCTAATTGTCCCACCTCTACTTCCTGTCTGGTTGTCCCACCTATACTTCCTGCCTGGCTACTGGCCAATCAGCATTTATTTAAAGCATAATTGGTAGAGTACAGAAAGGTCCCACACCAGGGTTTGAATCTGGGAAGGTTTGGTTTCAGAGCTAATTACTCATTGTCTGTCTGCTTTGGGGTACTTTATTTTTTGTTTTCTCAATTTTTGTTTCTTGTCTACTAACTAGTTTTTCAGAATAGGCCTATGAAGAATAATCAGAAGAATACAAAGCTTAGCATGGCTCCTGTTCCATAGGAAGCTGATGATAGGCATGCTGGCCAGTTTGGTCTTCTGAGCCCTCATTCCAACATTCTTTTTAGTTCTGCCCAGAAGGAATTGTCTTCAGTTCTGTCCAGCTGTCTTCACTCCTGTCCAGCTCTTGTCCCAGAGGGACTCACTGAAGCTCATGGCTATGGAGCAATGTGCGTCTTCTGTTTTGTTCAAGCTCATCACTCCTTCCTTCTTTACATCCCCCTTCACGGGCCTTCTCTCCCTTTTTCTGTGTGCACAGAAAGAAGTTTTTTTTTTTTTTAAGATTTGGGACATTGTCATACACTGTAAACTTCAGCAATGCTTCATTTATAAACAAAATTATTGCTACAATAACAATCTTGCCTTATCATATACCTTAAGTTTATAATAAAAACTAGTTTCAAGTGTCCAGTAACTGTTCCTTGGCTTAAAACGCACAATGTACTGCTGTCCAGAATTAGTTTCTCTGTTTTATTCTTTTGTCTTAAGTTTTATACTGTGTTTTTTTTTTTTTAAATTTATTTATTTATTAAGGATTTCTGCCTCGTCCCCACAACCGCTTCCCATTTCCCTCCCCCTCCCCCGATCAATTCCCCCTCCCTCATCTGCTCGAAGAGCAATCAGGGTTCCCTGACCTGTGGGAAGCCCAAGGACTGCCCACCTCTATCCAGGTCTCGTAAGGTGAGCATCCAAACTGCCTAGGCTCCCACAAAGCCAGTACGTGCAGTAGGATCAAAAACCCACTGCAATTGTTCTTGAATTCTCAGTATTCCTCATTGTCCGCTATGTTCAGCTAGTCCGGATTTATCCCATGTTTTTTCAGACCTAGGCCAGCTGGCCTTGGTGAGATCCCAATAGAACATCCCCATTGTCTTAGTGTGTGGGTGCACCCCTCGTGGTCCTGAGTTCCTTGCTCGTGCTCCGTCTCCTTCTGCTCCTGATTTGGACCTTGAGATTTCTGTCTGGTGCTCCCGTGTGGGTCTCTGTCTCTGTCTCCTTTCATCGCCTGATGAAGGTTAATATTCCTGAGGATGCCTATGTGTTTGTCTTTGGATTCACCTTCTTATTTAGCTTCTCTAGGAACATGAATTATAAGCTCAATGTCCTTTATTTATGGCTAGAAACCAAATATGAGTGAGTACATCCCATGTTCCTCTTTTTGGGTCTGGCTTACCTCACTCAGGATAGTGTTTTCTATTTCCATCCATTTGTATGCAAAATTCAAGAAGTCCTTGTTTTTTACTGCTGAGTAATACTCTAATATGTATATATTCCATACTTTCTTCATCCATTCTTCCGTTGAAGGGCATCTAGGTTGTTTCCAGGTTCTGGCTATTACAAACAATGCTGCCATGAACATAGTTGAGCATATACTTTTGTTGTATGATAGGGCCTCTCTTGGGTATATTCCCAAGAGTGGTATTGCTGGATCCAGGGGTAGGTTGATCCCGAATTTCCTGAGAAACCGAAACACTGCTTTCCAGAGTGGTTGCACAAGTTTGCATTCCCACCAGCAATGGGTGAGTGTACCCCTTTCTCCACAACCTCTCCAGCAAAGGCTATCATTGGTGTTTTTTATTTTCGCCATTCTGACAGGTGTAAGGTGGTATCTTAAAGTTGTCTTGATTTGCATTTCCCTGATCGCTAAGGAAGTTGAGCATGACCTTAAGTGTCTTTTGGCCATTTGAAGTTCTTCTGTTGAGAATTCTCTGTTCAGATCAGTGCCCCACTTTATAATTGGGTTGATTAGCCTTTTACGGTCTAGTTTCTTGAGTTCTTTATATATTTTGGAGATCAAACCTTTGTCAGTAGCAGGGTTGGTGAAGATCTTCTCCCAGTCAGTGGGTTGTCTTTTTGTCTTAGTGACAGTGTCCTTTGCTTTACAGAAGCTTCTCAGCCTCAGGGAGTCCCATTTATTCAATGATGCCCTTAGTGTCTGTGCTGCTGGGGTTATACATAGGAAGTGGTCTCCTGTGCCCATGTGCTGTAGAGTACTTCCCACTTTCTCTTCTATCAGGTTCAGTGTGTTCGGACTGATATTGAGGTCTTTAATCCATTTGGATTTGAGTTTTGTGCATGGTGATAGATATGGATCTATTTTCATTCTTCTACAGATTGACATCCAGTTTTGCCAGCACCATTTGTTGAAGATGCTCTCTTTTTTCCATTGTATACTTTTAGCTCCTTTATCGAAGATCAGGTGTTCATAGGTTTGTGGGTTAATGTCAGGGTCTTCTATTCGATTCCATTGGTCGACTTCTCTGTTTTTATGCCAATACCAAGCTGTTTTCAATACTGTAGCTCTGTAATAGAGTTTGAAGTCAGGGATGGTAATGCCTCCAGACAATCCTTTATTGTATAAGATTGTTTTGGCTATCCTGGGTTTTTTGTTTTTCCATATAAAGTTGATTATTGTCTTCTCCAGATCTGTGAAGAATTTTGATGGGATTTTGATGGGGATTGCATTGAATCTATAGATTGCTTTTGGTAGAATTGCCATTTTTACTATGTTGATCCTCCCAATCCAAGAGCAAGGGAGGTCTTTCCATTTTCTGGTGTCTTCTTCAATTTCTTTCTTCAAAGACTTATAGTTCTTGTCAAGTAGATCTTTCACTTCCTTGGTCAGGGTTACCCCAAGGTATTTTATGCTATTTGTGGCTATCGTGAAAGGTGATGCTTCTCTGATTTCCCTCTCTGCTTCCTTATCCTTAGTGTATAGGAAGGCAACTGATTTTTTGGAGTTGATCTTGTATCCTGCCACATTACTAAAGCTGTTTATCAGCTGTAGGAGTTCTTTGGTAGAATTTTTGGGGTCGCTTATGTACACTATCATATCATCTGCAAATAACGAAAGCTTAACTTCTTCCTTTCCAATACGAATCCCCTTGATCTCCTTATGTTGTCTTATTGCTATTGCTAGAATTTCAAGCACTATATTGAAGAGGTATGGAGAGAGTGGACATCCTTGTCGTGTTCCTGATTTAAGTGGGATGGCTTTGAGTTTTTCTCCGTTTAATTTAATGTTAGCTGTTGGCTTGCTGTAAATAGCTTTTATTATATTTAGGTAGGACCCTTGTATCCCTATTCTCTCCAAGACCTTTATCATAAAGGGGTGTTGAATTTTGTCGAATGCTTTTTCAGCATCTAGTGAAATGATCATATGGTTTTTTTCTTTCAGTTTATTTATATGGTGGATTACATTGATAGATTTGCGTATGTTGAACCAGCCCTGCATCTCTGGGATGAAGCCTACTTGATCATAATGGATAATTTTTCTTATGTGTTCTTGGATTCGGTTTGCCAGTATTTTATTGAAAATTTTTGCGTCGATGTTCATGAGTGAGATCGGTCTGTAATTCTCTTTCTTGGTTGGGTCTTTTTGTGGTTTTGGTATCAGGGTAACTGTAGCTTCATAAAAGGAATTTGGCAATGACTCTTCTGATTCTATATTGTGAAATACATTAAGGAGTATAGGTATTAGTTCTTCTTGGAAGTTCTGGTAGAATTCTGCATTGAAACCATCTGGTCCTGGGCTTTTTTTCGAAGGGAGATTTTTGATAACCATTTCTAATTCTTCGCGAGAAACCGGTCTATTTAGATCATTCACCTGGTCTTGGTTTAGCTTTGGTATGTGGTACTTATTTAAAAAAATGTCCATTTCTTTTGTATTTTCCAGTTTTGTGGCATACAGGCTTTTGTAGTAAGATCTAATGATTCTCTGAATTTCCTCTGTGTCTGTGGTTATGTCCCCCTTTTCATTTCTGATCTTATTTATTTGCGTGTTCTCTCTCTGTCGTTTAATTAGTTTGGATAGGGGTTTGTCGATCTTGTTGATTTTCTCCAAGAACCAGCTTTTTGTTTCATTGATTCTTTGGACTGTTTTCTGTGTTTCTATTTTGTTGATTTCAGCCCTCAGTTTTATTATTTCCAGTCTTCTACTTCTCCTGGGCGCGTCTGCTTCTTTTTTTTCTAGAGCTTTCAGGTGTGTTGTTAAGTCCCCAATGTATGCATTCTCCGTTTTCTTTAAGTGGGCACTTAGTGCTATGAACTTTCCTCTTAGCACTGCTTTCATTGTGTCCCATAGGTTTGAGTATGTTGTCCCTTTATTTTCATTAAATTCAAGGAAGACTTTAATTTCTTTCTTGATTTCTTCCTTGACCCAGGTGTGGTTCAGTAGTTGACTGTTCAGTTTCCATGAGTTTGTCGGTTTTTTGGGGGCAGCGTGGTTGTTGCCTTCTAATTTTAATCCGTGATGATCTGATAAGACACAGGTGGACACTGATATTTTTTTGTATCTGTGGAGGTTTCCTTTGTTTCCGAGTATGTGGTCAATTTTTGAGAAGGTTCCATGAGCTGCAGAGAAGAAGGTATATTCTTTCCTATTTGGGTGGAATGTTCTATAGATGTCTGTTAAGTCCATTTGCTTCATTACCTCCAATAATTCTCTTAATTCTCTATTAGGTTTCTGTCTGATTGACCTGTCCCTTGGAGAGAGAGGTGTGTTGAAGCCTCCTACTACTAGTGTGTGTGGTTTGATGTCTGCCTTGAGTTCTAGTAATATTTCTTTTACATAAGTAGGTGCTTTTATAATGGGGGCGTATATATTCAGGATTGAGACCTCCTCCTGATGAATTGTTCCTATTATGAGTATAAAGTGACCGTCTCGGTCTCTTCTGATTGATTTTAGTTTGAAGTCAGTTTTGTTAGAAATTAGTATGGCCACACCTGCTTTTTTCTTAGGACCATTTGCTTGAAACACCTTTTCCCAACCCTTTACTCTGAGTAGGTGCCTGTCTTTGTGGTTGAGATGTGTTTCTTGCAAACAGCAGAATGTTGGATCCTGTTTTCGTATCCAATCTTTTAGCCTGTGCCTTTTTATAGGTGAATTGAGCCCATTAATATTAAGTGATATTAATGACCAGTGGTTGTTTACTCCGGTTATTCTTATTGCTTTTGGTAGTAGAGATTGTCTCCCTTCTTTGAGATGTGCTCGTGAAGGGTCATTAGATGCCTGGGTTATTGTAGGCAGTGTTGGCAGTGTTGGATTCCTTGGGTTGCGATTTTCCTTCTATTACTTTCTGTAGGGCTGGATTTGTGGCTACGTATTGTTTAAATTTGTTCTTATCCTGGAATGTTTTGTTTTCTCCATTGATAATGAATGATAGCTTGGCTGGGTATAGTAGTTTGGGTTTGCATCCATGGTCTCTTAGCTTCTGCAGAACCTCTATCCAGGACCTTCTGGCTTTCATAGTTTCCATCGAGAAGTCAGGTGTAAGTCTGATCGGTTTACCTTTATAAGTTACTTGCCCTTTTTCTTTTGCAGCTCTTAATATTTTTTCTTTAACCTGTATATTTTGTGTTTTGATTATTATATGGCGAGGAGATGTTTTTCTTTGATCCAGTCTGTTTGGTGTTCTGTATGCTTCTTGAATATTTAAGTGAATATCTTTCTTTAAGTTGGGAAAGTTTTCTTCCATAATTTTGTTGAAAATATTTTCTGGGCCTTTGAGCTGTGACTCTTCTCCTTCTTCTATTCCTATTATTCTTAGGTTTGGTTTTTTTATTGTGTCCCATAGTTCCTGAATGTTTTGTGTTGAGAATTTGTTGGCTTTGCTGTTTTCTTTGATCTGTTCGTTTATTTTCTCTATGGTGTCCTCAGCATCTGAGAGTCTTTCTTCTAGCTCTTGTATTCTATTGATTATGCTTGTTTCTGTAGACTCTGCTCGTTGGCCTAGATTTTCCATATCCAGCTGGTCCTCAGTTTGTATTTTCTTCTTTGCCTTCATTTCAGTTTTCAATTCTTGAACTGTTTCCATTACCTGTTTGATGGTTTTTTCTTGGTTTCCCAGGGTATCATGTACGTATTTACTCATTTCTTCAAACTTTTTGTTATACTTCTCATCCATTTCTATAAGGGCATTTTTTACATGTTGTTTAAGGGACTCTATTATCTTCATAAAGTCGATTTTTTCCATTTCTTCTGTGTTAGGTTGTTCAAATACTTCTGTTGTAAGATCATTGGGTTCTGATGTTTTCATGTTGTTTTTCGGATTATTGGGAGAATTCTTGCCTTGGCGCCTGCCCATCTCCTCCTATTGATCCTATCCAATGGGTCCTTTAAAAACCGGATCAGGTTTCCCTGCTGGCCAAGGGCTCCGCTTACAAAATGCCCTCACTCTCTTTCGTGGTTCCTGCTGCAGGCCAAGAACCCTCTCACCCCTCTGAATGATCTTCAGGACAGGACCAGGCTCCCCTTGTGCCAGTGACCTGGCCAACCAAAGGCCTACCTCTTTGATTCGATTGTAGTAGGGCGATCTGCTCTCCTTATTGCACGCCTGTTCCCGCCGCTTGGGTCTGCCTCTGCGCCGGTCCCCGAAAGCCTCTTCCTGTATGCGGTGTTGCTCCGCCGCGTCTGGCCGCCGCCGCTCCGCCGCGTCTGGCCGCCGCCGCTCCGCCGCGTCTGGCCGCCGCCGCTCCGCCGCGTCTGGCCGCCGCCGCTCCGCCTCTGTGCGTCTCAGAAAGAAGTTTTCTGAGACACTGTTTTATTTATCAGTAACCCATGGGTGCAGAGACCAGAGTTTGTATGGACACAAAGCCAGGGACTAGGAAGTACCGGGCAGGGCATACTCCTAATGATGGAACTTTAAGGTCTGGTAATGAGTGAAGTTGGGAGCCAGGATGAGGTCAGAAGTGGACTCAAGAGTCTCCAGGCCTCAATACTATAGACCGGGAATGAGAAGCAGGGACCTCAGGTTGCTTGGTGCTGGAGGTGGTGCTGTTGCTTCCCTTGTGTGAAAGCACCTGGTCCAGGGCTTGGCATCAAGTGCTCAAATGTAGCTGCATAATAATTACTGGAAAGTGGGATCCAGGAACTTTGCTGTTTGAATTGTATGTGGTAGGGGAGCTGTTGGCTGCCTGAATATTAATTATAGCCTCTCCAAAGGAGCTTAAAAACGACATGCTTCCATTGTGTATGTAAAAATTAGGCATTAAAAGGCATTTATTTGAGCTGCTTATGGTTTATGAGCACATAGCAACACAATACTCATTATACATGTCGTTACATTTATATCAGATTGCCTTTGTTGTAAGTTTTGATTGCAATAGTAAACTCTGCATATGGCTAAGGTATGTTTACAGAATACGGGGTTTAATCCACAAGTAACAGCAGAGCTTGGTAGTCAGACCTCATAAGCTCAGGCTACAGAGAAGGCAGCACATGCCCATACAGTCACTTTTGAATTTTTTTTTAAAAAAAGAAGAACCTGAGCATTTCTGTTTTTATTTGTAATCCATGCGCTTGGGCATCAGAGGCAGGAGGATTGCTGGGAGTTTCTGGCAAACTTGGGCTACAGACTGAGAAGAGCCTGTTTCAAAAACTTACCAGAAAACAAAACCACCAAAACTCTGCCCAAGAAAGTAAGGTAGAGGAAGGCAAAATGAAAACAACCTATGTAAAACAATGTGGATCCAGGTCCTGGGGAGTCAAGGGCTGGGATACTGAGATACTGAGAACAGGCCTACAGACCACAAAGCTCAGCAGCAAGGAGGTATAGCCAGAGGAGAAAATGGTTCAGAAAGGTGGGGAGGTGTTGGGGGGGGGTGGAAGGGTAGGAGGGTAGAAGGTTAGAAGAGTGGAGGGGTAGGACTTTGACCATGAGGCTCAACATCAAGGAAACACAGCAAGGGAGGAGAACACCAAGAGTCCATTGGGATTGGAAACTTGTCTTACCTGCTCAATACAAGTACAAAAACATTAAAATCTTACTAAAGAAAAGTTGGATTTTCTGGGCTATCTATTTGTGTTTTGAGTTTGGAGTAACAAAACTTAAGCAACTGAATCATGAAAAGATTTTTAGTTTTCCTCTAAATCTAAAGAGAATCAAAAAAGTGAAAGACTTAAGCTTTAAGTAATCTTTATATCTTGAAGCTCTTACCTACAGCATCTCTGAACATGACTTAAAAAAAAAAAACAACTTCGGGTTGAGGAGACATAGGTGGGATGGACCCTTAATTCCACTGCCAGATAGCAGGGATTGTGACAGCAGAGACAAGGGCTGTGTGTCTACAAGCCAAAAGCCAACAAAGATTACCAGCAATTCCCCAGAAGTCTAGTCACAGATACAATGGGCTTTCTCACAGTCCCCAGAGACACTAACGTTGTGTACACTTAGTATACCATAATCTCAAACTAGGGACTTCCAAAGCTCAATGCATATTTGATACTTATTAGTGTACAGATTTTATAATGAGTTGCAGCACCCTTAGTAAATCAATATAGTCCTAGTTAATTAATAATCAGATGTAAAAAAAAAATAAGAAACCAACAGAGGGAAGTGCCATGTGTGATACAGCTGCACAGGGAAAGGAGATGTTTCCTGAGTCTCAGGAGTGAGCTGTGTGACAGGGAGGGGGCAGGCTCAAAGGAGCTAGTGTAGCTGAGGCATGGCGGGCAGGAGCTGGGTTTTGGAAGCCGAAAATGATTGACACCAATCTTACTTTATGGTATTCACAGACAGAGCTAACTGTCTGTGTATTACCCCTGGTTTGAAGGGAGCTGTATTAGGGAGGCCTTAGCTGACAGGGGAGCGAGCAGGTGGATTGAGAGCTGAGCAGCAGTGTGTGGAAAACAGCCTGGGCTCCTGCACCCTGGGTACCACTCCACCCCCTTCCCAGCCCCCTATGCAGCACGCCCTTTGTTCTCCCTTTCTTTTTCCCTTTGAGTAAATCTGTTTACTACCCAGAGAAACAGGGAAGGGATAGGCCAGTTGCCTGGGGCAGATGGTGCAATGCTAACAGATGACACAGAAGGCAGAACTTCTCGGCTCCTGTTTTCCTTTTGCAGTTCTCGCGAGGCTCACAGGCCTAAATAGTATAAAAGAAACACCATTCAAAGAAACTGAAACACAAGTTAATGAGATAGTGAGGGAACCCTGGGCTGATGTAAGTGATTTCACGTCTTCATGAGATCCAAGTGAATTAAACTCAAACAATGAATGAGCTTGTAGAAAAGATCAATGAATCATTGAAAAAGAAAAAGAATCGCTCTTAGCAAATTTTCAAAAAGAAATCCTATATCATAGAAAACGTGCCCGAAGCCCTGAGAAACACAAATGCTGTTTTCAAACACAATGAAATATAAAAGATAAACTCAAAGAAAACATGGATTTATATTATATTGTTGTTTTCCTTGAAAATTGAGTATTTTATTTTATTTACCTATGTTTAAACAAAAAAAGCCCAGGAAGGGGGAAGGGGCACAGAAAACTGAGGAGGGGGAAAGGAAAGAGGGAAAAGAGAGGAAGGGAACAAGGTCATAGAGAGTCTGGAGCTGAAAAGAAGGCGAGAACATGGGTACAGCAGCAAATTTGGAGAGGAAGGACTGGGAAATTAAACAGATTTATGAAATCCACTAAGTTAACAGAACACACATAGTGAATTTTGCCTGTAGTTGTGATGTGGATAATCTTGAAAACTTTCAGCAAACCTATGAAAGAAACACGACGTGTACCTAGGTGAAGTGAACTAGATGAACAGGAATAAGAGTCCAGGAAGAATTCACGCTGAACTTGGAGCTTGCATCCTCCTGTACGTTCTTACTGCTTGGTCCTCAGTCCTTTGCCCAGAGTGGAATCCACACAGCACTACCAATGTGACCACCTCCAGGTCTGACAGTATTCCCCCAGCACCAGTCAGATCCCACTTCCCTTTCTCGGCAGTAGAGTTGGTGTCAGTATCTTCGTTGAATTTTCTATTCCCCAGCCTTTCATCTCAGGCTCCGTCCCTTCTTTCTCCATCAGAAACCATGGCTGAGCTCTGCCTTCTTTATCTCCCCTAGTTCCTGCTGTTAGTATGGCTGTCTACCACATTTGCCTACCCAAGAAGCGGTTACTGGCTTACTTTAGTCAACTGGACTCCTTGGGTTCTGTGTTCAGGCTTGACGGGTGAGACCAGGAAACCTCTGAGCCATTGCCCTCCTGGTATTTTGTGGACTGCCTTTTGTGGACGCCAGTTCTCAGCTCATCAAGGGCCTGCTAGCTTCTTCTTGAACTATGCCCGTGGTCTTTCATTCCGCCCCATTTCTCTGAAATACACGACGGCCCCAGGCTTTAGAGTAACACTGAGATTTCTATCTCTGAAAAATGTAAATCCAATCATATTTCTGTCTTGCTTTATATCTCCGATAAGTTTTCATCACATAGATAATAGAATAAAACAGCAAGCTCTTCATTATGCCCTGCGAGTATTAGCCTAATCTGGCCAACCTCTAGATTTACTGCACACCATTCTCACCTTAAAAACAATCTCTGGACATGGTTGGCCTGCTTTCTTTCCTCATATGTCCTACGTCTGTCTGCTCGTGCCTCAGGACCTCTGTGCTTGCTTGCTCTCTTCCCTCAGACGTTCCCATTTCTGGATGTTTTTCTCACACGCGTTTAGGCTGAGATTTTCCTTTTCGGAGACGGCTTCCTGACTACTCGCTCCCAACAAGCCTCTCCCCCAACCCCACCTTAGTCTATTACCAAGCTGTTGGACTTGGTGGCACAGGACTGTTGCCAAGATTACCCTGTGCGTTTCGCTGGCACACTTATTTGCTTTCTTCTTACCTTGCCCTCCAGAATGAGAGCAGGCCTTCAGTCTCCAACACCCAGGCAGTGTTGGATACCTAGGATCCAGGGGATAGTCAGTAAATGTCTGAATCAGTGGTTGGGAATTCAGATATCCCCTGAGGCTACATACTGGAAACTTGGTCACTTGCCTGTGGCGCTAAGGGTGGGTCGTGAAATCTTCGGCAGGTGGTGGACGAGTGTCACTAAATGAGATTGCTGAAGGCATGCTGGTGAAAGGGGACTCTGCGAACCTGGCCTCCTCTTTTTTTCTCTTTGCTTCCTGGCTGCCAGGTGAGGCGAGCCTGTTCAATGAAGGTTTTAGTTTGGTTACTTCTCTTTATGGTGGGTTAGCAATTCTCATCTCACTGGGGTTCTGGGAACTGAATGGGGTTGGGTAAGACTGGTGGTAGACAGTGGATAGGAATGGGACACAGCTCTCACATGGGGTTGTTGGTAGACAACTTTCCTTCCTCATGTCAAGCTACTGTAGAAAACCAGCTTTTAAGAATTAGCAGTGGTAGCAACATTCCTTTAATCCCAGTACTTGGGAGGTAGAGGCAGGCGGATCTCTGTGAGTTAGAGGTCTGTCTTGGCTACAAAGCAAGCTCTAAAGCTACGCAGAGAAACCTTCTCTCAAAAATAAAAAAAAAAAAAGAAAGAAAGAAAGAAAGAAAGAAAAAAAGAATGAACTTTATTGGCTGAGCAGTGGTGGAGCACGCCTTCAATCTCAGCACTTGGGAGGCAGAGACAGGAAGAACTCTGTGAGTTCGTGGCCAGCTTGGTCTACAAGAGCTAGTTCCAGGACAGCTAGGGCTGTACACAGAGAAACTCTGTCTTGAAAACCAAAACAAAAACTGAAACAACAAGCAAACAAACAAAAAGGAATCAATTTTATTCAGAGGTTTTGGTCCTGTTGTTTTTGAGCCTGTAGAGAGAGGCAGGATGTTAAGGCAGAATCATGTGGCTGAGTAAACATCTTACCTGACCATAGACTCAAGCAGGAAGGAGAGAGAGAGAAAGAGAGAGGCGAGTTCCCATTGTCTCCTTGCAGGGCATGCCTCCAGAAACCTAACTTCCTTCCACTCGGCTCCATTCCCTAATGATTCTTCTACTTCCTAGCACGCAGGTTGGTGACCAAGTTTTCCAAATGTGGCCACGGGCAGACATGTAAATTTCAAGCAATAGCAGAGTTATTTTGACAGACCTGTCTCTGAGAAGGACCATGGGGACACAGGGGACTCCAGCACGGGCCTTTTCACAAAATGCTCAGTGGCTTTGTCAGAGCAGCAATTAGAGAAAGAGCAGATGTCCCGCACGCCACGTGCTTTATCTGTCCAGCTGAACTCCTGGGAGCCAGCCTGTCTTCCCAGCCAGCCACACCTGGCCACTACGCTGTGTTTGCAGACCTGTTGAACCTCATTCCCCGTGTTATTATGGATAAACAGCTAAGATGTACCGATACCCTCCAAGATTACAAAACTAACCCGATTCCCCTGGATGCAGGGAGCTATTAGGCAAGTATTTCTAGCCATACCGCAGAGATGTAATCTCTCTGTGTTTCACTAGGGCATATGACAGCCATTTATGGGTTTTTGTGACTATTATAGATGAACGTAAGATTGTGCCTCTTTTACATTTATGACTATTTAATTAGATAAACCTAACAGCTCTCAATATTTTTTTTTAAGATTCAAAAGCACTCTTAAGATTGCAAATAATGAAGACTCATAGTCAGAAGACTGAATCCCCAAATTAACGAGCCTGCATAATCATATTTGATTATGCAGGGGTTTCTAATTCATTCATTTCCTTGCCAGTCAGTCTCTGTCACATTATCCTGGAGTGTGATAAGCCCCTGGGCTCTAGTATCTTTATCTTCTAGTTAATTCACCATAATAAGAAAGCTCCAGAATGATGTATGTAGCTTGATGTTATTTTGATGAAAAATCTGTATCAGTGTAAGAAAGAAATAGCAGGAAGACGTATACCAATATGCTAATAGCCAAATTGAAATTTTAGGGCTTTTTGCTTTTCAATTCTGCTGCCTTGACTATTGACTATGCCTGGCTTTTGTAAGTAGAAAACAAATGTACAAATCAGGTGTGCGCTTGAAGGGGAGACATGGGAGAGTCCTGCAGCTTTTCTTCTGGGGAAAGACTTGAGGAATGGCTTGGTTGACAGTTTCAGAGTATCAGTTTCTGAAACATGGGCCATAGCGACACTAGAGTTGGCAGGATCTCCAGAGATACACCAGTCACAGGCCGATCCCATAGTTTAAGAGACTTACTTTGAAGGAAACTCTTAGCAATTCTGGCTTTATTCTAGAAGTAAATTCCTAATAGTTATAGCTCTAAGAGAGTGACTGCCATTTCATCAGGCTGGAAGCATCACATGCCACAGTTGGCTTTAGACTGACGGAGACCACAAGGAGAGGCTTCTGCATTGGGCAGCAAGTTGGACAAGATGATGCCTAATGTTTCCTTCTGAGTTCAGAAGAAGCAATGGTCAAACTTATTCATTTATTTATTTTTAGCAATAAATAAAAAAAAGGTGAGCCAGATTTTTTATACTTATTATTACTCTTCTGTGTGTATGTGTGTGTGTGTGTGTGTGTATGTGAGTGTGCACTCAAATGTGATGCGAGCAGAGGACAGAAGACAGTGTTGCATCCCCTGGACCTGAAACAGCTGGCGGGTATGAGCCTCTTGATATGGGTGCCGGGAATTGAATTCAGGTCCTCTGCAAGCACAGCCCACTCGACGGCACTGCGCCATCCCTTTGGCCTGATGAGCGTTGGTCAAGGACGAACACTGGTGTAGACAGGCTACGTCATTTGCAGAGTAATGCAGACCTTGTGTAGCTCTGGTCTGGAGTCGGAGCCCTCCCGTGTCCTTGCTCATACTGCGACTGTGAATTTATCCCGTCGCTTCCCTTTCCTTCTCTTTGTTCCCACATTCTTTGTCTCCTCTTTTCACTACTCCAAGAACAGTGGCATCTGCTAATATATTTGCATTTTCAGTGGTTCCTGGTAGTGATGTGGTGGCCGGACAGCAGGATGACTACTTATTGTTGTGACTCTTTTGTCATAACTGAAGAGGCATTGGGGACGGCGGTCTACAAAGTCCAACTTAAGACAAGCCATATAAACATTGTTCTTTTCAGCCTTAAACTCATAGAGCATGACGCTTCCAGGAGGCAAATGTGCGTGCGGATGGGTGGGTGGTGCTATATGCAAAACGCTCTCAGTGAACATACACAGACATTCTTCCATAGCCACGTTTGCTGTGGCGTTACTCGCGATAGCCAGGAAATTGGACCTGCTCAGATGTTCATAAGCAGATGAATGGATCAAGGGAACGGGTCATGTATAGAATTATATGAAGCATAAAGAAAAATGAACTGATATTTGCGAGAAAGTGAATACAGCTGGAAACCATGCTAAGCAAAATAAGTGGAGACTCAGGAAGGCACATGCTGAATGTTTTTGTTCATAGGCCAAAACTAAATTTAATATTGTGTGTGTGTGTGTGTGTGTGTGTGTGTGTGTGTGTGTGCAGGGGCATATGTTTATATGTGTGTATATTTAGGCCATGAATGTAGACAGAGGATCATGAAAGTGGGTAGGAACTAGAGAATACATATACTAAGAAATCAGAAGGGGAAGGGGGAACCAGCTGGAAGGCAGGGAGAGGGCAGGGAAGGTGGCGGGGAGGGGAAGGAATGACAGCGAAGCATAATGGCACAGGCATGCATATGACGATGCTGTGATAAAATGCATTACTCCATACTGCAGCCTACAAAATGAAATAGCAAAAATACCAAGAAAAAAGGAGACAGCAGAGACAACTGAACAACGGTTTGGAATTCAGGCTCTCTCTCACCTGTTTTTTTCCTGTTTTCCTTTATCGCCAGTGTGCTGTGCGCCTCTTCATCTTGGAGAATTCTCTGCTATTGCCTGGGCTTATCCTGGCAGCAGTTTCCATGCGCCCCATTCTCTAGGCCCTAGTTCCTAATTGGGGTACCTTGGGGTTCTTGACTGGTGCACCCCTAGACGAATCAAACTCAGTTCTGGGGGTTTTGCATTGGCATAGGTTGTCCCACGTATGCGTCAACCAACAGTCCAAATCTTTGGAGCTGGGGCTCCCTCACGTTTGAACCATGTTGCCGCAGCAACGGAGCTCACGGAGGGCCTCTGCCTAAGAGAGGAGCGCAGAGGATAGAAGGGCTCAGGCGAACTGACCCCTTGACAGCCTAACATGGAGGCTTTTATCTGTGACTTTAACACATTTGTCAAGTTGACAAGGAGCTGGGTCTGCAGATTCCTGCCCTCCTGAGATTCCAGGCCCTGCAGAAAAAGCCCTGGCATGGGGCTCAGACTCCGGGCGGGGTAAAATCTTGGTTGTGAAATTTACTGTGCTCCTGACTCTTTCCTTCCACCAGGAATTTTATCCTCTATGAGATGGGATTACAGCCACTATTCACCAGGAATCCGTAAAAGATTGAAAGTCGTTAAGGACGCAGAAACAAACGAGGATGTGCTAGCGACAGAAACACGCAGGACCCGCCTCACAAAGCTTCATGCCTTGTTTTCGCCCTGGTCAAACATTTATGAACTGTTTCGGAGTCGGAGTTCTACACTCTGTGTTTTGACAGCCTCAGAGGACTTGTCTTTTAAATCGAGCAGCCTGATATAATAGCCAAACAAAACAAAACTAAACAAAACTGTGGGATTGCTCATGAAAATTAGTGCCAATGAAAAGAAGAAAGTGGATTAGCAAACAGTAATCACTGCTCACAATAGGGGAAGCAATTTTATTTTGCACTTTATTGGAGCCATTCTGCTCTTAAACTGTTACATTTCATCAAAAGATCTCACACTTGGGGTGCCCAAGAGTGAAAATAAAATACATTTCTCAACTTTTTCTTCAGGTCAGTGTCAAAACGGCAATCAAAGTAGTTATTAGCCATAGCTATGCTTTTGAGTAAGCAATGAAATAAAACATAAATTGCTTTCATGAAATGAAACTGGTTATGATCGGTACTCAATAGTATGTGTGATTCATTGTACCATGGAGCAAAGGGCAAACATGTTTGAAAATGCCTGGTTAAATACCATTCCATTTTATTTAATAAGCAATAGTTATTTTCTGCGCTAAACATAACACAGTCTATTTCCTCAGAACTCACATCGAGGGCTCAGATTCAGATTTGGCTGAATAATCAGAAGCGTCGTTGTGGGCCAGAGCCAGGAGATTTTTGGTGACGATTCTGTGACATGGCTATGGAGAAGGCCAAAAGGATTTGGTTAAGGTTGGATTACTTACACAAAGTCCAGAGATAAATTTAGTTGAAAATTGGTCACAGGTAGCCTTGCAGTCTGAAAGCTCGCTTCTGACTGGACAAACAGTGTCTCCCAACATCCCCTTCCCTGGAATAAACAGCCAAGTGTTCCCTGGCCACAGGCTGGGTAAACACTAACTCCACTGTCCGCCTGGATGCCAGTCGCTGCAACACTCCCTAGTTTTTAGCAAAATATTTTCCACACTGGCCATCCAAGAAGGTCTCTGAATCCAATGGGCTTTTAAGGCTTCTCTATTTTTCTCACTATTTATAGCATTCAGATGCTGGCAGGTGGGGGGCATTTTCTTCAGCATCCAGTCAGGAAGAGAAGCAAGGCAGCTTCATCGCACGCCACATGGCACTGGGTGTCGAAACAATGCTTCTTCTCTATGAACCTGAACATTGACAAGGAGCTGGGGGAGCGCAACAAATCTCATACAAACATGTTACTATGTCCGTATTTATACTGTGCAGAGTTTTGCTGGGTGAGGACTCTGAGACGGAGTGGAGACGGGAAGGCCAGAGTGGTTGGTTGTGGTAATGTCAGCTGTTGTAAACTAAAGGACAAAAGTCCAGAATATGAGATCCACCCCTTTTATGGAACGGAGACTGGGGAGGGCTACAGGAAGCACTGTGGTCAATGAATTATACACTGTCCACAAGGGCAACACCTTCTTGTGACTCTAACAACCTTTGGCAATAGGTGAGGTGTCTAGTCACCCCTTTTGATGGAGAGGGAAAAGGACATTCAGAGCAGAGGCTTACCTGGCTCGAGCTGGTACCAATGCAGGATCCCCTGACAGCTGTATTTTGTTCCTCCAGAGATTCTGCCTGCAGAATAGGGCAGTCATCGGGAGGACCAGATAAGAGGGACTCCTTACAAAACAACCTAGTACTCCAGCTGCTGATTGGAAGGGAACAACAGGGTCCCTGAAGTTTGGAGGAGCTGAGTGGAGAACCTGAGTTCTGCCACTAGCCAGCCAGACCATCTTCAGTTTCACCTGGGGAGCCTTCTAGGTCTTCCAGAGACCATGGTGAAAGCTAATGTCCCTTGAAAAAGTCTTGAAGTTTTTCTGGGTGCCTTAGCGGGATTCACCATAGAAGCGGAACTTGATGGGGCAAGGGTAGTTTGATAGAAAGGAAAAAGAGGGAAATATTGACAGGGAAGCACCTGGAGCAGAGTTATGGTGGCAAGGACCAGCGTGCTGCTGCTGTGGGACAGGAAGGAGATGTGGGGGAGACATAGCTGAAAAGCAAGATATGTAGGAAGCTTAGCAATTGTCCACCAGTCCCACAAGGTTCACCAGCCTGTCTCAAGTCAGTGTCTAATATCTACTCCTCCATTCTAAAATTAATCATCATGAGAACTGTCCAAGTTCCTTCCCCTCCTCCCTTCTTTATTCCCCCATACACTTTCCTTTCTTCTTGGTCAGATTGTAGACAGACTTCTTTGGAGTCTATTTTAGGAGGTGTGCATTTGTTTGTCTAGGGCAGGGTTGTCAAACAGAAGCCATGCATGCTGCTCCACTCCTGTCAAGACAGACAATGTTAATCAATCACTGCTTTCTGGTGAAGAACTCGGGGTTGCTGTTAAGGCAGAGGCTTTGGTTGAGATGGGCTGAGTGATGAAAACTATTTGCCAACACAATTTTAGTACATACATGGATCAAACAGCGCTTTCCATTCTCAAAAGTTAAAAAGACATACTACAAAATACACCGCCTTTACGATTTCCAAATATCCCTTCCATTGCTTTAATTTTGGTTAAGAGCCTTAAGCAAAAGCTTTATGAGTGTTATTTAAAGTCATAGCCTTATGAATTGACAGGTTAGCGAAACCTTTGTTTTAAAAATCTCTGAGCATATAATGTGTGTGCATACATGTGTGAATTTGTGTAAGTGTGGGCACATATGTGGCAAAGCGCACGAATGGAGATCCAAGGATATCCTTAGGGGTTGGTCTTCTTTGGCATTATTTTTTTAAGAAGGGACTGGCCCTTCAAGATTCTAGGTTTCTCCTTCCTTCCTTTCTCTCTCTCTCTCTCTCTCTCTCTCTCTCTCTCTCTCTCTCTTTCTCTCTCTCTCTCTCCTTACTTTTTAAAATTGTTTTAATTGAACTATACATTTTTCTCTACTCCCCTCCCTATCTCCCCTTCCCCTTCTACCTTCTATCCTCTCCCATGTCCCCAACACTTCCAGTTTACTCAGGAGATCTTACCTTTTTCTCCTTCCTATGTAGATCCATATGTCTCTCTTAGGGTTCTCTTTGTTGTCTAGGATGTCTGAGGTTGTGGACTATAGGTTTTTTTTTTTTTTGCTTTATGTCTAGAAGCCACTTATGAGTGAATACGTATTATATTTGTCTTTCTGGGTCTAGGTTGCCTCACTAAATATTTTTTTTCTAGATCCATCCATTTGCATGCAAATTTCAAAATGTCATTTTTTTTTAACCACTGTGTAGTACTCCAGGTTCAGCAGTTAAGAGCACTGCTTGCTCTTCCAAAGGTCCTGGGTTCAATTCCAGCAACCACATGGTGGTTTACAACCATCTATAATGAGATCTGGTGCCCTCTTGAGGAAGAGACCTGGTCAATTGTTTTCAGCAACTTAGATCATGAAGCCCAGATATAGACAAATTTAACAGAACTGCCATATACAGGTTGTCCATGTATGCTTTTGCATTGCTAGGATATAAAAATAAGTACTCCATTGCATAAATATGCCACAGTTTCTTTATCCATTCTTTGGTTGAGAAGTATCTAGATTGTTTGCAGGTTCTGTCTATTTTAAGTAATGCTGCTATGAACATAGTTGAGCGCATGCCCTTGTGGTATGACTTTAGGTATGAAACCAACAGCAATATCACTGGGTCTTGAGGTAGATTGTTTCCTAATTTTCTGAGAAGCCACAATACTAATTTCCAAAGAGGGTGTACAAGTTTGCACTCCTACCAGCAATAGAGGAGTGTTCCTTTTACCCCACATCCTCTCCAGCATCAGCTGTCCTCAGTGTTTTTGATCTTGGCTATTCTGAAAGGCATACGATGGAAACTCAGAGTTGTTTTGATTGGTATTTCTCTGATGGCTAAAGATGTTAAACATTTCCTTAAGTGTCTTTCAGCCATTTAAGACTCTACTGTTGAGAGTTCTCTGTTTAGGTCCGTATCCCATTTTTTATTGATTTTTTTTTTTTGTTCTTTTAATGTCAAATTCTTGAGTTCTTTGTATATTTTGGGATCAGTTCTCTGTCTGATGTGGGGTTAGTAAATATCTTTTTCCAATCTGTAGGCTGCCGTTTTGTCTTGTTGATAGTGTCCTTTGCTTTACAGAAGCTTCTCAGTTTCAGGAGGTCCCGTTTATTAATTGTTGCTCTCAGGGTCTGTACTACTGGGGTTATATTTAGGAAGTGATCTCCTGTGCCAATGTGTTCAAGAGTACTTTCCACTTTCTTTTCTATGAGATTCAGTGTAGTTGGCTTTATGTTGAGGTCTTTGATCCATTTGGACTTTAGTTTTGGGCATGGGAATAGATATGGATCTATTTGCATTCTTCTATATGTTGATTATCCGGTTATGCTTTCTTTTTTTCCATCTTATATTTTTACTTCTTTGTCAAAAATCAAGTGTTCGTAGGTATATGGATTGATATCTGGTCTTTGATTCAATTCCATTGGTCCTCCTGTCTGTTTTTATGTTAGTGCCAGGCTGTTTTCATTACTGTAGTTCTGTAGTACAGTTTGAAATCAGGGATTGTGATGCTTCCAGGAGTTCTTTTGTTATCCAGGATTGTCTGGGCTATGCTGGGTGTTTTTGTTTTTCCATATGAAGTTGAGTATTGTTCTTTTGAGGTCTTTGAAGAATTTTTCTGAGCATTGCATTGAATCTGTAGATTACTTTTAGTAAACTTTTCGTTTTTCCTATGTTACTTCTACCTACCAAGAGCATGAGTAGACTTCTCCCTTCTTTGCCGTGCATCTTGCCGGGGAGCAGCGAGATCACAGACATGCTACTGTGCTGTCTTTATGTGGGTTCTGAAGATTCAAAAGTGGGCTCTCATGCTTGCACTGCCGTTGCTTTTCCCACTAAGCCATCTCCCCAACCCAAATTGTTTGTATTTTTACACAAGGTCTCATTCTGTTGTCTAGACTGGGCTAATACTTTGTAGGTCAGGCTGACCTTAAACTCTCAGAACTTCTCATGCCTCTGCTTCCCACTGCTGGAATTTCAGGTGTGATTCACCATACTGATAGAAGAGATTATTTTTAGAAGCCTGAATATGCTTATAAAAATCATCTTTTTAATATTTTGTCAAGTGAATAGACTTCTAGGCATTCTGATGCTTGCTCCACAGGAATTTAAATTTCCTTCTTGCTGAGGTTTGGTTTCTAAGTTTTAATGCAAATATGTCCTATATGTACATACTCATAAAGCCTTTTGGCTCCATTTTTGAGGTCTGATTCAGATTCCAAGCTTTGTTCCTTTCTAGTGGAGTGCATATGCAAAGTTAATCCTGATTCTGTTTTGGATACATCTTCCTCATATTGAGAAGGAATTAATAATCATTGCTTTCATATTGAACCGAGATGAAAGTTAATTACATAATTCATGTATAACATTTATCACAGTATTTTGCTCATGTTGATGCTCAATAGATGTGAATTTCTGTGTGTTACATATAGTTGATATGATATGGGATGAATTAAGGGCTTTGTTGCTCACTAAATTATTTGGTGAAGGGTATCTTCTTTTGTTTCTGTAGATTAAAGTCAGAATTTTAATGCTACGAGAACTATGTTTTATGATCTGATCACAATTTGTGTATATATGTGTGCATGGCTCTGAAAAAATGTCCCCCTGTTTTTCATAGCTGATATATTCAAAACACTAGTTCTGGGAGAAAAATAATCTGTCATTAATGTAGATGAGACTTGACATGACAGACTGTGCACTCTGTCTTAAACATTCATAACATGCACAGTACAGTCTCTCTGTGGAATTGGAATAACTTCTTTAGAGTCTTAGCAATCTCTTATATTAGGGCTCTTCTAGAGCAGAGTTATCCTAATTCCAAAACAGCTATGGTTGATGGAGGGGGAATTAAAGATTCGAGAAAAAGGGGCATTTCTTATAGATAACAACTGATATTTGCATGTTATTTAGGTGTGTGCATATGTGTACACAAACATATGTGGATAAGGTATGTATGTATATATATATACATCTTATCTATCTATCTATCTATCTATCTATCTATCTATCTACTATCTACAGTCATGTAAGAAAGGACATGGCTTATGATATTTTAAAATCTGGCACTTGCCATAATTTATTGTTTGGAAATAAGTTATTTGGAATCTGAAATATTTGAAATTTATTCCTGATTTTACTATTTTATTTGTTGTGAGATTTTGGATAAACTCTGTGCTAAATCATTGGTACCTCATATATTAAATGAGAATAAGTGTACTGTATTATCGTTCTCAGGAGGACTAATCCATGCGAGGTGATATGTGTAAATTAATGGTAAATGTTTGGCACATATCAATCTCTCAATTAATAGAATTATTAATAATAGTAAGAAAATAAATGGAACAAGTAATGAAAAAAATATCCATAGCAAAGAAAGCTGGTTTTCGGCTTCATCATTCAATGTCCTCGTTTAGTTTTTATTTTATAGAACAATCATTTACAAACTCAAGCCATACATCATTCCTTAATTACAGTTGTCAAGTGAAAACTTTATTAGGGGTAGCAAATGTAGGAATGGAAGCGTTTGAGTAAAATTGCGAAGTTGCTGACTCCAGGTCTCTGAACCAGAGAGCAAAGTCTCCCCTCCATGATTGCATTCTCTGGTGGCTGTTGGAAGAATGACAAAAAAGAATGGATTTTACATGTCTTCATGAAGCACAAACTGACCAGATAATTGGACATGAGCCATAGAACTGTGCCTACTAGTGAAATCTCAACTATTGACAAGTGGCATCTCAGAAGACTAGACTATGTAACAGGAAACAACCCGTAGAGGCTGTGGGTTCTAAATCTGTTAACTTGTCTCCTCCTCCTGCTGTGATTTTTACAGTCAGGGTTTCTCTGTGTAGCTCTGGCGGTCCTGGAGCTTACTCTGTAGACCAGTCTGGCCTCAAACTCTCAGAGATCTGCCTGCCTTTGCCTCCCAAGTGTGGGAATTAAAGTTGTGTTCCACTACCGCCTGGCTATTAACTAGTCTTCTTATTTTGCATTCCTAAGACATTTTATACAGATGTACAAAAACAAAACACAACAAACAAAACCACCTTACAACATATACTGCTATTTTAAAGATTATATGTTATTGCGTGTATATTATATGTGTGCATGTACATGTACCTGTGTGGTGCACACTTGCCATGGCACATGTGTGAAGGTCAGAGACAACTGTGGATATTGGTTCTTTCCTTCTACTGTGTGAGTCTTAGGGTTCAAACCCAGTTTGCTCAGCTCAGCAATAAGCGTCTTTACCCATTGATCAATCTATCTGGCTTAGTATACATCATGTAATACCTATGGTTTCTTTAAGTTATTGTTATGGTTAATCTTGGCTGTCAACTTGACATACCTGGAAAGAAGGGACCCCAACTGAAGAATTGTCTCCCTCAGTTTGGACTGTGAGGGCATTTTATTGATTGCTAAATGATGAAGGAGGGACCAGCCCATTGTGGGTAGTACCACCACTGGGCAGGTGGTCTTGGGATTCTATAAGAAAGGTGACTGAGCTGAAGTCAAATCGGGCCAGTAAGCATCATTCCTAAATGGTCTCTGCTTCAGCTCTTGCCTCCAGATTCTTGTCCTGAATTTCTGCATTTGCTTCCTTCACTGATGAACTAGAAACTTTGAACCAAATAAATTATCCCCTCCCCAAGTTGCTCTTGAATAGACTGTTCTATTACAACAAGAAAGAAGGAAATTGGAACAGTTAATATAGTGCTTTAAAATTCATTCATATTATAGATGTTAAATAGCAATTCATTTCTGTTGGCACTTTGTGCTTCACTGTACTGACATATACCACGTTTTGTTCATCATCAGGTGTCAGATGGACACTGGATTTTTCTCAGTCTGGGGCTATTGCCAATAGACCTGAGCTTAGATGTACATTAACATCTAAGTATTTCCATGAGCATATAACTCCAATTCTTATAGGCATCTAGGAATAGAATTACTAGATTATATGTGGTTTAATTAAGAAATTATCAAACTATTTTCTGAAGTAGCTGCGCCATTCTTTATTCCCACAAGCAATACCTGAACGTTCCTGTTTTTCCTACATCCTCATCAATGCTTTTATTATTAGCCTTTTGGACTGCAGCCATTCCAGTAGATGTGAAGTTTATTGAATTGTGGTTTTAATTTGTATTTCTCTAATGACTAATGATTGAGTATTTTTTCAAGAGTTAATTAGCCATTTGAATGTCTTCTTTGTTAAAATGCTTGTTTAATTCTTTTCAGTTTTGGTGTGTTTTCTTTTTGTATTGTTGAGTGGGAAGAATTCTTTACACACTTTATAAACATAAGTATAAAGAGACAAACATTTTTCTTTTAAATATTTACTATTTATTTGATAATTATTTAATCCTTTTCTCTCTCTGCGTGTATTAGTGCACATTTGGGAATGTCTAAGGGGGCTAGAACAAGATGTCAGATAACCTTGAGATGTAGTTACAGATAGTTGTGAGCTGCTCAACATGGGTGCTGGGATTTGATCTCTGCTCCTCTGAAAGAGCAGAAAGTGCTTTTACCTGATGAACCATCACTCCAGCCACACAATACAAATCTTTGTTAATAAATGATTGCAAGTGTTTTCTCTGAGTGTCTGGGTTGTTTTTTTAAGTCTTCCTTTTTATTACTGGCATTTTTCTTTTGTAGACTTGTGCTTTTGGTATTCCACCCAAGATATCTCTACTTAACAAAAGAGCATAATAATCATTTCTTCAGTTTTATTTGGAGAGATTTGCAGACTTAGTCCTTACAGTTTGAGTTTATTTTTTGCATATGGGATAGATTAAAGGTCTGAATTTATTATTTTTTTATCATAAGTGAATACAAGTTTTTCAGCATCATTTGTTGAAGCAATGACTCTTCTTCCATTGATTTATCTAGGTCTCTCTTGAAACCAGCTGTAAAAGCAAGGGCTTGGTTCTGAGCCAGATATTTATTCTCTCTCTCTCTCTCTCTCTCTCTCTCTCTCTCTCTCTTGTCATAGTTTTAGTGCAGGGTTTAAATCATTGTAATTCCTTCAACTTTGTTATCTTGATATAACTGGGTTTGGTTCTTTTAGGTCTGTTGGATTTGCATATAATTTGGGATCCGCTTATAAATTTTCTTAATAAACCCTCTTGGCTATTGAAAGGGATGTCTGCATTTTGTTTGTTTCTTTCCTGGGCTTTCCAGAGTGCCAGTACCAGAGTGCTGTTATGCTTGGCATTTCTGACCAGTTGAAGTCTATTTCTTTGTGTTTATTTATCCCCCAACACCTTTAGATTAGTTCACCTTCAAGCTCATCAATTCCTCTGTCATCGTTAATTTGTTGTTGAGCTCTTATTAGAAATTTTTGCTTTAATTATGATATTATTGATCTAAAAATTCCCAAATGACAGTTTCTAAACATTGCAAATTTCTCTATTGAGACTCTGTTTGTGTTTGCTGTTGTGATATTTTACTCAACTGAACTGTTTATTACCCATTCAGAATAGCTTCCATTGACTGCTACTTTTTCTCCATTCAAGAGCCACACTCAAACCTTTTTCTCATAATTTTTAATTAAAATTTGACATTTCACACATTGAAATAAATAATGTATTATAATAATTAGATTTTTTCCCCACCCGCCTCACTTTATGCCTGTTTTGCTTAAAATAAATCTCTTTTCACATAGGAATATTTCTGATGCTTCTGTTTGTTTTTATTCTCCCTAATTTTGCTTATTTATCCTTGCTTACCAGTTTTTGCCTCCAAAGCTGTATAACTTAGGATCAAGCAGTGATTTGGGCAGAGGTTAGGTTGTGTCCAAACACCTTCTGTGCATAATACTCTTGGTTTGACCTTTCAGTGAGGTTCTCACAGGTCAGCCTAAGCATAGACATGGACTCCCAGGCAAACAGCCAGAGGCAGAGCACTTGTGGCCTGTAATTGCTCTTGCATCTTTAGGGTCGCCTTGTGGAATTTCTGATTGTGCCCTGCTTGTCCCTAACAAGAAACTAGTGAAGACATGGATTGTTCTCTGTTTGGACTTTCCAAAGCAATGTGCTTTGACTTTGCCCCAAAGCAAGTCTCTTGTGTCTGGTAGGAAAACTATTGATTTTCTGCCTTCTCTTCATCGGTCACCTCATGAACACAAGAGGGGTCATTAGTGGAACCATGGGTAACTCTGCTGTTTTAACCTCACACTGCAGTCATTTTCAAGAATAAGCACTTTTCAATGTGTTGTCGGCCTTCTGGTCACTCTCTCAGCCTTTGATGGAAATTTGCTTGGTCGTCTATATGCTTTATGAAGAGGTGATTTTTTTTTTTTTTTTTTTTTTTTTTTTTTTTTTTTTACTTTCTCATGTTACCATTGCTAGAGAACTTCCCTAGGTCTGAAGATAGAGTTTGAATTTATAAAGCGTGTGCATTTTAAGACGTACCCTCTCTTTTCACTCTCACTTTCTGAATATTCATGTGCATAGAAACTTAGTCTTTGAAAGTCACTTGTGGGTTAGCTGTTTTGTCCGTGGCCCACAGTGGCTTCATTTGTGGTATTATTGCCTAATTTAGGCTCCTCACTCTGATAGAAAGTCATAATAAAAGTTCATTGCAGTCCATGACAGAGAGCTTAACGTGTATACATTTATGTGAGTTTATAACTCAAGAGAAGTAAAATTTGTTTGGTTAATTTGATTTGTGTCGTCTGTTAGAGTCATGCCTTAATGTATCCTTTTACTGTCAAAAGTCGACTGGATTTTTGCCTCTTTCCCATCCTAGATGTGTTCTGAGGAGCTTGGAGATGATGCCTGGGGATAGAAATGCTCTCACCATTTAGAAGCTATCACTTAGAATGACACACTGCTATTACCATCTCATCTTGCTTTTATCCAAGGTGATGCTTTACATTTGGGACATTTAACATGAGTATACAGAAAAACATGCCCTTCTTTATCACAAATTGCAACTCCTACATGTACTAAATCTGCAAAAGGTATAGGATAAATGCCGATGAGGTGATAAGGTGACAGATAACCTTGGATATTGATGAAAGCAGGGGACTATGTATATTGAGAGTCAATGGAGGCATAGCAACTGTGTATAGAATGTAAAATAAATGAATGCATTTTTAGAAATGTGTAATATACTAAGACCTCATGATAAAAAGTGAAATATAAATAGATCTCCAACTAGCAAGGTATAAGAGGTAGACTGCTTGTTTGTCCCAGCTGCCCAGAACTGAAATAATCACACAGATACTGTATTAATTAAATCACTGCTTGTCCCATTAGCTCTAGCTTTTTATTGACTGACTCTTACATATTAATTTAACCCATTTCTATTAATCTGTGTATGGCCACGTGACTGTGGTTTACTGGCTAAAGTTCCTGCATCTGTCTCTGGCCGGGCTACATGGCGTCTTTCTGACTCCACTCTCCTTTCTCATTAATGGTAATCACAGAATACAGAGGGAAATCCCACGTCAACAAGGTCTGAGTTCAGTAATTAATATACCCCAACAAAGATAAGCTTTGAAATGTTTCACTTGTAGTTGGATACTACCTGTTCCTTTTCCTACTGCTTAGACCCAAATAATCACACAGAAACTATTTTAATTACAACACTGCTTGCTCAGTAACTCAGGTGTATTTCTAGCTAACACTTATATCTTTACTCTGCTAAGCCATTTGCCAGAACAGCCTTATTCAGTAACCAATAAAAGCAACATATATACAGAAGACATTCCTCATAATCTCCCCTTTTCTGTCTAAATAAAAAGGAAGGTTTTAACTTTAATATAATAAAATTACATATAGCAAAACAGGTTCAACCAAGAATTATAGTTACAACATTTAGTCTATTTGTATCTGGCAAAATTAAAGGAAATATACTATCATCTATTTTATCTTTCTGAGTCTAAAGTTTCATATCTAATTTATCTTTTATCATAACTAAATGATAACTATCTGTCTACAACTCTTCAAAGACCCCAGAAGTATATATTACCTAAGTTAACAGGAATAGTACTGTAAGCAACTTCCAAAACTTTAGAATTGACAGAGACATTTTACTTACTGGACAATCATCCAAAGTTTTTCTGTAACGTTGAGGTATCCATCTTCAATTTACAGGCCCACAGTGTCTGGTAGACTTTTCCAGGAAGCAGGAAATTTGAAAGTCTACTTCGTCTTTATTTGCAGTTTGTCAGTCACTTCCTTCTGTGTCCTGCAGAATGTCTGGCAGTTTCTTCGGTGGAGCAGGAACCCTAAAGTACTGTCTCACCTTCTTTTGGCAAGTTTAGCAGTTGTTTTTCTGTGGATCTTGCATGTCCAGTTTATATAGTGTACCATCAAGCAGTTCAGGAAAGAGCAGTTTCTTGCCCAAATGGCTAGCTTTGTTGCATTGAAGGCAAATTCCATAATGTTTTTTTTCAATGCCCATCAATTTCTCTGACGTATTGGTGCTACCAGAAGCAGACAGGTCTCACTGTCGAGAAAAGTCTAAGTTCTTAGAACATTTTAAATGCCATATTCCATAGGTCTTTGAAGTGTCGAAGATTATCTATTTAACTGAAATATATCTCTATATATCTAGAAAACCTAACTAATATGACTACAAGTTTGACTATTATAAATGACTACCTGTTAATCTGCATTTTTAAATTAGACATTACATTTTAAAATGAGCTGTCTAAACATAATATCTTAAGAAAGAACAGAAATACATACAACAAAATTGACCTTAAATTTGTATCAATAGATTAAGATCCATCCCAATGCAAAGTATTCATCTCTATATATCACATCACCCTTTAAAATGAAAACAAACATTTATAAACAATCATTTTGGGAATTTGGGCATTGTTTTCTCCAAACTGCTTCCTGCTGTTTGTTGGGCAAGTATTTTTAGGGATTCATGGAGACCTTTTGGGAGGTCTTGTTCTACCAAAACACATTAGACTGGAAACAACCCACAGGTTCTCATCTTCTGTGGAAAAAAAATGAATGCAGAAATTCTTTTCCAAAGCAATATAGACTCAAATTCTGAAGTCAAGATACCTTTATGTTGATTTAACTTAGCAGCCCCCCCCCAGAAATAAATGTCCCTCTGCAGTCAAAAAATTCAAAGAAAACACAATAATATGTATAATCTAGTTCTCTGTATATTTTCCATCTTTATGTGGTTTATTTTTATTTACTCCTTTATTCTATGATTGTCTGTACTCTTTTATATTACCTTTACTGTCTCTTTAAAGACTTTACTTCTTTTTATAACTGTCTATACTCTTTTTCCTCTCTTTCCCAAGCCTATGTACATTTTTAAACATACTATGTCTCATTTAGAGGTCTTTTATGTCTGAATCTGTCTTATTGTGTATCTGAAACCCATTTCTGACAAGAAGCATTTTAAAATGGTAAGCAGTGTGGTTGTGGCAGCCCTGGATGCTGTCTCTACCTCTCTTGGCCTTTCTTTTTTTTTTTTTTTTGGAGAGAATATTCTTTTAATATCAACAATGACACCGTGTAACAGCACAGGGAGGAGGGGTGGAGAGAGAAGATGGTTGGGCTTTCTCTCCCTAACCAGCCTGGATCTGAACAGCAGAACCCCAACAGCCTAGGAGCCACTCAGCGAAGAGGAAGGGAGGGGCTGGAAACCAAGGCTTGAAACTTAAATAGAGGATGGCAAACGGGGAGAGGCCTGGTAGTGAGAGGGGGCTGGCGGCTGAGGAGCCCTAGCGCAGGTCTTCGGCCGTGAACATGCCCTTGGCCTTGCGCAGGATGGAGTCTTTGGCTGCATCATAGGGATGCTCCTTGGATGGGATCTCCAGGACAGCTGGGATGGAACGCTGGTGGGCGTCAAGGGCATGCCGAACCATCTCTGCGATGTACTGGTTGATGAGAATGATGCCAAAGTCATCCCTGTTTAGAAACTGCCTGAAAGTGTCTTCGATCTCATTGATGGTAGTATCCTTCTCCACTACCAGGAAATTAGGGTGGCGGTTCTTGTTAAGCTCCCCTATGCCGCCCAGCAGGAAACCCGTCACCGTGTCCTCGTCTCCAATCACCGCGATTAGTTTACCTCGGCAGAGCGGAGAGCTCATCCGGCACCTGTGATGCTCCGCCCCCGCAGCCTCTCTTGGCCTTTCAATATGGCAGAGGTACATTTACCATCAGTTCTGGGACTGCTTGGTGGGAGCCGTGCTGACCACCTCAGCTCTGGGAAGCACCGCTAAGCACATAAATCCTTTTTGTCTGAGTAATAACTAAATCTGCTACACAGTACGCTTTCTGGCCTGGAAATGTCTCTGTGTATGGTAACAGGAATCCACCATTCTTTTCAGCCTGTGCATGCCTAATACACCCAATCCAGCTACTTTCCTAGGTAGGGATGCTGAGCTGCAGGCATTCTCTCAGCTACTTTCCTTCTGACACCAAACGGGCATAAAAGCACCTGGACCCGAAATATGGGCTTGCCATGTGGATTAGTCCCAAATGTATGGGCACCATTTTGTAGATAGAGACTGTTTGTTCATTTACCAGCCATCCAGATCTGAAAAATCACAGAGAAACTACATTAATTATAAATGTTAGGCCAGTGACTCAGGCATAATTCTAGCTAGCTCTTACATCTTGAATAACTCATTTCTATTAATCTGTATATTTTGCCATGAGGCTGTGGCCCACAAGTAAGGTTTTGCTCTGGCATCTTTCTCCTTTGGCAGCTACATCTGCCTCCTTCTGCAGCTACATGGTGTCTCCTTAACTCTGCTTATTTTCTCTCTCTCTATCCATCTCTCTTTGGAGTTTCTGCCTGGCTTTGCTTTGCTAAGCCATTGGCCAGATCAGCTTTATTCAGTAACCAATAAAAGCAATACATATACTGAAGGACATACCACATTATTCACTGGAAAATCTAACTGAATATTTTTAAAATTCTTCCACAAAATGGCATCTATTGAAGGACACCTCCAAACATGTTTTCTGAGGTCAATATTCTCTTGATGTCAAAATTAGACCAGAAAAGGACACTTTAGACTGATTGATACCAATTTTTTGGCTAAAACCCAAGCAAACCAAATTTGTCAGCATATTAAAAGATTTATGCTCTGCAACCAAGTTAAATTTACCCTGAAATAATCTGTATAGTCTATGAATATAAACCAGTCATGTAGTCCACAATTCAACAGAATGAAGGAGAAAAACCACAGGTTAGCTCAACTGAAGAAAGTATATGTGACAAAATACTTTTTAAACAAACACACCATAAGTGGAAGGAAATTACCTTTAACATTGTTACTAAAATTAAATATGAAAAAAAACCCAAGCCACCATTCTATCCAAGCTGTAATAGCCCAAAATTGGAAATCTTTTTCTTTAGAATTAGGAACAAAGAACTCACTACCAATGTTCCTAGTGAGCATGTTAGTAGAAATCACAGACTAAGCAGGCAAGAAAAAGGAATTAAAGTCATAGAATGTATAAAGGAAAAGCAAAACCATATCTGGAGATAGTATACACAGGACTGTAAATATTTCAGGAAAAACTGTTAGAACTAATAAATAAATTCAAAGGAATGGTATGACATAAAGTCATCATGAAAAAAATATCAACTGTATCTCCACATAATGATGGTGAACAATCAGAAAAGAACAGTAGGAAAGCAGTCCCACTTACAATAGCATTAAGCACACAAAAGGCTGTATCTCCACATAATAATGGTGAACAATCAGAAAAGAACAGTAGGAAAGCAGTCCCATTTATAACAGCATTAAGCACACAAAAGGCTGTATCTCCACATAATAATGGTGAACAATCAGAAAAGAACAGTAGGAAAGCAGTCCCATTTATAACAGCATTGAGCACACAAAAGGCTGTATCTCCACATAATAATGGTGAACAATCAGAAAAGAACAGTAGGAAAGCAGTCCCATTTATAACAGCATTGAGCACACAAAAGGCTGTATCTCCACATAATGATGGTGAACAATCAGAAAAGAACAGTAGGAAAGCAGTCCCATTTATAACAGCATTGAGCACACAAAAGGCTGTATCTCCACATAATAATGGTGAACAATCAGAAAAGAACAGTAGGAAAGCAGTCCCATTTATAATAGCATTAAGCACACAAAAGGCTGTATCTCCACATAATAATGGTGAACAATCAGAAAAGAACAGTAGGAAAGCAGTCCCACTTATAATAGCATTAAGCACACAAAAGGCTGTATCTCCACATAATGATGGTGAACAATCAGAAAAGAACAGTAGGAAAGCAGTCCCATTTATAACAGCATTGAGCACACAAAAGGCTGTATCTCCACATAATAATGGTGAACAATCAGAAAAGAACAGTAGGAAAGCAGTCCCATTTATAATAGCATTAAGCACACAAAAGGCTGTATCTCCACATAATAATGGTGAACAATCAGAAAAGAACAGTAGGAAAGCAGTCCCACTTATAATAGCATTAAGCACACAAAAGGCTGTATCTCCACATAATGATGGTGAACAATCAGAAAAGAACAGTAGGAAAGCAGTCCCATTTATAACAGCATTGAGCACACAAAAGGCAGGCATGAACTACACCAAGGAGGCAACAAACTTGTTCACCTAAACCTGTAAAACATTTCACTCCAGCCAGGGAAGCAGTCAGTCAGTCATACTACAGATCTCTGTCTCTCCCTGTTCTCTTCCAAAGTCCAATCCCCCAGTCTCATCCCCAACTCTCTCCAGTGGATCACAGAGCTCTTCTTCTCCAAACTTCCCTTCCCCAACTCATCCCTGTATCCCAAGCTCCAATTCCAGCAGGAATTTCATGGGAACCTGACAGCTAAGCCTGCCAAAGTAACACAGGCCAGCGAAGCAGGTAGTTTCAGGTCCTCTGGTCTGGCCTCCTGTCACGCCCTGTCCTTGCTCTCAGGGGACTCAACAGATCCTGGGGGAAGACCTTGTTCTCCTCCCTTCTGTCTACACCCCCCCCCAGCTCATCCCCACAACCCATCCCCATTTCTAAGTGGCAGCTCCCAATATCTAGAAGTAGGAAACCCCATGAGAGAGGAGGTGGAGTGGGACTGGGAGGAGTAGAGTGAGAGGAAACTGTAATCAGGATATATTATATGAAGGGAAAAAGATAATTTCAATAAAAGGAAAAAAAACTTGTAAAACATTGGTGAAAGAATCTTAAACAGACACAAAGACATGAGAAATTAGCCTGGGTTTATAGATTGAAAGATAATTTTGTTAAATTTTGTTACTATTCAAAATAATCCACCTATTCAATGGAATCCCTATCAAAATTACAGTGACTTTTTTTTAATTTTTTAATTTTTTTTGGTTTTTCGAGACAGGGTTTCTCTGTGGTTTTGGAGCCTGTCCTAGAACTAGCTCTTGTAGACCAGGCTGGTCTTGAACTCTCAGAGATCCGCCTGCCTCTGCCTCCCGAGTGCTGGGATTAAAGGCGTGTGCCACCACTGCCCGGCGTGACTTTTTTTTTTAATAGAAAAAAGAAAGATCTGTAGCATATTGAATGTCAAAGGAGCGAGTATTAGCAGCTTGCCTTGCTGTGACAAAACACTTGACCAAAGTAGTTTAAGGAAGGGAAGGTTTATTTTGGCAGATAGTTCCGGTGAGGCAGTCTCTCGTGGCATTGTAGGGTATGGTGGCAGGAACAGGAAGTGACTGGTCACATTGCACCCACACTTACGAACCATTTTATTCAGTCTGGGATCCCAGCCCAAAGAGTGGTACTGCCCACACTTAGGACGGACTTTCCCACTTTAATTAACCTAATCTAGATAATCCTGTACTGGTCTGACCAGAGGCTTGTTCTTTAGCGAGTCTACTCTGTGAACTTGAAAATCATTAATAATCATACGCCCAAACGGTTTTGACAATGAAAAAGAAAATAGAAAGAGGAAAGCAAGAAATATAAAGAAGGATGTGAAGGCCTTATACTTTTAAAATTTCACAAAGCCTACAGCAATTAAATCAATATGCTGCCAACATAAACACAGGCTGACAGACCAAAGCAGCAAAGTACAGAGTTCTTTAATTGCTCTCATGTGCCTGGCAAAAGTGCCAAGCTCCCTAACAGGGAAAGAGTATTCTCTTCAACAAGTTCTGGTGGGAAAACTGAACATGCAAGTAACACTGGGACCCTCAGTCTCCAACGCACAATGGCCCATTCTCAATGAGCTTATAACGTGAGGTGGGAATCTCTAAATTTCTTAGAAGAAAACAGCCTATCACTGCTTCTGGCAATGATTTCTTGGTTGAAACACTCAAAGAAGAAATGAAACCAAGAATGGCTAAGGCTGCACCTAACTGAAAGACGGCCAGCTGAGGAGGACACCAATCAAATGAAACTCACACGACGGAGTGGAAGAAAATATTTGCGAACCGCATACCTAATAAAGGGTCAACACCCAGAAATTATAAAGCCACCCACAATTCAACAAGAGCAAAGCCCCGAGCAAACCAATTTACAAATGAGCAAATGTGCATTTTTTTTTTTCAAGGAAGACACAGATTGCCAGCAAGCAAATGGGACGACGGTCAACATTACTAACCACGAGGGGAATGCAAATCAAAACCACGGTGCCATATCACCTCATACACGTTGGATGGGGACTTCAAAATCACGGGAAAATAGGATGAATTAGAAAGATGCTAAACACTGAGAACCACTGTGTGCGGAGTGGAGGAGGGGTTGCCAACTGGTAGAGTTGCAATGGAAAAACACCAGAGATGGTCCATAAAAAGCTGAAAGTATTCCCAAGCCGTCATACTTCTGTCTGGAAGAACTGAAGGCACAGAATTACAGTGGCATCTGCGCACCTGTGTGCCCTACAGTGTTGCTCACAGTAGCCAAACGGCAGAGCAGCTCAAATATCCAATGTGAATGAACAAGGCTCATGCATTGCAGACACATAATGGATACTGTTATTCAGTCTTAAAAAGGGGAAAAGGAAATTCTGCTACGTGATAGAATATGAATGAGTCTCAAGGATGTTATGCTGAATGAAATAATTCAATGACAAAAGGGCAAATGCTGCACGATTTTGTTGACACAGATCATTGAAAGGAGGCACACTGTAGAGCAGTGGTTGCCAGAGGCTATTGAAAGTGGAGGAGGGGTTTTTGCTCTCAAGATGGGAAGGTATTATGGTCTGGTTACATAACAACGTGCAGACAAGTAATCCTATTCCAGTGTACTCTGAAAAAAAATGGTTAAGGTGATGAATTTTGTTACATGCTTTTGTTTTTATTATCACACTAAAAATGATAAACCTGAAGAGATGACCGAAGGTTGGTAGGTTTTGCCGTGAGATATGGACTCCACCACTGAGCTAAACCCCCAAGCCTGTCCCAGAAGGGAATTAGCTAGAAGAAAGAATTCTTACATAGTAGCAGTTCATCAAGTTGAGGGAGGCTGCATGTGGTCATTGTGTTGGTGGCATATTTTTTTCTAGGTTTTTATTCTAGGAATCTGTGATTTGAACTGTAAGGACTCCCCGCCCCCACCCTGCACCTTAATTCTTATGTTGCAGTCTTCATCTTCAAGGTCATGGTATGAGCCTTTGGTTAATGATAATATTGTGACATTGCGAATGGATTAGTGTTTGTTTGTTTATTTATTTACAAGGGGGTTGAGTCCAGGGCCTTTCTTGTACATAACTAAGCAAGTTCTCTGCTACTGATCTATGTCCTCAGCCAAGAATAGTGTCTTTTAGTGGCCTAAGCGTGGTGTGTCTTCTACCGTGAAAGATGCAGCAAGATGGTCCTCTCTGAACCAGGGAACAGGTTCTCTGCAGGTGCCTACACTGTGGGTGATGATGTTTAAAAAGCCCCCTGCTTTAGGGTAGCTTGTTGTAGCCACCCGATTGGGCTGAGATGAAACCCTAGCAGGTTGTCAGAGAGGTGATCCAGGAAAGATCATTTGATGGTAGTGGAACAAAGAGGGCAGTCGGTTTCTTTAATCAGCATACCTGAGCCTTCTTGGCACCAAAAGCTCTTCTTTTGCTACGATGAATTTTCCAGGGCATAATTTTTCAATACTTATCCCACTTGAAAGAGAATTCCTTCCCAGCCACATCCCTGCTGGCCTTGTTCTATTAAATAAAGTACAAACCAAAGAAAGAAAGCATGGTCATGATGGTGAGTGTTGCTTGTCAGCTACGCAGCATCTTAGAAGAATCAGCTGGGAGATGGGTCTCTGGGCATGCCTATGGGGGTTTATTTCGATGACATTAATTGAGGTGGGAAGACCCGCCCACTGTAGGTGTCACCATTCCCTGGCTGGGATCCAGGACTTTATACGGACTTTATACATGGAGAAAGGAGTTGAGCCACAGTACATTTGTCAATGCTGATACAATGTAACCATCTGCTTCAAGTGTCCATTGCCTGGACTTCCCCTTTGTGATGGACTGTACCCTTTGACTGGGTGCCAGAACAATCCCTTCAGTTGCTTCTACCATGGTGTTTTATCGTAGGTCAGTAGAGAAGGCAAGGGAGCATGGAGAGGGACAGAAGTGTGTGTGAAAGCCAGGATGTCACTCAACTAAGATGTCATTAGAATATTACTGAACTCTTCTTCTCCTCTCTCACCCAGCACTGGCAATAACCAATGAATAATAGAAACAAAAACATCGAAACTAAAAAAAAAAAATTAAAGAATTTTATAAAGGGAAAATATTTGCAGACTTGACGAGAGACTGGTAGAAACTTCCCAAACTGAAATGCAGGGAAATAATAGAAAACTGAAATAAAAGAGAAAAGACAGAATCCCTGAGGACTGAGCAATAGAATCAAAAGATGCAACATCATCATGTTTGAAGGAGAAGAGAGGGATGGCTGTGAACACGTCTGAAGTAACAATAGCAGAGTGTTTGCAAAAATTAAGAGCAGACAGCAAACCGCAAACAACTGCCTGAACTCCCAATGGGCAAATATACAGTAATTTGAGCAAAGCGAAATAATTTAGAGTAGTCATGCTATATAATGATATTTTGGTCTGTAACAGATTGCGTATAGGAGGGTGGTCCCATAAGATTATAATGGAGCTGAAAGATTCCTATCACCTAGCTATATTTGAGCAGTTGTAATGTCATTGCACATTAGGTATTTACAGCAATGCTCATGTAAACACAGCCACTGCTCTGGCAGCGTATAAAGCAATATTATACACAATTATATATAGTGTGTGATAGTTGATAATCATAATCAGTGACTCTGTTTTGGATTTAAGTAATTCCCCTACTATGATTTTTTTGTTTGTTTATTTAGAGTATATTCCTTCTGCTTTAAAGATGTTTGTTATAAAACCATCTGCAATGCTACACTGACGATGGCCTCATGCATTTCAGGTTTACTTTGCCTTTTGCACCAAAAGTAAGTGAAACAATTCAGTGATTCTTTATACCATCCAGACTTGTTAGGTTCACCATGGAATTTGCACAGGAGAGCCATTGCTTAGTTATGCAACCTCAGAATGTGTCCACAAATAGGAAGTCGTACAGGACAGTCTTTTGCTGACTCCCAAGGCAAGAAATAAAATGGTAGTGAACATTATTTACATAAATAAATACCAAATATGTTTTTTAAAGGGCACATCTTCTAAGCTGAGGAATTCTAGATGACTTCTGTAGACAGGTCTCTGCTGGAGAGGTGGAACATAATTTCTATTCTCTAATGCAGGCTGCATGTGGTCACTTTCTTCCAATGAGGGTAAGTATGAAAAAGATGGCAGAGTAACTTTGTAGTGGGGGGTGAAACTAATAAACATTTTGTCAGTCATGGGGCCACAGTTACCAGCCATAATCAATCATGACGAGTGTGGAAACTTTGCCTCCATGGTCTTTCTCTTTCAACTCAAGACTGATCATGTGCAGGACATCATGCTAATTCAAACAAAATAGTTCCACAGTCCTCCAAAGTCTTTTAGTTCATCAAGAACAAGGTCATCTGAGAAAGCACAGTCTAGAGGAGGATAATACTGAATGCGAGGGGACACTCTGGAGCAGAAAAGGGTAGCAGGAAAAAAAAATAAAAGATCTGATGAAATATTACTTTGGTTAGTCATAAATGTTGCTATGGTCTAATTATTTGTGACAAACACACTCATCTGGGATGGTGAGATGCTTGCTGACAAGCCTGGCAACTTGAGTTTAGTCCCCAGGACTCACATGGTGGAAGGTGAGCCAACTTCCACAGGTTGTCCTCTGACTTCTATACGCATGCTGTGACGCACACACACACACACACACACACTGCATCTCATTCATAAGCAACTGAAGACTTTAACAGGAGAGCTCATGGGGGTATATGAGGCCTCTGAAAAATGCCTAATGGGTCCTGTGTGTGAGAGTTCAAACTTGCTAGTATCTTGGGAGATAAACATAAAGCACAATGAGATGCTATGCACATTCTCTCAACTATAATTCGGGCAATTTCAAATTCTCTAAGATGAGGGAGCTTGCTTACTGGTGTGAGTATAAAGTGGCACATCCATTTAGAATATTAATTTAATAAAAGAGCAAAGCTGAAGATGTGTGTTCGCTATCACCCAGTCACTTCACATTGAGATACAAATCCTAAAGAACTACAACCACCATACAGAAATTTATATATGTTCAGTAGGTGCAGAAATAACATACAGTATCATATATAGCAGTGGTTTTCAACATTCTTAATGCTGCAACCCTTTAATACAGTGCCTTATGTCGTGGTGATTCCCCTAACCATAAAATTACTTTTGTTGTTACTTCATAACTGTAATTTTGCTACTGTTATAAATCACAAGATAAATATATAATATGCAGGGTATCTGATAGGTGACTCCTGTGAAAAGGTTGTTGGACCTTATAGGGGTCATGGCCCACAGGTTGAGAAACTCATTGAATCATTAGTAATAATAACGAAGACATGACATAGTCTGAGTGTTGGTATTTGAATGGATAAACTGTAGTCTATTACTAAGAGCAGGAAATGAATGAACTATGTACATGAAAGAAGCTGAATCTCCAAAGCTGCTCTGAGCGATAAAAGTCAGTCTCTAAAGACATCACCCTATATGATTCTATTCATACAGTACTCAGAAAATAACCAAATTAAATTTATAATGCTTGGACAAGCATAGGCATAATAATACTGCAGAAACATTCAGATACTCAAATGTTAAATTAACATATTGATTTTTTTTTGACTTGTAGCTATGTTCTGTAGTTTTTCCCTCTTCCTGGTTTAGGATGTCAGTTTTCGTTTGGTCGAGGATGCATGCTTCCTGGCATTGCTCCTTCATGCCCGTGTAATTTGCTGCTTTTTGGTTTTGGTGACTAGGAAATAAGATAATCGGGCTTGCCGGCTATTGCATAAGACAAACAGCCTCCAGATTTGGACTCAGGCACTCTCCTCTGAACAGATCCCATGACCTTTCGTGTGTAGGCAATGTCACATTCATTTATCTAAGAAATAGCAGTTCCCTTCCACAGGCCAGTTTTCTACTCCTGCGATGTGTTCTAGAAACACAGCAATAAACAGTAACCCGATGTTCTGAAAATTATATAATTGTCAGCCTAGTGGTATCGATGTAGGCTTTTGCATATATTTTAAATAGGTAATCTCTTTCTATCTTGTGTGTGCATGTACTTGTACAAGCACGCGTGTGAGCAAGTGAGCACATGTGCAGATGTGCATGTATGGTGTCCAGAGGCCAACATCGGGTATCACTTCTCAGGAGCATTCAGCTTGTTTTGAGATGTAGTCTCATTGGGATTTGGGGCTTCACCTACCGGATTAGGCTGACCGATGCACACATTTATAGTCCAATGTGTGTATGTTGAAATAAAAATCGTGTAGCCAGGAGGGTCAGCTCTATGCTTATCATTGTAGCTAATGAGAAATTGCTAGCAGACCTGGTCATGATATCATGTTCAGAAGGTGCAATGTCGTTGTGCCTTTATACTCCTTCTGTAGCTTATGTCGTGGTTGCTCCAGCCAAACAGACATGGTCAGAAGCAAAGCAAAAATTTAAAACATTTTTTCCCTCCCGTTTTTGGAAGTAGATGATATACCTGGCTGGCACTATCCCACTGAGCATGTTTCACATGCAACCTACCTTTCTTTTGATGGAATTAAAATTTTTATTCCAAATATTCTGAATGTTTATAAGTTATCTGTATGAAACATAGGTACCTTAAGTAATTATTTACTTTATTTTATGTGCATGAATGCTTGTCTGTCTGCATGTACATGTACCACTTGCATGCCTGAACACATGGAGGTTAGAGGGCATCGAATCCCATAGAACTGGAATCATGAATGGCTGTAGGCTATCATGTGGATAATGGGACTGAACCTGGGTCCTCTGCACAAGCGACAAGTGCTTTTAACCCCCGAGACTTCTTTCTAGCCCCAAATAGGTGTATTATCAAAGACAACTTGTAAAAATCTCAAGAGTGGCACCATCACTTTAGGTCACATTCTGACCAACTGAGGGTATGTATGTGACATTGTGTTGGAGACATTGGTAAAAGGCTTTTTGCTCTTACACACTATTGAATAGCACTTGGGCTCTGAGCCTTGGTTCCTTTTAGTTAGTTCTTTATTTCTGAAAGAAAGAAAAAAGTTGTTTTAAACCTCTTTTGTAGGCTTTAACTCAATAGAAAGAAAGAAAAAGAGCCAAACCACATCCATTCATTCAAAATAATATACCATAACTTATGTTTCTAGCATTTCAGTGTTTCGTAGTGTCTCTGAGTCGTCTTGCATTTACATTCAAAGAGCACCTTCATGGGCTGTCACTCTAATGCTGATGTCTGCCTCAGAGACGTGAGCCAATTTGCAATGTCTACTTCAGTTGTTTGGAAACAACTCTTTCTCACGTGACACTAATAGTCAGGGAAACCTTTGCGAGCAAGCGAATGCTTGGTTTTTCCTCAGAGTCCAAAAGTGAGTGGCCTCTGGAACCGTATTCTCATTTCGTTGGGGAAAAATAATGACTAATCAATCGGAGGGGCAAGGTGGCATGGTAGGTTAACTCACTGGGAGTTAGAGTCTCTACCTGAAGTTTCTATTAACACCTCGTCTCTGAGCAAGTCCAGCGCACTGCATGCTTGCGGTGGGCTGGGTTTCTACGGACTTCTGGGCTTTATAACAACGCACACTTCAAATAGTTTGATTTAAGCCATGTGGTGGTTGTTTCTTCAGAGGAAAATCTCAGGCCTGGGTCAGCAGGTGGGAGACGCGTTAATGACAACAAGGAGGACTGGGATGCGCTGACAACTGTCCTTGAGGGTTGCCTGGAGTCTCTCCCACTTCTTTCCACACAGCCACAAGGGGCTTATCGGTTTCTCCAGGCCAAGGCTGATGTAATTTCGCTAATTCACTCAAACCGTAGTTTTGAAAGGCAGTTAAACAAATACAGTCAACATCCACATAGAAGACATGTTTAACGCAGGAGACCAGATACAGGGAGTCTTTGGAGAAAAACGAAGGGTCTTATGTTTTATAGTTCTAAGTCATTAGTTTTATTCTGTTTTGCAGAGTAAACTCAGTGTGGAGGTCATAATGAATGAGTCTCTCGATGTTTAGCAAGTTCCTGAATTAAATTGCATTCTTAATTGTTTGCAAATACATTGGCTTACCTAATTAAATAGGAATGACTCTAGGTTGCTATAGAGGATAGAGAATATTGAAGCCTTTAGGACTCATTTTAAATTAGCTATTCTGCTTGGCAAACAAATTTGGCCCATTCAGGTTTTTTGGTACTGTGAAATAATGTCATACTAGAAGGGACTATTGACATAAATGTTTTCAAAATCATGCAAGGCAGTATTTTGTTTTTGCTTTCTTTTTTTTTTTTGAGAAGTAGAAATAAAGATACGAAGTCAATTTTTTTTATTTGGAATTCAAATATTTTAAAATTATATTTCCTCTGTTTTATTTGTTTGTATTTATTTATGTTTTTGGTTTTTTGAGACAGAGTTTCTCTGTATAACAGCTCTGGCTGTCCTGCAACTTGCTTAGTAGACCAGGTTGGCCTCGAACTCATAGAGATCTGCCTGCCTCTGCCTCCAGAGTGCTAGAATTCTTCTGTTTTATTTTGAATAAATAAGTAAAAATATGTTTAAAAAGCTAATTGTATATAGAAAAATACTAACAAGAGTCATTTATAGCTAGAATATTATCACAAAAATATAGCAGAAGCATGTAAAAGTTTATATTTTGAAGACTCAGCAGTCTTTAAAAAATAAAACCAAACTGAGCAATATATAGATATTCTAGTATAAATCTTTCTTCTGTGAGAAGAAAAGCATGAATAGATTGCATGCTGTTCTTCACAGACAATTAACATTTGTTCATTTAGATTTAGAGTCTAATAAATTTGAAAACATTTTGGAAAACATGGCATGAGACCATATCATGAGTTTTACTCAGTAGCCGACATTTCCCCCTCAGTTTTCAAGCTCCACAAGGCTTGTCCTCTAGTTTTTAAAACAGTACTACTAGTGATATAGTTTACAACTTGTGAGGGGAGTTTCTTAGAGGAATCTTTGATTTTAATGGAAAATGTTTATAATTTAGACATTTGTTGTCAGAGGCTGCTCTTTCATTCCTGGCTGCCCAGCCTCAAAATAATCACACAGAAACTATATTATTTAAACCACTGCTTGTCCTATTAGTTCTAGCTTCTTATTGGCTAGCTCTTACATCTTAAATTAACCCATTTCTATTATTTTATATTTTACTATGAGGCTCGTGGCCTACCAGCAAAGTTCTGGTTGTCAGCTCACATCTTTCTACTCTGGCAGCTCCATGGCTTCTCTCTGACTTTGCCTTCTTTCTCCCAGCATTCAGTTTAGTTTTCCCCACCTAGCCTTATCACTGACCAAAGCAGCTTCTTTATTCATTAACCAATAAAAGCATCACATATACAGAAGGACTTCCCACTTCAGGCATTCCTCAGACTAAGGATAAAAATCAATGAATTCTCAAAAATCTGTAGGTTTTACCTATTTTGTTCTCTGTTAGTGCTCTTAGAACTCCTGAAGGTGGGTCTTGCACTGGGCGTTGCTTAGACATCTATTCTTGGAGTGTCATAGGAAGCCAGTGTTGGTTCACAGCACGAGCACTAGAGAATGAGGACACTGGATGCTTACCTAGTGACAGGCACAAATAGTTGGGCTTTGTACCACTTGCAAAGAAGGGTGTAAAAGTCCTGGCTAATCAGTGTATTGTTATTTTTATAAGGTAAAACATGCTTATCAGATGGTGTAACAAGAGGGGCATTTGCTTAAATGTGCCAAATTCTGTATTTTTATAGTTTACCCATTGTTATTTATGATTTATGGTCTAAGTAGCATTTCAGAGGCAGAAGCTATTGCATGTTTTTCATATTTTAGTTACACAGAGCATTGAAATTTTTCCCTCCAAGGTCTATTCGTTCCTAAAAAATCCTGGAAAAAATTAAAGAAATTGTTCCTGGTACATTTCTGTTCTTAGGGAAATTTAAAAAATTGTCAAAAACAAAACTACCACAGACAACCATTTCCTGATAACAAAACATCCTAGGTAGAATCTGCCCAGATCATTGTAAGAGAGTTTCCTTTTATTGCTAAATAGGTCGGGGAAGTTTTTAATCAGTAGAAATTCTCTATGGGAAAATTACACATTGGGGGTGGGGCAGAAAAGAAAAAGAAAGAAAAAAAAAACAACTCTCAAGTTAAAACCAAAAGCAAAGCCGAAATGCACACTCAAGTGGTCCAAGAAAGTAGAGCTGTCACTTGGATGCCCCATTCTTGTGCAATCAATCCCCTGAAGTTTTAGAGAGGAGAGATAGTCACCAGGACAGAAGCACAAGGTTATGAAAATAAAAGAAAAAACAACAAAACAAATAGAAAGATGTGGGTGGGAATGGACCGAGGTTTTCCTGAGGAAAGGGAAACTTTAGGAGCAGTGAAGAAGGAATGATCCTGCATGTCACACAGTGAGAAGAGCAAGACAGCTCGGCTCAGCAGGGCCTTCCCAACGCCTCACATCCTCCTGGAGCTACTTCCTGAGCTGGGGGAAGGGATGTGCAAGGGCACCGTCTTTGTTGCCCGTGAATCTTCAGGAAGGCTACATCGCTTGCTCACATTTTTGCGACGACATTCCTTTGGGGGAACAGTCAGATAGAATTGGTGTCATGGACGTGGGTGAAAATAGCAGTATGGGAAACAACCTACCGTCGAAACCCGGGGTCACCCTGGGGCTTCACCTTTTTTTAGACAGCTCAGCATTTTTGTTCAAGGTAGAAGGCTTTTTTGAGAAAGTGACATATAAATGATCTTGAAGTATCTTTTTCCTTCATGTATAAAATTACATAGCAGAGATGGTTTCTAAATATAGACAGGCATTAACTAGCAAATAAAGATGAGTGTCTATTGATACAAAATTCCAGTCCTATAGCCTAGAGAAGCCATTTACACACCACTCGCCCCTCCAAGGGTGAGATATGAATACTAAGGCCCCCCCCCCAGTTTTGACAGGTTTGCAATATGATAGTTTTAGAGAAGTTGAGTTAAAAATAGAGCCAGGCTTTGCTATGGCTGTGGGACCTTATGGTAGTCCAGGCTTAGCTTTATCATGTATTAAAGAAGGAATGCGGGCAAGTGACCTCTAAGGTCCCATCCAAGTCTAGTGAGATGACTTTATCACCAAAAAGGGTATCTATAAGTGTCTATAAATGTTGCTTTGATCTTTCTTGAGGCCTTAATTTTCCAAATGGTTTTTGTACCTCCTGGAAACACTAATAAAATCAATCCATACATAACCCTTGGTGTTTAAATTACCCTTTTGCCACAGTGTGTTACTTCTGGAGTTTTGATAGGATTTCCTTTCTAATGAGACTTGACTTTCATAACAGAAGCTTTCCTACAAATAATGGGCACATACTATTTAATTCCTAAATAGAATATTTGTAAAATACTGAGTTATAGAGGCAATGTTATTGGTAATGAGTCAGTTCTGATGAAAACAGCTTACTAAACTTAATGATAGCAAATCTTTGTATGACGGGCACTCCTTCAGAAAGAGCTTGAAGACATCATGGCTGCTTGAAAAATAATTAAGTTGGGAAGTTTGTAATTTTTCAATTATGACAAGAATTTGTGCAACAAAACGAGCTGATTTGATTATTTGTGCATTCTTTTACTTAACAAAGACATATATTGGTAATCAATTTATAGGACCTATTTCATAAAAAATATGAAATTAATGGGAAAGTCTAATCTTTATCAAATATCCACAAATGCGCAATGGTCACAGTGATGTCACAAGTATTTGAGTCTTCTTGGGGTACAGGAATGGATGGTTCCCCATGGTCAAGTGACTTCTCCATCGTTCTCTTAGCGAAGAGAAGTAGCTAATGAGGAAAAGAAGGAAATGTATTTCAGTAGACAGATGCATGGCAGGTTGGGGCATCATGAATTAAAGTACTGAATAAGGATTTTAGTGGCTGAGGCAGACCAGAAAGGCATGAGACTATAGAGGAGGGGGGAACACTGGAGCATGCTGTGGTGGTCTGTCTTTCTCTTAAGAGCTCCACAGAGGTTTTGATATTTAAATGTAATGGCCTTTATCACAGAGGGCTATAGTGGTGGGGAAGTGATGTTGTATTCTTATAGTTAAAAATGGAAAAACTCATAGTTTATTGCTTAGGAAAACGTGGGAAAGAGACCAGTGTATGTACAGGCAGATTAGGACAACAATAATTGGAGAAGTCCATCAGAAAATTTATAATAATCTGGATTATAAAAGTGTCAATACAAGTCAAAAGTGGTGGCCAGAATTCCTGAGCTGAGAGAGAAATCCAGTTTGCTCTACAAATGTGTAGCAAGGGTTAGGTGTGTTTTGTGATGGAGACCGTATTAGCAGCTCCTTTGCAGCAGAGGAACTTTCCTTTGTCTCCACAATGGGGCTTCTGCTAGCGTAGACAGTAGCAGGGGCTCTTTGGAACTTTCCTTGTAGTAAGGAGCTGCGGGTTGCATTCCGCCACCCAGCTCCTGCCACTGGCTAGCTTTACCTGAAATAACAACACATAAATTGTATTTATTTAAACACTGCTTGGCCCATTATATCTAGCCTCTTCTCGGCTAACTCTAGCACCCAGACTAGCCCATTTCTAATAATGTGTGTAGCACCCCTAGGTGCGCTTACCGGGAAGATTCTAGCCTACCTCCATCCTGGGTCGGAGCTTCATCGATCGCGTCTGCCCGGGAGAGGTGAGCATGGCCTCTGAGCTCACTTCCTCTTTCTCCCAGCATTCTGTTCTGTTTACCCCACCCACCTATGTTTTATTTATTTTTTTTATGTTTTATTAGTTTCTTTATTACTTAACCAATGAAATCAACAGATTGATATATGACACTCCCACATCATTTCCTTTGCAACCATTTTTCATTTTTGTCTTTTTCATGTTGGGTTTGGATATGGAAAGTTTTGAGCTAGTGGTTCCTGGGGTCTGCACAGGGCATGAAGGGTTGCAGGGCAAGAAGAGGCACTGTTCTTCTGAAGGACAATTGTCACCTGCCATTTGGGGGAAACTTCTGACCACTGATGACTAAAACTTGGGCTTAGGCTGTTAGCTCCTTATACTTCAAGTGTTGAAATGTTTGTAATAATAATAATAATAATAATAATAATAATAAAAAGTCCTTGCCCATGGAAAAGCAAACATAAAGGAAGAGATTCCCTCCACCCTTCTATTTTACTTCTCCGGGTAAAAGTACCTGATTACCCAGTAGGGTAGTGACTTTTATCTGTATTTGATAATAGTTTTCACTAATTTATTCGATAGGAAAATTCTCCTTAAGGAGAAGTACATCTTCTTCCCAGCCCCTTGGGGGAAAAATATTGATTCTGCTGACCATAAAAAAGTAGGCAAAGGCTCTAAGTCAACCTAGTCTTGGAAGTGTGAGGAATAGTGAAAGTCCCATTGTATGGAAGTCACTTAGGGCTTTTCTGCTTGTGTCTCTTTAATGGAGGAAAGGAGAGGAGCATTCAAGAAGAAGTAGGAAGATGGTCTCAGTGTCCCACACTGCAGTGACCCAGATACCTAAAGTCAGTGACAGGTTTCAGTGCACAGAGAGAAAAGTTCCCAGGAGAATAGATGCACAACTTCACTGAGCAGATGTTTACAGCCGTGTGCTTTAACTGCACCGATCATCAAACCTTCTTTCGAGTCTCTGTCAAATACCTTTGAGCTTGTGGCTCTGCGAGAAAAAAAGCAGACAAGACACCAGATGGATGCTAGGGAAACTCAGACTGGACGTGAGGAAGAGATGGGGTGTGTGTGCAATGAGCAGACAGTGCAGGTGGATAAGCAGTTCCCCATGAGCAGAAATGAGAAACGGTAATAGAGTCCTCAGATCGTGTCACACACATCACAAGAAACATTAAAAGGGCACGGGGACGGTGGCTGGGTCTCTAGGCTTGGAAGTTAAGAGTTACATCACACTGTGCCTACCTTCATTGTGATCCGTTCAGAGATGTTTATAGGGGTTGACTCTGCAAGATGCTACTTCAGCTCTGGTCTGTGAGCTGTGACCTACACAGGGCCTAGGTCCAGGCATGGACGAGTTTCCCACTTCTTAACTACAAACTTCCACGGATTTGCATTGGCTACTACCACTTCCCCCTCGGGTTTCTGTTTCTCATGTGCACGTTTGTGTGGTATATGCTCTGGTGTGTACGCATGCTCACATGTCTGTTGGCACAAGTATGTGTGTAGTTTGTGTGCGCGCATGTAGGTGCGCAACCTGAAGTTGCAGTCAGATGTCTTCTTCGGCCTCTCTCCGCTTTATGCATTGGGATAGGAAAGCTGAAATGAACTCAAAAGTTTTGGCTAGTTAAGCCAGCTAGCTCACTTCCAGCATCCCTCTGTCACCACCCACCCCATTCTGGGATGACAGGAGGCCTCCCACACCACAGGCCTTTGGGCACCTTGGGCCTCTGAACTTAAGTGTTCAAGCTTCCTTGGCCAGCACTTCAACTGCCCTGGCGTCTTTTTAGTCTACCTGCCATCCCATTTGCAAGTACTTACAATCACCTTTATTTTACAAATAAAGAAAATAAAGTTTAGAGAGACTGTGGCTTTTCCCAGCTTATGCCATTTGTCAAGATGACATCAACACTAGAATCCCAGAACTCTCACCCCATCCTTGGTCTTTTTTTTTAATTGCACTTTCTCAAATTTATTGCGACCCTGACACACTGGAGAGTTGGGTACCCCTCCCCACAGCCATCCACCACCTTGGCAATGTTTCTTAAGTCTCAGTCTACATCCCAGAATGCCTGGGTATAGGAAAATGCCATGTGTCTCTCTTGCTAGAGTGTACACCAATTTCCTTAAAACTATCAAGTAACCATCAATGAGACACAAAACTGAGAGTTAGTTGGAGTTCTTTAATAGGGACTCTATTTTCGTGTCCAGTTAATTTTTCTTCAGTAGGTAAATAATACATCATTTTAGAGGATTGCAAGAACATTCTCCTCTTAAGTGGCACTTAGGATTTACAAGGGGCTGGGGAATGGCTTTTCAGTCTGGTAATTGTTTTTATGTGTATCCACTTCCTGTTGCTCCAGGAACTCAGAGAAATACTTTGTTCCCTTGAGAAATTACTTCAGATCTTTGCATTGCTAAGACACCACATATATGCAGGGTTTCACCTATTTAACATAATAATTCCATGGAAACGAGAACAAAGCTGTAGGAGATTTCATTAAAGCTTGGCTTCATTCCTAGCTTCACAGGCTAGGAAATGACCTGAAAGATCACCTCCTCCAGCCCCTGCTTCTAGTGTGTGTGTGATGTTTAAATAATTAAAAAAAAAAAAAAAAGAATGTTTCCACCATTCCCGACACTCTGCAATCTTCCTAGGTAAGCTGAATCTGTGAGACTGTACTGGTTAGCTCTGAATGCGTCCTTCCACCCCAGCTACCTCAGGCTTTCACAGCCCATTTAATAACTTCCCTATTAGCTGTCTTGCTGCTGTGACAAAGTATTCTGATTAAAGCAACTTACAGAAGGAAGGGTTTCTTTGGTGTACAGTTCTAGGGTGCGGTCCACATGGCCATGGTGATAGGAGGTTGAAGAGGTCACATTGCATCCCAGTAGGAAGCAGAGAATGATTGATGTTGTTATCCAGTGGCCTTTCTCTAGAACTCAGACCTTAAAACGGTGCTGCCTACCATTAACATAGATCTTCCGACTTCAGTTAATTAGTACCCTCTAGATGATCCCCCAGAAGCAAATCCAAAGGCCAACCTAGTCCATATAATTCCTTACAGGGCATGCTCAGAGTTGAGTCTCCTAGATGGTTCTAGATCTTATGAAGTTGATCATCAATATTAACCATCACATCTTCAGTTTAGCTCTCTGCATCCTGTCTCAGGTAGCGACAGGATGGCCAGTCCACCTCTGTGTAGAGGTGATGTGTAGATTCAATTCATATACACTGTCAGCTTTTAAGTCATCCAAGTAACCTCATGGACAAACAAAAACAAAACTACTTTCTTCCCTAGGTCCATTTCTCCATTAATATCTACTTCAATGGATTTTGTTTTGGGGAATTTTGTCTCTAGTCTGTTCTTCCTTAAATTATATGAAGTTCAAGATTATGCATGATCATCAGTTGGTCTGAATATTGTCGGTTCACATTTTCTGTGTGTGTGTGTGAGAGAGAGAGAGAGAGAGAGAGAGAGAGAGAGAGAGAGAGAGAGAGACTAATATTAGTATGAACCTGAAGGATAAACTTTTTATTATTTCTTTTTCCCAAATTTTATTTGGGAATGACCATATCTATTATTTTAGGGCCCACTTTTCACTTGTTCTTCTAAAGGGGGCAGAAGCTGCTGAAAGGTCCATAGAATACTGGTTTTTCTTATTTGAACATATTCATTAAGTACCTAATATGTGCCAGGTACTGCTCAAGGCACTGACGATGTGCATGAACGAAATAAGTATCTCTGCTTCCTTATATCTTACACGCCAGGTATCATGTGTGTGTTGGTTGTTTTTTGTCAACTCGACACAAACTAGAGTCACCTAGGAAGAGGAACCCTTAAATGAAGACTGATCTGCACCCATGTCTGCGGGGGCATCTTCTTGTTTGTGGTTGATGTGGGAGCACTGTAGGCAGTGCCACCCCTGGAATGGGAGATGACAGCCTGGATGAGAAGTCCAAGCCATGAAGAGCCAGCCTGTAGGCAGCTTTCCTCTACGATTTCTAATTCAGTTGCTCTCTCTACTATGTCTCTGCCCTGAGCAGCAGCCCTGACTTCCTGCAGCTATGGAGCTTTTCCAGCAAGAGTTGAAATCTTTCCTTTCTTTCCCCAAGCTGGTTTTGGCCAGGGTTTTATCACACTGATGAAGAAGCAAATTCCATTATTTGTATCTTTATGTGTATGTATTTGTGACTTGTTCTGTATCTGTACTGTCAATGTAATTCAGAAAGGACCTCACCCTCAAATCCTCACAGACTGGGAAGGGATCACAGGCAGTGGGGAAACCTAGCACTTGGTTCAGACGGAAATAAAACTAAGAATATATACTCAAATGAAACCTTGCACTTAGAGGCTCCGCATGATGTTGTTTTTTCTTTGTGTGATTTTGTTCCTGTAGCAAAGGGGTTCTGCACCCCACACAAATCACTTACAATTAGGCATTTGTGATGAATGAACTGGGAATTGTCTATCCATATCAATCCTTATGGAATATGGATGTGTTGATGCATATTTAGACATTCATTCTTACATATGCAGTGAACTCAGGATGGAAGCTTTTTGTCAAACACATATTTATATACTTATTCTCTTCAGAACTTGGTGGTAGTGTCTTTACCCAGCAAGAGGAATGATGTTCACACAGTGGGTGGGATGAGAGAGCCTCTTTAAAATTAACTTTTGATGCTAGTTATAGGAGAAGTCATTGAACACTGGCCCTCCAGTTTCTTTACCTGGATATTTGGGCAGTAGCTGCTAAACTAAAACACTGGCTGCTATCAAGGAAGATCATAATGTGATACCCTTTGATACCAGGCTCTTAAGGTTCATAAGATCCTGCCTTGAAAGAAGACCAGAGTGCATGCATGCCTAGGTGGTGTGAGAGGAAGTGAGAGAGGTGTAGCCAAGTTACTGGCTTATCAGAGTGTGCAAGGAGGCAGCGAGTAGCAAGCCTGTTTGAGGGATGATTTGGAGAGAACAGCGTTTTCATAGGAGGGAACAGGCAAGGTTTGTCTGCATGGATGGAGGGAGCTCTCACGTACTTATCCAGGGAACTCCCAAAAGTCAAGCTGCCTGTGCTGTGAATTCTTTATGTTGAGGACTTTACAAATACAGTGGTCTCTCTCTCTCTCATTAGTTTGTACTATGTGATTTGAGATAATCTTGCTTAAGGTCTGGGACCTTAGCTCAGTGCATGTAGCATACACGAAGCCCTAGTGGTCACCATTACTGAAAACAACAACAACAACAACAACAACAAAAAAAACCAGACCATGTTGTTTTCTCTGAGACCATCATTAGACCCCCAGACTCCAAAAGCAAGAGGTTTAATATCTTTATATCTTCAGAGTCATTTGAACATTCAAATTCAAGAGAGTTACCCGGCTTGTGTCAGATACTCTATGTCTTTGCTTTCTACACTAATGGCATAATTTCATACATACACACGTATAATTAGTTTCAAAAGTGAAATTTATTCTAACATATTCATAAGATTAATAGAGATTCAATAATAATCTGGTCTCTTGAATGTTATAAGAGTTTGTAAAACATGCGGTTCATTTGCATAGCGGCCTCCTGGGCTGATTCTAAGCTTGATCCTTCTTAGATTTATGGAACACTTCCTGGTTTCTTTGCTGGTCTTACATGGCACAATTTCCATTCCTCCTTCCCAAAGACCGATATACACACATACATGTTTCACTGGCCTCCAGTTGCCCCAGGCTAGTAATGGCTCTCGAGTCTCATCTGATGGGACAGTGCTTCTATACCGTTATACAGATATTTTTCCTCAGCCGGGCGGTGGTGGTGCACACCTTTAATCCCAGCACTCGGGAGGCAGAGGCAGGCGGATCTCTGTGAGTTTGAGACCAGCCTGGTCTACAAGAGCTAGTTCCAGGACAGAGGACAGGCTCCAAAACCACAGAGAAACCCTGTCTCAAAAAAACCAAAAAAAAAAAAAAAACAGATATTTTTCCTCCAGCTCCAATGCCACCCCACTTCTCCTTCCACTTGCTTAGGGCACCAATGTCTTCCTGACCAGATCAATGCAGTTCCTCTGAGAGGAACCTGATGCCTGTACAAGGGAAGTGTGTGAAGCCTCCCCCTCAGCTATGTTTCTGTTCTTCTAAGTAGCGCTGAAATGACTTTTGTTTGTGACCATTGTTTCTATGGTACTATGAGACCCCCTCAAGGGGTTATGGTTCGATGAATTGTTATGAAACCTAGCCTGACAAGGATAAATTTAGAAAAATCTTAATTGGTTGAATAAATCACCAAAAGTTGAGATAGTCTGGGTCCTGGGTTTTCTAGTCTTAGAGTGACTGAATTCAGTTAAGAATTCTAAGAACTCTAAGAAAAGCCAATCAAAGGAAAAAGATGGCGGGAAGGGGGCACGAAAAGAGAAACTAGGTACTTTTGATCTCTCACTTTTAGGCTATTTTGCAGGAAAATTATTCAGCTTCTAAAAAGGTGTGTGTCAGCCATGCTGTGTATTGGATTTACCTGGGGTGGAGGCACTAAAAATGATACCCGGTTCTCAGTTGGAGAGAATTTGATTTAATTGGTGATCAGTACGGACTAAGTGCTGGCTCCCCAGGTGACTCGAAAGTACAGTCCAAACACTCCTGTAGATATGGACTATGCAGAGTTTTGGTCACACTTCCTGAAAACGAGACCAGTATGGCAGCAACATGGGACATGTGTGTGTTATGTGTGTGCATGTGTCTGTGTGTGTGTATGTGCACATGTGTAGAGGTAGCCATCTCCTAGAAAAGTCTTCAGTAAAGAAATGGATTAGTGATAGGTAGGAAAGCCAGTGTTTTTCAAGTATTTATTTATTATGGATTTGTGTGCGTGACTATATGTGTTTGGGTGCACATAAGCATGTGGAAATGCACACATCTATGTACATGTATGAGGAAGACAAAGGAAAACCTCAGTATCATCTCAGGGAGGGCTCTACACCTCCTTTGTGGGCTCTTTGTTGGCCTGGGGCTGACTGGTTAGTCTAGGCTAGCTGGCTGGTGAGTCCCAGGGATCCTCCTCCTGTTTCCATGACTCCGGCCAGGATGACATGTACTCACCATCACATGCCGCATCTTTAGATGGGTCCTGAGGATGAAATTCAGGACTTCATGCTCACATGCTTAGCTGGATGGACTGTTCTTCTGGTCCTGAATTTAATATTCTTAAGTTTCGAAGCACAAATCTAAAGAGCGGCCTTTTTAAAATGAATATTTATAAATAGTCCACCCAAAGAGCATTTTAAAGTCAAATTCTCCTATAAGTGAGTTCCCAAAGTCTTTTTAGCTGTTTCTTAAAAGTGGATTCATTTTTAAGCTTCTAATTTTGGACTAAATAAACACACAAGCAGATTATCTAGATAATTGAAGCCAAACCTATTTTGGGCCCTAATTATCTCCACTACCTCAGGTGAAAGGGAGTCTTTATTTTGAATTATTTAGCTAATTGAGGACAAAGAACAGTTTCTGTCTGTTTTCTCTGGATAATTTACAAGTATCTTTGTTTTCCTAATGTCTTCATTTTCAAAGGAAAATGGGGGCAAGTGGTGCTAGAATGGGCACATTACTTTGTAACCAGCTGGCTGACACTCCTGATTTAGTCTTTGTCTAAAATACAAGAAGGGAATTTTTTCAGAATTTTAAAAGCACAGTTGCTTGTAAGCAAAAACATCAACTGTCCAATCCTATATTTCAATCCCAGATCCAGTTGAATTCTTTGGGTCTCATCCAAGATCAGATTGTCCTGAGCCAGTGATGGGCTCTGAGCCTCTTCCCTTCTACTGGAGTCTCAAATCTCTTGGCACCCAGGCCAGGCTTAAACCAAATCAAAGGCTGGCGGCTCTGAAAGGCCCAGACAGGATAGCATTATTTTTATTTCTATTGTTGTGTCAATGTGGAATGTATGAGAACATTTTTTTTTCTTTATTTAAACGTTTCACATGGTAGAAAAAAGTCCTTTGGATCAACAGTACTCATTTCAAAGGACACTGGAGGAAAAAAAGAAGCCTCCTTTCTTCCTTTCATATAGCAACAGGGGTGAAAAGCCCTGAGAATTTCTGATAATGTCCTCTTTGCCATTCTTAGAATGCAGTGTAGAAGAGATGCATCCAGGAGCCTGTCTGTGTTGAAAACACGAAAACATCTTTATTTTTTAAGTTGTGAGATTTCTATGGGTTGAATGATGGTGGTGAGATTAAGATAAAGGGGTGATGGCAATGGTCCAGGTTCGGGCTCTGAGCATGAGGAGCAGCACCTACACACAAAAAGCTGCATGTAGCAGCATTGTGTTTATGCCCTCAGCATCCGGGCAGCAGAGGCGGGCAAATCTCTAAGCTTCCTGCCCAGCCGGCAGCGCCTAGTTGATTGAACTCAAGGTTCAGCAAGAGATTTTATTCCAAAAAATAAGGTGGAAAGTGACTGAGGAAGACGTTTAACATTGACCTCTGTACCCCATTGCACACAAGCATATATATCCCCGTACACAGATATGTTGACAGGCATCAGACACACAAATAAGAAGGTACACAAATAGAGCAAATGTATTCATGGGAACAGTTCACTTTATAGTACCAAGGGCTAAATATGTTTAGTGCCGAAGATAGTTCAACAAAAGGCTATTGGCGACATCTGAAATTTTATTTTTAGATACTGTTTTGTTTTAATAATAAACATCGTATGCCTCTTCTACCTTCAGTATAAAATATCAAATAATTTAGGTTCCTTCCATTTGCATGGAGTCATCTTCAGAAAAACTGTTTTTACAAACAAACAAAGACTCACCAGGAATTATGCAATACTGTAGAAGCTGAGCTTTCTACACACCATCCTCATCTTATTGATGTCATGGGTTATATTAATATATTCTCTGGTATTTCAAACCGTTTCGCCTATTTGTGCATTCCTCTCTGAAATCTTGATCTTTTGATGAAAGATAGAAGCAGTCTTGGCGGCTGTTATGTTCAATTTTATTTCTGGAATCTTCTTAAGTAACCGCCCCCTTCCCATTCTCTAGGAGCACAGCTCTGGTGATGGAAGATTTCAGGAGGGAGGGGGCGAAGAGAGCTCAGAGCTAGAGAAAGCCCGCACTGTCCTTTGCCTCCACTCCGAAGTTAACATCAAAGTGGAGAACAAGTCTAAGACCATGTAATCATTGCGCTGTTGATGCTCATGGACCTCCTACATGAAAACCCCCTCTCGGTTCCTTCGAGTCGATTTCCAAGGCAATGGGTCTTTAAAAATAGTGATTATTGATAAGCTCTTGGCAGCCTGCACAAGGACGAGAGTGATGGGTTAATACTCATGATAAAAGCTAATTTACTGAGTAAACTATGTGGTCGACACTTTTCAAAGTACTTCATAAGCATTAACTGTTTAATCCTCGTAACAACAGTGAGACAGGTACTACAATAATCCTCAGTCTCCTGATGAGGCTAGTGACGGTTTAAGTAAATAGCCCAGAGTCAAGAGCGAGTTTGTGGAAGACATGGAATCTGAAGCGAGGCATCTGCTTCCAGCACGTGGCACCACTGCCAACACGACATTCTATGCTTTTCTAGAAGGGGAGAGACGGTTTTAGTTACTGGAAGTCAGAATATTTCTTGGATGTTTTATTTAAGGTACAGGCATTTCTATAAAACCCGATACCCGAGGATATTTTCAGAGCCTTCTTTGTGATTATGTGACATCCAAAATATTGCAGCTCCATAGCAACATTGATGTTAAAAAATTAGAAGCTGTATGAAACAGAAAATCCTTCATTAGATGTAAGTTGACAAATAAGGGACTCAGAACAATGGATTCACTGGTGGCTTCCTTATAGCTCATAGAAACTGGACGACCGCAAATAGTGTCAGTTAGGGAACAGACTGGGGTTGAATTACCATGCTTTATTTTATTTTAGAGCTAGGACTTTCTCTGGAAAGAAAAAAAAATACTGTTAATTTAAGAAAATACATTTTTGGCTCGACATGGAGGCATAAGCCTTTAATGTCAGCTCTAAGGAGGCAGAGACAGGCGGATCTCTGTGAGTTCCAGGCCAGCCTGGTCTACAGAGTGAGTTCTAGGACGACCAGAGTCACAGTAAGACGCCCTGTCTCGAAAAACAAACAAACCAAATAAAACAAGTAATATATTTTTGAGAATAAAAGTCCAGTTTGATGTCTTTTGTTCAGAGACAGGTGCACTGTATTTATTCAGCCACAAAATCACAAAGCAGAGAGTTCAGCTGAAAGTGTGGTCTCGTGATAAATAATCAGGTTGTGGAGGAGAAAATCGTCTCTCGGCAGGCATTTTCAAGCCTGCTATTATTATTTCTTTTGCATCATTCAGTTTTGCAAAAACTTTTTTTTTAAGGAAAACATCAGGACTGATTCTAAATCCCAGTTAATACAATCTACAGATTTTATTTTCCAAGAAAAATCTCTCTTCCAACATCTGGGAAATAGATGAGGTAGAAATGAAATAGCAGAAGTACTTTAATTTTGGATTTGTGTGTGTGTGTCTGTGTGTGTGTGTGTCTGTGTGTGTGTGGTGTGTGTGTCTGTGTCTGTGTGTGTGTCTGTGTCTGTGTGTGTATGTGTGTCGAGTGAGTTTTGTAGGATTTATTTATGTATGTATGTATGTATGTATTTGTTTTTGGCCTCAATGATTTTGTTGTGAGCGCTCACCGCGAGGTAAGGCTTCTCTCCTTCAGTAACGAAGCAGCAAAGTGGACTGCCCTTTGCACTCTTCTCTCCACACAGAACTCTCTCGGAAAATTAGACTCCTTGTGATTTGATTGATACACACATCCCAATCAAAATGTCCTGTTTAGTTATCTTACTCTCCTTTGTTTTATCTTTCCTGTTTTGGTTGTGGTCAGTCGTGTTGGAAATACCTCGCTTCATGACTCAACTGGTGGGAAGACATGGGCTGGAGTGTCTAGACTTGCAGCAACTTGAGGGACTGACTTTTGAAATATCGAAGTGTTTTGCACTTCACCTTGGGGTGATTAAGACCTACAGAATTTTTTTTTTGTCACTTAGACAAGGATATTTCTTGTCTCTGAGTTATTTCCGTGTCCCTCTCACACATTTCCTCTATAACCTACACAATTATTTACTAGATATTTTTAAAAAGTAAAATACATACTTGTAAATTATTATTAGTAGTATTTCTTATAGTCTAGAATCCATGAACTGACTTGTAAAATTATCATTCAAATAGAATTCTTCAACCCTTTTTGTCTTCTCTAAGGGAAATATTTGGTAAACTTTATGTCTGGATAAATGTTTGTACCAGCATAGACTTTTGGTTATTTTGGGCAGATATGCTATAATTCCACTACTTTCCCTCCTGCTTGTTAAAGAAAGGAGAATAGAGTTAGCCCAAGTAACCTTGAGTATTTTTTTTTTTGTATTTTTAAGAGTAAATCATTTACAAATCCAGTCCTTTAATTATGAGCTGTAAAAAATTTCCTCCACGACACACCCCTCCTCTGATTTCAAGAGCACACCAGACAAGCTCTGCCCCTGCACACTGAAGCGCCTCACCGGCTTTGTTTGCTTTACACCTGAGCTAAAGCTACAGTGACATTGGGATTAGTGTTCTAAACTATGACAGATTGTTTTGATCTTGTTCTCTCTCTCTCTCTCTCTCTCTCTCTCTCTCTCTCTCTCTGTGTGTGTGTGTTGTGTGTGTGTGTGTGTGTGTGTGTGTGTGTATGTGTGATCATCCATCTATAGTTATAGAGACCAGAGCTTGGCATTGAGGGTCTTCCATAGATCTCCACCTTAGCTTTTGAGACACAGCCTCGCTCTAAATTGAGACTCACCGATTCAGCTAGACAAGCTGCCTGTCTCTGCTTCTAGAGACTGGGCTTAAATTATAGACATCCTGGCAATCCTAACTCAGTCTTTATCCTTGGGCAGCAAGCACTATTCCTATTGAGCTTTCTCAGAAGCTTCCTTTTGTTCTCATAATTTACATAAATACATATATACACACACATATACACAAACATATTCATATACACATATACATGCATACATATATATGTATATGCTCCCCCAAGTTACACACACACACACACACACATATAACTTGGGGATGAAGAGTCAACTTTCTTCAGGGGTGTGTCCCTGGAAGGCTGCCCATGCTCTAGCCATACATCAATAAAACATTACATCCAACAGCGATCAGACTTAGTGGTATGTGTAAAGGAGTGGGTATGGGGAGAAGGGCCCCAAAAAAGTAGGTGGGGCATGAGAGGTGGATATGTTACGATCCAAATACGTTGTGTGCATGCATGAAATTCTCAAAGAATAAATATGAAACACTATTTTAATCTAAGATTTTCTTAAAAAAAACTAAGTACACCAAGGATTGTGTCACCTGGTTGATTATCATGGGGTTTATTCCTGATAATTGCTATGATTTGTATCAGGTGAACATATTATTCCAGTTGCCTGAGACTATTTTGTTTTAGCATCAAAGTCTTGAATCCTAGAAAATCTCCCAGTTCGTGGCAAATGGGACAACTGGTAGCCCAGTCAGAATGGGTCTGGATATGATTTCGGCTGAGTATATCTCTTGGTAATCTCTATATTGAAGTATGATGAAATCGTGGACTTCAACCTAGTGATCTCAGCTCAAGTGGGCAGAGCGATCTCTCTGTTGCCCAACCTGCCCATTCTCTAAGCACTTATTGCTGTCACAGCAAGCCATCAAAAGGACACGTCTTAATCATGTCACTTCATTGCCTAACATGGCTTTCCATGCAGTGTAGGAACAAGTTCGAATTATTGAAATTGGCTCATCTGTCCTGCTTTGATTTAGTCTAACAAGTCTCAAATTTTATCCTGGAAAGAAGACCTCTACCTAGAGGACTTGTTAAAAATGTAGAGTTCTGCATTTCTGGTTCAAATGAAGTGAGTCAGAAAAGTTGCTGAAACGTGTGTGTGTGTGTGTGTGTGTGTGTGTGTGTGTGTGTGTGGTGTGAAATGATGCTGGGTAACGGAGATTCAGATCTTCCTTTTGTATGGGGGAGGAAGTCCGTATATTTAAGGGTACTCATGAATATGCGTGCACAGGCATGTTAAACATAGTGATCTACCTCAGATTTTGTTTCTCAGGTCTTGCACACCTTGTTTTATTTGAGACAGGGTCTCTTACTTGGGCTGAAACTTACCAGTTAGGCTAGGCTAGTGGGCCCATGAGTGAGCCCCAGAGATTTCCGTGTCTCTCCCCAGAGTTGGGGATATAAGAACACACCACCATATCCTGCTCTTTAGTATAGATTCTGTGGATCAAACTCAGTTCTTTTTGTTCATGTAACAAGAAGTTTACCCACTGCGTTTGAGACTGTATTGAGGAAAACAAACAATTGCTGTTTTCTTAGCCAAGTTCTCTTTTGTAGTCTCTCTCAACCATTTATTCTTGGAGGTCACTATAATATTTTAATCTTTTCAGGGTCCTGGCCCTTTCCGCAGGTATGCTGGGACTTCACAGATCCGTGTCCTATATCCTTAGAGCCAATCAGATTTCTACCTAGACATGTCTTCCCTAGAAGTTCTCTTTTAGGGTTTTCTTTTCCCATTACCCTCTATTAGGCATTGCATCTCCAGCCAAGGTATTATATAATTGCCTGTTCCTTGTGTGTATCTCTCATTAAGCTAAGTTCAGTGGCCACAGACACTCCTCATTTGTCTTATTTATGATTGCATTCATGGCTACCAGCTCCTGCTTGAGCATGTGTTAAGAGATCAGGATTATTTATTGAGGAGGTAAATTACTTTATTAATGGATAGGTTGATATAATACAATTCCTAACTCGTCCAGAAGACAGGCTTAGATAGATCTAATGCTGGACTGCTCTTTACTCAACCTGATTGATTCTATCTACTGATATGTTTAGAGGCTTTTGATCTTGGCTAAGGGGGTAGTGAAGAGTTTGGTGGTGAGGAGCAGTGCAGGGTTGCTGGTGGGGGAAGCTAGATGTACTAGGAATCTGAAGAGTGCGAGAAATGCCATCACTTTCTGCTTCAGCTAGACCCGATAGCACTGTCTAGAGCCTAAATAGAAATAGGGGAAGTGACAGCTTCATCTGAGTCACAGGCTCAAGGGATAGATGTGGTGTAGCTAGGGATCTTGGGACCGCGAACTTTCATTACTTCCCCCACTCATAGTACATAATGAACATACATATTGTGTATGCATCATATACACACTTACCATATTTCATATGTGTACAAATGACACACACATACTACATACCACATGTATATATGCATACATACACAATACATACAGTATACACTTTCCACTGTAACTATACCACGCTTCACATGCATATGCACATACCACATATATACTATGCACGCAATATATGCATACCATACCATACATACCACACTTCACATGTACTCTCAAAGTCTATGCCTATGTGTCGCATACACACGCTATACACACATACCACATTGAAACCTTCAAACACAAAAGCATTGCCTCCCTCCCTGTTGTCAAAGACAGCTTTGCCTCTGTGTGTTCTGAGCAGCCACCATAGAGGGCTGGTCATATACAGTGGTCTGAGGACTCATGAGCCCTTAGTCCTCCTGGAAACCTCTTGAAATATCCAAAAGAGATTTGGTGATGAAATTGAAGCTCATGAGCTGACATCTTGCATTAATTAGTAAACGAGGGCTGAATGCGCCGAAGATCTCAGCTTCATTTGAGTAGACTGCATATATGAAAAAGATGGACAACACATCTATGTTAGTGTTTGGCAAAGCTCATCATGGAACTTCAGCCCCAGTGGCCAAGAGGTGACTTTCTCTCATCAGGGTGGACAAGAAGAAGTGGGCTCACTGAGTTTTCATCTTTTATTGTCTTATGAACTTTTAAAATTGTAAGTCATGTACCGTAAAAGATGCCATCACTCTTGCCAACTTCCTTTATTGGGAGGCCTTTGTCATTCTTGGGAAATTTCTACTGATTCAGTGTAGAGCAGGCCCCGCGTCATGTCTGCTGCTGAACTCCCTGTGCTGACCTTGACGAACAGAAAGCATGATGTTGTTGGATTTTAGTGGCCATCAGCACAGCCTGGAGAATGTTGGGGGATGGTCACAGAGCTGGGAGACATGAGATGAAGACTGAGTAGAGCTACAGTGTGTTCCAGACAGTAGCGGGAGCACGGAGTGATCCTGTCTTGATTCTAAATCTGGGCACTAGGTAGGCATTCTTCTCAGTAGACCTTGAGCTATGTACCTCGCTCTGGAAACAAGCAGAGAACTGAGGATCACTGCAGAGGAACCTTAAAATGCACCTTCAAACTAAGGACGAAGGAAGTGAGGAGCCAGGAAAACACCACGAAGGACATTTTCTAAGGCGAAACAACACTCAGAGGCATGAACATCTGAGTATCCCGTTAAAGGATACTAGGCCCCATTGCATAATTTTCATAGCAACTTCTCGTGGCCTTAGTCTTTATATAGTTCCAAATTGTTATTTTTGTTGCCGTTCCAAATAGAAGAGTATCATGTTGAAGGAGAAAATCAGAGAATGTAATTGCAAAGGTGGAGAGGCCAAGTGGGGACAGAGGTAAGCATATATTTATTTTAAAGATCACACATTTAAATGGTGTTTTAAAAGAGCTGCAATTTCATGATTCTAACACCAATTATATTGAATGTCTGAGAGATGCCAGAACTCTCATAAATGTGGAAGGCCAGGGAAAGCTTATGGTTGACATTCAATAAGGAAGCGAAAAGGGAAGCCAAGTTTGATGAATGGAAACTCCAAAAAATGTGAATTAGACGGCTCAAAACTCTGGTTAGAAACCAGAGGAAAGAGGGTCACTGTTTGATTTCTTGCAGAAAATTCACAGAATGATCCAAGTCCTGAGAGTTAGGTAACTTACAGAGTGGAGGAGGAAACTCACAAAAGACCCCTGGGCTAAGTGGTTCCACGTTGAGTCAGCCAGGGAGGTGGAAAAGGAGAACTTTCTGACAGGGGGCCAATTTGCTGGTTTCTGTCTCTAAAGTTAGTACATTGAACCATTATGTAATCCAGTATAACAGAAGAAAATGTGTGCCTCATTCCAAGTTCAAGCCAAAAATTGGGGCACATGAGGAGGATTGGTAGCTGAACTGGAATAGTTTTCTAAAGTTTGAATGCAGGACAGGAACTCGGAGGATCAGGTTATAAACATTCTAATGAAGCACGTTAGAAATAGTCATGTTTACCTTAAACTGTCGTTCTTGTGTCTGTGTTTGTATGTGTGCATGTTCATGTATGTGTGTGTGCATTCACAGATGTGCACGTGCGTGTGGAGACTGGGGAAAAATCCTGGCTTTCAGTCCCCAGACACTGCCTGCTTTATTTTTATTATACTTTAAAAATACACTTATTTATTCTCTCTCTCTTTCTTTGTGTGTGTGTGTGTGTCTGTCTGTCTCTGTTTCTTGGTTTCTCTCCCCCTCTCTGTGTGTTTCTGTGTGTGCATCTGTGTGTGAGCATGTATGGCGCATATATGGAAGCGAGGAGACAAGCTGTAGGAGTTGATACTCTCCTTCCACTATGTGAGTCCTGGGGGTTGAATTAATGTCTCAGGCTTAGTGGCAAGTGTCTCTGCTTGCTATGGCATCTTGAAGGCCACCATCTTGTTCTTTTTGAAACAGAATCTCTTGCTGGTCTATAACTTGCAGTGTGGATTGGGTTGACCAGCTATAAAAGGATCTGACTGTTTCAGCTTCTCCATTACCCATATTACAAATGTGGGCCACCATGTCCAGATTTTTAAAAGTGGGATCTTGGGATCAAACTCAGGTCTTTATGTTCACAAGGCAAGCACTTAATCTACTGAGTCACCTTCACCCAGGACATTTTAATTCTTAAAATGGTGGTGGCATTTTCTCCTAACTCAGACTGTAACTGAATCATTCTGAGGTTTCAATCACCCTGGTCATATTCCTGTTTTGTTTTTTTTCTTCCCAGTCTTCTGTAAGGCTGGTATGAGAAAACCAAGCAAAACAATGTTAATTCTAGGGACTGAATGCCATAGATTTGCTTGCCGTGTGATGGAAGATCCTGAATATCAATAAGAAGTAATGGAAGTAGGCCAGAAAGGGAAACACTGGAAAAGCAGAGAACAGAAGAAGAAAACAGCTTCCCTATGGAAACCTCTGTAGGATGACTTGAGAATTTATCAGTCTTCTTTATCTGTCCCCATAAAGAAGGTCAAAGGACACAACTCTGAGAGCTCGATGACATCAGCACAGTAAAATCCATAGCTGTGTGTGATTCCCCATCCAGCAAACAAAAACATCCTTTAAAAAGTGCTTATGCTTGTTGATATGTCTCCATGGCAGATCCTGTAAACACATACAGACAGCTGCTGCTAGAGGCATGGGCTTCAGGTTATCATCACCCTCATCTTCACTGTTGTCTTTGTCCATATTATTTTTGAAAAAGGATCTCATACACCTCAGACTGCTCTCGAACTTCTGATCTCATTGCCTCCATGACATCTAGTTTATGGGATACTGGGGAGTGAACCTAAGGCCTATGTGGTGGTTTAAAAAAAAAATGATCACCAAAAAAGGTGACACTATTAGGGGGTGTGGCCTTGTTGGAGGAAGTGGGTAACCATGGGGCCACACTTTGAAGTTGCTTTTGCTCAAGCTTCCCTCAGTGTGACAGTCAGCTGACTTCCTGTTGCCTGCAAAATGTAGCACTCTCAGCTCTAGCCCTGGTGAAATGTCTGCCATGTCTGCCCACACCTCTCCATGCTCCCTGTCATGATAATAATGGGCTGAACCTCTGAAACTGTTGTTGAGCCACCCAATTAAATGTTTTCTTTATAGAACTTGCCATGGTCATGGTGTCTCTTTGCAGCAATAGGAAACCCTAACTAAGACATCTTGTTCCTACTATGCAAGTCCTCTACCAGCTAAACTACATCCTTGAACTTCAATTTAAATAAATACATCAATGAATATTGCAGATTTTATACACCAGACTTAGGAAACTTGTTTAATGTAAATTTATCCTTGGAAGAGGAATTATTTCTTGATGGGCCATCATATTTGACTAGTATACACTGGGGCTAATAAACTCCAAATTCTGCAAAATTCCTAAGTCAGTTAACCTCATGACTTCTATGTAGGTGGCCAGTGTCCCCAAGGAAACGGACCTTGTAAGCTGCCTTTCTTCAAACTCTTTTGCATTATATTTGATTAGGAGCAAAACTCTCTTTTCTGCTCTGAAGTTCTTGGAGGTCGTGTATAGAATTCGATTTAACAGCCTGCTTATAACATAAAATATAAATGTACAATTATAATTTAATTTAGGGAAATACTTATTAAATTTTCTCTTTTGGAAAGAAACCCTGACAGCAGAGTCTGGGCCATCCTCTGGACACACGCTACTCTCTGTTTCCTCTTAAGTGAATGAGGGACCTGTCTGTGTGACAAATAAAACCCGGCAGAGAGGGCCATGTATGACTGTCAAGATGAACTCATAAATGTACTGTGCTTTCCAGTTTGCCCTCTTGGGTCAGTCTGGAGAAAGGCAGTCACCAAGTATGACTCAGTAGTCCCATTTAGAGGTTCTCTGGGGGAAGACTTTACTGGTCATCCATGACAAAGGATGAAGGAGATTCCCCACCCCCACCCCCGGTCCTGGTCAAGCTCTTGGAGTCTTGTAACCTTATGGCCATCAGACTACACTTTCCTGGGTACTATGGGGATAGGATTGCCTCATCAATCTGCTCTAACATTTACTACTTCAAAAAAAAAAATCACAGGGACTGATAAATACTTTTCTTTCAAGCTAACATGCTTCAGAAGAACTTGTAATTCTGCAATTCTCACCCAGTCTACAATTTGGGACTTTGACTTGAGGAGATGATGCAACAAAATTGGAGTGTGGAGGAAGGGGGTTCCAGCAGCTATGGGAACTCCTTCCCAGGTGGAAGTGGGATTGAAGGCCAATCAGGGAATTAGCAACTTGTGTCCACTCACCTTTCAGAACTGCTCTGAATCAGTGACCTATGGGTACCCTCCGCTTCATCCTGCTGATATTAGAGATCTACAGTGGTCATCTCATGCTTGTTCTGTGACTCTATCTTGGTGCATATGCAGAGGTAACCTTCATTTCCATGAAAAGGAACCCTATCTGAGAACCATTTGCAGAACTACACCAGGTGATTCTCATCGGTATCTGGACCTCATGCAGACACTGAGACCTTAGCATTGAGCCCAAGAAGATGCTGCTATAGGAGCAGAAGCTGGATGACCTTTATGTGTTCATATCCTTGGCTTCTCACTGTCTTTGTTTTCTGAATTTCAGTATGGAAGAAATGACAGTATGAGTCTTCTGAGACCAAGACCCAAAAGGCATTATAGTTCTATGGGAAGTCACTTGGTACCATAGAAGGGCACTCAACAGCTGTAAAGCCAGGCCCTCATGGAGAGATCTTGACTGACCAATACCAGCTTGTGAAACATGTAGGCAATTTCCTTGGAATGACTGCGGTCTCACCTGGCTCCTGACTCCAACCTCAGAAGACTCCTTGATCCCCAACTGTCCAGCTGAGCCACTTGTGAACTCCTGACCCAGAGAAAGCATTCAGCATGATTAAATGAATGATACTACCTCATGCTACTAACTATTGGAGTGATTGTTATGCTCTGGGAGATAAGTGATGCAGTTTGTAAAGAAGAATAAAGGACATCCATCTTTCTTATTTGCTTCAAACTAATTCACTGTAATCTAGAAGGGCTGGGTGGCAGTCTTCCATGATGTTAAGGAGCACTAGCATTGCAACGTGGAGAGATAATATTTGTTGTGGCACTGATTAATTTGACATTACCCAGGAATGAGAAGTTCATTCGTTCATCAACAACGCTACCATAATCACCATCACAAAGAAAATAAATAGCAATAATGACAAACACTGAGAGCTAGTCAGATCATGTATTTTGTGTATGCTGTTCCCCTTATTCTTTCTAGCAATTGATTCTTGTTAATACTATTATCCCATACCTTTTTTCTTTATTAGTAAATTGATATTAAGAGAGTTAAATGAGTCAGATGGTAGCAGCACATGCCTTTAATCCCAGCACTTGGGAGGCAGAGTCAGGTAGATATCTGTGAGTTTAAGGCCAGCCTGTTCCACAAGAGCTAGTTCCAGAACAGCTAGGACTGTTACACAGAGAAACCCTGTCTCAAAACAACAACAACAACAACACCTAAAGAGTTAAATGATATGTTTCAATGTCACACAGTTATTAAAGTTCATGTTTTTCTGGCTACAAAATTTGAACTTGTAAACAGAAATCTGTCTTTCCCCTCCCCCTTTCTCTGTGTGTAAAATTGTATGTAAAAATGTACCAGCATATATGTATATATCAGTGCAGAATCATACAAAATCCTTGAGTATTATTTCTCAGGCACATATGTCCCCACTTCCTTTCTTTCTGAGACAGGGTTTCTTACTGACTTGGAACTCACCAAACAAGCAAGGCTGGTTGGTGAAGCCCTGGGATCATCACCTCCCTGGCACTGGGATAATAAACGTGCTACAGTGCCGGGATTTCTCAAAGGGGTTCTGCACATTGAACTCAGATCCTCATGTTGATAAGACAAGCCCTTTACTGATAGCTATTTTACCTTCTAATTCAAATTTTTGCTTAGGAAAGCCTTATATTTAGAATATAGAACAAAGGCTCTAGCTATTCAGGGTGTAGAGTACCAGGGAGGTTTACAATGTTGTAAGATTTGTTTCATCTGGAGCTATTGTTTTTAGATTGCTATTGTTAGTTTATGTAATAGGAATCACATGGCTCACACTCTGGTAGTTACACAGGAAGATAGATGAGATGCATCCTTGCTACAAGTGATGACTTCTGGGCCTTGATTTCCTGCTTGCATTTCCTAGATGAAGACAGTTATTGAGGCTGTAGGCTGTCACTGAAGTTAAACAAAATAAATCTAGGGTTATAAAATTAAAAACAATAACCTGATTTTATGGCTGTTTCTCTCAGACTGTAAGAGCATTGAGGATTATGGTCACGGCTGAACCAAGTTTAGATATTGCTAAGGCCAATTTTATGCTTTGTCATGCTTTTCATTTTGCTTTGCTTCAAGCTAATGGTAAAACAATTGGGAGATTGCTTTGAATCAAACATGCCATGGCAGCAACTTTAAAGAAGAGAATATATTAGTTTAATGGCTCAATAAAGTGAAATTCAAATGTTCCTTTTGGCAAAAGTTTCACTTAATTTCAGCTCAAATTTTCCAGGAGATTCTTCAAAAGGTAATGAATTGGCAACTTATTGGGCATTCCTAGTTTGATGTTCAAGTGAAGATAGACCTTTATGATTTTCATGTTCAAGCCTTGAATGACTCTTTCTTTATATTGGAAATTAAACACCAATTTATCATGTGGAGAATGAAAGGGTGTCTAAGTGGTTATAAGCAGTTGTTCCTCTTGCAGAGGATTCTAGGCTAGTTCTTAGCACATATGTCAAGTAACATATAGCCCCTTGTAACTCCAATTCTAAGGGATCTGATGTTCTTCTTCAAAGGGCACATGCATGACATGGTGCATATAAACACATGTAGGAACATACATAAGTATGCATACATAACAAATAAATCTTTAAATAGTATATGATAAATGCTATGATTGTTCTATGCATGATTATGTGTGAGGTAGGATGGTAGAGTAGCTAGGTTGGAACTAGGAAGGCAGAGGCAGTGTGTGTGTGTGTGTGTGTGTGTGTGTGTGTGTGTGTGATTTCCAGACTAGATTCAGAAGAATACTGAAGTTCAAATACTTGTTAAAGCCAAAAGGAGCTCAACTATGGGAGAATATTCTTAAATTTCAAGTGAAAATAAATCTCCTTTCAATTGATAGATTCTATGTTAGTCATTTGGCAAATCAACGGTTGACAGTCATACAGTCATGAGAAAGCTAAAATGGTTCTTAAAAATTAAAGAAGTGTCAAGGTTTGTTGTTGGGATCGCCACTATCCATGCTCTACTTGCTCTTTGACTATGTTTGGGTCTGATGCGCAATGCCATGTGGGCCATAGTGTTTGTGTGGAAACAGACAGCTATACTCCTTAAGATCCAGGCTTCTGGATCCACCAGGCAATCATTTCACCTGGAGGTGCTACTTCCCTTCACAGTGCAGTGGTCCCTCTGCATCTATGAGGTGTGATTGGGTTAAGCCCCTCTGGAGAGCACAATCTTCACGTCCCTCACATACAATGGCATATTTACACCTAGCTTATATAACCTTCCGTATACTTCAAATCAGCCTGAGGTTATTTCTAACACCGACTGCCATGATAATGCTCTTCTTTAGTTGTTACACACTGTTTTTAGCAGACAGAGTGGCACCTGCATTGCCAACAGGGGACATGCGTTCTCACCACCAAGGGGTCCCTCTATTCTCTCTGCTTGCTAGAGAATCCCCAGCTTCACTCTGTCATTTCCCACACTCCCCACCCAAGGCACTAGCTTTCTTCTTTGCCTCCCAGGAATCTTCCCTTATTCTCAGAGAATCTCCATGTTCCATTGAAAGAGTCAGAAAGGGGTTGAGGGTGCTTTTAGGTGATTTCAGAAACAAATGTGTTCTTGTTCTCTGAAGCCAGCATTGCAGAAGGCAAGACTTCCTTTTTGAAGTGCAATTTGGAGGAGCAAATAAAATTGTGTGAATCAACACACTGATTAATATCTCAGTGTATTAATATCTCAGGACTCTATAGTGAGCATTGATGGTAAGGAGATGTAAGAATAGGCAGTAGCTCGCTAGCTATAATCAGTTTAACTCCTGGATGATGGAAGTTCAGTTGTCAAAGAATGCAAATTCTTTATAAACACTGCTTGAGCACACCCATTTATTACTGTGAGCAAAGTTCCTTTAGTGAGTATTAAGTAATGCCCTCTTTATTGTAAGAGTCAGAGAGTTGGGTGTGGTGCTTTATGCCTGTAACCCCTGAACTAAGCCGGGAGGCTAAGGCAGGAGGGTTGCTGTGAGTTTGAGGCTAAGCTGGGCTATACAACAAGACCTGGTTTCAAAACCAACGTGAAAACATTAACAAGAAGTTGGAGGAGACAAGTATTGCTGAGACACTTTAGAGGATTCTCTGATGGGTTTGGAGTAACTCCCAGGCCAATTGGATCTTCTAGGTTTCTTGGAGAAGAGTTGCTGGGGGGTGGGGGTTATCAAATTTTCAAGAGAATAGAGCACAGCTTTTAGCTTGGTGGTGTTTTGTCTGTGTAGCTGGAAAATTTCTCTTGCCTAATGTTATCCAACAGACTAGCTGAGTTCTAGAGAAAGCCTCTCACACAACTGATAAAAGCCCTGTCTTAAACAGCTTCACTTGAACTTTATGCCGGTGCCCTTGAGAAACGGCCTCTGTCCATTTATAATCCTACAGCTGAACATGGTCCTGCATGCACAGTTGGGTCACCTTTGACCTTGAAAGGTTGTTCTAAAAGTCATGTTTCCCTCTTGCTGGCCATGCTGTTATCTGTGCATCAGTGAGCACTTTATCGTGGCAAGGCTTCAGGAATGTGCAGAATCGCTGAGGAGCCTGAATGCCACAGCAGTTTCAAGTCTGCTAGCCTGTTGTCTCCCTGAAGATGGTGCACTGCATGTGCCGCTGAGGTGAACTTCACAATCAGGCCACTTTCAAGGGCATTTCAATGTGCTGTCTAATGAGGCTCAATAGTATAGAACCTCCTCTTGGCTTATGTTATCCCGGTGCTACTGAGAGGCCATAGCAAATGCTTATGCTCAAGGCATTTTGCGTTTTCAGAGAGGTAGTTGAATTAGACTTTTGCAGATGAGGCCCAATAGAGTAGTGGTCAGAGACCTTGGTAGAGGAGTCACAGTCTTCAGTTAAAAGACACGTCACTCATTAGGTCAGCAGTTCTCAACCTGTTGGTTGTGACCCATTTCGGGATCAGATATTTACATTACAATTTATGACAGTGGCAAAATTGTAGTTATGAAGTAGCAACAAGTATAATTTTATGGTTCAGGGGTTGCAGCATTAGGAAAGTGATGTATGGACCTGGAGACCATGCTTTTTTCTTTTTTTCTGACCTTTAGTTTCTTTCTGTGTTGCTGGAGGAGGGTCTCTGTCTATGTGTTACTTTCATTGGTTAATAAAGAAACTGCCTTGGCCCTTTGATAGGACAGAAATTAGGTAGGCAGAGTAAACAATAGAATGCTGGGAGGTAGATGGCAGTGAGGACGCCATGGGGCCAGCCACCAGGTCAGACATGCTGAATCTTTCTCGGTAAGACACCACCTCGTGGTGCCACACAGATTATTAGAAATTGGTTAATCAAGATGTGAGAATTAGCCAATAAGAGGCAGAAACTAATGGGCCAGGCAGTGTTTAAATGAATACAGTTTGTGTGTTGTTATTTCTGGGGTTAAGCTAGCTGTGCAGGAGCTGGGCAGGACGAAAAGCAGGCCTGACTCCTCACTACACTGTGTAAGATGGGGAGAATCAGACTTTCTTACCCATACAACCCTGGGTTATCTTACAGTGTTTGCTGTTTTTAATGGGACAAGACATGTCATGTTCTTGGTATACTGAAAAACAAGAAGCATTCAGTAACTCCCCTAATTCACTCACCTTGTTCAAAGTTGTTGAAAGCAGCAATCATAGCCCATCTTTCCTTGCATTTCTTCTGCCAAGAAGAATACCGAGGGCAGAACAGATAGTCAATAACAATCAGGGAGCACCTGCTTGCTTTTGGAAGCATTTTAGCCTCAATCCTGTTATGCTAATGGTTTCTTTGAGGGTGATCAGCCCAAGACTTTTATTTCCTTCATATTTGGTTACATGTCACATTGTGCTAAAAAAAAAAGTTTTAGTATTTTCCAGATTTCTATGAACATTTGAAAAGTTGATTCTATTTTTTACAAGAACTTTTGGCAGCAGTAAAAAAAAAAAGACAAGAAATAAAAGAACAAAAAGAACTCAAATGCTTGCAGACAACGGAACATTCTCTAACCAATGTGTCAATGTTCTTTGTCCTTGTCCTAGTGAATATGAGTTCTTCATGTATCATAATAGTTTGTGTGAGGGACACTATGTACTTCTAGATCACTCTTCTTTTTAACTTCCTAACTATCGATATGATCTTGGCTGAAATGGAGCTTAAAAGCCCATAATCAAGGTTTTGGTGTCATAATTTTTGCTGTGGAGTGGAAGTTCAGAAGGCAGTTGAAGAGAGGGCAACCTCAGGCTCACATGAGTGACAGAAACGCCATGGCTCCCATAGAGCAGGTATTTCTATTTCATTACCACTCAAAGAAAGACATCAAGGCTTAGTATATTTAGGGGCACAAAAGGAGCCTCCCGAATTTAATGGCTTCTTATTTAGAGTTAGTTTCTTCAGTTCCCTTTAATTTCTTACCATAACAGAAATAGGCAGAGACACTCTGATCTTCATGCGGGGGGGGGGGGGGGGGCAATGTGAAATTTATTATCTGTATAGAACTGAACTAAGTGTACAAACATTACACTACCAATGCCTTCGAAGAAAATCTGACCTTTAAGAGGGTAAGGTAAAGAAGAAAAGGAGGGCTAGAGAGATGGCTCAGCAGCTAGGAGCTTTTCTTCTTGTAGAGGACCCTGGTTTGATTCCCAGAACCTACATGATGGCTCATAACCACCTGTTAACTCCAGTTCCAGGAGCTCTCTCTCTCCTCTCCTGACCTCCCAGGAGTATGCATGTGGTGCACATACACATGTGCAGACAATACACTCATATACATAAAATGAAGCAAAAAATATAAAAATACAAAAAAAAAGTAAAAAAAAAGGAGACAAAGAAATGAAAGCATTAGGTTAGGAATATCTTTAGAATATTTTCAAGTGTAAAGGCAAGTTGTAAAGACTGTCTAGAGAGTTGTAATGGGCTCTGCACTCAGTTTCCCTTAGTGCCAATATCCTGCATGAATACTGTGTCAAGTTAAAGAACTAACACTAATTTATTATCCTGACAAAATCCACCCTTCATGCCAATTTTCTTAGAATTCACCATGTGTACCTTTTCCTTTTGGGGATCCTATTAGCCTCTCTCATTGATAATAACTTTTAAGGCCAGTTTTTGACCAGGTGTATGCTTGTTATAATTTCAAGTAATTTTCAGACATTGATCTTCGGTACCCATTGTTTTCTCATTTGAGGGTGAAACAACTGATGCCAGAAAGGGTCATGGATTTTCCCACAGTAACCCGGGAAACAGTGAGACAAGGATTCAAATCCAACACACCTGTATCCAAAGCCATTTCCCTCTTGTTACACCACGCCATTTTTTAAAACTCTTGATACGACAATTAAATTCATATTTGGAAAATGTACCGAGCCTACTTTTCCAACCACATTTTGGAAAATAGTTGTAAAAGAATTCCCTTGCTTTCTCCAGCTCACAAGTAGAATTGTTTATATGAGTTTTCATCTGATTGCTCAAAGCCAGAGAGACTGATCTGAGCTGCAGAGCTCTAAATGAGAGCTGCCAAAGCAGAACGGATGCTGAGTGATAGATGACTTATTGCTAGAATGTTTGAAGAATGCCTTGTTTTCTCATCGAAGCTTCCATGTCAAGGAAGATGCACTTCACTTTCTATTTTTCTCAGAGGTGATGTAAAAGAATGTGAATCAGGTTTTAGGTTGATCCATGTATTATTGAACGTTTTCTATCTAGTTTTTTTTTTTTAAGTTAACAAAGTTACAGTTTACAATAAAGGCTCATTGCTGAGTGAATTCACAATTCTTAGTTATTGACATCACAGTTCAATTCAGCTCTGAAGCCTCCATTCTAAAGTCTTGGCTCTTCTCAGCAAACAATCTCGATTACCCGATGGTTGGCAGGAAAATGCAACCTCCAGAAATATTAAATGTGCTGGAGACAAAGGTAAGAAATAAACAAAACCCGCAGCAGAGAGATGGGCTGGCTAATCATTATCTCCAGCAAGTCCCTTTTCTCTTACAACAGCACTTCACCTGCTTAACAGTAATCATTAAAAGGATCTAAAAATAGTCTTTGGGAAGCCAAAGGTTTCAATAACAGATTAGAATTACTGGGTGGCTATTTCTTGTGGTCAATAACGGGTTTACTGTGTTGACTTAAAATATAAAAGGGTTATTCATTTCAACATATTTTCTTCTTCACATAAAACAAGGAAGTATACAAAAAGAAAAAAAACCTAAGTACTCTCAGTAAGTAGATTTTAATTTGTATCTACACCGTGTTCTTCTCACTTCATTAGGCTTAGGCTCTGTGACTGAACAGCCCTGTTTGGGCAGCCTGCTGCCTACTTGGAGACATCAGAAGCAATGACTTCCACAGATTTAAGGTTTTGTGCACACATATCCTGTTTTTAGTCATCTGAGTGGATAGAGCAATCAAGGACGATCTGTGTTTCATCATATCTTCCTTGTTGTGTAATTTGAACAAAAGCTCATGTGGAGTCCAGCTTTGAACATTAACAGTTTATCAACTGGAGGAGCAAGTTAGATGGGGTCTCCAAATATAGACTTGTATTTGCTTCGTTTTCTATCTCCAAATTCTTTCTGCAGCGGAAATGAACGCTATTAGACTTTATGGTGTAAAAAACAAACAAACAAAAAACCCCACAAAATACAACAATTAAACAAATAAACCCAAAAAGCAAAAAAACAAAAAAAAAACCAAAAAGCAAGAAACAAAAAAAACCCATATTTTATTTTTAGATTTTTCTTTTTAATTCTCCAAAAAGTATATAGAAGTTAGGTTTGAACTAACAATGTCACTCAATACCAATAGGAAATTCCTACTGTTTTCATAATTTTGGAAGTTTACCAGGTTCCCTGTCTTGTGGATTTGTGGTTCCTGTGCAGGGGTTTTGTAGTAATAAGGGCGGCGGGGCTGCATCCCCAGCACCCCGGCTGCCTGGCTAGCTTTTGCCCGAAATAACAACACACAAACTGTATTCATTTAATCACTGCTTGGCCCATTTCTATCTAGCCTCTTCTAGGCTAATTCTCACATATTAATTTAGCCCATTTCTAATCATCTGTGTAGCGCCCCTAGGTGCGCTTACCGGGAAGATTCTAGCCTATGTCCATCCTGGGTCGGAGCTTCATCGTGTGCATCTGCCTGGGAGCTGGGAGCATGGCGTCTCTCTGAGGCGTCTGCTCCCGAGAGGAGAGCTGTGGAGTCTGAGCTCACTTCCTCTTCCTCCCAGCGTTCTGTTCTGTTTACTCCTCCCACCTATCTTCTAACCAATGAGGGCCAAGCAGTTTCATTTTATTTAACCAATGACCTTCCTCCATCAGGGTTTGAGGGTTCACACATACGTTTTGAACTTTCTTTTTCTTTTTGATTTTATGAGAGAAATCTAGAAACAATAGTAGACTTTGAGTCTAATTTCATCATTCAATAGAAGTCAAGTTTCTAGGATCTTCTTTTTTGACAGCTATCATTTTGTCTTCCTCTGTCCTTCCATTTTGCCCTTAGTATTTTTATTTTTTAATTAATTTTTTTCCTGAACTACTACAGTAGGGTTGTATTTTGGTAGCACTGTATTTCGATAAATGCAAATTTGACCACAATTTTCCTGACTAAAAGCTCTTCGGATGACAATTGCTTCCCAATTCCCCTCATCACCTCAAGTCTCTAGTGTCATCTTGGTCTGGCAGTGTGCACAGCCTTTCACATTAAACTGAATCTGCTTTTACTTAGATGTATTTTGGGCTTGATTCTTTAGAAGACAATTAAGCATCTTTGATTTAGGACTCAAAAAAAAAATGGCCCATACTTTGACGTTAGCTATTCTTGTTGCTATGACAAGAAACTGAAAAGGAGCTACTTCATGGAGGAAGAATTCATTTTGACTTGCATTTCCAGAGGCTATACAGTCAACTCCGGCAGAGAAGGAATGACAACAGGAGTGTGAGACACTGATTGCTTTGCATTTACAGCCAGGAAACAAAACAAAAGTCAGGAAATAGAAAGAAGACAGGAAAGGGGATCAGGAAACAGAAAGAGGGCAGAAAATGGGGCCAAGAAAAAGAAAGAGGACAGGAAGTGGGATCAAGAAACAGAAAGAGGACAGGAAGTGGGATCAAGAAACAGAAAAAGGACAGGAAGTGGGGTTGATGTTCTGAAACTAAAGTCCTCCAAAAAAGCTGGACTCTGAAAATATTCTATAACCTTCCCAAACAGGACAACCAACTGAGAAGCACATGTTCAAACACAGGAACCTATGAGCAACAGTGAGCATTCAACCACAACACTGACCTAACAGGAAAGGTATCATCATCGTCTCTTCAGCTGTCCACACTCTTCTTTGTCATACCTGGTAACACATTATGCAATAAGTTGTTTTTGATCTTAGACTTTTCTACAGTTTTAATTCTTTATATTTAGTACATGGATTTTTTTTTTCCTTCACATTTTAGACAATTATACTTGTGGATCATTGATGGTTAATCACCCACTGGTTTAGAACAGTCATACTTTAATTTATAAATTATTCAAGTTTTGGATAATATCCAGATTCCTGGAACTCATTCTCAAAACCATTATTTTATAAGTAATGGTGAGGCTCTATAGACATGCTATTTCTTTGCTTTTTTTTAAAAAAAATTTATGTGTATAAATATTTTTCTATATATATATATATATATCATGTTAGTACCTACTTTTTTCAGAGGTCAGAAGGGCACAGCAGATATCCTAGAACTGCAGTTAGAGATATTTATAAGTCACCATATGGTGCTAGAAACATAATCTGCCCGCCCCCCCTCAAGAAAACAATTCTTTTTACCTGCTTAGCTGCTGTTTTTCCAACACCAAATCTGCTTTCTTAATGTGGGAGATCCTTCTATGTGTTGCTTTTATTGGTTAGTGAATAAAGAACTGCTCTGAGCCTATGACAGGGAAGAACAGAACTTAGGTAGGAGGGGAAGACAGAACTGAATTCTGGGAGAAAGGAGGCAGAGTTGGAAAGATGCCATGGAGCCAACAGAGTCAGACATGTTGAATCTTTGCCGGTAAGCCACTGCCACATGGCAATATACAGATTAATAGAAATGGGTTAAAGTAATATAAGAGTTAGCCAATAAGAAGCTAGAGCTAATGGGCCAAGCAGTGTTTTAATTAATACAGTTTCTGTGTGATTATTTTGGAGCTAGGCAGCCAGGAACCAACAAGCAGCCTCCTCCAACAATTTCTGCAGCTGTTTCAAGTGACTATAGACTGGGACACAGGTGCACAGGAGAAAAATGTGGAAACTAATCGTTCCAATTGCTTATTGTTATATACCAGCCATCCTTGGTGACATATGTAAAATCTCTTAGTAATAAAAATGCATGTGTTCTCAGACCTAAATGGCTGATAGTCAGAACCCTACACATACTGAAATTATGGGATGTGGATTCCATCAAATGTAGTCGTTCTCCCAATTGCAGGTGATATCAGAGACTTTGAGGGTTGAGATATATACCTCCCCCCCTTCATTTTAGTTCTGAGAGTCCAGTATAAACCTTCATACTTAATTCAACCATGCAGTGAAGACCTGTTGCTTTCAAGCTATCTAAAGGTCAACAAGCATGACTTTCAATTACTGGGCACTGTGGAGTATTGATCTAGAGACAAGCCTTCAGCAGGCAGCTTTTTGCATAAGAGAAAGGCCTCACTTCATAAAAGCCCACTCAATAACTCTTCACCCCCCACTTAAATCCCAGTTTCATCATTTCTTGACTGGGATCTTGGGCAATTACTGAAACTTAGTGCTTCTGTTTACTCTTACCTGAATTGTGGGAGTCGGGTAGGGTTTACTTTAGAGGTTTTGATGTAAGATCTAAATAAAAAAAGTTCTTTGACAATGGAAAGTAGTGGGGTTGAACCCCAAAGCTTCACTTTATAAAGCTATTGTCATCATTATTATAGTCATTTTGTGTATGTATTGATGTACAAGTGGCTTCACAAAACTCCTTTTTTATGGTAAAGCATAACACAAATTCAGCAAATTACAAAATAATGACAGAGCAACTCAATGCATTTATAGAGGGAAGATACTTATTTTTAGACACTACAGGTGTCAAGAAAGAAAGACCTTTTGATTCTAGAATCTTCCTGGCATTCTATCAGCCATAATTCATCATTCTTCACAAAATACTGGTTTTGCCTATATTTGGGAATAAACCCAGTATCTCATGTTTGCTAGGAAATTTCTCTACAACTGAGCTACCTCTCCAGACCTGTGTTTGAATTTTATACATGTGTACAATATAATGTGTACTCATGTACCTTTTTATTGTTTAACTCCACACTTGCAAGATTCATTTGTACCGTAGTATACAAGAGTATTTCATTTTGTCGTTATGTAATGTTTTATGTCGATTGACATTTGAATCATTTCTAGTTTTGCAGCTTGCTATAAATAAGCCTTTGGCACACTTATGTATCTATATAGGAAGGAGTGGGATTTCTAAGTCACAGAGAATGACAATTCTAGAGGGAAAATATATACAGCACGTGGACACAGATGCTCTGAGAATATATGTGTATAGGTCTATGGCTGGCCAAGAGCCTTTGGTTTACCATTTCTATTATAACCATTTTATTTTTGTCATGCTTTCATTAATAATAACTATGGTGAGTAGAAGTTCTTCATTTTATTAAAAATCCACTTTGACCATCTCCTGGGTAATGATGTTTGGGTTACATTTAAGAATATTTGTATAACCCAAGATTACGGAAATATGCCTGCGATGGTCAGTCGTGAGTGCTAGCTTGATGGCCTTAGAATCGCTTTGGAAATATTGCTGACATATCTGGGAGAGATTATCTAGATTGGGCCTCATATGTCCCTTGTTCCTCAAGATTGTCTTGCTTATTTTTGCTTTTGTGTTTCTGTAAATTTTAGTTAGCTTGTTGCCTTGCATAGCCACATGTACAGCCCCTATGAAAATATATTGTGTTTTTATTAATTGTATAAGTTATCTTAGGGAAAACTGACATTGGTCCAAAGTAGGTGGCATCTCGACTTGCTCGATTTTTCCCTAATTCTCTCCTAAATAATCTTGTCTCTGTCTTTCTAAGCATTATGCATTTCGTTCTTTCTGCCGTTTCATCTTTTTGGTTAGGAACTGAAGCTATGCTATTTTCAGGTGTAGTGGTGTCCTTGTTTATCACAAACATACAAGTTTCATCAAGTAAATTATGCTATTTTTGATGGCCACATTTTTTTTTTGTGTATAAACCACAGTGGTTGATTTTTTAAAATAAAAATGTGTGTTCTGGACTCTTAGAGAGGTTTGCAATTATTTGGATACATAGATTTTTTATTAGTATTTTACTTAACACATTTTCACTCATGCTCATGGGAGGAACTAGCCTGTAATGTTTCTTCCCGGATAATGAATTCTAGGTCATAGGGGGCTAAGGAAACAAATTGGAAGAGTTCTCCCACCCCCGTTTTTTCCGTCCATTTCATTTGTTTATGTTAGATTCATTTTTCTCTTTGAATATTGTATATAATTCAGTAGTGAAGATTGCTACATATGGAGTTTTCTTTCAGTAGAGATTTTTGATTATGGATCCATTTTAATGAAATGCTTCATAAGTTTTTCTTTTTTCCTTCTCTGTGACAGATTTCATAAATTGTCCTTTCAAGAGGATTTTTTTCTCATCTTACTAATTTCTCAAAGGTACTGGCATTAGATGGTTTCTCGTGGTTTCCTTGTAGCTTTTAATATCTTCAGACTATGTAGGGATGCTGTCCCTCCTCTTATTGCAATTTGAGTATTATTATTTATTATTTTTTGACTGTTTATTATTATTATTATTAAGATTTCCCTTCTATTCTTGCAATTTGAGTATTGTTATTTATTTTTTTGACTATTTATTATTATTAAGATTTCCCTCCTATTCTTGCAATTTGTCAATTTATTATTATTATTATTGATATTTTTCAGGCCTACTGCTGTTTATTTTCTGCTAAACAGCATTGGCATCCACAGATATTCTCCATTGGGTATCTATGTTTTAATCAGTGTTCCTGTCTCTATTTCTTTACTCAGGCTTTGTGCAGGTTGAACTTAAAGCTCTTTCTGTGTTTCTTCTAATGGACACTTGAATCACTCACTGATCTTCACTTTCTTGTCTCCATATGTATTTATCTTTGCAATTTTTTTCTCAGAAAAACTGTGTTTGCTGGGCTTCACATATTTTATGTGTTTCTTGGAAATTAGGCAATTCAAAATAGTTTATTTATTTTTCTTAATTTTAAAATATGTTGATGTATTTTCAAACATCTGAATATACTTTAGATTTTTTCTGATTGATAGTTATTTCTTCTAAAATATTTGAAGAAAATTTTTTAACAAGTTTTTTTAGCATGTGGGTTCACTTTGGAAGATGTTCTATCTGGATTTGGAAAAAAAAATCATGTATCCTAGAATTGTTGGAAATGATATTCCAACAACTATATATAGAAATAGGATAGGTTTATTGTTCAATTTTGACTTTTCTGTTCTCGTTTCTGTGAATCTTGGTCTTCTATAGACCAAGGGAGATGTATTAAACTGTCCAAATATTTTGTGGATTTTTAAATTTAGTTCCCCCTCAATGTTATTAGAGTTTGTTTTACATATTTTAGTCTATATATAAACATTGAATTATTATATTTTGTGACAATTTAAAAACTTTCTTTTCTTTGCACATTCCTCTTTATTTAGAATTTTTACCTTACGTTGTGTAGTGAAATGATGTCAATTTTAGTTTGGTAACAGAGTTTGTAGATGAGATTTTAAAGTCTCTTCCTATTAATAGTTTGTGTCTTTATATTTAGTAAAGTATGTTCTGTATATAGAGGTTTTAAAAGAAAAGAATCTCTATTTTAGGTGAAGTTTTGAAATTACTGACATTTATGTTACTTCTCTTTTTATTATCTGTTCCATTTGTATATGTTTGCCTGCTTCTCTTAACTCTTCGTATTAATTAAAAATCTTCCCCATTGTGCTTTTCACTTCATTAGCTAGCTATATGTACTTTAGTTTTATATATTACATATATGAAATATATTTTAATGCACTTTTATTTGTAGGTGAATAATGCTATTTTAAAGAAAATATAATGAAGAACTCAGGGCTGTTTAAAATGCAGAGATGTACTATAGCATGTATTAGTTTCTGATTTCAGAAATTTAATAGTGAGATAGTAATTTGAGAATTTATATTCTAACTCAGGGGGCAGAGGCAGGAGGATCTCAATGAATTCGTAGTCAGCCTGGTCTATAGAATGAGTTTCAGGATAGCCAGGACTACATAAAGGGACCCTGTTTGAAACATCAATAAACAATAAAAACGACAACAACAAAAAACTTGTGTTCTGAATTCTGAGTCTTAAAAAGTTGGATTGTTTTAAGGTTGTATACAAGCATTCAGGTTTGCATCTACTTTAAAAAGCCAGCATTCAACCATCATTTACAGTGGTGTTATCAAAGAACTAGCTCAGCCTCTCATTTATGCTTCCCTTACATGTCTGATGACATGCAGAATCGCACTGCCTCACACTGTCCTCTGATTTATAAATCAGCACAGTCAGAAGTGATTACGAGTTAAGGACATCTGAGGTCAGTTTCGGCACACAAGCTAGCCTTTTATTTTCAAATGTCACCTTTAGTTCCATGTCACATGTTAGCGTAAACTGAGTGTCTTAAAATAATAGAAACCCATATTCTCAAAGGTGAGGAGGATGTTGAGGATGTTGGAAGCCCAGTCACAGAGAGAGAGAGAGAGAGAGAGAGAGAGAGAGAGAGAGAGAGAGCAAGCTCTTCCTCACACTGTAGACAAAGCAGCTCTCCAGTGTCCCCTCTTCTGAGGGACCTCATTCCATAAGACTAGGTTGCCTTCACTGGTCACTCTCAAGGACCTTACTCCTAATTCTATTCCATCCAGAGTTGTGCAACACACTGCTTACTTCATCCATTCCCTGCTCACACTTCAGGTGCTTCTCACCTTCAAAACACAGTCATCCCCAAAGTCTTAACATTTGCCACTATTGATTCTAAAGCCCAGTTGTACTCTTAAACAATCATTTCAATAATGATCAATTATTTCAATAATCCAATGTCCAGCAGTTTTCTGTCTGTAATTTAGTTCCTTGTTGCTTCCTAGAACACACAAGTTCCTTCAATCATGTTCATGTCTCTTCCTTCCTCCTGTCTTGTCCTCCTTTTCAAGCTGTGGCCCTTCCATTTTAACCACTTTAAAGTTGTAATATTGTTTCAGGAAATTGATATTTGTTTGTATTTGAAGTCTTATTTATTTATTTTTATTGGGACTCCATTTCTGCCTGCATTTTCCTATTTTGACTGAGGTTTTTAACTTCTTTTTTTTTTTCTGCCAGAAAGATATTCTTTCATATCAGTTTTCTGGAGACAAATTAGTTCCAAAACAAAGCTTGTATTTCTTGCTGATATAGAATTCTAGGTTGGCAGTTGTTTCAATATTTTAAAGTTATTCATTTCATTTAGTTTCTATTGAAAAGTCATCTGTCATCTTTATTATTGCTCCTTTTGAGCCATTGACTTTTTATTTTCCTGGCCTCCTTGAAGATATACTCTGGAGTCTGTGTTAATAGCTGTGAGTTTTCTTTCCTATTTCCCCCTTAGTCTCACGAATCTATGGCTGGATTATCTGTTATGTAATTTTATCATGTATTTCTTTAAATATTGCTTCTGTCCTTTATGGTCTTCTGGGATTCCAATTACAGATATGTGACATCTTTGCATTGTTCTGCATATGATTTTTTTTGCATTTTCCATCCTTTTTATTGCATAAATTCTACTAAGCTGTTTTCTATATTAGTTGTTTTCTATATTAGAGCACTTCTGTTGTTCTGAGTTTGTCAGGCAAAATCTTAGGAAATTATAAACTGTTATTTTATTATTTCTAAAATTCCAATTTGATTCATAATTGCAGTTATATTAAAATAATAATATTTAAATAATATTTGAAACCAGTGTCTCATTGACTCTAACTTTTCTGTTATTAACAATGTGATTCTTTCTATTGACTGTGTTTTTACTTTATAGCCTATCTTCTGATAAGACTAGTAGTTTTTAGAATGCATTAAAATAAAATGGTGGGGCTGGAGAGATGGCTCAGAGGTTAAGAGCATTGCTTGCTCTTCCAAAGATCCTGAGTTCAGTTATATTTAAAAAAAATGGTAATTTTAGATTATTTTATTTTCTTTTCTTCACAGAAGATTAACCTTACATTTGCTGGTGAGTCAGAGGAGTAGATGATTTTGACCCAATCAAGGTTGAGATGATCCCCAATCATCTTTGAGTCCTTCTGTGTTTATACATTTCTGATTTGTTCCTGTTTCTAGATCTAGTCTTTCCTTGTCTCTACTCACAATCTGGGGACTTTTCCGAGGCCCTTTTCCTCTCCAGCATGATGCTGTTGCAGAAATCTCCAGTTGCCATTTAGTTACTAAGCTATGGATTTCCACTTGGCTTGTCTGATTGCTGCTTTATGTAGCTCGGTGTTTTTAAATGCTAAGAGTGGAAATGTGCGGAATGTTGAAATGCCAATCTCGCTTCTCTGTGATTTTCTCTTTCTCCAGAATGTCAGCCCCTCATTTTGACTGAGTGACCTCATAATCCATTTGTCTCAACAGCTTTGTGGATTTGTTAAAACCGCTGGGCTGCTGTTCTCTCTCTGTTTATCCGTACTACATGCTCTCTCCCAAATAGGAATATAGTCTATTTCAGCATGGTGTCCCTGGGCCACCCTTTTCTTTGGAAATGAGCCTGTGAGGTTCCTGTGTCTTGGTCACCCTTTAATGCTTTCTGAACACATTCAGGTGTAATTTTAGGTATTTTCAAGTTGGAAACTGAAGCTCTGGACAAGACAGCTAGCCTAAGAGGGCTCAGTCCTACTGTTGGAGGTAGAATTCCTTTACTACCTTTGTGATCTGTCTGTTGCTCAACTCATGATCTTAAATATGGCTTTACCCGAGTGTGTTTTCTGCTTTCTTTATCCGTATGTGCTCATTGGTAACAGCTAAGCAATGCTTACCCACATTGATTTTAGTGATCAAGCTTAGGGCTGTTTTAGGTAGGGTCATGGGTTATTTATGAATGCAAAGAAATTTTGGAGTTAGGGTAAACAAGTAGTTGCTTTAAATTTCCTAAAATCAATAATCTTCTAATGGAGACTTTTTGCTCTTAAAATATTTTGATACAGTTTTCACAGGGTGTGTATTCATTGAAAGTAGGGCTAGAGGCTTCACCTGCGCTTTTTAGTAATAATGGAACAAATGGAATGGGAATGGGTGAGAACGCACACACACAAACACACAAATTGTCTCTCTTTCTTACACACATACTCACAGTCTTTCTCACGTGCATACACACACACAAACTCTTACACATACTCTCCCTCTCTCTCACACACACACACATTCTCTCTCTCTCTCTCTCTCTCTCTCTCTCTCTCTCTCTCTCTCTCTCGCAAACACAGACATACTCACAAACAGATAGCATAAGCTGTGGGAGATGGAGCAGGTACTTGGGGGTTGTTTTAGCCTGTGTTTGAAGTCTGTTCCCTTTCCCAACAGTAGTATGATCTTGGAAACAATCCTTGGTTGCTCAGATTTCTGTTTTCGCACCCGTGAAGTGGCCATCCCTCACAGCACTTCTGTGAGGATTAAATGACAGACTTATTAAAAGAAATGAGCCCAGCATATGACATGGGCAGGTGCTTGATCACTCCTCCATTCGGTGAGTGTTGTGGTGAAAGGCGAGCTTGCACAAGGTACAGCGTCCCTTAAAAGCTGAGTGATGTCTGGATGGTTGGTACAGTTTGTGACAGTATATTGTAGGCCACACTACCATTTACACCCCTGATCTCAGAAACTAAGCAGGGGTGGACCTGGTTTGGGACTTGTGGATGGGAGGACAATGGTACACTGAGATCAAGGTCATTTATAAAAGTCCTGCATGAACAGCCACACCCCAACTCTCTATCTTTTCTCAAACGCACACACATAATTTTTTTTTTAGATCTTGGTTATGAAGTAATAGAACAAAAATGTGTTAGGACCATGAAATCCTTTTTCAGAGGAGAAAGAACTGCCTGGAAGGTAGGTCGGTCCCACTACTTTTACATATGAAGCATAATGTAGAATGTAATTACAATATGTTTAAATCTTTCCTCCACCACCGTTCTATCCAAGGGCTCGAAGAAAGAAGACAAAAGGCCCATGGCACCTTTGAAAAAGAATAGAGGTGACCTTGTTCCTGCCCACATTAACTGTACAGTATTTTTAAAGCTTATTCTTCAAGCTAAGGGGCTAAGCAAGCTCTTGCTGAGCAGTTAATGGTTCTGTATTTGCCTCCCAAATCTGTGTACTTCTGGTGCGTGACTCATTGCTTTCGGGTGCAATAACTTGAACTACATAAAACCAATTTTAATTCTAAATATAATTTTGACTCTTAGGGAAATAATATATAGCATGCATCCCTTGAATTACCAAGTAGATAAAAATAGTTGGAATTAGGTTATCATCTGTAAAGCTAAAAGGGGTGATTTCTCAGCTGCGCTTTGAATTGTGGCATGTAGCAATTTTCCAAGGAAAGCTTATTTAAGCATGACACCCAGGCACACAGTCCTCTCTAAGGTATTCGGCTAATTGGAGAATGATGCCAGTTTTGTTCTGAGTTCACTATCATTCTCTAGCTCTTTGATTTTAATGAGGTTTTAGACTTCTCTTCCTTTTCAAGAGCCACCCGTTTGGTACCCTCTGCTATTTTACATGATTTAAGCCCTTACTTCCAATTGGCAGCACTCACATTGTTAAGAGGGAAGAGTGATTTTTGCTTGATGGATCATTAGATTTGGTTTTAGGGTTTTCCTCTCCAGTTTACATTAATCAGTTTTATGTACCTCGTGCCTCGTTTCTTTTTCCCAGTTCACATAAATATTGATGTCATCTCCAATTGGAGGTTTCAGAAAAGAAATCAGTAGGAGAAGGCTGGCTCCAATATCCATCGGCTGCAAAAACCAGTTCCAGGCAGATCTATCAAAATTAGCTACCTTTTCAGTACATAAAATCCATTTATGCAAAAGGAAAATCAAATAAACTCTCATTTAAAAATCTGTATTTTTCTTCTGTTTCCTTTATTAAAAATGACTTTCTGTCACTGCTAGTTGAATTATAGTGTTTTCCTAATAACTCACATGAGTAATCTGTCTGTCTGCAGAGTTTTCAATCTCTTGGTTTGGCCATCTTTCAGTATCTGGGAACTACTGTAAGGACATGCTGTAACTTTTCTGGGTTAACCAGATCGACAAACACGTATCTAGTAGGGTTCTTTGGAAAGATCTAGAACCAGAGTGAATGGGAACCACCTGATGGGTGAAGATCATGGCCTTGGGCTCCACAGCTCTACTCACCAACTCAAAAAACTAGGTGAAGAAGTGGTAATGCTGGTCTCTCTCCTATATCACCCTAGAATTCTCTGATTTTTTGTCAATCAGCTCTCTATCTTCCCAGAAAGCTCTAAAGCTATTTTATACAATAGGGTTGCTAATATATGTATATTTTCACTTAACTATGATGAAAAAGAATTTTAATTTTAGTTCCTCACAGAAGTAGCTATATTTCAAGGACCCAGTGCTCTGCACAGAAAGATCTTCTGCATTGTATTGTGCCAGGATGTCACACAGCACCTTCTCCATGGTGTAGAAAAGAATAATTGAAATTAGAAAAAAAAATGTTCTACCCAAGGCACTATTCTCATTCTGTAAGTGTAAATCCAGTCTTCAGAGATTAGGACTCTGCTAGCCACGGACTATTGTGTCCTCTGTTTTCCACTGTCCCTGTATGTTTTAAAAACTCTCTCTCTCTCTCTCTCTCTCTCTCTCTCTCTCTCTCTCTGTCATATGTGTGTGCATGCTCATGTATGTGAGTATGCATGTAGGCTTGAGTACCACGTTGGGTATCATCCTCAGGGATACCCTCTACCTCCTTTGAGACAAGTTCTCTCATTGGTTTGGAGCTCACCAATTAGGCTAGGCTCTTTTTCCTTCACTTGATTTCTAGGGATCTAACACAGTCCCTGGGTTCCAAAGTAAGTGCTTCACCAACTAAGCTGTAAATCCAGCCTTGATTTTACTGTTTTACTAATAACAGACACCCGCACCCTCCCAATTTTCATTCCCAGCTCCTTCTCTAAACAGAGTCTGAGTATAGCCTTTGGCATGTTTTGTGAGTGATTGCTAACATCCTTTGGCTTGAATCCACATTCCCAGTTGTGGTAGAGTGTGGCCTAACAGCACGCTAGTATGCTCACTCACAACATTACAGTGTTCTGTTGCAATTGCTTTCCTTTCAAAACTGACGAGAGGGCACCCTCTTAGCTCAGTTGATGACCAGCCTCCAGCTGAGTCTGAGATGCTAATTTCAGTTAGGACTTGAAAACAAGAACTCTAATTGCGTAGCACCTGTCTACAGAGTCGCTTCTCTGTCTTACCTTTGCTCCAGTAGCCATTGTGGAGGACCATATGTTCTTGGTCTTCACTTCAACCTCCAAGTCATTATCCTTCCTCCCCCTTTCCTAAAACCCTAAGTCTGAACCTCCAGTTCTTTGAACAGTCTATCTCTCATCCTGTCACGATCCTCTGTGGAATCCCCTTTCAATCTATAGTTTTCTTAAAGATGACATGTCACTCTCGGGTTTGCTCTGTCACTGTTTTCATCCTCACTCCTTGTGACTTCCATACTATCTAGAAGAATCATCCATCCCTGGACTATTTCTCCCATGATTGACTCTCATAGTTAAACTCTTGACCTTGCCCCATTATCACTGTTGCTTCGAAGACTTTGATTATCAGCATTTCAAGTCTCTTATTCTCTAAGTGCCCCCTTCTGTTTTTACTCTCTTTCTCCAATACTTTTGGTTCAACAATACTACAGTGATCTAGAAGAACATGCAATTGGTCCTTTTCAATATCCATTTTTCTTCATATCTACTGCTCAACTTTCTCCAACTCCCTTCCCATCTTTCTTGATATTCTCCCTCAGTATTCAATTATTATCCAACTATCTTTCAACTCTTCAAATACATTTTTCTACAGGATTAACAAAATCTCGCCAATATTTCATTTTAAACCCAACTCTATGATATCAAGGTCCTTCTGGTTTACCAGACAATCACTATAAATTCCCCTAGTACATTCATCATATCTTGTGAATGATTGCTTCATGCATGAATTTTGCTCCTCAGGTTTAAGAAACATTCCCACTTACTTTTATTCCCAATTGATTCAGCTTTCTGGTTTACTTGGAAAGTAGTTGTGACCAGTTGGGACCTTCTACAAGGTCTATTATGCCGTCTCATCACCTCTCGTGTTTGTCCATATTATTTCTTCAGTCTGTTGCTATGGATGACTTGTCTGTGCTCTGACCAAGGCCAGTCCCATTCCTTCAGTACTTCATTGTTTCGTTACCTTCTGCAGCCGCAGGGTTTGCCCCAGCATCTTCTCCTTCTCTGTCTTGCCTTCTTAGTGTGAACCTTTCTCCTGTGTTATTCTTATCACAGGCGAATATGCTTTTGTGTTGTGAAAATTAAAAGAAAAACTTTCCTCTTCTCTGATTTCTTCCTAGAAACCACGGTTCCATTTTTCTTCTGCATTCACATCACCAATTTGTCTGCTCGCGTGTGTTCACTTTTGAACTCAGTTCAGGCAGGCAGGCCTTTGACCTCACCGTTCCATTAAAGTGGTGAAAGCCATTCATGATTGTCATGTTGTTAAGTCAAAGTCAGCTCTCCATCCCTCCCCATCTTATTGGCCCTATTGACAGTGTCTGACCCACCTGATCACTCACTCATTTTGATAGACTCGATCTACTCAGTTGCCCACAGACATCACTCTTCCTCTTTCCAGGAGCACTGGTCTCTGCTTAGTCTTCTTTGCTGGTTGCTATTTCATCTCCTTCATACATAAGTTAAAACAAGCCCCCACCCTATTTTTTTACAGTCACTTCCATGGAGATCTCATTCTATTTGATGTTTAAATCATGTCCCATGCTGATCGCTCCTTACTTTGTATCTTCACCTTACATCATTTTTACTGAACTTTAGAGTCACAGACATTTACTTTCTCAATGTAAATAACCCACATTTACTTCTGTAAGACTCAAGTCCTGAGTGTCTGAACCTCCTTTCCCACACAGACCTCATTTAAGAAAATCTATTTTTCTGCCATATATTTCACCCCATTTAGCTTCCTCTCCCTCTCTCTCTCACAGTCCTTCCCTCTTCCTCCCCTCTCCCCCAGATCCATCCCTCCTCAGTTCCATTTCCCTTCAGGAAAGAGCAGGCCTCCCATGGATACTAACCAAACTTGGCATATCATGTTGCAATAAGACTGGGCACATTCCTTCATAGTCAGGCTGGTTGAGCAACCCAGTAGGAAGAAAAGGGTCTTGAAAGCAGACAAAGGGGTCAGAGACAGTGCCTGCTCCCACTGTTAGGAGTACCACAAAGACCCCAAGCTACACAATCATAATGTATATTCAGAGAACCTAGGTCAGACCCATAAAGGTTCCCTGATTGTTGGTTCAGTGTTTGTGAGACACTATAATCAACCCGGTTAGATGATTCTGTGTAAACCTTATTTTTACCTTGACTTTCTCAAGCAAAACTTCTCTGCAGCATTCTCCTTTAGGCTGTGTGTCTGGTGTCAGAGAGCTGTCGTGCAGGCAAATGTGTGTACTCTGAACAGATAGTCCTCTCTATGAGCACCAGCCCATTGACCACTGTTTATCACGACTGCTTCTTCAGAAGCCAGCCCAAAGCATGAAGGGAATCAAAAAGAAGTATTCAGGGAAGTAATAAAGAGAGATAAAGCTTTTAAGTGACAGACATGAAGTAAAGTAGACAGGCAATGCTTATTTGAAACACTCTGACTGATTTTAGGTGTTACTAATCTCTTCTGGATGCTAAAATATCAAGCTTAAGGCCATAAAGAGAAATAAGTACCCATGACATTGTGATTAAAAGCATAAGATTTGGGTTCGGGATATTTAAACTTTCCTGATTGTCAGTTCTTTATCTTTTAAATGATGATAACGACAGTTTCTGAATCATATAGCTTCCATGAGAATTTAATAATACGGTGTATGTGATAGATTGAAGCCTTAGTAGATGTGTACTATGTTGTGATGGGGAGGGTTAGACCACACTCTGAGCCAACTGTACAGCAGGAAGGGTAGTGTGGCGCACAGGAGGATGGTGAAGGAATGATGCTCAGGGAAGTTAGAGACAGCTTCCCAGGAGAGCTCCCACCCCAGTGTGTCTAAATGATTGCAATGGTCGGTCCTTCTGAGGGGAGAGGGAGGAAAAGTATGGAGGAAGCCTTCGGGAGCATGTTCAGAGGCTATTGTGTAAGGAAAATATGGCTAGAGTTGGAACGGAAAGGGCCTAAAGCTGAGTATTCTAAAAATACACTTTTGTTTATGCTAATTTTAAATTCCAAACAGCTGAATGTACATTTTACTAAGTGCCTAAAGTATTGCTTTATTCTTAAAAACATACTAATGCTATCTCAGAGAACTCAAAAAAGAGTTCATGAACATGTACTTTATGGATTTGATTCTCTGGAGCCAATTTTCATTTTTCTCTTCAGGTCTCTCCTATATTCAGACACATTTTCACATAGATACTTTGTAGCACATGAAAAGTCGTGCATCCCCTACTTTCTCCCCCAACACTGTATACTAATAACATTTGATTGAATGTTTGAAATGTATAAACTTAAAGGCTGGATTGCTTTTTTTTTAAATTTATTTATTTATTAAAGATTTCTGTCTCTTCCCCGCCACCGCCTCCCATTTTCCTCCCCCTCCCCCAGTCAAGTCCCCCTCCCTCAAAGAGCGATCAGGGTTCCCTGCCCTGTAGGAAGTCCAAGGACCACCCACCTCCATCCAGGTCTAGTAAGGTGAGCATCCAAACTGCCTAGGCTCCCACAAAGCCAGTAGTAAATAAAGCATTAGAATCAAGGTTTGAAACCAGTCTGTTTGACTCCAAAGTTCGTCGTCATAATTTAAAGCCTCCAGCATGCTATTTAATTGCTGCACAATATTTTATTGAGTGTCTACCGTGATATACTGAGATACTCCTTATCGCCGGGTGCTTTGTCACTTTTCACTCACACACATGCTGGCATTCTGAATACCTTGAGAGTTTATGTCATTGCCTGTTTTAGAGATCGCATATTGTAAGAGATTCTTGGAATTCATTATGGAGCATGAATCATACCAAAAGGCATGAATTCTTAACATATTGACGTTTTGCTTTCAAGATATACCCATGGCATTCCTGGTATTCTATGAACAGTTTATTTCATTGAAAAGATTTCCTAATTTTGATTGATGAGCCATAGATACAGTGCTTTATTGATCACCCCGTAATGAATTCACTACTATAAGCAATTCCATGCAACAAATACCTTCTTCAGCCTGGAGTTTACAAAGCAGTTATTTACTATGATATTTCTAATTTTAAACAATTGATCTCATTGTGGGTTTCAAGAAAAACTTCAGGAAAATATAAATTGTTAAGAAAAAGATCAAGTAGAATAACAACATTTGTAAAGATGACAAAAGTAAAACCCCTTTCCGACCTACCCGAAGCTGCTCTGAATTCTGAATGAAAGAAAAAGCTATTTCTCACCAAAGCAGAGTTTGCTCTTGTACAACTCATTGGGGACAAATGTTATTTGGAGGTGAGACACTGGTCACCTTTTCTGTTTTCAGGACGTGCTTTTTACATTGCCACTCACCAAACTGTATCGAAATAGACTCTCAAAGACCCCAAGTGTTCTAAATTTATCTCACTCAGTTTCTCTGGTTTGGGAACTCATTTGGAAATCTCACAAGGCCAACTTGTCTGCAGTAATTTCTAGTGCTTCTTGTTTGGGGCAGGCTCAAAAAAGCTCCGAGAAGTGCTAAATTTGGTGCTTGGCAGACACCGTAACACACAAGGAGAAATACATGAAGTGTCAAAACTAAAATATCAAAACTCTTTGACATTTGAAACAAATTTCCAATGTACGGGGGAGAATATGAAACATAACATCTGCATAAATCAGCTGTGTGGACAGCCTATATGACAAAAGCAAAGGAAGTTGATAGGATAATAGATTGCTTTCTGTGTGCAGTTTATAAACAATGTGGATGGATGATAGAGTTGAAGGGAAAAATCCTACACCTATTTCCTACCAATTGAAAATGCTGTGAAAATTTGCCCCACACGAACATTTGATACATTGCCCTACAAAGAAAGATAAGAAGTATGGGAAGAGCTAGGAACTGTTTCTGGAAGAACAGAGCAGCCTTGCTCCGCACATCTTGGTGCACAATTACTTAAGAAGTCTTGTACCTTAATTTCCTCGCTCAGCAAGATAGGACTGATACTATCCAGCACCTAGAATACTTTGGTGACTTAAGTTACAGTGTTTACCAAAACACTGAAAAGAGACAAACAAAGCAAAACTGGAAGCCTACATAACTGTGAAACAATGGGCTTGGGGATTTTAATTTTTCAAGATTTATTTTACATGTGTTAGTATTTTTGCTACATGTGTGTATACATACCACATGCATGTCTGGTGCTTGCCGAGACTAGAAGAGTGTTGTAGGGAGGCCACTTGTTTGTTTTGCAGCTGCCCGGCAGCTCAAACCCAAAATAACCACACAGAAACTATATTATTTAAAACACTGCTTGGCCTATGAGCTCTAGAGTCTTATTGGCTAGCTCTTCTATATTAATTTAACCCATCTCCATTAATCTGTGCATTATCACAAGTTCTTGGCCTACCAGCACGTCTGTCTCTGGTTCTCTCTCATATCTCATGGCTTCTCTCTGACTCTGCCTATCTTTCTCCCAGCATTCAGTTTAGTTTTCCCCACTCATCTCTGTTCTGCCCTGCTCTGCTATAGGCTCAAGACAGTTTCTTTATTCACCAATGGTATTCACAGCATACAAAGGGGAATCCCACATCAGAAGAGGGCATCAGATCCTCTAGAATTGGAGTTATGGATGGTTGTAGGCCAGCATGAAGGTGCTGGAAACTGAACATGCATCTTCTAGAAGAACAAGTACCCTTAATTGCTGAGTCATCTCTCCAGCACTGATAGTTTTGTTTTGTGTTAATTTGAAATTGAGCTAAGAGTTCCTAGGACTGAATGGGAAGGTCTCACGGAGTTTAAGAAAAAAAAAAAATCATTTAATTTTGTTGAACGGACACTGCCGACTAGAATGGATAGTGTGCCACTTCATAGGGGCCTGTTCATGAACTGCCTTCCTGCTCCCAATACTGGTCTTCTTCATCAGGGACTTTCTGTAGAAGTTTTATTATGCAAAATGATTTTTCACAAATAAAGACTGTGTATCTAATTAGGGATTTAAATACCCAAATACCACGTGAATGAATCAAAAGATTGCTGAATTCTAGGGATATATTTAGATATGCTACTCTTTTCTCCATCCCAACCAAGTGATATCACCATGCAGAGAGTTTGCCAGAAATGATGCAATAAGAAAATGCTTGTTTAGTGTTTGGGGAAATTCCAGGCAAATTGGGCACCAAGGGAAAATCCACAGTAGGTCTTTGAATCCAGGCCCATGGCTGGTCCTTCCTCCCCCAAGGCAAGTTCTTCGGAAAGTTTAGTCAGCAAAGTCCTCTGATAAGGAGATATCCTTTCAGAGCCCATGCTGAGAGAAGTTTCTGAGCCCAGTTCTGCTGCATCGGCTTGAGAGCTCAAGTTACTACGTGTCATAGGCTTTTGTTCAAATATCTACCTATTTGTAATTGGAGTCAGTGGTGAATGCTACAGAGTAACAGGGAGTGGGATTTGGCCTTGTGTTTTGAAGAATGGAGCAATAGCTTAGTCCTTCTTCTGCCAGTCACTTTGTAGTTTAAATGTTTTCTTTAGAAGCCCAGATAACTTCTGGTTGGTGGGTATATTTATTGGACCAACTTTAAAACTTTTTTTTTTCTCTCCCAAGATTTTGGCTAGTCCTACTGAGGTATTTGTTTCAGAATTGAACTTTCCTTGCAAATACAAACTGAATACTATCTTCTTCTCACCCTGTGAGTGTGATGCTGTCTTTTGGATTTTCTTTTTGTTTTGAGTCAGGGTTTCACACATGCCAGGATAGCTTCCAACTTACAATGTAGCTAAGGATAATCTTGACCTTCTGTTCTTCATGCCTCTACCTCCCCAAGTGCTGGAATTGCAGGCATGTACAACTCCTATTTTATTTTTATTATAAAACCACATTATAATCACTAGAAATTTATCCACACAAGCGCAAATGCAATAGATATTAATTAAAGGTCATCAATGAGAGCTTTGCAAGAGGGAGACTGGTGTGCAATGAGGCAGGTGAGTGACTGCTACCAAAGAGTAGACTGAAAAATGAGACAGAAAATTCTAGGTGTTTTTATTTAACAACAATAAAATACTGTTTTAAAAGTAGGGGAACAAAAATGGAAATCTTTTTATTCACTCCCCAGTCTTATTTTTCTCCACATGCCCATTTGCCTTTTAGGATGAGTCAGTAGAACAAAGTCAACGCCATCACCTTGAATGACCTTGTAACTTTCTAGAAAGGCAGCTATGTCTTGCTGAGGTTCAACTTCTTGATTTGGAGCATGGCTCTGGGGAAAACACATGCCTAGTGTGTATGAAACCCCAGCTATGGTCCTCAGGACTGAAAACAAAAAGTATTCTTTTTTTCACTTTTTGATTAGTTCTTTGAGAGTTTCCTAGAATCTGCTTTGATGGTCTTCACTTTTTGAGCCCCCCCCCCCCCAGATCAAATTCCCCTCCTATTGCTACGACTTTGTGTTCTCTTTCCTGCTGAAAAATAAAATTAAAATGTTCATTTGTGTGTGTCTATGTGTGTTGCACATGTTGTGTATGTAAAACGTGTTTGCTTGGGTGTGTGGGGGCATGTGTGTGTCAGAGGTCACATGCGGAAGTCGGGACAGCCCGAGGTATCAGACCTCACCTGTCATCTGTTTGATGACACTCTTCTGCTGTCCACCGCTGTTAGTCAGGGCAGGTAGACGGGCTAATCCCCTGTTGGAGCACATGGTACCGTCTGCGTTTTTCGCCGGTTCTGAACTCTCCTTGTCGAGTTTGCACAGCGGACATTTTCTCCAGCAAGTCAGCCCACTTCTTAACTTCTTCACAACAACCGCACTTGTGACAGTGAGCAGCATCTCTGTTTTTAATGTTTGACCCCATAGAACTTCCTAAAGGGAGCACGGCTTCATGTTCATACCATTCTGTTGTTTTATTAGCTGGGATCACTTTAAAATCTCAAAGAAGCCTGAACCCCAGACAGCATCACTGTGTGTGTGTGTGGGGGGGGGGGGTTAGGAGAATGGGGGTGGGGCGAAGTCCCTTCTCTAGCAGCTCGCTCAAGGACTCGGGGTCACTTTAGTCAGTCGGGGTTAGTGTGTGTTTTGCTTTAAATTTTGACCTTTTCTGCATCTACCTGTCTGTTCCACCTTATTGACAAACTAGAGACCTGTGTGCTTGCCGGCTCGACTGGGTGGATCTGCCTGCATAACTGTTGCCTGTCCTGTCCCTTGGTCTCAGTCATGCCTACTAAAGCTGCGTGTTTTTGCCAAGATGGTGCACAAACAAATTGTTCATTGTTCAGCTGTCAGCAGGGCCAGAACTTGAAGCCTCTAGAAACTTCAGGAATTATTCAGTTCTCCCTTCTCTGTCTCATTCTTTTGCTGTGTGTGCTTTTTTCTTTCTTTCTTTCTTTCTTTCTTTCTTTCTTTCTTTCTCTTTCTCTCTCTCTCTCTCTCTCTCCCTCCCTCCCTCCCTTTCTTCCTTTCTTCCTTTCTTTTTTACATCAAAGAAGAATTTTTTCACATAGTTTTCTGAAGAGGAATCTCTCTGAGTGTGCATTTTTCCTTAAAATACCCTATGTATATTCAGGTCTCTTTACTTTTTGCTAACATAAATAAATATGCATACCTGCTTCACAGCAGTGTGGAGAGAAAGGTGAAGAGGAAAAATATTCTGCATTCTGTCCTCATGTCTAGACCATATCTGAGACACAAAGTTTCTCCCCTGCCTCCTGGGGCAGTTGTTGACTTTGGGATTGGAAGCTTGGACTTCTAGTAGCCAAGTGAGAAAAACTTGAAACAATTCTTGAAAACTTCCTTCATTAAGTTAAACTTATGTGTGGAATCCTTAATCTGTGCCTTCTCTGGCAACGGCTATTACAGCAACAAAAGCAAACAAACCAGCAAAACTCTGGCCTTTGTAGAACTTACACTCGGGTCAAAGTCGACTTACTCTAGACAATTAGATAAGAAAAGTATGCATAGTCAAGTGTCACGGTGCTGTGTTGCCAGTACCGAGGAGATGAAACCAGGAGGGTGCCCAGGAGTTCCAACCCTGTCTAGAAGATATAGAAAGTACCAGGCCTGCAGTTCTATAGAAAAGATTCCTCAAAACCAAACAGATACACAAACAAAAATACACAAAATGAAACAAAAGAGAAAAGATGTATAGGTTGTATAGTAGTGAGTGAGTAAGGGTTAGGGGGGAACACAAGGACGGGTGAGGAGACTGAGGTCACGTAGAGCTCTTTTTGAAAAAATATTTACAGAATATCCTTCTAAAAAAAGAGAGGAATTTTAGTGCAGACCTAAATGGGGAAAAGGACAAATGAGGGAACGCTGGGAGCATTGTCCCAGCAGAAGGACAGAAGTGGAAGGTCCTGAGACGTGGAAGCATGAGGCCTAAGTGGAATGAGACATGAACAGTGTTAGGAGGCAGAGTCAGAGTCATGTGGACCCTGGCAAGGGCTCTGCTTTGGTCAAGTGTGACAGGGAGCCACAGGAAGATTTGGGGCAGAAAAAGGATGTAGCTGTCACTAGGGTCAGTCTTACTAGCATGCAGAAAAGTGTGTTAGTGGAGGGGAGGATTTTGGAGGCTGGAAGAAGGCATTGTATAGGCAGAGGATACACTGCAGTTGCTGCTAAGACTTTGAGCAGGAAGGATTTTCTTCAAGTTCACATTAGCCCATTACTGAAAATGAGAGCAGTTTCAGTTCCAGACAAGATTACACTGAAGTTACATTTCCTTTGATGATATATGTAGAAGCAGATATTTCTATAGAAAGATACTAAGAAAGAAAATGAAAATACAATGATATTAGTTTCACTGTTGAGGAATGACTATCCACATTTTCCTTTATCTTCCATGCCTTCTTCTCTGTATGCAAATATGCATTTGAATACAGACTATTTACTGTGAGGCAGAGCCCGCCATGCTGTTCTGAAACTTGAATTTTTTACTTGCCAATCGTATTAGCTACTTCTGCTGCTGATGTGAAAATATAGCTGACAAAAGCCATTTAAGGAAGGAAGGGATTTATTTTGATACAGAGACCTGCTTGGCAGGGCAGCTATAACAACAGGAACTTGAGGCAGATGGTCATGTTGGATCAACAATCAGGAAGCAGAGAATAATGAATCTTTCTCCTATCTGTCCAGTCTGAGACTTTAGGCTATAGTCTGGGGCTGCCCTTAATTCAGCTGGGTCTTCACATTTCAATTAAGATGATTTAGGTAATCCTTCCTAGGCAGGCCCAGAGGTTAACTTAATCTAGACAATCCCTCATAGTTATGCCCAGAATATCATATTCTTTGTGATTCTAGATCCCATTAAGTTGACAATCAATACCAACTACCACACTCATATTCTGTGAATATTTACTCATTTCATGAATGAGTAGACAGAGCAATATTTTAATGGTTTAACTATTATGCATGTGAACCACCAGTCAATTAAATCATTCTGCACAGTTGGGAATTCACATGGCTTGCAGTTTGCTTTTCCATAAATCATTATTATAAATGACATTGCAAAGAACATCCTTGAAAACATATCACATATTTCTAGTAATTTTTAAGACAGTTTTTAAAGTTTAACTTTTAAAATGATTCGTTATTTCAAGATAAATTGTTTATGTTATTATGTTGTTTTTTTTTAACCATTTCACACTCCTGTCAATGAAGACATTCTATTCATTTCTAGTTTCTATTTAAAAAAGACTAAATTTGAAACAAAGCCCATGAAGAACTGGCAAGTTCTCTGCCACTGGAGGCATTTTAGTAGGTAGTAGGCATTTGCTGGACTAGGGTATTATTGAGGGAAATCTAGTTGAGTATTTAAAAGGTCTTTGAGGTCTTAGGGTTCTTTTCAGATTTAGGTGGAGGTGGAGGGAAATAAAGATGGAGGAACACTGAAAAATCTTGCTTCTTAGACTTTATCAAAAGACAAATTAGGGCTTTTGATAAGGTGCCAGTTCATATAAAATAAAGAACATAACAAGGCAGAGGAGGCACACACCTTTAAACCCAGCACTCAGTAGGCAGAGGCAGGCAGATCTCAGTGACTTTGAGGCCAGCTTGGTCTACAGAGTGAGTTCCAGGACAGTCAGGATCATTACATTGAAAAACCCTGTCTTGAAAACCCCCTAAAACTAAGGTTCTGTGATTTGAAAGTGTTTCCCAAACTTTCTGGGTTGAAAATTAGTCTCTAGATTGCTATGTTGATGGTCACTGGAGATGAGACGTAGGGAATGCTATTAAGGTTGATGGCATTATGAAGACAAGGGTGGTGTCAGTAGCTTTATCAGAAAAGGGGAAGAGAGCTACGCTGTCACAGTCCCCTCCATAAGTGGCATCTCCATGTTATGGTGCCTCAAGGACTCTGCCAAATGTGGGCATTTGACCTCACACACCTCAGCCTCCGTAGTTGTAAGGAATAATTATTTTCTTTATAGGTTACCCATTCTGTATTCTCTTTTAACAACACCAAATGGATTAAGACTAAGACAGCAGGGAGCTCTACAGAGTGGAATTAGCATGTCAACTAGCTCACTGGAAGACCTCTTCCCCAGGACACTGTCTTGATCAGTGCACTAGGAAAGCAGAGATTGAACAGGGTTTATTGACACTGGAAATAGTTTCTACCGCTATAATCAGTGTGCTTTCTCAGAGCAGTGTATTGTATATAAATCTGAGCTTGGTAAGATGGCTGTAGATTTTCATGACGTTGGCTTCAAACTGTGTCATAATTGGACAAAACCCAGAAGTCAAGTGCAAGTTTTCTGTTCATAGAAATTACTCCTTGCTGATTACTTCACGTCTTGAGCAATAGCAGAGATGATTTCTCTGTATTGATGATTAGGAGGGTCAAACTGAAGTAACCCATAAATAGACACTAGCATTCAGTGTGCCAAAATACCTTCGAAAGGAAGGAAGAAAGCGCCCCCAAGCAGAGGACACATAATAGGAGCTATTGAATGGCAAGACTGTGGAGGAGGCAGTTCAGGGCTGCTGGCTTTCTAGGGATGTTCTCATGTCATGTTCTAGACAGCTACTTTCTTCTGTGTCATGTCTAGAGTGACAGGTTGAGGACAGAGGGCCTATCTTCCAGGTTCTACAGCTTGTGACAGGATTAAGCTCGAGCCTTCATGGAGCCTTGAGTCTTAAAAAAACAAAACAAACAAAAAACAAGCACAAAGAGATGACTCTTAGTTTGTCAAATTATGAGAAATTCTAGTGCAAATGGTTCTCAGGGGGTCTGTGATACTTGGCCCAGAGGTCTTCTGAAACATGGACACAGCTCCCAGCAGGATTGCCCTCACAAATCTGCCATGAAAGGGATTCTTTCAGTTTTACATTTTAGAGCAGTGTAGGGAGAGCAATGGTGTAGCATCTAGTTGAAACCTACAAGGCTTTTTTTTTCTGTAAATAGTCTGAGCTATTGACTTAGAACTACTATTAATTTGGTCTTAATTCTTCAAACTTGCTGCAAAAAGAAAATATGTAGCTTCACTATGATCAAATAAATAAAAATTTCAGCACTTTTTAGAAAAGGTGATCAGCATAACAAAAATTTAAGCAAAATAATAATGTCAGTGATGACAACTGACAAAAGCCATTCATAGTAGCCAAGAGCAAAAGTTGATCAGTTCTTTTGGAAACTAGTTGGAAATATGTATTATAGACTTTGAAAGCATCCTATCTCTTGATTCATTCGTTCTAATCCTAATACTTGATCCTACAGTGAGTCTAAAGCATGGAGTGGAGAAATCTTAATGAGCATACCCCCTGCAGAAACATTAAGAACACACTGAGATTTTGGAAATAACCTCAAGCTTCAATAATAAAACAGCTGATTAAATTATGTTCATCTCCTGAAGTCGTCTTGAGTGAGATACCGGGCCAGTAGAACTGATGACAGGAACAACTCCTAAGACATTAGTGACATTGTTCTAGTTAATTAACAATTCTACACATTGCATCCTGGTATTTAGTACTGTGGGTTTTGTTTTTTTGCTATATATTCTTAATTCCATTGCAACTATGTAAAAATAACAACCCTCACATTTTTCCACAATAAAAAATACTGGGAAGAAGTATACTATTTTGGTAACAATGGTGGCTATCAGCAGTGAGATGTGTCTATTCATCCTTTCTGTCTCTTCATTTAAAAATATGCCCAAATCAGTGTTTCTTACTTTTAGAAAAGACATATGAACATCAAGCCTGAGGGTTTTCTTTTTGTCTTTCCTTAAAAAGCAGCCCTGTTTTCTGTTCTACTATGTAAGGAGAAATACTCTTTGGAGAAGAGAAAGCCTGAGGCATTCACCTCATAAATAGGCCACTAATGGCTTAAAAAGTCATGGACCCATAGATTTGTGGGTTGAAAGGTCACTGATTTCAAGTCAATACCACTTATTCCTGAATAAAGAGACGGTTATTTACTGAGTGCCTACTGTGTGTGAATGCTGCTTTGCATCCATTTCTTACCTTCCTTGCATTGATAACCCCTACCCATTTGTTCTTCCAGGAAAGAGTCTAACATCCCATCCACAGACTTCCTTGACTTCTCTACTGTCCCAGGTCAGAGAAGTTTTCTCTTGTAGATATTTATTGGAAGCCTTTTAAAGGCAGGAACTATATCCTCAATTCCTGGCTGACAGTGAGCATGCAGGCAAATTGACAAAATGTAAGGCGGTTGAAGGCAAAGATTTAGGTACCCTAGGAAGATAAAGCAGTAGAAGAAATGGTATTTGCCCTTAAATATCTTTTGAATAATTGTAATACAAAAAAACTAATAAACAGTGGATATTTTAAAAACAAAGATCGCCAAAAGATATCACATGGTACAATATGCTTGTTAAATAAATAGTGACATATGATTAATATTTTTTCCAATAGAGAGCAAAAATGTTGAGAAAATGAAATATAAAATGACTTTTGTGTACACTTCATATAGTTAAATTATTTTATTTCATTTTAGAATATTTAATGATCTAAAGAACAGACAGTTTAAGAACTATGACTTCTAGGTATTCGCATCTCAGAAATTATTAAGGAACATTTAACTTTTCCATAATGATCAATCTTTCAGTTGACTTATTAAGGTCATAAAATTAAATGTTTTATCCTAAATATGTGTTTCTTTGGGAAGAATTGTGCACATGTTAATCATTATTAATCATTGAGCTATCTAACAAATGAGTTAAAGATCATGGTATAAAACCACTAAAACCCCCAGTAGTGGTTACTGTACGATAGAAAAGGACTCAGTTCAGAAGCAGTCTTCTTCGGACTGTGGGAATTGCATGGTCTCCTGGATGGGGAGGAACCAGGGGGATCCTCTTCTGGTGTGTTCCTTTATTGAAGTAGATGGCCTAGCAGATGATATCAATGTATCTAACTCCCTCTTTCCACCCAAAGTAGTGGTATCAAGTATATAAATCCCAACATTTATATTAATTTTCAATGTAAATTATGGCAGAGTTTTCCATTTTGTTAAAACTTTTAAGTTGAATAAATAATATATACTGTTCTTACACACACCCTTCAGCATGTCAACAGAGAACAGGTCTTTTACTGGAGGTCAGGTATCTACACTAATCTGCCACCAGTTTCCTTTACTATGGTGTGCTGAATGTATCTTCCTGTAAATATCCCTTAGCAACTTAGATGTGGACATTTTTCATTATGCAAAGGGATATTTACAATAGTTTCTATCAGAGTCTTAGATGCTGACTCTGAACTAAGAGGAGTGTAATGATTATTTAAATGCTGCCTAGGACAATGTGGCACACAGTTCAAGCAATTAGAAAAAGACACCAACAGAGGGAAATCACTTCTAGCAGAGGACTGTAAATAATAAATTTTATTCAAACAAGCAAGACCCTGCATTACTATAAAGGAAGCATCAATTATACATACAGTTTAATATTTTATCATAACATTTACATTAGGATAGCAATGATCTGGGCCCTAGAGAATTCATTCTCATAGCCCGTTGGGCAGTGGGGACCTTCCCACCCCCTCAGAACCTTTGAAGGGTGAAGCTAAGATTTTTTTTTTTGTCAAACTTTGAGACAACGAAGAGCCCTGAAATTACTTAGACCATCTAAAAGATTAGGAAAACGTCACACCACTGTGGGAATTCTATTCAGTAGCAATCACATAATACTTTACGGTGACAAACTTTGAAGAGAATGATCAGGTGGGTGAGGAGTCTGACTTACCCATGGTCAGCAAGCAGAGTGCATGAACCTCTCTTACTAGCTACTTTGCAATTCCCATGAGCTGGTTTGCGAAAGGAGAAGCTCCTGGAGACGCTAATTGTTTTTTTCAGAACATAGAACTCAACCCGGTGGGTAGAAAATTTACGGAGGCAGATTTTGATGATTCATGTTACTCCAAAAGATGATCTGATGTAATAAGAGGAATCAGACCTGTATTTTACATTTTATAAGCTAGGGATCTAGGGCCAATTACTTCGGCCCCATTAAGGGGAAGAACACTCAATATTGTAATTGCAGGGGTCATGTATGTCTATGGTCCTTCCTAACATTCAGACTCATGGGGAGAGGACCATTGCAGCGTTACTAAAACATTATCTATCTGCAGCTGTCTCTTGCCCTTGAGGCTGTCTGTCTGTCTTAGATTCTGAGAATCCTCTGGAACAGGTCTCATAAGAAAGAGGCATCTTAGCTATTCGCTGTGGGCTGGCCCAGGATTGTGCACCTGGATCTCCTCACTTTCCTCTAGTTAGAGCAGGCACTCAGTTGATGGATGAAATCCAGTTTCATCCGGGACAGATTGTGAAATTCACTGGCTGGATATGAAATGGACCTTCTGCAGTCCTTAAAGCCAGAGCAATTCATTTTAATGGGAAGAAAAAGGGTTTTTGAGTTATGTAGGATGTTGGGTATTTTCCCCTCTGTACCAGGCAGCTCAGAAGTAAAATGGTTTGAATCAAATTAAATTGAACAAGAAAAAAGACCCTGTGTTCTACTTTCTAATCCTGCTAATTTTTAGACATATGGTCTTGGACAAATTAACTTCTTTTGAATTTCGGTCTCTTTATCTGTATACACCATTTAAGTTGAACTATAGTGGTATTATTTACTCAATGAAGGACAAAGATGTTTATGTACTATGCTTGAAAGGTCAAACAGATGGGATCATTTTAGATTGAAGAAGCATGTGTGGGAGTCATGCCTTTTGTGAGCTGCTTAAATTCCCATGGGGCCTGGTAACTTGCTGTGGACCCAGCAGGAGCCCAGAAAGTCTTGTCATGGTGATAAATCTGACACCATTAAATAAGGCCACATTGAATACACAAAGAAACCCAAGAAAGAAAGCAATACAAAATTTCAGCCTCCTCTCCAGGTGCTTTGTGTGACTTTAGGCAGGTCACTTTACTGCTGTTAACTCTTTAAGATTCCTAAAAGAACCAAATCCTAAGAAAGGGAGGAAGGCATATAAAGAGAAGAGTCATGAAATGCAGGAAATGGAGGTCTCTAAAGTACAGCATCTTTCTACATCTATTCTCTTCAAAGGGAGAGACCTCTCATAAAAATGACTACCGGATGATATTGGCCTATTGCTTAAGTCGTGGGCTGTGTTTGAAATAAGAGGCAATTTAGAGACACCCTGAATTGACCTCTTAATTTTATGGCCGGGAAAAGAAAGCCAAATTATGTGAGCAATGTATTTGCACACTTCAAAATTACAGAAAAATTTGCAAGAGAGCTAGGACTAAATTTGCAAAGCCATGAGCCTTTGAGAAATTCAAATCTGTTTGTTTTGACCTGTTTTGATTATTTTTGAATTTCAGTGACAGGTCATCTGTGCCTTAGATTTAAAAAGTCCTTGATAGCGCATCCCCACCCCCCACTAGTTTGTGGAGAACAAAATTAACAAAGAAAAGAATCACTTTTATGAACATATTGTGTTCCAGTCAGGGTTCTGCTCCTTGATGGGCAAGAACGAACGTAACTTGCTAATGTATAGATTCCTTTTCTTCCTGCTTGAATTGTTGGTGTTAAACAATCTGCTTGCTTAGAGAAATCAGCATGTTATAGAGCTATAAACATATATAAAACCCAGGAATTCAATTATGACTCATTTCTACAATGGTCTCGATATAGTGCAGTGCAAAGAGCAGTTTCCTTCATTAGACATTAACTACTGTCAATTTCTTCTCTTGGGAATACACAGAATGTCTTGGAAGTATGCATTTTCCCTGATAATGAACTTTTCCTTTATACTCCTTGAGAGACTCCTGTTTAACTCAGAGCCCGAAGTCTAGGAACAGGTTTGCAGGAAGGAGATGATGGAATCGTTGCTGTTATCTCCTTGCTCTCCACTTGTGCCTGGATCTGGGTGGGGAAGGCTTTATAGAGAAGGGAACTCTAATACTGCCCAGCCAGGGAACTTGGTGGCAAAGTCAAGAGCTGCCCACACTTCATGTAAGTTCTTGAATGTTCTTAAGCCTTTTGCAAATACTTGCTTGGCTCTAGGACAAGCCAATGCAGGACTGATGATATCTCGCCTGGGAATCAACATGTGGCTGCTTGGATAAAGTGCAGTCAAGAGAGTGTCTCTTAGGAAGTTTTATAACTCCTGTCCTGGATCTTTCCTTCTTTGCAGCACTTTTATTATTTACCTCCTTGTGCAAAGCAAATGGCCTGACCAAGTGTGTGTTTTTGCTTTATTATTATCTTTTGGGAATATTTAAGTCTACTGAGTTTCTAATTTTCTTTTTTCACCTTGAAATTTGGACAGCCAGTGCAAGAGAGAGGGGTTTCACACAGTCCCAGATGACACAGGGAGAAGAAAGAAGACACAGGACAGTGTCCCCATGGGAACAAATAATTACTCCCGCCCAGCCAATGATCTGCTTTCTGCTCTATAGTTCTGACTCCTTAGACTCCGATTTCCAAAACAAATTAGTCCATCCCCGAAAACAGAATGTCAACTTTCTATTTGATGACTAAAAAAGCATCCCTGTCTCCATGCCTCTGATGAGTGAGGATCGAGGTTAGGAAAACACAGATGCCCTCTTCCCACGCTGATATGTTTGTGTTGATAGGCTCTATGCGGAAGATTAATTCTCAATGTCATCATTCATGAATTACAAGGGATGAGAAAGAAGAGAGAGGAAAACAGAGAAGGATGTGCGAGTGTCATGCTTTGGCAATATTTTTAATTCCAAGTTCTTCTGCGCATCAGACCATATCTTTTAAGACTGTGTTAATATTAGCTTCCAGAATTATTTTCACAGGAGCGACTTCAGCCACCCCTAAGGCGAGAGTTCAAGAGACTATGCAAGTGAGATGGGAGGAGAGACACCATGACTGACCAATAGCCACATCAACCGAAGCAGCTCCAAGTGCTGGCCAGGCCTATAGCGGAAAAGAGTAGCCTGGGTGTGTGAATAACACTAACGAGGACAGAACTGATCTAGAAATGTAAAATTCAAAGAAAAAAGATTAAAGGGGATCTGCACATAGCACAGATAGACGATCACAGGGAAAGTGTTTCTCCTGACCCTCAGCATGCTCCGTCTTCTCTATCAAGTATTCAGCTTAGGAGGGGGCAAGCAGATATCACCAGCATGCTAGCCCAAAGTCATGAAAGCCATAGCCAGAGTGTTCTTCTTCAACTCATATGAAGCATCTAAGTTAAGAAAAAAATGTTCTTAGGACACAGAATTCTTGCCTATCAGAACGCCCAATTTGTCTTATTTGGTAAATGATAGAAAATGGGGAATCTCTGCCATTGACCTCATGAAACAGAAGTATACTAATACAACTCCATCATATGTGTGTGTGTGTGTGTGTGTGTGTATACCAAGTTAAACAAAAGAAGATTCTAGTGATCACACTGCAGTTATCTGAAAACCTTCTAGAAAACTGCATGAGATTTTTCACTTGTTTTTGAGATTCTTGAATATGGATTGTAGGAAGCCTTCTTTTCCTGATGTGCAACTCTAGGGAAATAACGGATCCCTCTTAAGTTGTTTTAGTAAAGGAAACACTGTCTTGGAAGAGTATCTGGCACACGTACTATGTTCAGTTTCTTAATAAAGAAAAAATGCTACTGCTTTTGACTAGGGTTCTCCAAGGCCCTTGCTCTGACTGGATCAGAGCTACCTCAGCTGTTAGCTCTTCTGGGAGCCTTCCAAAGATCCAATCACAGCATTCATTCAGATGACATTGGCAATTGTCTGCATGGATATCAATATGACCACAACTCTCTCTCTCTCTCTCTCTCTCTCTCTCTCTCTCTCTCTCTCTCTCTTTCTCTGGACTGTAAACACTGTTGTTGAATGCAGGGACCGTATTTTACTCACAGGCATGAGCATCTGACTCACAAAATGTGTGATGGGTGAACAAATACAAGAAAAAATAACAGGAAAATTAGGCTATATACTGATGATGACATTTTTCTTTCTTTTTAGAGTACAAAACAAAACAAAACACCATGTCTGTCTTATGAGATTTTTCTGCAAGTTCTACATAAAATCATTGTTTTCTAAATCACTTACAATAAAGAAGTCTGGAGGTTTTTCTAAAATTCAGATTTATAAAAAGCCAAGTTTAGTTTGACTGATTATTCCTGTTAAGTATGTAACACACTCACCCAAGACACTGAAAACAAGATTTAATTCAACAGATATGTATCAAGTGTCCTTATGGGCAATGCGTTATTAAGGATAAAAACATTAATAACATATGGATCCTGTCATACAGATGCTTATTGTGTCGAATAGGCGACACACCCAGAGGTACCGAAAAAGGAAGGTAGAAGGTGAAACATGGAGATATATAGGGAAGAGGAATTTAGGTTATTACTACATCTTTTGAAAAGTTTGTTTTTCATAGCCTAGCCGGTAAAGGCATTGGCTGCCAAGCCTGAAAACTTGAGTTCTATCTCTGGGACTCATGAAGGAAGAAGAGCATCAACCAGCTCTAGGACACTGTCCTCTGACTTCCACAGATGCACTGTGGTACACTGGGTGTTCACCCACACACATCCACACACCACAGTGAATAAACTAACAGGATAAACATTCTAAGAATTTGTGCTTTGAAAAGCTAAGTTCTAGTTCTTTGCCATACTCAGTGTGCTGGAAGAACTTCCAGATTGTATAGCTCACATGAAAATCAGAAGGCTACTTGAAAACAGCCTTAGCTTGCCCTTTCCACATTCTGTTTCCTTTAATTAAGTTTTTAAAATTTACTGTCAGTGTATGTGCCTGCCCACGTTACATCATGGATGCGGAGATCAGAGGACAACCTGGGGATGCCAGTTCTCCTTCATCATGTGAGTCCTGGAGAATCTGGGGTACTCAAGGCATCAGGCTTGGCAGCAGGATCTTTGACTCACTGAGCCATCTCTCCTGCCCCTCCCCCCCAAATTCTGTTTTCTTTTCCTTTGAACAGGCCTGGAATAATTTGCATAGCATCGGTTGCCAGGGTTCTATGTATAGGTAACCGATGCTGCCAGTGTAAAATTCCAGATCTCGAAAGGAGTTTGGAGGTTTTCCCATTACTTGTTTGATGAAGTCAAGGCGAGCTGTGACTTAATAAGGTTAGTCACTAAACAAGCACAAGACAATCCTGCTACCTCGGTCCCTGCTTGTACCTTAGTGTCCAGTACAACCCTTTCCCCCTCCCGCAGACCATGATGCTCTTAGAATAATTTTAGACTCTAGGAAGTGCAGTCCTGGAGAGGATATTTATAGCAAGCCTCTGGCTCACTGAGCATGCTGTTGTTTGGGATATTCCGCTGCACATTCTGTTCTTGTCAGTAACAAATTATTCCCTGACAATTTAGTTGCCAAAGGGATCCTAGCCTGGATGCTCTGCACATGTCCTTTTGAAAACGATCAGGTTGACCATTTTTAATGATGCCTTTGTCCTTCACTTACCTCCCAGCAGGGCAAGAATGAAGAATCAAGATTTTCCATAAGGTTGTAAATCCTGCACAATGATGGAGCCCTCTTTAAATAACATTCGGGGGGAAGGTACCTTTTGTAACCAACTGGAGGTTTTCTGCTCAGGCCTTTGCTATTTTAACGTCCTAGTGGGTCAGGATACAAAGTATGGGGGATATTCAAATGCTGGAAAACCAAAACAAAATCAGGAGGTGGGTGAGGGTGGAGAGGAGAACGCAAGATTGGCCATTAAGGATTCCTTCCCGACTCATATTTCTCTATTCCAAACTAAGTTTTCTTGTCACGTTAGGGTAGAAGAACTGATGGTAGCAGCTATAGATGGGAAGGTTTGAACACGTATTTCCCCAGGCAGTATTTTCCTTGGTGTTCTCCGTGTGTCTGTGGTATGTCGTAAAGCATTGCAGTTTTAGAGTCAGCTGAAAACGTTTTCATTCAGGTGGAAGAACTAAAACTATTTATTCGTTTTCCGTCATGAAACTCACCGTGTTCTATGTTCTTCCTTCGTCCACTGCAGTGTGGTTGTGACACTGCCTGTCCTCACTCACTGTCGGTAATGCTGGAAACACACTCCTACAGCGAGTTGTGCTGAATGGTGCTCACTGGCTGGCTCCAAACACAGCTACAGACTGCCTCTAGGAGTCAAGAATCCTCGGCCTGATTATCGAGGGGAAACCACACTTGCCGGATTGATGGCTTCGCTTCCAGTTTACAATGTTAGTAACAGCAAGATAATGAAGAGTGTGCTGACATTTGAAGGTCTTTTTATTTATTTTTTTGATCTTTTATTTATTTATTTTTTTTAATTTATTTATTTATTAAAGATTTCTGTCTCTTCCCCGCCACCGCCTCCCATTTCCCTCCCCTCCCCCAATTAAGTCCCCTCCCCTCCTCAGCCCGAAAAGCAATCAGGGTTCCCTGTTCTGTGGGAAGTCCAAGGAACCCCCACCTCCATCCAGGTCTAGCAAGTTGAGCATCCAAACTGCCTAGGCTCCCACAAAGCCAGTGCGTGCGGTAGGATCAGAAACCCATTGCTATTGTTCTTGAGTTCTCAGTAGTCCTCATTGTCCGCTATGTTCAGAGAGTCCAGTTTTATCCCAGGCTTTTCCAGACCCAGGCCAGCTGGCCTTGGTGAGTTCCCGACAGAACATCCCCATTGTCTCAGTGTGTGGGTGCACCCCTTGTGGTCCTGAGTTCCTTGCTCGTGCTCTCTCTCTGAAGGTCTTTTTAGTACAGTCAATTGACAAGTTGTAATTTAAGAGATAATGATAATTCTAAATGGTGAAAAAAAAAAGAGTTCAATGTATTTCCAAAGTGATGAGCTCAAAGTAGAAATACTGGAGTTTTTCAATACGGACCTTTGCGAAAGGACAGACCACCGATTTCTTAAATAAGACATTTCTTTAAGAACTTTTATCCCATTGGGAATACGTTAGAAGGCTCGAGCATACGTGAGGACAGGGTTCAGTCCCTGATACTGCATAGAAAGATAAACAAAAGAACATCAGATCCCTTTTCCTTAGTGGAAGGTTCTCACTTTAAATGTTCCTATTATGATAAATAGAATAGGAAGGTATGAAAAGGCTATTAAAATCATCACAGATGTTTGAGTCATAAATTATGTGTTGATTTGGACTGTCAGCGGGTGAGTCAATTGCTTCCATGTTAGGACTAACCAGCGAGACTAGAGAATTGGCTATCTGTGGCTTCAGGTATCTGTTTCAGATATAAATCTTAAACGTGGCCAGTGGGATCTATCCATGGAACATTCCTGTCATTTGAACAGCAAACATTAGGTCCAGTGTCATCTGATTTTTCTGGGATACCAGTTTGCCAGCATCCTGCATGACAGAATTAGGCACACATACGGTAGGGAGAATGCGGGTACTATAGTGTTCAGCAGACAGGGTGTCTCATTGAAGAAAACAAATGGCCAAATCAAACAGCTGACTGGTAACAGTTTACTATGGACCGGGTTCATCAGCTAATCAATTATTGTTGACCAACTATGCTCATGAAAGGATATTCAACCATTTTTTTTCCTGCATCCGGAAGTGTTTAAAGTTAGATACCACTATCCTGTCCAAGCCTTCCTCCAAAAGACAAGAAATGGTCTCCTTCCATACAGGCATGCATGGGTGAACTGACTAAAGAGAATAAATTTTTTAAACAGAGAATCTTGTGGGACAAAAATGTGCAGACTCTAGCCAAAAGGGAAAGAGGAATCGGTACACAGTAAGGTCTTCTGATTTAACTATCTTTGGGATTCGTTCAACTGTGGTTTTTTTCTCTGTAAAAAGTACTAATTGGTTATCACACAGCAAAAACAAGGAAGTTAACAAAACCCAGAATTACTCAGTGAATATGCTCAGTGGTGGATTCCTTTCTACTAGATAAAATTTCTCCTAGTCTTTGGCTTCCATTCTTGACAACTTTTATTTCAATGAAATGTTCCTTCGAACTTTAACATTATACTGGTGTTGAATACCAGTTCCTCTGGGGCTGTCTCCTGAAAAATCAAATTTTTTAAATATCTAAAATTTTATATTTTCAAACATCAGTGAAAACATCTGTAATTATAGTTGACGTGCCTCTACTTCTTTACACATAATAAATAGCATAATAACCAGCATAATTACTGTTATAACTAAGGTGCTAGGAGAAATATAAATATCAGTGTGTTGTGGCCCACTAAAAAGTTTGGAGTTTTTCCCTTCTGATAAATCTCCATATTATCTCAAATTACTCTATTTTATTTGTTAGCCCTTAGTAGTTTTCTGTCGGCTATTAATCCTTGTCATGCTTGAAGTGCCTGTTCTCTTACTCGAGTCTGTCTCTCCCCCTTTTCAGTTCCTAATCCCCTATGGTTTAGGAAGTACATAGCTAACATTCTTTAAATTTCGTGAAAACTGGAGAAAAATGCCTTCTGTAGTAAATATGCTTTACTGTCTAGATGTCAGGAAAACTATTTCTGTTGCCCAGAGGCCTTATTTTCTTACGTAATCGAGGGACAAAAATTATTTGCTTTTAGATGACAGTAGAATCTTTTTATGGGGAATTCCTTAAGAACAACATAATTCTGCCACTAATATTCCAAGTGCGTAGACACCCTGGGGAGATTGAAATGAATGCAATCATAATACTTTCTTCTATCGTGCAAAATATACACACATCCCAGTGCATAGTCTCAAATGGTGGCTGTGTGAGGAAAATGTGTCCATTGAAGGAAAATGAATGTTTCAAGGATTGACACACAGTCCTGTGGTGTCTGTTATGTTTTAATGTTAACCAGCATTGTGACATTTTTGGTTTGTATGTTTGTTTGCTTTACTTATACATTCCAGAACAAGAGGATAAAGAAAATTCACTAGCAAAGAAGTGATCCAGATGAAAATTAAGGATGGATAATTAACTGCCAGACCGAGGGGTACTAAAACATTCCAAGACTTTTTCAGGTTGTAGAAGTGTCCTTGAAACATTTTCCTGAGTTTTTCAGTTTTTCTTAATGTTTAGTGACTTAAATATGAAAATTTCCTGTTGGAAAGAAATGGAAAGCTTTAACGTATGCTTTTTGTTCTTAGTCTCCACCTAACATTCACTCTTTCCTACAAGAAAACTTTTCATCCTAAAATTCTAAGGCTTTCTGATATGTAAGGCGCGTTACTGGCTTCTTAACAAATATCCCCATGCAGTAAGCTCATTCATTAAGTCGGCAATGCGCTTTGGCTGCTCTTTAAAGTTAAGCCTGTGTCCAATGGCTTGGGTGGACTCACATGTTGTACCACGGATTTTGTTTGTCCTTTCAAGTAGATGTCATTCATTTCCTTGAAAAGATGCCCAAGGGAAGTATATGTGATCTTATATTTCTTTTAAAAGTATTGTAAGTGATCCCTCTTTAACCCTCCTAGTATTTTTGTCTCTTTAGATTGTGTATCAATACACAACATCGAACAGTTGTGTGGTTCTATGCCTTGCCAACTGGTGGGTGGGGTCCTTGGATGTTGAGGCTGCATTGCGGAGGAGGACATGGGGGTTGGGAAATGCATATTCAGGGATAGGTTAGAGAAGTTGATGCGAGCCCTGAAAGCAGACAGTTGTCAGTTTTCTTCGTTATAACCACCCATTCAAATCACTACTAAGGTGAAACTCTCACAGGATCCGTGTAGTGTGCTTGGTGGGAATCACACTGGCATCTTCCTCACGCTCTGAGCACAGTGGGTTTGGCCAGCTAGGAGCTAGGCCCCTGTTCCTGCTTTGTCTTTCTATGCAGTCACCTCTTTTCAATGGCTACAGACGAGAGAAACAGTAAATGCGGGACAGGCTTCCTCTGTGCCCTTTGGCATCTTTCTGCGGATTACACAACAATTTGGCTAGCCAGTCAGAAAACCAGAGTCGCGCTCCCCAGGGAGATGCCAGTGGTGTGCCTCTCCTCATCAGTTCAACTAGATCAACTTCCCTTTAAATGGTAAAGAAATGCCTGCCCTCTTATGGCATTTTCTCAGCCTTCTAATGCAATCCATTTCACAGAACACGAAAAAGAGATCATCAAAAATAAACTTCGAGGATTATATAAATAAGCTAATCCTCTATCCACTTATAAATATTATTGGGAATATTAGTTAAACGCTACCACATGTTAGGGCAGAAGTTATAGGATCAAAATGCCATGTACCTCACGGAGTAAATAGGGCTGCTCCTTCTGGCATCGTTAGTCATCCTTGTGGTGTGTTTTGGAGGCGATTTTTCTCACAAGGAACATTCTGTGTATAAATTATTAATTCATTAATTCCTGAGGTATTTGCTCCCAATGATACAAGAGTTTTATTTTTCTCTTGCTTGTGGGATTCACAAATGTGAAAGTTTCTAGGAGGAGGAAGTCAGCGCTGAGCCAAAAATAGAGTTGAAGGCTTTTTGTTTTTAGCACAAGATTGAAGAGCTTTCACAGTGAAGTAAATTTGTGCTATTTGTGGTCATAATATCAACTGTGATTTGGAAAATTGCTTCTGACCTACTACTAATTTGAATTATTTAAATTGTTTTAAAGCATAGGCATGACATTTTGGCTTAGGGAAACACGCTGTCTTTAAAGCAGTGCCACTGAGTTCTGTGCAATCCCGAATACTCTGGAATACAGAGGAGGAGTGTGACGAAATCACACCTACAAGGAGGACCCCACTATTCTGTGTCTAGGAGTCTGGCTGCCACTTACGCATTCCTGTTTAGTAAACTGGGAGTCGCCAAGCAGTAGACCAAGATGAGCAAGGTCTTGAAAGAGGGACAATTTCCTGATGGCTTCTGCATTATGTCTCTCCGAATTCGACAGAGGGGAGCTGGAGAGATGGTTCCTTTGGCGAAGTGCTTGCTGTAGTAAAGATGAGGACCTGATCACCAATACCTACGTAAGAAGCTGGGCATACCGGCACGTGGCTCTCATCCCAGTGTTGAGAAGGTAGAGATAGATGTATCCCTGGCCATCTGTCCGGCCAACTGGCCTCATCTGTACTCGGTGAGCCCCAGGTGAGTGAGAGACTCTATTTCAAAAGCTAAGTTAAAGGGCAACTGAGGAAGGAATGTAATGTCGACCTCTGGCCTCTGCATGTATGTGCACACACGTGTGTGTGCACACATAGGAATTCTCCAGAGGCCTTACACTACTTAGAATGTTCTGCGGATGAAATTTCTACTGTCTCCACTGCAATTATGTGATTAATAACAGCTTGTCTTAAGATCATCTGTAAATAAGGTGATACAAATACACTTTGATTATATTACTACAATAATGAAACAGAGAGTAGTTGCATTCAGGAGTAATTTGAAAGCTATTTACAGGGAGCTTATTAAAGCAACACCAATTTAAGGCTATGGATAAATCTAAGGAACTAAGAAGAAAGAGGAAACCCAAGCAAGTATAGCTAGTTGGGCAGTGTTTACATGTAAGCATTTTTTAAAGGACCACAGTAGTGTTTATCTAACATGCTGCACAAGGACCCCGTGTACCCCAGTATGAATGCAATCCATTACAACATTGTAAACTTACCTAAAATATGAGGGTTTTCTTGTGCATTTTATTTTTTTTCCGCAAAATAGCACAGTTCTCAGGAGTGAATATGGTAGATAAGAAGGTCATATTTAGCATATTTGACACACACATGCTACATATACATATATGTGTGTCAAATATGCCATATATATAGTATATGTGTATATATGCATATAATGTAGTATATATATGTATATGTAGCATTGTGTGTGTGATGGCAGATGTAATGGTTAGTTACGGTTCCTTCATGACATCAGCTTCTACAGCATGTGAACATGGGGGCTCTCTGGGGATCTCGCAGGCCAACAGCACTGACGTAGGATGCTGAGGCATCCAGGCTTGTGTTGTGCAGTTACTGATTCTCTGCCTCTCTAGTGTACAGCATGGGTTGTGGTTGGGCTCCACAACCTTCACTATATGTGGCCATGTCATAAATCCTCTCTCTCTCTCTCTCTCTCTCTCTCTCTCTCTCTCTCTCTCACACACACACACACACACACACACACACACACACACACACACAATGCACACACATACAATGCACACACACGTATGTATATATACACACATACACACAGGCACACATATGAGGCTCTAGTCCTCTAGTAAACCCTGCCTAACACAGTATCTTTTCAGTGCCTAAACTTGTCTCATGACCAGTGTTGTAAATACCTTAGAAATAGTGGAGAGGAGAAGAGTCACAGAGGCAATTACAAGGAGACCCAGGATTCCAGGACAAGAAAAAGAACCAAGTGGTAGAAGCAAGGAGGAAGAAAGAGATGTGCTGTCTATGGGCAGACATATTCCAGGAAGTTAGCTGAGATAAACAAGAGGCGAGGAAATAGTCCGAAGAGACTTCCGCAGGATAGAAAGTACATAATTGGTATTTCTGGTTAATCTCCCCAAAGCTGGCTTTTTCACACTAAATTTCTAGCAACTGCTAACAATTTCCACTATGCACGCAGCCAGAAGCCTGCGAGATTGATAGCAGACAACGAAAGCCCTGGGGCGGTGCTCTCAGCAGCGTGCATTCACGGTATTCTAGGTCTTTTAAATAAGCAAAGATGGAACAAAAGGACTAAGTTGGTAAGCTCGGTGGCAAGGCTGAGACCACGAGGCTTCCACTCTGAAACAAAATACTTGAAGTTATGCAATTTGTAGGAGGCTTCTGAGGAATCTCTATTTTGCAAGATTCATGACATTATGATTTTTGGCCTAGGCTATCAGAAAAACAAAGCCGCTTCAGACAGTGCCATGAAAATCTTTTCAGTTTTTCCATGTTCCAAGCACAGGGGACAGCCCATCACTCTTCCAGTATACCAGGCAAAGCAGAGCTTCTGCTGTTGGTCTTTCTGCCCTTCCCTGCCATCTTTTAATACCACCCATTAAAATCCCACTCCAGGATTTCACTCCCATTCTCAGCCAAACATCCCATGGTTGATGAAACAGTATCCAGGTACGCTCTTGTTCTGAGCACACGCACATTTAATATCACTTTCCTGTTGTTGTGTTTACTTTATCTGCCTCTTTTTCTGGATGGGCTGAGGGTAATTTGAGGAAAGTGTACAAGCCGGTTCCTTGCAGAGTGTCTGTTTTTAATTGCACTGGAAAGCTAATCCTTCTGTTGAGTAACTGGAACCCCTAATGAGAGAGAGGAGAGAGAGAGAGAGAGAGAGAGAGAGAGAGAGAGAGAGAGAGAGAGAGGAGAGATCAACAAATGCTTGTTGCATTAAGTCGACACCCTTCACCCACTTGGAAGTTTTCCTTTTGGCCAGTCCTGTGGAGGCAGTTTTGGTTCTATCAGTTGAAACTGTCCTGGTTTTGTATGTGTTTGATCAACTTAAAAACATGTGAAGAATTTGCTTGCTTATGTAGCCCGCGCACTTGGAGCGAGGAAAAAGAAGGTCTATAATTAGACTCGCAAACTGGTTGAAGACCAAAGCAATTGATAAAAGCAAAGTATTACTGCAGGCAGTGCAAAGCTAAAGGCTTTCTCTCTGTGGTCTGCAATTAGAATGGGCTGATGAATATTTGTTATTGCATTATTGAACAATAAAAGACCAAAGTTTTGGTATGCAATATTACGATAGTCTCCCTACAGAGCAAGATGGCAGCGTTAATGAACTGAAACTTTATATAAAAACAACAACAACAACAACAAACTAAGATCCAGGCAAGGTGCTCGCCATACAACAAAGGAAACCTGAGAAGAATTCGTTTACATTAGTAGAATCACTTGAAAATGTGCTAAAAGTTTCAATTCATCAGCAGCAAAAGCATATTATACTTAGAAATTCAATAACAGAACTTGTATAACATCTGTCAGGAAAATAATATAATCTTCCTGAAAGACATAAAGGAGGAATTCATAAATAGAAAGCTGCACTGTACTCCTTGGAGGGTTGGCTTACTATTGCAAAGGTTTCAAGTAAACATACAGTTAACCTCAACTTTCTAAAGATGAGAATTTAAACAATAATGAAATTATATTTTCTTTCAAATTGTCGAAGTATAAAACTATCTGGAGCAATTTCTTTCTCAGTTGTGATAGGATTGTAAATTTTTACAATTTTTTTGGATGATAATTTAAAAATGTGTAGCATCCTTTGAAAACCCTAAGCCAACAGTTCTGATTTTAGAAATCCGTGCTACAGAAATAGTCACCATAAAGTGACTGAAATATTAATGTGTCAGATATGTAATAAAAATTGCTCATAGAAATTGAGTTTAAATTCTTTTCCATTCAATCAGGCAAATGGTATGCAGATTTAAGAATGATGCAACAGCTGAACATATCCAATGACATGTGTACACAAATAAACTGAATCATGCTGTCTGGTGTGGCTTTTGCTTGTAAAATGTGTTGTGCGGGAAATATTGTTAAACGGGTATGGTGCTGGCTGTGCAAACAAGAAGACCCGAGTTGGGAGCTCCAGGACCCTGTGAAAGGCAAGGAAGGGCAGTGCATACCTTTAATTGCTAGGGGACAGAGAGAGACAGATCTAGGACCTCACTGGACAGCCAGTCTGAGAGAACAAGCTCTAGGTTCTGTGAGAGATCCTACTTGAAAAAGGAAGGTGGAGAAATGATTCAGGAAGGTACCTGAGGTGTCAGCCTTTGGCCTCTACATGAGGCTGTATAGATGAGTTATCCTGTAGATAACATGCGTGTGCACACGCATGCGTGTGCGCACACACACGTGGTGTATGTATGTAAAATGAATGTTAAAAAGAAAGTTTAGCTAACTCTTGGGCTTACCAGCCTACAGTTGTCTCCCCAGAACTTGAAAAACAATGTCAGAAGAATTGTGAATTTGAGGCCAGCCTGGGGTATGAAGCATGACAAGCTTAGGCAAACAAGCAACCAAGCAAATACAGTTTGGATAGGTAACAGACTACATCCCGAACAGGAGCCATCTGGGAGTAGAAGTCAGAGTAATTCTGTCCATTGCTTTTTCTTCTTCCACAACTTTGCAGCATACAGTATGCACCGTGGAACTCTTCTACTTCTTCAGAGGCACCATCCCTCAGGGGGACACAGTGCTCCCTAAGTCCCAGCCAAGGCTGGTTAATGATGACAGCAATGGCGGTAGTGACAGGAGACTCTGCCTCTCTGAGCTTTCCCTCAGCTGTGACAGCTCTCTTCTCGCTCCCTTTGATCTCCCACCCTATGTGGGGGTGTTAGAATGTGTGTCATTAAAGTTCATTTAACTTGAAGCACATGAGACATGAAAAACGGAAGGGAAGTCGGAACAGACACTTCTGCTTTTCCTAAAGAAAGATCTATTCCTCCGAGGGTCAAGGCGGGGCAGAGAGTTTGAAGCTGGAATGTGAAATTTCAGATTGAGGGCTTTGCTTAATAAGGGGGAAGAGATCTTTCAAATTAAGGCAAAAAATCTGTAAACTTCTGGAGGCACTGAGATTGCCTTACTTGTTAGGTTTTAAGTACTGCCTCCCAGCTTTCTAGACATGTTCAGATGCTGTTTTAAAAATTCCCCATCAATGCCTAACCTGTTGATCACAAAGAAAACGTCCTTCTTGTTCTCAAAAACTGAAGGACCTTGAACAAACCCCACCTCAGCTTTAGTTTCACCGCTACTTGGATCGCATGATTGTTTATTTCATCACTAAAGACTATTTCGGCTTTTTACTTCGCTAACGATCAAGCCCACAATGAGTTATTTTAAAACACGTTCCAAATATTTTATTTCACCCAGTTTCATGTTGACAGGTACAACAGTCCCATCTTAACTTCTGTTCACACGCGAACACATTTCCAAGCCCAACTAATAAGAGGTAGACCGTTCGCCAGCTCTGTGGAGCCCAGCACCTGCTGAGAAGACTGTCAAACGTTCGACACGGTACTCAGAGCTGTATTATGGCAAAATGAGAAAAGAAGAAAAAAAAAACCGGCATGGGAATGAAATTAAAAACTCACAATGAAATAGTTGATTAAGAAAATTAAGCCATTTAGCCCAGATCCATGCCTCTGCCTCCTTGGAGGAGACCTTGGGAGACTGCTGGGGGCTGGCGTCTGCTAACCGTTTGTCTTCGACGGTGACGACTACTTAATTTTAGTCACAAAGGACTCCTTTGGCATTCATCTAAATTTTCAGACCCCCTTTCAAATTTATTCATAAGTTTCCTCTTTCCCAGTGACCCCAACATACTTGGTGCTGGGAAAGGGTCCTCTAACAAACGGCAGATCTGTACCTAAGCCAGAATAAAGCCTTAGGGGTCCTGAGGGCCAACTTCAGAGAGCCCCTCCTAGGGATAGGAGTTGAGGCTGAGCTGAGTCTCCCTGGCCAGACAGTTTAATTGCCAGATTTATGAGGGGGGAAAGAAAAGGTGTTCCATGGAGAAGGAGGAGGAAGAAAATGATAAGGAAAGCTTTGAAGGGACCATGATGAAAAGACACGACTCACTGTTACCTCCTCCCGGAACCACTCCAGTCCGCGCTATTTTCATCCTCACCGTGACTCTATTTTGGGTTCCCTAAGTCACTAGGTTGGCACATGGCTGGCCTACAGACACTTAGTCTGCTCCACGCTGTTTGGGTTTGCTGTTTTAGTGACCAAATTGAATGGGATAGCTACACTGTGGAAACTTCCAGAAATCTAGGAAAATCATCCATTTTTCTGCACTCGTGACTTAATAGTACTTATATTATGCAGCATAAAACATAGCTCAAGTTAAAATATTAATTACTAAGAGAGTTTGAGTGTGTGTTTTGAACTTCAAAGGCTTTCCAGAAACAAAAAGAAAATATTGAAACAAATATAATTAGTAGAATTGTTCTCAAGCAAGAAAGCTTTCTGTATGATTGGTCATGGACTATTCATCTATTGGGTTCAAGGGAATCTTGAATAAATTAGTAATTAATTCAATAGAACTAAAAATTGATATCCATTAGGAGCTATTATGGTGATATGACAATTACCTCCCCAGCACCCCCTGATAGGGTCCTATACATTCTAGGTTGACTGTTGGCCACCTGCAACTGAGGGTCACCTTGTAGTTGACCTTCCTGTGTTTTCTGCCTACACTCCGGAATTTTGGGATTATAATCATCAGGCCTAGTTTACGTGGTACTGTGGACTGAACTGAGGGTTTTGTGCATGCTAGATAGCTTACTATCAACTGAACTCCATCTCCAGCTTCCTGTTACTTAGCCACGCCCCCTCTCTGTCATTTCTCCTTTTTTCCTTCCCATCCTTCCTCTTTCTCCCTTCAACTTTTTCTTTAAAGGAACAAAATAAAATTAAGTAATAGTAATCAAACATTGTGGAAATGAAAAAGGAAAAAAAAGCACAACTGGATCATAAAAAGGAATTAAATAAGGTTGAATCCTTCAAAGAGGTTTGCTCATATTTGCCCCCAAACCGAAGTCTCAAACTTCCTGGAAATCAACCAGGAAGTACTAAGTTCTTGACCTGTAAGTGTTTAAATGACTGAAGAATCTCATGCCCAAGAGAACTATTGTAGTTCCTAGCACAAAGTTCAGGTAGAAATAGATCTACTGTGGATATTTAAGTTAAGAAGGTGCCATGAATTTCAACAAGGGCATTGTGGAGATCAGGATATTTATGCTAGACAGGTTGCTCAGTGTGGATGATCTTCACAAGTGTCCCTTGCATTAGCAGCTCCACTGATACGGATACAGGGAAGGCCACCTTATCATTTAAGTTAGCACACAGCACAGACTGCTTTGTCAACTCCCTTAGGCTAGTTTGTGCTGTGGTAACACGCCACTAGAACCTCCCCTCACCCGCTGACTTAAAACTACAACGTTTCTTTTTTATTCATGCATCAAGCTCATCACAAGTTGAAGAAAAGTTCCACTGACTACAGTCAATGGAAGACCCTGGTAAATAGGACCCTTTGTGCTCACGATCACAGAGACTGGGGAAAAGCACACGGCCAACATGTACTAGCTCTTAGAACCATTGTATTACACACTCATCACGTCTACAGACATTTCACAGCTGAGGCAATCTAGTCACCAGGCCAGAGTGGTCTTCCATGGAGTGGGAATGTGCATTCCTCCCATAGGGAAGAACACAGACCACCATAAACCATTGTATAGACTATGACAAGAGTGTTCCCTTAGCAAAAAAACACTTAAAGAATAATCGTCTCAGCTGACATCTCTCAAGATACTGGGTGACAGAAACCTCGAAATTGCGTTATTTCCTACTGACTCTGTGAAGTGCAAGGTTCTCTTCTGGTGTTGAAAATTAGAACTATCTGCATTCACAGGGATAAAGGGCTGCTGGGAGCAGGCTGAGACACTTCTGGGAAAGAAGAGCAGCATCCTGAGGTCCTAGGCTAGAAGACCCACCACAGCCTAAAAGTTTTTATTGTTGAGCTCTTATACCCCAGTCTTTTCTCCTTCCATTCACAGACCTGTCCTTGCACAATAGTATTCTCTCTTGCGGTTCATCTTGCCCATTCTTGGGTGACTCTTCCCCTAAGAAATGTTCGATGACTCTCAGTGGCATACCTCAAGTTTTCGAAGCCTTGACTAGATCATTTCTTATAATATCCATATCTCTGCTATATCAGGAAATTATTTTCATGCAGTAGTTTATAATCAACAGGTTTTAAGTCTTTTGTTTTAAGGTAACACTCACAAAGAAAATGGGATTAATTATGATGATTAATGAGATTCACAGACCATTTATGTGTGAACTGAAAAATGACACTTACCAATTTTAATAGGATACTCACATTTTGTACTACAACAAAAAAGTCGAAAATTCCACATGACCCTAGATAGAACAGCGGTTCTCAACCTTCCTAATACTGTGACTCTTTGATACAGTTTCTCATGTTGTGGTGACCCAACCATAAAATTATTTTTGTTGCTACTTCAGAATTGTAATTTTGCTATTGTTACGAATTACAAATATCTGTGTTTTCCGATGGTCTTAGGTGACACCTATGAAAGGGTCATTTGAGCCCCAAAGAGGTCATGACCCAGGCTGAGAAACACTGCCGAGAGTAACTCAAGTTATTTCTTGGATTTAATCACAACTGTGTCTGCTTCAGGCAAGCACAAAACAGTCCCGATTTGCTCAGCAAAGGTTGAAGCTGAATCTGGGGGGAGTTGAGCTCAACTCTAAAACTGGGGGTTCCCTGAATCAATTTACTCAGCAGTGTCTACTACAGCATAGTGATCAGTAAAGACTCCCAGTAAATGTGCTAATTAAAAACACACATGACTGAAAGCCAACATTAATGGAAGCAGTTGTTTAAAAGGAAGAGCAACAAAGGGTTTTCAAGGTTTTTTTGTTCTTTTTTTATTTTTCCATTCAAAATATTTACACTTCCTCCCCTCCTCCCATTCCCCTCCCCCTCCCCCACTCCCCCTCCTCCCTCCCTCTCCCTCATTAAAGATTTTTTTTAAAACCATTTCATTCTTTAGAGTTATAGATGATCAGAATCAGAATACCTGGCTGTTGTTATAGCTCTAATCTCTGTAGACAGAGTGCCCCTTAGTGTCTCTGTGCAGAGCTCTGACCAGCACTCTCATAATTAGATAGACCCTGGGGATGCTCCAGGATGTAGACAGGGATCCTCCTCCATGGAATTCCTCAGAACAAGCCCTCACCCTCTATTTCTCTTTTCCTCTATTCATCAGCTAGGAGAGTACAGGCATTTTATGCTGTGAACCTTGTACCCTTTTGAAAAAGGTGTGTGTGTGTGTGTTCATATTTTACTCTGTAAAAACTGAACTGTAAAGAGCACAGTCTTTGTGGTCAAGACTTTGCTAATTCACGTTTTCAATCTGTAGCTCTGTGGTGGTTTGAAAGAAAATGGCCCCCCAAAGGAGTGGCATGCTTAGGAGGTGTGGCTTTGTTTGAGTGGGTGTGGCCTTGTTGGAGGAAGTATGCTACTGCGGGGGCGGGCTTTGAGGTTTCTCTTGCTCAAATTTCCCTCAGTGTGACAGTCAGTCAATTTCCTGTTGCCTGTAAGATGTAGAATCTCAGCTCCAGCACCATTTGCCTGCGTTCTACCGTGCTCCCAGGCTCCCACGCTCCCACGCCCCCATGCTCCCCTTCGTGATTAAAATGACCTGAACCTCTGAAACTGTAAGTGAGCCACCCTCAGTTAAATGTTTTCTTTATGAGAGTTGCTGTGGTCATGGTGTCTCCTCACAACAATAGCAAACGCTAACTTGGACAAGCTCATATGCTGTTTCATATGCAAATCGTCGATCCTGGTTGGCCTGTCACCTGTGGAGTCACTGGTATCACTGCATCTGGGTTTGTTGAGAGCATCACAATGCTGTGTGAGATACCGCCTCTCTGCTTTGCCAAGCTTTCATTGTTCTTCCTTGTTAAATTTCCCATATGGAACACTTAAGGAGTTTTGTTTAAAATTGGCCCTGCTGGAGCTGGAACAATTGAGTTGTATCTATTGGTCTCAACTGGTATCCATGGTCACGTGGGATGGGCTCAGACTCCAGCCCTTCCTACCATTACCTCAACTGTGAGTTCTGAGTGCTGTGATGAGGCCACATAGGAGTTCCCTCCAGTTCCTCTTCTTCAGCTGTTCAGACTTTTCTCGCTGAGAGCAAACACGATGGCAAAAACAAGCCCACAGTGACAGTGTTGATGGCACAGGGATGTGGATGAGGTGTCCCTTCACCTCCGGTCCTGTCTTAGCATTTTGAGCAGCTCAGAGGTCAGGAATGCTGTTGTCATCATGGCTAGAGTTGGGTCCTGAAAAAGTTAACAAGTTAAGGGGAAGATGACTCAGAGCTGCCTAAACCTCTTACTCTTCGGATATTTTAAGCAACAGAAAGTTGTAAGCAGCTGTTAGATATCTTCGCCTCTTTGTTCAAGCAGAGTTTAGTTAGCCCTCTCCCTTTTGGAAAGAAAACACTCACAATTTCCAGCCCGTGCCAAACTCCTTTCTTAGACTTGTTAACTGCACACATAACCTGGCCCATGAAACTTAGTTTTATGCAGGCTCATCTCATTTCTAATTATTGCCTGTTTTCTTAATAGATATTAAGCTTATTATGGGGTGAGAATGTACCTTATAGACCTCATATTTGCTCCAAACTCAAAGCGTCCTCTTGGACATACACAAACCCTAATTTCATTTGCATAGGGCTTTAGAACAAGGAACTTACTTCTTTGCCCACTTTTTTCCTTTGAATTTCACTATAGTCCCACAAAGGGAGTGTTTTTATCTCTACTTTATAGGCCAAGAAACTAGAGTTCAGAGAGATTAAGTATACTGGTAATTAGCGGAGCCTAGGTTTATTTACATACATATATATTCTGAGAACTTAATTGAAAGGCTTTTTAAAAAGGTATATTTAATTTCTTTCCACTCCTTGGGTTCCTGTCCTCTATGTCTTTCCTCAGGCTCTGAAAGTACATAGGAAACAATCGTGTCATGTACAACCTAATTATTTTACGTGAATACAGAAAGAGCTTATCTGCATATGTAAAGAGAAATGGCACGGGAAAAATTCCAAATAATAAGAAATCATACATCCATTTGTGAGTTACTCAATGTGTTGGCAGTAGGTTTTCAGGGAATTCAGGATACTGTTAAATATCAATGTTTACGTATAGAAGGAGAGCAAGCAAGGGACTAGTTGGTTAAGGACAGTAAAAGGCACATGTAATTTAAATTGGTAAGTCATTTGATCCCATCAATTACAGAACAACCATGGTTTTTAAAATGGTGGGAGAGTAGTTTTGAAGGTAAGTGGGCATTTGGGGCGGGGGGGGGGGGGGCGTTCAGCCACTATGGGATTTCAATCAAGATAACCTAGTTTTTAAAATAAAACATCCGAGAGCTGCCACTTTTTCCTGTGTGGGTCTCAAGCTGCAACATGAGAGGCAGCTTTGAAATGATGAAAGACACTTGCCTTAATGATTTGTTAGGAGTCACAGTTTCTGGTTGTAGAATGCAGTTGAGTATTCGGGCTTCCCCTGGCAGTTATTGCTAGGCTAGCACAAACAAACAACCTATTTATATTGCCAGAGCAAGAATTTAATCAAATTAAATATTTAAACCTATTAACATGGAAAAAAGAAGTTTCAGTTCGGATGAATGCAAGCACAACTGTTGCATCTTTATCCAAGAGATTATAAACATGATGTGCAAACATTTTAGAGTGCAATTAGAATCTTCACTAATTTTACTTGTGGAAAATGAACTGTACACTGACATTTGAGAAAGTTAGCTTAATGGATCTGCTAAAGCAGAGGGAGAGCGGTTCAGGCAGGGGTGGGGAAGAGAGGGCCCAGGAGATCATCGTTGTTGATGGCGAGAAATCTCTATTTCTATCTTCCAATTTAATCCCTCTGTCCCACTTAGCGTGCATTAACCTGGAATAGCTCACTGCACTTCACGTTTAAAAATAATGCACGGTCATTTAGATTGATGAGTACGGCTGCCTCCGAGGTTCAGTAAATAATGATAACATTACTGTCTGTTGCATTATATAAGATCACCTAAATTATGAACAGAAGGTGTATCATGTCATGGGCAAGTCTAATATATATAATTTATCGGCTTAATTCTCACTGTCCTAAGTGTCTGTTGAAGAGGGCAAGAATAATGACCGTTATCTGGAAAAATATATGAAACCTAGGTATTTTCTTCTGCTTCTAAATTTGGAGTTTAAATGATCATGAAATACAAATAAACAATTTCCAGTAAGAGAAAAAAAAATCAGTTAGGGTCCCCCATCCTCCTACCAGATTCTATTAAGCACATTTTTTTTTGTCTTAGTGTGTGTCTAACACAACAACGACTATGCCACAGTTGTCCTGGGCTGGGTAAATGTGGTGGGCTTTCTCCTCACTTTCCCAGTTATCACTGTTTCAGTGATGGAAGTGCCACTGCCCTCGTCACATGCTTCAGAAATATCCTGATGAGTTGTTACTGGTGCTTTAACTTTTATTCTGTTCTCAAAGTCTCATGCTTTTGTATTTTTGCTGCTGCTGTTCTTTGAAGCCATCTTTAGCTGGATGTACCCTTTTTGTAGCTGTACTTATCTCTCTTTGCGTATTTTTCTCTCATCCAAGACAACATTTCTATCTCTTACTTCTTTTTGCTTCTTCTTCTTATTATTATTATTTAGGTTTTTAACACAATCATTTTGAGATCTGTCATGGTAATTTTACTATCTGTTAGGATTTTGTACAAGCCTTCCATCAGTATCATGGATGGGTACAGGGTCCTGAGTTCTTTTCACAGTTCACAATTCATTGTATGTTCAGAACACACACATACAGTAGGAGGATGCTCTTTCATTCCTGGCTGCCCACACCCATACAATCACACAGAAACTATATTAATATGCCACACTGTTTGACCAGTACCTTAGGTGTATTCCTACCTGGCTCTTATATCTTAAATTAACCTATTTCTATTAATCTGTATATCATTAGGAGACTATGGTCTATGGAAAAGATTCTGGAGAGTGTTTTCGTTCTTCAGCAGCTACATGATATCTCTTTGACTTTGCCTAGTTTGGATTTCCTACCTGGCTTTACTCTGCTAAACCATTGGCTGAAACAACTTTATTCATTAGCCAATAAAAGCAAGACATATACAGAAGGATATCCCATATCATACACACACATACACACAACTTTTCTTTGAAAATTTCAAGCATGTATACAATGTATCCTGATCATATCTAGTCCACAATCCACTGCGACTCTTGTCATCCCGTCTGTCTCCTAATCTTGCGTCCTCCTCTTAAAATTATTTATTTTTAACTCATGGAGTCCAATTAGTGCTGGTCACACACACAAGGGGGTGGCTCATCTCCTTCGACATAGTGGGCAAAACAGTGACCACAAGCCATAGGAAAATACCCCTTTCTCTCCTAGCTCCCATCAACTGCCAATAGCTCCTCAGATAGGGCTGCAGCCTTGGGTGTGCCTCTCCATCCCATGCTAGAATTATTAACTGGCTTGATCTTATGTAGGTCTTGTGTGGGTGTTTTAATCCATCTATTTGTAACTATTCTCTTTTTGTATATAAATATGAATCTGCTAGTGTATGAGCTGTATGAAACATACTGATCTTGGTAGAAAAAAAAAAAGTTGAATGGTAGCAATTTCCCACAATCAAAATACCACAAATTTCCAATTTTCATTGTTATGGATTGCATTTATATTACTGGGAATTTTATGCAGGCATAGACATTATTTCCTGATTAAATTAGTTGATTTGACCATTGACTGTTCAAGTCCATATGAATTAAGGACTTCTTTATGCTTTATTTCCTCTACCATTGAACTTTACTGACAAGATACAAAGTGATCTTGCTTCTGGTCTCAAGTTTACTTTGGGTAGTCATGGATTTTCATAGCATTTTAAAAGTGTATTTAAACTAACATTTAATGGGAAATGGATCTTGTACCTTCAGAACACGTTCTTCTGTGTTCTTTTTCTAGTTTATTTGCTCTGTTGTTCCTTAGATTTTTCTCAGTAGAGTGCTTCAGAGCTCCTATTATATTTTGTATTAACATAATTTTACTATCCAATGCTTTTGTCATGTGTTTGTACCAATGTCTTGGTTCTGAGTCATGAATGGAAGTTCTCACCTGTGTAAGAATATTAATAGACCTGCTCCTAGACTTAGTTTTCTTCTTGCACAACCTCTTTTTCCTCCATCTTATTTCTCACCTCTAACCCATCCCCAGAGCTTGGTGCTGTTTAAGAGTGGAGAATGGGCTGGGTGGTGGTGGCATGCTCCTTTAATCCCAGACTCAGGAGGCAGAGGCAGGCAGATCTCTGTGAGCTGGAGGCCAGTCTGGTCCACAGAGTGAGTTCTAGTACAACTAGGACTGTTTCACAAAGAAACCCTATCTAGAAAAACAAAACAAAACAACAACAGCAAAAAAGTAGAGAATGGATAAGATGATTGGGAGTTGTGTGTCAGTGGTAGAAGTTGTCATTGTGGGCTTCACTGGAGTCTGAGCTGATGCCACCTGCCCTGCTGCTGTCTATGAACCTCTGTTGGTCATCAGTGGTCCTAGAAAACGATCCTTAAATCTCCAAGCTAACGACACAAGGCTGGCTATGAGCCATGATAAACTGAATGAGAAAGAGGATCAGATATCTTTTACCTTTTCCTTCAAATTATGAGATTTTTTTTTTTCTGGGGCACGATGTCCCCCTCATTTCTCTGTTTTCCTGGCATCTTTGGCTGGATGGAGTTATGGGGCTCTAGAGAATGGAAGTCACTACATGGCAAGATAGTCTATTAATAGAGACCGTTAACCAATCTCTTAGTCTTTTTAAAGTTCCTTTTAGCCACACATTTAAAAGTGTACGGTGCTGAAGGGACAGAAAACCTATGGTGCTTTTGCCAAACAAGAAGAAAATTTCTCAACTGCTATGCAGCCACGTAAGCAGGCCAGCTCTCCACCTCAGTTCATGAAATCCCATTATACTCATTGTCTTGATTCTCCCCTTCTAAGGTTTCTTTACTGTATTCCTGTCTCTTCTCTCTGTGACTAACCTCACCATGTCATTACCATTTAACTACTAATAGTTAGTGTTTTTTCTCCCTCCTGTCTTTCTCTTTGACAATAATAACTAAACATGCCTATGAGTGCTTTAAAATACATGGAATTTGGAATATTTAAAGATGCTACTTTCTTTCTGGTCCAGATTTTGTTGCATTGTGATTAGATCAGAAAGTAAGTGCAATATTTAATCTTTGGATCTGAAGGAGGTCATTTGGTGGTCTAATATACAGTAGGTTTTTTGGGGGAGGGTTGTAGTTTTGAAAAAATATGTCTTTACTTATCAAAGAAAATATTCTATGTAACTATCAATCAAGCTCCTTGATTCTCAAATTATTTTTATATTTGTTTTTTAACCATTTTTTCCTTCTTCATGGTTCCTTTATCAACAATTAAATCTAAAAGTCTTCATGTCTTTCCTTTGACACTTATAGAGTTGGCCCAAAGAGACAATGACTGACTCATACAGGTTGGGACATTTCTCCACTCTGAAAGCTTGTCTAACCCTTCTTTCTTTCTATGGATATGACAATGTTTATAGTTTTCCATTTGGCTTCTTCTCCAAGAGGCAAAGACACATTTAAGAGCCCCACATTAAAGATTTCTATTTAACCCATTGAAAAACCAAGGCCTGCAGAAGCAGAAGCAAATTAACTCTCTAAATTTCTAAACTAGTTAATGTAGTTTCTTTTATTAATGCGCTCCATCAACACTTCTTTCCACTTAACACTGGGGATAAAACTGTCTTCACAGACCTTATGATAAAATATGGTAATATTTGTGAGAGTGGCTTTTCAACAATGAAGTGGTTTATAAATGTCCTCCTTATTAGAGTTCATTACAATTTTCACAATAGCAGAATTCCTCTGAATGCCTGATGCATCAATTAACTATTACTGCTATTAACACACATCAGACACTTAGCATTTTCTACTTAAGAAAGGATTAAATATCCTAGTTCTCCGAGAAGAGGAGGCGTCTATGCACATGAGAAATCTGGGAGAGTGAGATCCTCACAGAAGGAAGCTACAGTTAGACGCTTTGTGGTGGAGGAAGGGTCCACTCTACAAGGTCAACAAGGGCTATATATAACAAATCAGAGGTGTGACAATGCATTGTGTCTGCTGTGAATACCTCTTCCCTGTACACTGGGAAAGAGCACAGAATCTTTGATTGTAAAAGATGCTACTGTAGTTGGCTTTTGGGTTACCTGTGGATTATTAATACCTGTCTTGCAGACAATGGTAATCCACTAAGTCTTAAATAGAGGACTATTTATGTGTGTGTGGTGTGGTGACACACTCTATTGAGAAATCATTGAAACTCTTGCGCAGACTGGATATGCTTGTTTGTTCTTGGACATTTTTATAGGCAAGCGTCTCCTTGTTGTTTGGCTTAAGGCTCCTATTTCTTTCTCTCCATGGCTATACTGTTGCTTTCCTAGTTAAGTTTGCTAGGAGTGTCAAGAACCCTCTTAAGAAAGAAGCCAAGAGGTGTGCAGAGATCTGGGGAGGAATCTGGGGAAAGTATGTCCTCCAGACTCTTGGTCTCTCATCTTCCAGCAAATTTCTTTTTATCTGTTGTTTCTATTTTTTTAAATATTTATTTATTTATTATGTATACAATTTCTACATGTATACCTGCAGGCCAGAAGCGGGCACCAGGCCTCATTACAGATGGTTGTGAGCCACCATGTGGTTGCTGGGAATTGAACTCAGGACCTTTGGAAGAGCATCCCTACATCCTTCTTTTCGCTCTGTGCCTTTCTCTATGCCTCTGTTCTTTTCATCCTCCCCACTTTCTCCTCTATCCTTTTTATTTTTCCTTCAATACAGAACATCATGTTTATTTTTGTTTCCCTCTGTCTGATTTTCTTACATCTACCCTGGTCCATGGAGAGAAACTCACTAGGAAATCCTGAGAGAGGCAGGACTTGTGTCCCATCCTCGTAGAGTCAAGGCTCCAAGGTCTTGGCTTAGAGTTTATTATGTGTCAGGAGCTCCTAATTAATTTATCTAATAGAAAGAAATGATAAATTCATTTTCAACGCTCAACTTTTTTTTCTCAGTCCACTAAACTACAGAAATTCATAAGCACTCCAGTCTTGAAAGGTCAAAGACTTTTTACAGTGTTTTCAAACCACTTGTGTTTGTGTATGGTATCTAATTGAGGCTAGATCTGAGTTTAATAATGTTATTTTTCCATATGCTACTATATCCCTGTACAATGGTACTGGTGACTTAGTCATTGTTCTAAGTTTTTATGACATTTTGTATTGTGTTTTTGCTTTATTTTTTATTTTTCCAAGTTTGTATTGTACTTATTTTTAATTTTACCCAGTCTCTTTTTATTGATTTAATCATATTGCATTATAACATCAAAAGAGTAGAAAATTTTAATCCTTCAGTCAAATGTGAAAACATAATACCCTACAATTTAAAAAAGGGAATAAATTTATTTGTTAGTTTGAATTGGTTTACTTTAATAATTTTAAAGTTTTATTCTGTATTATTTTTAAATCTTAGGAATCCCATCTCTTTCTCTTTCTGTGCTAGATAATTTATTTACCCAGCTTTGAGTGGTTAGTGTGCTAGAACTCAGATCCTTAGTCTTTAAGAAAAGTAAAGTGTTAAAGCTGTTGCCTTGCACTCTGAAAGGTCAGCAGAATAATTCCAACTATGAACTATAGTCTACTGAGAGAACTGCGAAGACATGGATCAAAGCAGTGGAGAGCATTAAACTTTTTGTTAAAGAGGTAGATATTTGTAAATAAGGTAAATATTTCTGCTTGCTTGGGCATCAAGATATGAATCACAGAATTAAATAATAACAGGAACTTCGACATAAATTGCAAACAAAGTATTCTACTGGATCAAAATAAGTTTTGGATAATTATGGGGCCGATTTTCTTGAGTTCATTTTTCTTTTGAATAAATAATAAATGTCTTAGTTAATTTCCGTTGCTATAACACAATAATTGATGCAATTAACTTATAAAGGAAAAACAAAAGACTAGTTTTGATTCATGGATCTTCAGACATTAGTCTAAGATCAGGCAACCCTGTTGGCCTCAGGCCTCTGAGGGGAGCAGGGTACCATGGCACGTGCTGGGGTAACAAAAAAAATATAGTATGACTGCAAGACGGTGTTTTTATTATTCCCCTTGAGGAGTTGCCCCCGATGACTTCAAACCCTCCCCCAAGGTCTTATATCTCAAATCTACCACTAGCTTTCAGCAATGCCACCCTGGGGATCAGACCTTTACTACACAGTCAAACACAGTGACAGGAAAGCTGATTTTATTTGGTTTAGAAAGAGGTGAGAGGAAAGTGCCCAAGTCCTCAAGTCTTTCCCGGTCTTTAAATACAAAGGAACAAAACTTTCCAGTATATAGACGTTTACTTACCTTGTGCTTGAGAGAACACCAAAATGCTCTCAACTGTCCTCTGAGTTAAATTTCAGATATTTAATTAAGTTCTTCCAGAGACTGTCAGTAGGATACCTTGGTCCAGTTATCTCTGCATTTTAATAGAGCTTATTCTGAAGAATGACTTGACCAATGTCTATGATTATTACAGTCAGGTCATAAAGTACGAAGGAAAAAAAATAAAAAAAACAACACATAACTTAGACATGCCAAGAAGGATTCATTTTGCAAAGGATAAAACTGAGCCCTCAGCATGATAAATCATTTGCCCAAAGTCCTTTAACAAAGTGGTAAAAAGTGGATAGAGAGGGCTAGACTTCAGTAAATATTCTAAGATTATCAGTCATGCTTTTCTGTAAGAATCTTTCTAGAATGTCATGCCATATTATTATGGTATGTCTAATAAAATCTAGCATCAAGACATTTTATATAACTTCATATTGAAAGTCCATGTAATGTTTCTTGACCCTTCTGATGTAGCATAATAAAACTCCTTATGATTCTCAGATAGATTTTTAATTATGAAAAAAAAGAAGGTTTCTTGGAAGAGGCAATGTGGTAAACCCTAAGGATCAGAAGACCATTCAGGATGCAAGTGTTTACATCTGCTGGGCCCCTGACCCAGAAGAGGCAGACCAGTTCTGGGGAGGCAGCTCTGGTTCCCGACTTAGCTTGTCACACTGAGAGCCTGGAGAGGACCTTCAGGGCGAAGGGAAGGCTTCTTGATGCCATTCCCTGGGCAAACCTGCAAATCAATGTGCATTTTGAGGCAGAGGCACCCGAGGGGAACAATATTTAGAAAGATTAACCTGAAAGTGAGTTGTGTAACAAGGATTGCCACGGAGGGGTGACAAGGCTGTATCACCGAAAGGAGGTGTGATAAAGGCAGACTAGGGGAGGGGGGGATACCTGGGGTGTGACTGATGTCAAGGGGTCTCCAGGATGTCACAGTTGATCTGATTAAAGTTTCTTCCCCTTGGTATTTCTTTTTCTGCCAATTTCACTGATGCCACGGTATAAGGATGCCATAAGGAGAACAAAGATGTCTACGAGGGGGACTTCCGGGGATCGAACTGAGAATTTTTCTTTCTTCTTTCTGTCGGTTTATCAGCTAGAACCACCGGGCAAATGAAAGATTCGGCTCTTTACCTGGGACCTGTGTGCATTTTCCATGCCGCATTTGCCTGCAGCGCCCATTAAAACAAGCCCATTTTGCAGAAGAGGTAATATTATAATTTTTGGAGTTTGCAAATAACGATGATGATAACATTAGCGGCAGGCACAGGCTCAATAACCACCGTCGCCAGATCCATCCGTAGCTCACCACTGCCTGAATCTCTACTTTTCCCACTCTGACCCCTTCGCAGCCCTGAGCCTGAGCAAGGTCAGAGCTGGCCTGGAGCGTGCCGCCTGCCTGCCGGCCACATTGTGCGCTTGCGCGCAGCACTGCGCTAGGATCAAAGCATTCTTTCTCTTCCCTCCTCTACCTCTTCTCCCTACTGCTTGGCTGCCTTCTCCTGCAGGGGGTCATACTGACCACAGTTGTCCTTTCAGTGCCCAGCTCTTCTAGACAAAGTTTTCTTTGTTAATCAGCAGAAGTAAATGCAAATCTGCTGTATGCACAATGAACCGCTTTGAGAAGGACGTGCGCACAGAGACACTGATATGATGCCCTGGTGAAATTCCAGATGAGGAGGATCAAAACATCTTGATTTTATTGTCTAGAGATTAGCATTTAAGAGATTCTCGCTCTCTGTGTGTCTCTGTCTCCCTTACCTCCTTTTTCTCCTCTAGCCCTGTCTCTTCATTCATCCCTCCCTCCCTCCCTCTTTTTTTTCTTCTCTCCTCCTCTTCCTCTATGTATGTTTTGTTCCAATTCTCCTGGAAGCCAATGTCATTATGCAATAGAATTCTGCAATTTTGTTTCCACATTGATATTTGAGCCATCCCTCATATTTCAGTATCAGCACACCAAGGTTTTGTTTTTGCAGAAGCAGCAGGGTATGCAATCCTCGTGCTTTTGGTGGCAAATGAGCCCCAACACCCAACCTTCTCGCAGTCCCCACTAGGCCCTGCCTGGAATCATGGGGCCTCTTTCCTGGGATGTGTGGTGAAGCTAGGGGGAACCGACACGAAAGCCCTCCCCTCCGTCATGTTTCTTGGCAAGACATTAATAAGAGCTCTGTGGCATTCACTCACTCTTGCAGGTTTCTTTGCCGCTTCTTGCATCAATCAAGCAAACAGGAAGCTCCTGCTCAAGGGAGAGGAGGAGCATCAGAAGTGATCTTTTGAAAAGCTAGCAATCGTTGGCTATAAGTTATACTTGAAAACCCTCTTGAGGGACTTTGGAGGCAGTTGCTAAATATTAAGGTGGCGGAGGGGAAAGATGGAAGACAAGAGATCTGCATGGTTTCCCTTAATTTTTTCCCTTCTTTTGTTGTCAGAGTCGTATCAAGAAGACAGTGGCTTTATTTGACCTTTCTCCCATGGGAGTAGTAACTATAATGGGTTTAATTAACTATGTGGTATTGACGTAATTAGTTATCATGGTGATTATACTTCTTTAATAAAAGCACTTCATTTGGGATGCATCAGGGTTCGGCAGCGGCCGAACCCTTCACCTATATTTCATAACTGTCTAGACACTGGAACCATGCTCATATTTTACTAGCAGCCCTTGAGAGAGGTTATCTTGCATGGCTTAAGGTAATTGGGAAGTAATGATTTTGCCCCCTGCTTCCAGACTGGCTTGTGGCAAAGAGCAGAGAGGCTGTGGGGGAGGGGCCACCCCTCATTTTGTGTAAACTGAAAGGGAGGGGGAAGGGCTGTGTTTTGGAAACCACACGCTCTTAGGAACTGTTTCTTTTTAAGCTAGTCATCAGAGAGACAGGAACACCAGAGGGAATTTTGGGGAGGGGGGAGATTGTTTAATCTATGGGTGGATTGCATAAATCTGTTTAGATAAATGTACACAGTATATAGAGACATGCTTGTATTAACGGGAATCCTGGCTGTCCAGTCTATGAACAAACACAGCCTATTTTGGACTGAACAGTAGATGGCTGCTTAAATTTGGTCAGCAGGTGACTGGCAGTGTCCCTTTCACACGGCTCAGTGGACAATGAAGTCAGATGCTATGGAAAAAAAAATAGGGCAGCTATAAAAGAAGACACACAGCATTCAAATAATTACCATATGAAAATGTCAATAATAATATCATGAGACCCCCCAAAGAGGAAGAGAACAAAAGCCAAAAAGATTACCGAGCTTGCAGAGAAGGGACCTCAGGGAACATGGTGCCTGCCTGAAGCCCCTTTCCTACTTTCCTTCACTGTTTAAACTTGGGTAATGGATTGGGAGGGGGAAGGGCTGGTGAAGGGCGGTGTGCAGGGGAGGGGGTTAGAAACCGAGCCGAAACAGACATAGACGTTGCTGAGAAATAATAGGTGTGCTGTCTCTTGCAGGGAGAAGCGTTATTTCTTTCTCTGTCTCCTCTCCCTGACTTGCCTTCTTTATTCAGACTGTGCTTTCCCCTGTCACCTCCCCCTGCAGTGCTGAGAGGCTTCCTCTCGGTGCCTCTCCCTGCCTGGATGGAGAGACTGAGATCACTGCAGGCATCTGCCTGCTTCAGGAAGCCCCGGAAAGGATACTGGGGGTCATCTCAGAGCCCAAACTAAAAACAAGCACCTCTGAAAAAAAAAAAATAGCCCAACGAGTCTGAAAGAAGCATTTCTGCAGAGGTACCTGCCAGCAAGACTTGTTCCTTTGCCAGAAGGGGTGCTGGGCAAAAGCCTCTATCCCTCATTAAGTCAATAAAATCAAGTGTCCTTTGTTTTAATCTTCTGTGCTATAATCCAGTATCAAGGAGAGGGGCCCAGTTTTTTTTTTTTTTTAATCTCATTGTTTCAGAACAGATCATTTGGACGGGAGTGACAAAAGGTTCATTCCTTACCTTTGTGAAGATGTCAGTAAAAAGGCGGGTGCTGGGCATTTGGACTCTTTTGCTCTGCAGAAGAAGAAAAAGAAAGAAAGAAGTGGGAGAGTGGAGGACTGGGGTGGGGGAGGGGTCCGTGACAGGCTAACTACATGCACTGGAGCTTTCTAAGACATTTTGTTTAGCTTGGTACTGTGTGGCAGGGGGAGAGAGATGGAATCTAGCGTGTGCCAGCTGCATGAATCACCGGATTGAAGGCTAACAGCCTCAGATCCTCTTTTATATAGTAGAGGGGAGATTAAAGCGAGGCGCTCGTATGTCACAAAACAGAGGTACAATGCAGTTAGTTCTGGCTCGCTCGGTGCACTCAGCCAGCATTTTGATCCAAATTTAGCCAAAGGGAAGGAAATGTGTGTTGCTATCAGCCGGGGACGTGACGAATGTTGGGCTGTAGTACCCAAATTTTCATTTTTCCTTCCAAAATGTCATCTCTCCTTTGTCAGTCTCTTTGTGATGAGGCCTATGTATGGTCACAGACGGACTGGAAACAAATACCCGGACCCTGGCTGAATTATTCCTCACCTGCCTCCTCCCCACTCTGTGTAATTGATCCACAGCAGAGGGGAGCTTCCTAGCGTGGTCTTCATCACCTCATTTGTTTAACAAGTCTTCACCAAGTGCTATAGGACTTACCTTCTAGAAAATAAAAGGGACGTGCAAGGAGTAGGGCAGATATTTTCCTGCTCTCCTCATGCTCCAAGTCTTATTAAGGAGTTGAAAGACAGATGGGCACACATCTATACACATACTCTCAGGGGCCAAAGCAGCAAGAGTCATGGGGCCTTTGTGAGACAGACAATTAAAGATGAAGTCAAAGAAGTGTTCAGAGAGTCAGGGGAGCCAGCTGGGGCAAATTCTGTCAGAAGATAAATAAGGAGTTCTCATGGTAGTAAGTTCGTTTTAGGAATGACCTGTGTTGATAAGACCCGACAAGATACATGTAGAGTTAGGTTGTCATCCCTATGATATAGTTAAAGAACTGCAAGCCCAGGGACAGAAGTAACTTGCCCAGAGTCACACAGTTAATTGAAGCAAAGCAGGAAGTTAAACTGTGGCCACATCTGTAATCTGCTGGCAAAGAGAGATCAAAAGAGCCAGCGGCCTGGACTTCTCCCCTCCCTTCTTGCTTAGCGAGTTCTTCTGTCCCCAAAGAAGCTTCCAGGCTCTCATCTGTTTCTAATCCCACTGGACAAGTAGGTCCTTTTTCTTCTGATTTCACTCCCTCAAACAAACTGTATATTCAAATCAAATATGACACTATTTATAGAAGACTTTTCTTTGGCAACTTGTCTCAGGCTGAACAAGTTGTAAATTGAGGACATGAGGGATGGTCTGTTGTCTGAGGCCCAAATCCTCTCTCTCTCTTTCTTTCTTTCTTTCTTTCTTTCCCTCCCTCCCTCCCTCCCTCCCTCTCTCTCTCTTTCTTTCTTTCTTTCTTTTTTTGGTTTTTCAAAACAGGGGTTTTTCTAGTTTTGGAGCCTATCCTGGAACTAGCTCTTGTAGACCAGACCAACCTCAAACTCATGGATATCTGCTTGCCTCTGCCTCCTGAGTCCTGGGATTAAAGGCGTGTGCTACCACCGCCTGGCTCCCCACTGTCTTTCTTGCTTGTCCTCTGATTCCTAACTCCTGAGACCTACTGAGTATGCGCTCTGTTTCCCAGATATCTCACAATGTGCTGCCTTTGTTTTCACTTTATAGAGGTGACCTGAAGGGAAATAGAGAGTCATGCAGCTCTAGTCTTCTGTGATGTCAGGGACGCCAATTAAAATTGAGCAGTAATCCTTATTTCTTATCTTCAATCCTTCTTGCCCCTTCCAGGGGCCACTTGGACCATGTGATTGGTAAAGATCTTGTCCTATATCTCACCAAGAAAGAACATTTACATCATCTGGCATGTTACCCTCATGCCACTTTGGTACTATCTTCAAGCCCCGCCCCTGCACCAGTTCCTCAGGAGAAGCAGCTCCTTGATGCTCTTACTATGTGAAATGGCTGGGTGTCCTGAGTGTCAGCTCGGAGCTGCATCCTTTTTAGCCTTCAAGATCTTCCTCACCTCATCCCAGACACCTATTCCCACTGGATTTATTATTTGAAAGGAATCTGAACTGAGACAAGAGCCTAACAAACAGAACTGTAAAATGTTGGGGAATATTATTTTAAGGTTTGACCTTTTTTAATGCTGCATTTGTTTAACTCTGTGAAGTTGTGATTCTTTGCCTGTCTAAAACACCTGATGGTCCTAATAAAGAGATCAACAGCCAAGAACAAGGCAGAAGAGAGAAACAGGCAGGGTTGGCAGGCAGAGAGTATAAATAGAAGGAGAGATCTGAAAGACAAAAGGGGGCAAGAGAACAGGGAGAGGAGGATGTTAGGGGCCAGTCACCCAGCCACCCAGCCAGCCATGGAGTCAGAGTGAAAGTAAGATATACAGAAGTAATAAAAGGAAAAGTCCAGCAGCAAAAGGTAGATGGCTAGAAACAAGCCAAGCTAATGTTGGGTATTCATAACTAAGAATAAACTTCTATGTGTGATTTATTTGGGAGCTGGGTGGTGGGCCCCCAAAAGCCAAAAGTGTACAGCATTGCACAACAGTAGAACTTTTAAATAAGGTTGACTATAGTAAGAACTTGATTTGTTGACCTATTCATTGATTTCATGGAAAGAATTCACGTGCTATGGAATACTAAACATCTTGAGAAGGATGAAAATATTTGGGGATCACATCATACTATGAACACATTACAAACACTTAAAACCCACCCTCATGTTCTCAGAACTGAATCATCTGCCCAAGAGCTAGCTGTTCCTGTGCTTTTATCTTGAGACACACATTGGTCTTATGGTTATCTATAGTATCTTCTTGTCTCACTTTTTAAAACCCCTACTTCCTCTCTCTATGTGTGGCCACCTGGGCATCCCTTGTTGGATTCTAGTGCAAACTTCTGTCTTTCTACTTGACCCTATTTTAAGGGCATATTTGGAAACCCTCTTCCTATGCTTCTCAATGTCAGATTTTAGTGTCAGGTTATTACTGAAAAGAGGGGCTGATATCAAGAAGGTAAAAGTAACCCCAAACTGATACTATTAGAAAATTTATGTACACACACACAGGCATACAACACATGTACATATATTCACACATCTACATCCCCCCTCCACACACACATGAGAGAGAGAGAGACAGACAGACAGTCATGGGTAGATAGAGAGACAGAGATGGGACAGTTTTTGAGACAGTAGTACACAATGGATTCTACTCTGTTATCTTCCTTCCTCTACTGCTGCGGCCTGCGCAGCCTCGATAGCCAAGACTGGCGGGGGGTGGGGGGGTGAGGGAGGTGGGGGGGGGTGGGGGGGTGGTGGTGCCGGGATTGAGACACGGAGGCTTCTTTTCAGGTGGAAGAACAGCAACCTTTATTTTGCCCAGCAACCTTTTATACCTCTACTCCTTCTGTGGAGACCCACTGGCCAGAGAGAACACAAACATCCTTGTCAATTACAGACCACAAGGAAGTTCCCCTGCTGGTCAGGGGGAGTGAGGGCAGCTGGATCACAACACTCTACCTTTTGAGTATTCAGGATTTTAGGAATATGCTATCATACCAACTTCCAATTTAGATAACTTTTAAAGAGGTATCTTCAATTTAGGAGGCAGAGGCAGGCAGATCTCTGTGACTTTGAGGTCAGCCTGGTCTACAGAGTTCCAGGGCTACACAGACAAAGCCTACCTCTGAAACACACACACAAACTCCACAACCCCCCCCCAAACCAAAACCAACAAGACTTTTCAAGCTTCATATCTACTTTCTAACTGTGTTGTCTTAGTATTGAACTATCTGAATTATTTATCTGTACTTGCTATAAGTCATGTATGAGGTATATGTGTACATTTTTGAAAGTACTTTCATTCAATCAATAACTATTTTTTTTCTTTTTTTTTGGCAGTATATTTGAAGGAGCCTATTTTGTAGGTGAAAAAATAATGCGCCTATTGCAAGGTCATAAGGATTTCTCCTAGAAGTAATAGAATTTAAGATATTAAATTTAGGCTTATTATCCATGCAAGTTGACTTTGGTATATATTATGAGTTAATAAGTGTGTGTGTGTGTGTGTGTGTGTGTGTGTGTTTCACACAGATTTACCTTAGCACTTTTGTAAAGAAGAATCAATTGACCACATAAATTCCTAACTCATATGCCTATCAGTAAGCTAATATCACATCATACCTTCTTGGTTTTTGCATCTTTATAGTAAAATTTGAGACTAGTAGGTATAGTTTCTTCCACGTTGTTTTCCCACTTAAGTATTAGATCCGACTCACCAGTTTGTACAGACTAGCTTACATTGATTCTATAAAATTATTTCAGAAACCCTGACATCTTAATCGTGATGCTTTTAATCCATTAGTATATGGCTCTGCATTATGCCTGTAAAGTTTTTCTCCCTGCAGTGATAAGGTCCATATAGACATTGTACTTTTATTTTTGGTAAATTTATTCTGACCCTTTTGGGATAGTGCATGTGATAGTCCTTCTGGAATCTTCTACAGTACGCTTTGCTTCCTACCTTGGTGACACTCTGAGCAGCAAATACCAGGCTCACTTGATCTTTTGGACCTTGCTTGCACTACAGCTTGTAGTGCAAGATAAAGCAATCCTAGGGATTGTTTCATTGGTTTCCTTTCTTTCAGGAGTCATAGTCTTCAAATACATGTTGTAATTATTTATTTGAAGTTAGGAGGATAAATATGCACCTTGCTAAACTGTCCTGTCCAGAATCAGAATTCTCATCTGTTATTGAAAGGCTTACCAATTCAACACAAATATGACACATTTGTGAAGTCATCTTTCAAAAATGGCCCTCAAGCATACTGCAGATTTCAGCTTTATAATGGTCAATCTCCCATGAATTTCTCCCTTTTCTGTCAAAGTTGCCATTGCAATTCTTGGTCTTATTTCTAATTCAACCCTCATTCCTCCTCCTTGCACTCTACCAAAAGTACTGTTACATTTCACCAGCTTCTTTGATTTCAAGTTATTTGTGAACTTTTACATTTTCTCACTCTTCCTGCTCCATTACATAGTCCTGCACTAAAAAAAAAAAAAAAAATTACCTTTGCCTTGCTTTCCCTTACAACCATTGTGCTTGAAATCTTTCTTATCTCACATATTTAGTACACATGTGTTCTTAACATGGACATCTGCTCTAGCCTCCATCCAACTCATCTTGCATCAAATGTCACTCACTGCCTGCATAAGTTTACAAAAGAAAATTCAAAACATGTAGATAGGATTGAGTGTCATAAATAGTCAAACTTTACCTAACCTAACTCTTCATAGATTACTTTTCCACCAGGATTTTCTCCACAATATCTTTCTATTTTGACTTTTGTACCCATTTCATCTTTTTTAATACTCCCCATTACTGTAAGTTTTTATTTAATTCCCACTTATTGATAGATACTAACATTAACCTTTCTTGAAAATTGGGACTGATTATTTACTTGTGAAGTCAGCATTTAATTGGACAACATCTTAAATTGCTAGCCATTGATTTGAGGTGGTCTTCCAGCTCCTGTGAGCCATGTTACCGAAGCGATCCTATCCATACACAGTATGTAGAGCAGGCACGAAGCCAAGCTTTAACACGTAGCATCCAGCCATGAGTTATCTCACTCTCTGTCTCAGATTGCTTTTTCCTTCTTATCCTTTATCTATCATGGCTGTAGATGTATCAAACCAAGACTGAGAGGGCAAAACAGAGAAAGGGGGAATGGGTGTTCAATACCTCATAATAAAAAAGTAATGACATAAAGATGTAAATAATTTTTTAGGTTTGGGTAGAAATATGAAGACACATGCATAATCCTAAGGAGTCTACTGTTTCTGCTTTTGTTTTAAGATTTATAAAAATATTGATGAAAATCATAATGCGTTCATGAGCTTTCCTGTGTTTTACTCTCGGCTCCGAGCATGTAAAATGTGTGATTTGGGCTTTGTTCATTGGTTACTTTATGTATCAAATGGGGATAACATCAATTGCCACTTACCAAGGCTGCTGTGAGCTTTAAGTGAGATAATCCTCATGTCAAGTGGGCTGATGGAAGAGCAATATTATGTCTTGATGATATTTTCAATCTGCTCTAATTTGGTAAAAAAAAAATTTTGAAAGAGATAGAAAGAATCTTGTGCTGTTAATTAAGAATATAATTTACTTCAGGCTACCATTCCAAAAAAAGTCTCATATCTGAGTATGGTGGTGCAGGTCTGCAATTTTGGTACTTGTGAACCTGGGGCAGGAGGATCACAGAGCGATCAAGGCCAGCCTGGGTTACATAGCAAGTTCTTCTCCAGCCTGGGCTTCAGAGCACACCACCATCTCCAAAAACAAAAAGAAAGAAAGAAAGAAACAAAAGCAAAGAAAACCACAGACATTTCTATTTTTGAAAACCACAGCTGGGCAAGTTGTCAGAAATCCACGCTAAGAACTCGTTCACGAATTTTGGATTGCGTTGCCCCTCCCCCTTCTTCATTTCCCACTCTTCTTCCTCCCCCCTTCAGTTTTCTATTGGGCTGATTTTTATGACTTGATACATGTGTGTGTACACACGCATGCAGATAGAAGGAGAGGGAGAGAAACAGAGAGAACAGAAGCAACTGGAAATTTCATTGAGTAATATACAGAGCTTATTTCTTTAAGACACAAAGAAAAAGCCAAGCTAGTCATCTGAGGACATAGATGATATGGAACACTTTTCCTCATTTTCTTCTGTAGGCTTTTAATCCCATTCAGACAAACTTGTCTGTGTGACTGTGGCCATCCTTGACTTGCAATGATCTGTGGCATTTCGTACCGGCTTTGTCTCCCACATATCGCCCACTCCTGAGGTAGAAATTAACATTCTGTTAAGCCTGCATCCACTGATCCATTAGCGGCACCTTTGGCGCATAATCATAATTCCAAGTAGAAGTTAACATGGGGGCTGTTTCAATCAAAAATTCAAAAATTTAGAGAAGCTTAATACTTACCGGAAAAGAGATGTAGGTCAGATTTCATCACCTCTAATTTTCGTGTTCCTATTTTGGGTCTCACCTTGCCTTGTTCCATCAAACCATCATCAGGCAGTACTGATTAAGTATTCTCCCTGCCTACAGCTGTGCTAGGATTTTGATGACAGAAATTAATTGGTTATGGTTCTAGTCATTTGGAAATTTTCTGAAAGGTATTACTTCTAAGCCTTTTCTTATTTTAATGTTAAACCGTGTTAAATGTTAAAACGTGTAGTGAAACCCCATTTAATCATAATATTTTATTTAGTTCATTTATAGGTAAGACATGGGGGATATTTTGATAATTCTACAACCTTGTCATCAGCCCATGGCATACAACTTGGCCACAGAATACTTACAGATATATGATATAAAGTTCAAAAGTTAATTCAAAGATGTATGAGAGGCACAAATTTTTGAGGAATGAAGTGTGCAGGTGGGGACTGAGCCCATTAAAGAATATGTACATAAAGTTCAAGTCAAAGGCATATAAAATATTAGTCTTTCCATTTTTTTGGTGTCTTTATTTTTTTTAATTTCTCTCCTAATTTCTGTGCATTTTTTCTAAACGTGTGAGTATATGCACATGAATGCAGTGTTCACAGAGATTAGAGGTATTGGATCTTGGAACTGAAGTTCCAGGCAGGTGTGAATTGCTCAGTGTGGGTAGCAGGAACCAAACTTGGGTCCTCTGCAAGAACAGTATGCTTCTAATCACTGAGCCTTCTCCCCAGCTCCTCTTTGTCTTGTTTATAAATAAGAAGAATGGGTTCTATTTCATTTAAACACTGCCTGGCCCATTAGTTTCAGCCTCCTATTGGCTAATTCGCACATCTTGCTTTAACCCATATTTAGTAAGTGTACGTGGAGTTATGAAAAAAGCAAAGTGTCTGGTGGTCATTATTATGTACTAACTGTTATGTTTTATTTACATTATTTCAGTTATAAAAAGTCTTCCATTAAACATATCATGTTCTTCTTGCTTCAAATGGAAAAGAAAAACCTGAGAAAATGTAAAGCAGATGCATAGCAAGGATTTAAAGCCTCTGTTCTCTTCTGAACCTGAGGTAGAAGAGTGCACTGTCTATAAGAGGTGTCACCCTATTTGCGATGGAACAACAAAAGATGAGGTCAAACGCAGCTGTGCTATGCACGGTAGTGGTAAGTAATTCACTTCTATGAGGTACCTTATAGCTTATGTGGAATAGTCATTTTTTAATTTCATTCCATGCTCTCATTATTTCTGTGGGTCAATATCATTATTATTATTCTGACTTTACAAACAGAGCTGAGAATAGTAGATGCAGAGCCAAGCCCTTGAGTTTCAGAGCTGACAATCCAAGCAGAAGTTAAAACTCAGTGCTGTGATCCAAAGCCCTCGTCCTATCTACACCTTTTATTTCTTCAAACAAAATCACATTGGCTTTTTGAAATCAATCATTTTAAAAGGATAAATTGAAATTACTGTTATTAATTCCTCCTTTGCAAAGAAAGGAACAGAAAGACAATCCTGGGAGACTGAGAGGTATGAGACACCTGTTATGATTTGACTTTTCAAACCATAGATTCCCGTATGAAACATGGTCCCTAGCGGATGAGAGCTAGTGGGAGGTGTTGGAGCCTGAGGATGCAGAAGGAGATCGGGTATTGTACCCTTGAAGCTGATATTGGGACTCTCACACCTCCCCCTTGCCCTCTCCTTTGCTTCCTGACCCAACTGAAGTGAAGAGCTTCTTCCACGTGCTCCCTGCCATGATGTCCTGTTTCCCTACATGCCCAGTGGCAACTGTGGCAAGTAACTAAGCGTGGAAGCCTCCAGAGCGGTGTGCCAAAATAAATCTTGTTCCTTCCAAGTTGATTTCCACAGGTATTTTGTTACAGGTCAGGAAGCCAAGTAAAACAGCATCAGTGCTCCATGACAAGAACATTTCTGAATTAGGAAGGTACAGCATTTAGAGACAGTGCCTTGTATCCAGGGGGTGTCGTCACATGGTTCTCGGCCTAGTCCTGGTGTTCCGATGGAAAACTGGAATATATAGAGAAGAACACTACAGCAAAACTTCAGCCCTCTTCCCATAGAAGAGAAAGAAAAGGCAAGGGAAACTGTGGGAGTTTCATCCTGAAAGGACTAGGAATCTTCTCCCTGATCATCGATGAGGACTGAACAGTGACTTTCCTCTCCAGAATTATCTTACCCATTTGCAGTGAACATTGCCTTCTCAGCACACTTTTGAGTAGGCAGTGCCTCCATGCAACTCCATGACTTTAGTTTCTTTCTCCCACAGAAATATGTCATAAATATAAGTATGTTAATCATTATTAGACTGATTTTTTTTTAAGCAACATATGTGATTAAAGTATGGGGAGGTGGTGAAGAGAAGCCAAAGAGCTATGTTATTTTGTTTGTAGGTTAGACCTGATTTTGATGCTGGGAAATCTTCATTTACTTAGTCATTCAACATAAACATTCAGTGAGTTTCTACAGAGTAGGAGATGCTAATTGTGAGCCTGAGTTATCCAGCCATGGCAATGGTAGTGGTAAGGGTTACATTTGACTGGCCTCACTCTTTTCACCAGAGATTCCTAAAAGGTTGTCCTCAAGGCATGAGAAGTGTCTAGATCAAACACACTTTATCTGGGTGTTTGGGGAGGGACAATGAGCAAAATGAGACTGGAGAGAAGAAATATCTTTAGGGCAGGGTTCTCGTTTGGTTTTCTCAACTGTGTTTCTGGGCAAAGTGAATAAGTGGTGTGGTAAATAGTCTACAAACACTAAAGTTGAGGGTGTGTAAAAGTGTAGACATTAAAGGTGATTTGAGGTAGATGTTGAAGGAGAAGGAGGAAGGGAGAGGAAGAAAGAAGAAAAGGAGGAGAATAGATAAAACCTGACACAAATACAGCGGGTTCCACTGTACATTGCTGTGTATTAGGACCTAAGTTCAAATCCCCAGGATCCATTTAAAAAGCTAGGTCTAGCCATGAGCGCTTGGAATCCCAGCTCCGATGTGTGGGGCAGAGACAGGAAGGAGTATGCTGTCCTTTTGGATTGCCAATCTAGCTGCAAGTTCAGTGAGACACCCTGTCGCCTCTCTCAGGAGAGTATAGTGAGCACCTACAGAGCAAAAAAAATAAGTGTTCTTTCTTTGGCTTTTGTGAATGCTCACACAAAGCACACCCACATACACATACAACACAAACACACAGACACACAGACACACACACCAGGTTTTGAAGGCAAAGAAGTCTGCAAGTGAAGTGCCCAGTGGAGAGCATGTGAATATATAGTCATTAATTAAAGACTGAAAAGCCAGTGGTTATCTTCTTTGTTATTTGTTTCCGTGAAAGGTGGGCCTATCAGACAACATGAAATATTATCTGGGAAGCTACTGAAGAATTAAGGCAAGAAATGTGAAAGGATGCCTTCTCCACTGGGGATGGGAGCTTCTTCAGGGCAATTAATCTCCCTGTGATATTAAGTTATTTTTAACTTAGGGTTGCTTAGATGACAAAAACATCTTCTGCTAACAAGATTGATTATGTAATGAGAATGTCACTCTGGGAAGGTATTTCCTCTGCTTTTATGTTGTAACTAAGGAAATGATGAAAATATGTCGGAGAGACATGGATTCCTTGAACTCTGGGATTGAAATGTGTAGAAGAGGAAGAAGAACATTATGCAATAAATAAAAGCTTGGAGCAATAGTCCCCAAAGAGTTACTTGGGACTCTTGAGGGTCCTTGCTATGCACTGAATGATATGTCCTAAATTCTTGCCAAAATAAGTTTGGTTGCTGTTGTGACAGCCAGCACAAGATGGGTCCTTAGAGAGCTGGTTGGGCTGTCAAAGCCCAGCCTTTCTGAATGGATTATTGCCATCATACAGGGGTCAGCTTCTCATATCAGAGTGAGTTTGTATAAAAGGAGTGTTTGGTTTCCTTTTATGCTTTCTGTGTCTTGTCTTCCTCCTTGAAATCTATTTCTCTAAAGGCAGTCTCTTACCGTGCTTTTGATTTCTTTCTTTCTCATGTATGTATTGGACAGTTGTTTACTTATCTTGGAAAGATATCTGTTTAAATCCTTTTTCACTCCAAAAATTCATTGCTTTTTACTGGGGGATGTAAAAGCTCTGTATATGTCTTAAGATAGCATTTAGCTATCATATATATGCGTTGTAGTTGTTTCTCGCATTCTGTGTATTGTCTTTTGACCTCCCTAACTGTACCCTTTGAAGCAGAAAAGTTTTTAATTTTCATGAAGTCCAATTTATCAAAGTTTCTTTTCCTGCTTGTGCTTTTGATGTCTTATCAAAGAAACTGTGTAATGTAGATCACAAAGATTTATGACAGTGTCTTCTTCTAGCAGTTGTATACTTTAAACCGTACACTTTAGTTATGCACATTTAAATCTTTGATCTGTTCTGAGGTCGTATTTGTATACGGGTGTTCAGGGGATCATGTACATGGATCTCTGTTATCATTGGGCATGATCCGTTGAAAGGTTAACTTGTCTGACTTTGAACTATTTCAGCAGCCTTGTTAGAGATTAGTTGACCATTAGCATAGAGCTTTTAAGTTTTTCTGTGTCTCAGCTCTTATTTGTTTTATGTCTGTGTCACACCGACTTGATTAATGTTATATAGTGTGGTAAGTCTTGAACTGGGGAAGTGTGGATCTTGTAATTTTTAGTCTTAATTTTCATTATTGGCTTGATTAGTTTGGGTTTCTCGCATTTCAATGTAAATTTAGGCCAGCTTATGCAAGTGTACAAAAAAGGTGGTTGAATTTTGATAAAGATTACATTAAATTCACATTGGGCATTATTGCCATCTTATTAATCACTTATTTTTGTCTTTTTCTGTTAATATGGTTTACTAAGTAGTTATATAATTATTATTTTAAATTTTGGAACAACCTAGTATTCTTGGGATTAATTTCATGTAGTTATGATGTACAAATCTGCCCTATGCTTATGGTTGTATTTTGCTGGCATTTGGTTGACTATGCCATTTAGAAGCATTAGCAGGGGTGTGAGAAAATAGCTATATTGTTGGTAGATAGCTTTTACTGCTTACAGCTTGGCAGGACTTATACAAATTATGAATGCAAACACCTTTCAGTTCATAATTACATCTTAAAATGCATTTAAAAATACACATATACATATGAATAATAAACTTACATATTCAGTACAGAGTTTTATAAAAATAAAATAATGAGAAACTTTAATATTTGTTTATGAGATTAAATAAATTAAAATTTACATTAATGCCATACAACTGTGAATAGAAAGTAAAAGAAGGAACAAGGATGGAGGGAAAGAGAAAAGAGAGAGAGAGATTCTATGTTATTATGGGACCATCTCCAAAACATATTTAAAATATATCAGGAAATCAGAATGTAGAATATTGCATACAGGGTGTACTAGCTTGTTATAAAAAGGAAAATTAATACACATCCACTGCTTGTATGTCTAGGAATATACCAAAGTCATTTGTAGTTGAGAAAGTATTGAAATTAGGGTGTAAGGTATATTTTTGCTGTATAAATTAGATTATATGTTTGTATCTTAAAAGTAAATATTAAATCTTAAACAGCTGCAACCACCACTAACATGAAAAATAAAGAAAAATAAAATTGCTACAGGAAAAAAAAGCACTTTTGGAAGCAGATAAAAGGATAGAAAATGGATAACAAACTTTGTATAATCTTAAAGAGTAGTGAGAACTATGAAAACAAACCATAAAATATGAGCAGATGTAACAATTAGGTAAGAGCCATAGTTTTCATCAATGCCTATAAGAGAAATATTCTTGAAATAATGGAAGATCATTTCATAGTTGATGAAGAGTCAAACATGTCCCAGGAGAAGTTAACCCTGATTGATTCATCTGAGAGTAGTTCTTAAGAAGAGCTATTGAATATAACCGTATCAGAACACTTCTGTGTTCCTCCAGGCATAGGAAAAACATACAAAGAATCTGACAGTCAAGAAGAGAAAACAGAAAGTTTGGCTTCAGACATCTCTAGAACCACATCCAATGCTAGCAACTGTGAAGCAACTTCTACAATGTTCTCACAGAAAAGAACATCGTCGTATTTCATGTCCAGCTATACCACTGTGCAGTAATAAAAACCAAGGGAAAATATTTTTAAACATATAAAAAGTCAAGGAATATTGTTTCCATAACAACTTTATCAAAACTACCATAGGAAGGACTTCTTCCAACTAAAATATGATTTTAGAAGTTGAGACAAGTGGACTTGTAAAGAGGAGAGACTCCATTTAAATGTTAAACTGATGATGGACAACATCTCTGGGGATGATGCTTATAGAACTGATGCAAAAATCGCATACCCTGAAATTGTAGAAATTCTTTAACTAATAAGAGCAGTTGGATGAGAAAATAAAGGAAGTAACATATGGCGCAAGACTGGCTTATGCTTTAAAATCGTATAAAAGAGTGAACTATGTAATTATGGAAAATTGGTGGAAGAAGACAAGCCTGAGACGGAACTTATTCCAACATTAGCATGCCAGGAAAGGGTTCTGCTGTCTCTCTTTGGTGCAGTTATGTTTGTTGTGTTTTGCTTTTGTTTTTTAATCACGTGTGAACCTGCAATGGCTTCTGCTGTGTCTGCTCTTATAGAAATTACTGTCAGGGTTACTGCCTCCAGCAGAAGCCCAATGTGCAGGTTGAAGTAAGCAGAGTATAAGAAGTCCGGAGTCAGCATGTGACATTTGTTATCTTTTACCCAGAAACAGTAGAAAGTAGAACCCACTGCAGCTAATTAGAGCAGAAGTGTTGTGTATAGAGTCCTTGGCAAACACAGAGGTGCAAGACACAAGCTAAGCTTCTAGAACAGCTCTGTAAATCATATCCCAATACAGGTTTCGTAATGGAGTCACCGCTCTCGCTACCAGGCTTGCCCTATGACCCACTCGGTTCTGGTCGTGAGGGTGCTCCTCTGGCTCAGGTTGTGAATATTGGTTGGTTCAGGATGGTGATGATTATGCATCAGAGCTTCGTCATTCCCAGTTGAGAAGTTTGTTTTCACATTAGATGTACCAGATGTCACCTGAAAGCCCTGATGTAAACCAGGTCAGATGTGTCCTTGACTTCAGGATTTGCTCCTTACTTGCCATACCCCCAGCGAGATGGTTATGATAGCACAGAACTTGAGGTCACATATCTGGGAAATCTGATGGATTTCTCCCACTACTCAGCATTCATACTTTGATAATTCATCTCAGCACACATCCATCCCTTGTCTCCCTTTTCTTTGTTGCTTTTATTTACTGCCAATCCAAGCCAGAGGTGTGGAAGAGACTTCTGAAATTGGAGCGAGGTGGTAATTACATCAGGGAAGAAGAGAGAGGTTTACTTATTTCCACAAACCTGGAAATGGAGAGAACTTTTTGCTTTAAACTAATGCTGTGGCTCATAAAACTGATCAATGAAGCAGAAATTGATTTCATATTTGTATCAGACGTCATGTAGTACAAATACAATGAGATACATTTCTCACATCCTAGGGTTTCTCCCCAGCCTTGTCCCTCCTCTCTTGTCCCCACAAGGAGTTGCTGGTACGTGACTCTTTCCTCAGGTGTTCTGCATTGTCTCACTTGAATTGCCCACAGATATATAACATTCCTTACTTGATCGTCTTAATGTTTCGTACCCTGATTCTGGATTGTATTTCTGTGTTTTCTACCTTACTCCCAGATCATATCTTGGAAATAGATTTCACAACAAAGCAGGTTCATTGAATTACTGCAATGGATTGAGCTCACAAGGTCCAGTTGAAGAGCAGAAGGAGGGAGAAGATGAGCAGGGAAGTCTGGATTGCGAGGGGTTGGTCCACCCACTGTGACAGTGTGCCTGTTCTACTGGGAGCTCACCACATCCAGCTGGACTGGGACTGAATGAGCATGCAATCAAACTGAACTCTCTGAATGGGGCTGACAATGGGGGCTGACTGAGAAGCCATTGATAAGGGCACTGGGACTTGTTTCTACTGCATGTACTGGCTTTTTGGGACCCTAGTCTATTTGGATGCAAAGCTTCCTAGGCCTGGATGTAGGGGTGGAGGGCCTTGGACTTCCCACAGGCCTGGCTTTCCTGCCCTCTCTTAAGGAGAGAGGGGGAAGGTGGAGCATGAGTGGGGGAACGAATGGGAGGGGAATGGGAGCAGGGGAGGAAGTGTAAATTTTTGAATGGAAAAAGTAAAAAAAAAAAAGAAAAACTAAAACAAAATTCTTCACTATGCAAATTATGTTCTCGTCCACATAGAAGTGAAAGTCCCACTGCAAGAATGTTATGGCAATATGGCCATTTTTATATGTTTGATACAGTTATAATGAAAATTTTCATGGTGAAGATGTAGGCAGAAACAACATACAAAGAAAGAAAAGGTAAAAATTAACATTTGCTATTAATTAAAAAAAATGGAAACAATTTTGACCTGCATACCTGATGTTGGCTTTATACTTACTGAAAATCACTAATAGGCTTTAGTGTATATTTTATTCCTTGTTATCAAAAAAATCAAAATGAAATTCCTTCTTTTTGATCTTACTCTTCCATAGGTCACCTTTCTTCTTTGATCTGCTCTCGTAACATCTTCAAATAAAGTCCCCGCTGCAACCTGATCACTGAAGTCTCTAGAAAGAAATGGGAGTATTGCCTCAGCACCCACATCTTACTAGTTCTCCAAGAAAATCATAACTGTGGGACTCTTCTCCTGCAGACAGTGAAATGGGGCTGTTTTCCTCAAAGCAGAAAGATTGCCTGTAATGGTAAATGGTAGCCGACCTTTACCATGGAGCCAGAAACAAGGGGTAGTTAACATTCCTTCATTCTCTATTCCCTTAATCTGTCCTGTAGAAGGCTAAAAAGTGTCTGCCAAGAGTCAGTGGATTACAGAGATCAAATTCCTCATTTGACTCATTATTTATGTGTTTATTTATGAGAGAAAAAATAAGATTATTCTAAAGGACTCAAATCTGCCTACTTCATGAAACTTGGACAAGCGTTGGCTCAGCACATTTGAGGTTGACTCACTAAGATACAAGGTGACCATCAGAGATACCACAAGTATTATTTAATAACATGGCTACCTCTCCTGCCAAGGAGCCATCACCTCTACAAAGATTCAGTATAGGACAGGGAACCTTCTACTACAATGTAAACAATGAGACCTTAGTGCTGAGGGACAATGGTTTTTTATTCTGTCACTTGATTTATTTTTAATAAAATGTTGGTTGGCCAGTTGCCAGGCAGGAAGTAGAGGTGGGGTGACCAGGAAGGAAGTAGAGGTGGGGCAACAAGAATTCTGGGAAGAGGGAAGTTTAAGTCTGAAGTCATTACCAAGACACAGAGGAAGCCAGACACAGAGCAAGCAAGATGTCACTACCTTGCCAGAAAAGGTACCAAGCTACATGGCTAACACAGACTAGTATTATAGGTTAATATAAGTTATAAGAGTTAATAAGAAGCCTGAGCTACCAGGCCAACCAGTTTATAATTAATGTAGACCTCTGTGTGTTTTCTTTGGGACTGAACGACTGCAGGACCAGGTGGGACAGAAACCTTAGCCAACACCTAAGAGTCATTTATAGACACACATAAGCTGTACAACATACAGTCTGCAGGATTGTGTGCACCGTACTGTTCTGCTAATGTCTACCACAAGTCTACACATACTAGGTAGCATTTTTTTAAATATGAAAGTAGTGGCATTTAGTCCATGTCATAGCTAATCTCAGTTGTCAACTTGACTGCATTGAGAGAAACTTAGACAGCTGGTGAAGTACATTTCCTTGTGTGTATTTGAGGATGTTTCTAGAGACTATTGGTATGTGGGTTAGTGAACTAAACAAAGACAGCCTCTGTGCATGGGCTGTACCAGACAATAGGGAGGCATCCTGGAGGGAATAAACAACAGTGGAAGAGGGGACTGGAGAGATGGCTTGGTGGGGGAAGAGTTCTTGCTGGGGAAATGTGAGGACCTGAGTTCAAATCTCTACCACCCATGTAAAAGTATGGGCATTGCCATGAAAGCCTGTAACCCAAATTCTGTGGATGGTGGAGACAGGAGATTCATTGAGGCGTTCTGGCTTCCAGCCTAAGTCTAGGGTCACTGCAAGACTTTGTCTCAAGGGAATAAAGCCACAGAGTGATAAAGCAGGATACTGACTTCTTACTCTGTTCGTGAGCACAACATACACATACACACATATACATACACATGCAGAGAGAGAGAGAGAGAGAGAGAGAGAGAGAGAGAAAGGGAGAAAGGGAGAGAGAGAGAGGGAGGAAAGGGGGAAAGACAGAGAGATTTAATAAAAGAGAAAAAAATCTAAAAGGCAGACAAGGGGGAATAATGTACACAGTGAACACTGACGTCAGCAATAATGTCATTCCCCCTCACCCAATGCCCATGGACATCAGAACCCAGATTTTTCAACTGTCAATTTAGACTTTCACCAACTTTTCAAGGGGCTTTGTACCCATACCTTCAGCCTCACACAGATATTGTATCATTGATCCCTCTTGTCCTTAGTTTTTCAGCTTAGCCTGAACAACTACTGGACCCTCCAGTTCTCCAGTCTACATAGAACCATGTAAATCAATGTAATAAATCTCTCATCTAATTGCATATATTCTATTGTTCTTACTCCTCTCCAGAAGCTCTGACTCATAAGTTCTATAAATCCTTATTTATTCATATAGACTACTTACTCTAGTCCAGGCCATTAATAAGCTGTTTGAGATTCCTCAGTGAACAAGAAACTGTATGTCCTTCTTCAGATTGTGTTCTAAGGGTGGTGGTGAGGTGGAAGTGAAAAAGTAAAAATACACAAACACGGATACATTGTATTGCTATGATAAGAGGTTATAGAAAGCATTCTTTGGAAAGAAAACAGTAGAAGAAGGCAACATGGATTGGGTTTTGATATAATTTTTACATTAAGAAATAGTGATGGACTATGTGGCTTTACATAGCTAAATGATAATCAATACATTAATTCTTTATGATTAAATCAATGTTTTGTTCAACCATGGATCACAGTAGCATCTAACACACTGACAAACACTTAGAATATAACTGAAACCATTTGTTGACTTAACTTGTCAGATGCAATCTGGACCATGACTAGTGACTTCTCAGGACTTACATATAAGCCACTGAAACCCAGTGTTTTTCCGATCCAAGACATTCTTTTGAGTCTCCTTAAAAACAGTTGGCACATACTTATTAAAAAAAGAATTCATTATAAAATAATGTTCTGTGCCATCTCCTTCAATTTAGGTAATGTCTCCACTGAAGGATTAGGTCATAGTGCTATTTCTAGTGTCTCACAAATTTCAGCCTGTGTATAGAAACAGATGACTGCCACATGCCCAGGAGTGAAGGAGAGAGCAAATCATAGGTCTGTGTTTCTAAGTGGGCATAATGCTGTTTGACACACACAAAAAGATCCTGCAAAGAAGCAAGGTGATGATCTACATTTTTCTATCATCACTCTCACTTATATCTATCTATCTATCTATCTATCTATCTATCTATCTATCTATCATCTATCTATCTATCTATCTATCTTTCTATCAATCTATCTATCATCTATCTATCATCTATCTATCTCATCTATATGTCTATGTATGTATGTATGTATGTATGTATGTATGTATGTATCTATCTTACCATCTATATCTATCATCACTATCTATTATATATTTATCTATCTCTATCATTCCTAAACTCCAAATTAATAATCCAGAATGCTACAGCTTCCAAAATAGTTTGAGCACCAGCATAACACCACAAGTGGAAAATTCCATGCCTAACCTCTTGTGATCAGCCACTGTTAAAACACAAGGCACACTAAAAACTTTGTAAAATTTTCCTTTAGGCTATGTGTACAAGATATACACAAAACATAAGTGAACTTTGTAGTTAGATGTGGGTAATAACCCTGAGCTCTATTGTTCCTGAACTGAAAACAACAACAACAAGAACAACAAATCCAAAATAGTTTTGGTGATAACCACCTTGGATAGGAGGTATGCAAACTGTAGCAGTCTGAATTCTGGTTTTAAAGATGGAGATACTGCTGATGCTCTCATTCTCTTCCTACATCTAAGCTGCTACATCTTCTTTTATGGAGATAGTAACAAGCAGGTGATGAACTTGTAGTCAGACTCTTCTAATTAGGTTAAAGGTTACATTGCTATTACGGAATGATTTAAAATTCAGTGATCCAAAACAGGTAGAGAGGTCTATGCAGGTAGCGGAATGAGAGAAGAGACTCAAATTCAATTTTTAAAACTTTAGAGGTAGACATGACAGAGAGCACCTGCTCTAATGGTCTGTTTGTAGAAATAGCCTTGTATGGTCATATCTGCAGTGGAGACCGAGGAACGGAGAGCTGCCATGCATCCCTGAGCTAATTTTACAGAAGGGGAGAATATATTACAGTGGGTAATTTACATTTTCCTGTGTAATCTCTCAATCAGTACAGTATAAGAAAGGGTGTTTTTGTGTTTGCTTGCAACGTATTAGTGCACATGGAGAGGTCATTATAGGATTAAGCCAAGATAAAACCCCATCTCTCATATCCATCCCCAGTGTCTTCTGAAAACTCACATAAAGCAAATTAATACTTCATTTGCTTTAGTTAAAGTATAAACTGGCTTGAGAAATTCTCCTCATCTTTCTATGATTTCCTACGAAGAGTAAGAGGAGGTACTATTCATGACATAGGCTAATTTTGCTCAGTATATCTCATTTTGGTAGAAAATAAACTCTCCCAATGTTTTCACAGCAGCTCTTCAGTCACACATAAGCCAGTGCTTCTGCGTTGCACAGGTAGTTTTTAGCATCTTCTGTATCCTATGTGCACTGTACAGGTAGCTATTAGCATCTGCTCTATCCTATGTGCACTGCTTCCATGTCACACAGGAGGCTATTAGCATCTTCTGTATCGTATGTGCACTGCACAGGGAGTTATTAGTATCTGCTGTATCCTATGTGCACTGCTTCCGTGTCGCACAGGTGGCTTTTAGGATCCTCTTTATCCTATGTGCACTGCACAGATAGCTATTAGCATCCACTGTATCCTATGTGCACCGCTGTGCATGTTGATATTTGCAAGATCCTTTCGGAATGCAAGAAAATCTCCAACAATATTGCTGCAAATCAAATAGCTTACTTCACTGACTCACTCTGCTGGCAAAGAAATTACTTTTTGGTTATAAAAGCAATCCAACTTGTCTTTTTACTCTCTAAAGCTGATCTCAACAAGAAAAGTATGTCTTTCATGGATCCCTGGTGGGGAATACTTCAGATGACCTGGTTCAATCGCAAAAAAAAAAATCAAAATCAGTAAAGATGGGTTGGACAACTCAGAGACAGATCGCCAGGAAACCGCTGGGTCAAGAGCCTGAGTGGAAGCTAAGCCTCTACCTCTATTTAAACTGTCTCTTGTTAGAGAGCCCTTATAATTTAAATCTGAAGTCACCAAGTGGAATTATTCATTCAGTGTAATCAGACAAAACAGGAACATGAGCTGTAGGACTGTACAATAATAGAGGTGGGAGTGGGTCCTTTGAAACCCTTTGAGTTAAAATTTCTCTGTGCATAAGGCTCTTCTTTTTGTGTGCAGTTATATGTCAGAGAGACAAGATGTCCTTCAGCGAAGCAGAATCTGGATTTGTGGAGCACAAGAAACCCGATGAATAGACAGCGGTTCCAGGCATTGCTGAATCACTCGTGTGTTGGAAGCCCGGTTTTCTCCTAGGTAAAAGAGGAGGCAGTTCTGTCTGTTTCCACAGACGTCAGACAATTAAATGAAGCAGTGTGCTTGTGAACATGTCTTGTAAGTCACAAATGATGCCTCATGTGTAGAAAGTTAGACATTTTCTTCTTATTATTTTACAAGTATTCTAAGTCAAGCAATCGCTTAATGTGGTCCCTGGATCGCTATCAGCCTGCCTATCCTCTCCAAACTCTCTCTTTGCTTTAGACAACTACTGCTCACTTTGTTCTTGTCTCACTCCTGTTTCCTGTCCATAGGAACCACAAAATCCTTGCTCTTGTCTCCCAGAGCGCCGGTGCCAGCCTCACCTCCTTGCCTCCCAGATAAAGACTGCTATCGCCACTCACTTGTTAATCTAATGACCTTTAAGCTCAGTTGTGTTTCATGAAGGCAACACGTTCTTTGAGGCAAGTACATTTTTTCCCCCCGCACTGGTTTAATTTTAGCTGCATGAGCCAGAAGGGAGTCAAATCACACACGAGGTCACAGGCGCAGTGGGGGAGAGAAAGGCGCTCAAGAACACATTCCTCGGGAGTCATCGCCTGTTTCATTTTCTATTGCAAAGAGCAAGGCCACACTGATTTTAAAGGAAACTCAGGAAGAGGTAAACAGTACAACTCTCTTGGGACGGCACCGCTGGGTGTGAATAGCACAAAATACAAGTCGGCTTCAATAAATTGGTTTCACAGATGATTTATCAAATTCTCATTTCTCCCAATTTTTAACAGAGTACCTTTGGACACATCAAAAGCCGACTTCCCCTCATCTTTCTGCTCTGTGATGAAGGCCTAGCAGGGATTTTTCTCAAATTATTATTAAGATTAAACATGGTACACGATGTGAAATACTCTGCCGCGGGGTGATTAACGAAGAATTATTTGGTTACAAAATCACACGGAATAGGGTCTATTTCTGCATCTATAACTCGGGGTGGAGAGTGGCCATATGTATTTACTGAGTTCCAGAGAGATCAAAGAAGCACCTCATGGCTTAGGTGCAGACAAAATCCCCAGAGCACTGGAATAATCCAGCAATCTTGACAAGTGAAATCCCTTCTATGACAGTCAGGACTGGCAGACGTTCATCCTCTGGTACAACCCAGTAAGGGACAGCATGCTCAGAAACTCTCCATGTAGTTTATTTGTTTTAACAACAGCTTGAGCTCTTTGTACAAAGTATTAGGAGCCATCAAAACCCACCTATCAGTAGCTCCTGCTCATTAATCACAATCTTCCTACTGCAGACTGAAAGAAGGAGCCGGATCACTACTCTTTCATGAAATAGAGGTGATACCATGCCACACATGGGTCTTCTTTGGTTTCTTTAAAAGATTCTTTTGTAAGTTGAGGTTGTTCACTAAGTTTCTGTTAGTTTCTTAGTCTTTTTCAGTGGTTAAGAGTGCTGGCTGTTCTTTCAGAGGACCTGGGTTCAATTCCCAGCCCCCACGGGACAGCTAACAACAGTTTGTAACTTCAGTTCCAAGAGATCTGACTCCCTCACACAGACACATAAGCAGGCAAAACACCAATGCACATTAAAAGAAAAGTCCCCCTAAAGTTTGGTTGTACAACTCTGCACCTGCTCCCATCAGTTGCTGGATGAAGTTTCTTTGTTCTATTTGATAACAATTCTGCTAGGCTCTGTTCCCAGAACACAATGCAGCCAGGACAAACTGTAGGTCTGAGGTTTTGTGGCTGGGTTGGTATCCCAATCCCAATCTTTCCAATTGAAGCCTTGCCTGTTATAGAAGTTGTCCAGTACAGGCTCTGTGTCCCCCATTACCAGGCGCCTTGGCTAGTGTTATCCTTATAGATTTCATTGAGTTTCCATTGTACTAGGTTTCCACCTTGCCCCTGAAATACCCCTCTCATTCCAGTCATTTCTCCCAAGTATTTTCTCCCCATGCACATACGTGTTCCCTCCTATTCGAACCCCACCCTCCTCCAGTCCTCCTGAGAAATCTATTTCAGTTTCCCCTTCCCAGGGAGTCTCTTGTATTCCCCTTAAGCATTTAACCTCTCTTGATCTGTGGCCCATACCCTGTCTACTTTACAGCCACTATCACCTATAAGTGAGTACATACTAAACATTTTTTCCAAGTATTTATTGGTCACTTGCATTTCATTTGAGAAGTGTCTGTAACACATATAAAGTCGTAATAGCATGCCTCTGTAAAGATGGTTTGATTTTACAGTCGTCGTTATCACCCATCAAGAGTGCCGTGTGTTTTGTATACAAAGCAGGTCAATCAAGAGTGGAATATGCTTTTCAAATAAACTTGGCAAATAAACTTAAAACGAGATCATTAAGATGAAGAAAACTAGGCACCCGACTTCAGAAGCTTCTGTTCATTTCTTATATTCTTTCTATCTCTTTCAAATCTTCGTTGACATGGCCTTTTCTCTTGCAGCGGATGGGCTTTGTGAATAGCACGAGTGTTGATGCATTGCGCTGTACTCTGTCCACTTCTAGGAGCTTTCCCTTTGATAAGCCTGATTTATGTTGCTCCATTTAAAACCTCATTATCTCACAAAGTTTAGTCTATTCTGTAAATTTGCACTGAAAATCAGAGACTATTCATACTGCCGTGGTGCAACCCCTGTTACTTCACTGGTAAGTATTGCTCATTTGTTTTATTTTTATATTTTTTTTGTGTGTTTTTTCCTTCTTTCTGGCTTTATCCACTTATCTGAGTAGAGTTTTCACTTTAAATTTTCAAGTTGACTTTTTGTAGATGTATTTATTTTGTATGTAGGAATGTTTTCCTTGCATGTGCATATATTTGTACAATATGCATGCCTGTGGCCCACAGAGGTCAAAAGAAGGTGTTGGACTCTCTGGAAACTGGAGTAATAGCTGGCTGTGAACAAGAATATGAATGCTGCGTCTCCTTCTGCTCCTGATTTGGACCTTGAGATTTCTGTCCGGTGCTCCCGTGTGGGTCTCTGTCTCTGTCTCCTTTCATCGCCTGATGAAGGTTAATATTCCTGAGGATGCCTATGTGTTTGTCTTTGGATTCACCTTATTTAGCTTCTCTAGGAACATGAATTATAGGCTCAATGTCCTTTATTTATGGCTAGAAACCAAATATGAGTGAGTACATCCCATGTTCCTCTTTTTGGGTCTGGCTTACCTCACTCAGGATAGTGTTTTCTATTTCCATCCATTTGTATGCAAAAAGGAACTCAGGACCACGAGGGGTGCACCCACACACTAAGACAATGGGGATGTTCTATTGGGATCTCACCAAGGCCAGCTGGCCTAGGTCTGAATAAGCATGGGATAAATCCAGACTAGCTGAACATAGCGGACAATGAGGAATACTGAGAACTCAAGAACAATTGCAGTGGGTTTTTGATCCTACTGCACGTACTGGCTTTGTGGGAGCCTAGGCAGTTTGAATGCTCACCTTAGGAGACCTGGATAGAGGTGGGCAGTCCTTGGGCTTCCCACAGGTCAGGGAACCCTGATTGCTCTTCGAGCAGATGAGGGGGGGGGACTTGATCGGGGGAGGGGGAGGGAAATGGGAAGCGGTTGTGGGGACGAGGCAGAAATTCTTAATAAATAAATAAATTAAAATAAAAAATAAAAAAAAAAAAAAAAAAAAAAAAAAAAAAAAAAAAAAGAATATGAATGCTGGGAACTGAACCTGGGTCTCCTGCAAGAGCAAGTGCACTTACCTGATCAGTCATCTTGCCAACCCCTCTGCTAATAGTTTTAATCAGGCCTTTCCTCTTGTACCTAACGTATCTCTAATGCAAGGTACAACATACCTTCCCCCTTCCTTCCTGCATCTCTTTTAGGCTCAATGTGTGTTGTGAAGATCCATAGCAAGGATACCCCAGAGCTTCTCAACGGAGCCTGTTCATTGGAATGTTCCCAATCCCTTTCTTCCTCTTCATTCCCCATTTCTTTGCTTCTGCTGTTCACTTTGGTCATCTGTCAAGGCTGTAATTTCAGAGAGAGAGAGGAATACTAAAAAGGGAGCAATGTGTCCCCAGACTTGGAGTTCCAGTTCCATCTTGTTCTCAAACTGATTACCCTGTGACTTTAAATGTGCCACTTAATCATCCAAGCATCATGGTCTTCACCCACTACCGTTAAGGGCTTGAACTAGATGTTCCCGGAGACAGTTTCTTATTTTGACATTAACTTGTTACACCATGACTAAGATACTTCCTGTGTGGTTTTCGGTACCACACAGTAGCATATTGGGAGTGGAGTGCTTGATGCCCAGGGGATGGTAACTGGTTTCCAATGGGGCTGGTTATCTGAGAATGAGTTGCCTCAGCCAGTCTTCTAACAGCCGCCCATGCAGAGCCTTCATTGTGCCTTCCGACTTATCTCACACACCTCTTTCCGGAACATTAAATACACAGAAAAACCGGAGTAAATTGGGAGCATGGGGCCCTTTCGGGGAAGGTTGAAGGGGAAGGGAGGGGAGCAGAGAAAAATGTAGAGCTCAATAAAAAACAATAAAAAAAATCACGTAGCATGACTACACATTTGTAAGTGTTCATATTTGTAAGTCACTGTTGTAATTTTGGAACATCAGAGATTTGTGGCCTTTAATATTCTTTACTTTTCAGAGTTGTATATATGAATATATTTGTTCGTGATGGAGCCTGATCACCTGCAGGACAAGGAATATGAAGCTCTTGAAAGAGAAAATCTCTAGCTTATTTTAGGCGTCTCTGTCTCTGTCACATTCTTTTTTTTTTCCGCCCTCACAAATGCCCAGCATTTACTAGGGCCCGATATTTCACAAGCTCCGTGGCATCGCTGTGAGATGGGTAACAAACCAATTTCTATTTTATAGATACTAAAACAGAGACGCGGAGAGAGTGTGTGATCTGCCGCAGTGCTCCAGCAGCTTAGCCAGGAATGGCAGGAGAAAGATCAAGAAAAGAAAGAACCCATTTCCTCCGTGAGTCTCCTGTGCAGAGGATCAGAGCGCCAGAGCCCCGAAAGATCCTGAAAAGCCCACAGCCCACAGTGATCCTTTTAGGGAAGTTTGTATGTGAGCTCTTCTGGTCGAGATTTCAGGCTCCTGACGAAGGCATGCTTCTGTGCCGTGTTCTCCAATGCTAAAGCATCCTTCCTTATGAGCCACCAATAGATTCCAGCACTTACCATGCCCTTCTTAATTCTGGCGGCAGCCTTCTGTCCAGTTAGTAAGTTCCGTCATTGACTTTCCAGTCTCCAATTCATCTGAAGGCCTGGACCCAGTGATCTTGTGGAGGCAATGCTTCTCTATGTGATTTTATTGTGCCTGTTTCTCATCCTACTAACCCTATTATGGTCTGCTTTGATTTTCAAGGCTCTCCATGCTTGGACCCAATTCCATCAGTCGACCATCATTTCCCTACCTCTATTTAGCTTACAAACACAGAACTCTTCGGACTACATTATATTTTTACTTGTTTTCCCCCAAGTGGTCCTGGAATTCCCTTGTATAGCCCAGGTTGCCTCAAACTCCCCCTGATCCTCCTATATCTGCCTTCTGAGTGCTGAACTTAGAAGCTTTTTGTCAAAATGCTTAGCTTTATTTTTCCTTCTGTATCCATTCACTGGGTCTTATAACTCCCATACCTCCTTTTGAAACATCCATTGATGTTGATAGCAATATCTTTCCTGCAAATACTAGTTATCTTAGTAATTTAGTATCTCCTAGAATTGCTTTCCCACCATATTTGTGTGTGACTGCCACTCACTTAAACCATTAGCCTCTTGGAAGGGCGAAGATTGTGTTGTCTCTTTGGCTTATTTATAGGACAGCGGATGCTAAAGATCATCAGCAAAATAGAATGAAGGTCTAACCATCGAGTCATTAGTTCTTCAAACTTCAGTGGATTAGCTTTGTCAATTGTATGTGTGTGAGAGTGTGGGTGCTTTGAATTGGATGTTTGTTTTGTGGGAAAGGGTGGTCACAGTTTCGAAGAAAATGCTGCCAAAAGTTCATGTGTCAAAGGACTGGGCTCCAGCATGGCTCTGTTGACATGTGGAAATTTTAAGAGGTGACCTAGTGGGAGGTTTTATGTCACCGGGTTCATGTCTCTTCTCTCTCTTTTTTCTCATCCTGGCATGAGGTGAATTGTTTGCTTTGTTACTGCCATTTGCTTCCTGCCATTACCATTTGGTATTTCCAACAAGAGGCTGAATAATGAGTTTACTCGAACATGGTCTGGAACACTCTAGCACTATGAGTCAAATTCATCTTTTATCGTTATAAGTTGGTTGTTCTAGGGAGTTTATTATATAGTTGAAGGCTGATAGAAGACTCATAGACAAGAAAGGGAATATATATATTACACACACACATACAGAGCATTGTTGCTGTTTGCTTTTCTACAGAGCAGCTTATCCTCAGCCATCAGCTGAATTCTTAGAACCCCCCAGAATATTGCATCTATTAACCAGAAGCTGTTTTGTTGCTTATGAAAGCAATGTCTGGGGCTTGAAAAATGGCTCAGTGGATAAAATAATGTTAAAAAAATAGAATTTCATAACAGCCATTCTCTCAAATGAGTTTAGGCAGGTGCCCAAAAGGGTTCATGCCTGATACATTGCTGTGTTGAGTGAACAGACATCACTAATCCAGACTCAAAAGGGCCTCTGTATGAATGGAAGCCTGGTGACCTGGGTTCCCAGCACTGGAACCTATGAGAACTGAACTCAGAAAATTGTCCTCTGACTTCACATGAGCATTGTGGCATGTACCCTTTCCCTCTAAGAATAATCATAAAAATTTAAAAGCAATATCTTCCTTGTCAAGGTAGTGTAGCATTTAATTTTCTCTCTGATTGCTTTCTCATGCTCTGCACATCCTAAACCCTTGTTTTTCATTCCCTATAAATAATTTGCAGCCAAATCTTTAACTTGGATAGTGCATGAGCCATTATGGCATACAACCAAAGCTCATTCTTCACAAGTGGCTAGAATTCGTTTGAGAATGTGGCTAAAATAACAGAAACCCTTTTCTCTGAGGCAGATAAGGTGTGGACAGATCTTACCACATAGGAAATTTTTAAATAAGCAGTCTTCATTTTGTAAATATTATTTTGATCTAGAAGTCATGTAATATTTAAAATGTCCCAACTTTTAAATATGACTATTTCTCCCAACTTTACAGGGTTGTGTTTAAAAATTGTAAAAAAAAAAGTCATATAAAAATTCATAAAAACTCATACATAGGCCTCTTTGAGTCTGGATTAGAGATGCCCGTTCATTTGACACAGTGGTCTATCCAGCAGAATTTTTTTCTTGGCATCTATCTAAACTTATTTGAGAGGATTACTGTTGCAAAGGTCTATTTTGTAAATGTTTGCACATATTAAATTGAAACTTACCTTGCCATAATTTCTAGTATTGCTGTGCACTCCAGACAGAATACTCGGGCTATAGAATGTTCTCCATATGATGAAATGATTCCAAAACTATGTTGTTCAATCTGCTAGGTCCCAGGCACATGCAGCTCTGAACACTAGTGACTCCAAATGCTAAATTATACATTTTGCTTAAGTTTAAATGTAAAATCACATTTGGCTAATGCCTACTTGATTCTGCAGGACAACTTCAATACTTTGCAAAGTATGCAAGCAACCATTTTCACATGATAGTTATCAGATTTTACTAGAGGTAGGTGCTTATATATTCTAAGACATGTTTTAAACTCCTCAGTAATAGGTTTGCATGTTAGCATTTATTTTGTTACTGCTGCTGTTGTTGCCATTATCCTCTTTATTGCTAATGTCTTTCTTCCGTTTAGCTTCTATAATTTTTCGTAGGAGTTTCGTGGAGTTATTTCACAATTATAGAATATGTGTACCAACATGTAAATTGCAGAATTTGGGGACATAAAGCATGAGGATTTTTCATAGGCAGATAAATCTTAATATTTTTTATTAGTGTGCATTCATTGTAGAAAGTGGAGTTTTTCATGATGGCAACTTTGTTCAGGGATATCTTATATAAGGCTACCCCATTCACTCCCCATTACCTTCTGCAGTCTCTTCTCTCATAGTGCACTAGTCTGTTTCTTTTTCCCAAAGTGCTGGCCTTATTTGTGTGTGTGTGTTCCTTCTCATCTGCGTCCTTACCACATTTGTGGCTATTTTTTCTTTTTTGCCAGGATAAGGTGTAGGAGCTTATATAACACAGGCTGGCCTTGTACTTGCTTTATAGCCCAGGCTGGCCTTGAGAATCTTCCTGCATCTACATCCCAAGTGCTGGGATTACAGATGTGCACCATCACAGCTGGCTAGCAGACTCTATGTAATGAACACGAGGCTTTATGCATGCTAGGCAGGTGATATCTTAGCTGAGGTCCATCTCTAGTTTTGGTGGTTTGCTTTTAAGTGATAGCCAATTTGGCAGATGGTGGAATCACAGTGTACTTTTGATTTTCATGTCCCTGATGGCCAAGGATGCTGAGGACATTTTCTTATATCTGATGGTCACCTGAAGTTCATCTTTAAAGAACCATTTTTTCTGGGAGGAGGTGGAAATTTTAAATAAATGAAAATAAAGTAATAATAACAATAATAAAAGAATCATTTCTTCATTCATTTGCTCATTTCTTTTGCTAACTTACTGATGGCATGATTTCGGAGGTGTACAATACTTTTGTCATATAAATAATTAGTAAAGATTTCCCCCCTGTTTTGCTGTCTGTTTCTTCACACAGGTCACTGTTTCCTCTATGCAGAAGTGTTTAGACACATATTCTGTGTGTTCCATGCAACCCAACTTTTCAGTTCTTGCAGACACTCCTGAGCTACTAGTCCTTTCCATAAAGTACTTGCCTGTGCCTACATCTTGAAGTATTTTACTCTAGCAGTTTCAGAGTTGTTGATCTTATAGGAAAGTTTTTGATCTATTTTGAATTGATTTTTTTTATTGAAAAAAAATTTTCCGCCTCCTCCCAGCCTCCCATTTCCCTCCCCCTCCTCCCACCCTTCTCCCCCTCCTCCCACCCTTCTCCCCCTTCCCCCCACTCCTCTCCCCCTCCCTCTCCAGTCCCAAGAGCAGTCAGGGTTCCCTGCCCTGTGGAAACTCCAAGGTCCTCCCCCTTCCATCCAGGTCTAAGAAGGTGAACATCCAAACTGGCTAGGCTCCCACAAAGCCAGAACATGAACCCAGTGCCATTGTCCTTGGCTTCTTATCAGCCCTCATTGTCTGCCATGTTCAGAGAGTCCGGTTTTATCCCATGCTTTTTCAGTCACAGTCCAGCTGACCTTGGTGAGCTCCCAATGGATCAGCTCCACTGTCTCAGTGGGTGGGTGCACCCTTCGTGGTCCTGACTTCCTTGCTCATGATCTCCCTCCTTCTGCTCCTCATTGGGACCTTGGGAGCTTAGTCCGGTGCTCCAGTGTGGGTCTCTGTCTCTATCTCCATCCATCGTCAGATGAAGGTTCTATGGTGATATACAAGATATTCATCAGTATGGCTATAAGATAGGGTCATTTCAGGTTCCCTATCTTCAGCTGCCCAAGGAACTAACTGGGGACATCGCTCTGGGCACCTGGGAGCCCCTCTAGATTCAAGTCTCTTGCCAACCCTAAGATGGCTCCCTAAATTAAGATATGTGCTTCCCTGCTCCCCTATCCAACCTTCCTTTATCCCAATCATCCCGTATCCCCCAAGTTCCCCCCATCTTCCCCTTCTCACTTTTCTCTCCCCATCTCCCCTTAGCCCCCTCCCACCCCACCCCCAAGATCCCAATTTTTTGCCCGGCAATCTTGTCTACTTCCCATATCCAGGAAGATAACTATATGTTTTTCTTTGGGTTCACCTTCTTATTTAGCTTCTTTAGGATCACAAATTATAGACTCAATACCTTTATTTATGGCTAGAAACCAATTATGAGTGAGTACATCCCATTTTCATCTTTTTGGGTCTGGGTTACCTCACTCAGGATAGTGTTTTCTGTTTCCATCCATTTGCATGCAAAATTCGAAAAGTCATTGTTTTTTACCGCTGAGTAGTACTCTAATATGTATATATTCCACACTTTCTTCATCCATTCTTCCATTGAAGGGCATCTAGGTTGTTTCCAGGTTCTGGCTATTACAAATAATGCTGCTATGAACATAGTTGAACAAATGCTTTTGTCATATGATAGGGCATCTCTTGGGTATATTCCCAAGAGTGGTATTTCTGGGTCTAGGGGTAGGTTGATCCCGAATTTTCTGAGAAACCACCACACTGCTTTCCAAAGTGGTTGCACAAGTTTGCATTCCTACCAGCAATGGATGAGGGTACTCCTTCCTCCACAACCTCTCCAGCAGAGGCTATCATTGGTGTTTTTGATTTTAGCCATTCTGACAGGTGTAAGATGATATCTCAAAGTTGTTTTGATTTGCGTTTCCCTGATCGCTAAGGAGGTTGAGCATGACCTTAAGTGTCTTTTGGCCATTTGAACTTCTTCTGTTGAGAATTCTCTGTTCAGTTCAGTGCTCCATTTTTTTAATTAGTTTAATTAGCATTGTAAAGTCTATTTTCTTGAGTTCTTTATATATTTTGGAGATCAGACCTTTGTCTGTTGCGGGGTTGGTGAAGATCTTCTCCCAGTCAGTAGGTTGTCTTTTTGTCTTAGTGACAGTGTCATTTGCTTTACAGAAGCTTCTCAGTTTCAGTAGGCCCCATTTATTCAATGTTGCCTTGAATTGATTTTGATATGGAATGAGAAATGCAGATGTGATTCCATTCTTCTACATGTGGAAAAGCTGGTTTCTCTCTGATGGAAAGGATATTTTTTAAAACAATGTATGTTTTTGACATCTTTTTCAAAATTAAATGTTGCCGAGATGGGTATGGTGACTCACTTCTACCATCAAAGCATTCTAGGAGGCAGAGGCAGGAGGATTGCTCTGAATTTAAAATCAGTCTAGGCTACACAGAGAGATGCTGTCTCATAGGCGTTTGGGTGTGTTTCTGGGTTCTCTAATCTATTATGTTGGCCAGTACAAGACAAGAACTTTAAAGGAATAATTGCCAGTTTGGGTGATTTTGCCTTACCAGAGATATTTGATAATGCCTAGAGATGCATTCCAACCCTCGCATTTGAGGGGCAGTGTGCTTGCCCATCTAGTGGAAAGGGGACAAAGATGCTGCTGACCATGCTGCAGTACACAGGGCTGAGTCACCCCACAAAACTTATCATTCTAGACTGTCAATGCTTCGGAGGCTGAGGAGGTCTAGTTCATGCAAACAAAAGACATATCACTTACTTCAGCACATAAAAACTTCCTTCACTTGGAAGGAAGGGGAACGAGTTAGGTAGAAGGGCTGAACTACATCCATGAAGCATTAGGAGCTGCATGTGTGGCTGTAAAGTCCTTTGGGAACTCCGTTGTGTCAGTGCACACATCAGTAAGCCTACAGATGCAGGGCATCTTCTGAATGTCTTTATTCCTCCCCCTTCTCCCTTGGAAGCCATGACTGTAGGTGTTCTTGTTACCACTGTTAGATCATGACAGTTTTAGCTCCTCTTTGAACATCCTTTTCTCATCTCTCCCTTTGTGTTCTTGAGACAAGGTAAACCCTCATAACCCAGGCTGGCTGGAACTTGCTGTATAGTCCAGGCTGGCTTTGAATTTACAACCTTCCTTCTTCTGTCTCTATCATGCTACAGTTACAGGCAAGCCTCTTTTCACTTTATGCTTATACTATATTTCTACATTGTCAACTTCATAAGAGAGACATTAGTCAAATTGGGTCCCTGTGAAGATGACATGTTGGAAGAAGACTTCTTCAGCTCTGCCTTTGGCGGGACTCCTTTCCTCAGAAATGTTTTACTTGGTAGTGTGTGAGGCCAGCTAATCTTTTCCCTCATCTTGAAGCAGGAAATAATTATTACAACCTGGGGAAAGAGCCTGGTGAGCTAGCCAGAAGGAAATCTGACACTTAGTGAAATGTACCTGCTTCCGGTTCAGGCCTAGCATGAAATTTCCTGAGGTTCATAGGAAGGTTCGTCAAATTTTGGCAATTCTCTTAGTAGTGTCAGATTCCAGAAGAAATGTACAAGTTGTACCTGGCTTCGAATTGCGAGTGTGAAAAGTTAAAGCAGGCCAAGCAAGAAGGATTCTTGAAAGACTGAGCAAATGCTTGCCTGTTTTCACTTTGGCTAACTTATTGGAAGAGGCAATTGACAGAATCAGACCTCTGGGGAGACACATTTTGGAACAAGCCATGAAGCCTTTCACGACACATGGGCATTTCAATTGACCTGGCTGCCATTGCTGCACCAACAATTTCACATTGTTCATTACCACATTGTAGCCAACGGTTCCCACATCCAAAGCCAAGCTGGGGGGGAAATATTCTCCCTGGGTTTTTTTTTTTTTTAAAAAAAATAAGAATGCACAGGACATTTCCCATGAGGTTCCAGAGACTCAAAAAGAAAGTATCATGATAAAAATCAAGAGGGAAAAAATATCCTTAAAATACTGTTCACGAAATGAATTATGGCAGACTGTGTAGGTCAAGAGAAAAGTTGTATTTTTGGGTTCTATTAGCAGTGCTGGACTTTGAAACAAAAAAAGGTAGGAAACTTTGTCCTGATTTGAGCAGATTCGAGGTCTAATAAACCGCACAGAGTTTGAAAAACTCTTTGCAAACCTCTGCCCATGCATTTAGTACCAAAGGTTTGCTTTGCACAGATCCCAGGGGCCCTGACTGATGGCAGCCTTGCTAAGTCAGCAAAGGAGACCGCATTCCACTGCCTTGTTCCTTTTAAAGGAGCCCCGTTCTGGCAGAGCCTTGAAATCATTAGAGCTTCATGATAAAATTTCTGGCAATTTAATTAACACAAAGACATTTGAATAGTTTCTAGTGTTTTGTAATCTTCTGTCTGAGTACCGTATAATCAAGGACATTCAACTGGAACAGAATTAGCTTGCTTTAAAGACACCCCAAACAAATTCATACATGCTGAAGTTATTTAAGCATCGGCACTGAGAAATGGATATGGCTAAAAGAGATGAATAGAATTTCTCCACAGTGTCTTTGATTGAAGGGAATGCTCCTACAGTGTTATTGATCTCTGGGATAAATAAAAACACTGGGGTTTAAAATTACATTGATTATTACTAACTACTCCTTTTTCATTGAGAGCAACACAAGGTCCATCAACCAAGATCTATAGCCACAAATCAAAGGCCATTTTTCAGTGTTCAAAACATGGTAAAACATACTGTTACTGAATTTATCTTCTCAAGTACCCCATCACAGAGGTAGCACTGGCTGTCAGAGCTGACACCGATAACATGAAGAGTGATGGTAAGTTATTCTTTCTTGGTCCGTTTTGGTAACTAAGCATGCTGAAATGGTGATTGATAGTTAGCTCCAAGCAATTTTTTCCCCCTCCAAAGGTCAGGGTTTTAAAGGATTTTGCTGAGTTAGATTTAAAATAGCAAAGTAGAAAAACATAAATTTACCCTAATTATTGATGCTAAAAACCAATTTTCAAAACATTCCCAGGGAAGTTCTATCTTTGGGCTCAAATTACCAGGAATTGTTCCATTTGTTTCAACAAGAGATTTGTTCTTTAAAAATGCCCTGGAGTGCTCTGTTTGGGTAAGTGTGATAGAGATTAATACCTGAGAAAGTTCAAAGTCTCTCTCACAACTTCTCAGCCCCACTATTTCTCTTTGGACTGAAAACCGGTGTGAGTCAGGGCTGAAATTGGTGTGTAGCACCAATGCCACGGTAGGTTTCTAGCAAGTAGGGACTATTGACTATTGCTCCCTGCAGATGACTGGTGCCCTCCATTGGGTGAACTGGTTATGTAACTTGGTGAAAGAAAAACGATTCAGAGGGCACAGGAAAAGCTAAGTGATGTCATTGCATGTATGAAAGATGAGACCACATTGATACTACAAAGTACTCTTTTCTATTTCCAGGTCCTTAGAAATCAGGTTGCAGCATTCTCCATAAAACTAGCAGCAAAAGCCAGCCTTTCCTGAAGGGTGATGATTTAGTGATCTGCCCGACTGACAGCAGAAATGAAGCCAGCTCACTAAATAGCTTAAAAAACAAAGACGAGGGGGGGGGGGAAGTTGAGTGGGTAAGGTGGTAAGAGATAGATCTAGAGGAGTTGAAGGGGGTAAATATGATCAGAATACATTGTAGGAAATTTTCCAGGAATCAAGAAAATATTATTTCTAAAATGAACTCGGCTCTTTTTCTTTTGAACCACTTCTTACGTGTGAATGAAGACTTGCTCAAGGAAATTCATGGGAGACCTTGGGAAGACAAAACAAGTGGAAGAACATTTCTTCATGGAGTTTGGAGTCAATCTAAAGCTTAGGGTGGTAGAATGTGCTTGGATCAAGCAACAGAGCTGTATTTTAAAGGGACTGGGTAATTTTATGGCCAATAACAGTATTTGTAAGCCAGCACGCCAAGTATGGAGAACTCCAATCTCATGTTTTGAAGACTGAGCAAGTGACTGCAGGTGTCCATAAGGAATGTTTCTACTACATTCATCATGTCAAACCAGTCTGGGCAAATTACCTGCTTTTCCTGACTGAGAAGCATGAGAAATTGGTCATGGGAAATGGCCTAAGACTAAGTTAAATGTCTGACAGGGAGGTCTTTTGTGCTCCTTTTCCATCATCTAAAGGATGGAGGTATGAGGGGTGTGCCGGTTTGGGTGCAGATCTGATGGAGAAGGCAGGATGCTATAAGGGATTAGATTTCGATGGTTTGGGTAATTTGTGGCTGACAACTGTATTTCCATTACCCACTATTAAAAGAGTGAGAAAAGACCACGGCATGCCAAAGAATGATGTCAGCTAAATGCCGACTGAAGGGACGGTGAGCCCAGGAACTTATTCTATTTCTAATACATATTTGTATGAGTGCACAGCTCAGTAAAGCCTCCATCGTCTCAGTGCATAATGCCAGTGGAATTATGGAGTTTACTTTAAAAACTGCTCATAAAAATGCTGGATGAAATTTAATGTAAAAAACGGTTTAGCAGTACCAGCAACTATGGCAATAGGAAATAAACTGTTGAAGCCCTCAAAGGAAGCAGGTCTAGCTGGAGCTCCATTCCAAGACTTTATAAGGAGGAGCTGGAAGAACATTATGGAAAAGGAGCTGGACTCACCATGGTCCTTCATCTTAGGTATTGAAGACAGCATAATACCAAGGTTAAATGTCTTTCAAAGATTGCTTCCCAAATCCTATTGTGTAGGGATGGGATATCTGAGCTACAGAATTGTTCTAAGACATGCAGTTGAACTACTTATAAGTAGTCCGATATTGTAATGCTTTAACCAGCAGTTTCTTCATCCTTCAAATGGCAAAGTTATTGGCAAACACATTAAATCTTAGCTGATGATTTCTTGCCTATTAACAGTTTCTTATTATTGGAAACAGTGGACTATCAAGTAGTGATCATTAAGCAACAATGTGTCAGTCATTTAAAATTCATCAATAACGCGTACAACTACAAATACAGCTGGCTCATTTCTTTACTAATAGTTGAGATAACTAGAATAGAAATCTCCAAAAAAAATAATAGCCTTTTTTAAAAAGCTAACCTCTGCAGACAAGTCACAGCTAAATAAAAGTATGTAATCACCATTAGGATTCTTGATACATTAATGTGTGGGTTGATCCTCATTAATATCTTGAGATGCTTAAGTAATAACAGACTAAACCAGTGTTCCCAGCAGTCTTAGCGTGAGCTGCATACACTCAGAGAGGCAAGAGTGAGGTCGGATTTGTGTCTTCTAAGAACTGTAATGTCGGTAAGTGCTCACATTACAGGTGGGTTGTGTGGAAATGCAAAATGTTGCCTTGATGTCTCCCACCTGGAAAGAGAAAGATTCAACAGTCATTTCCATCCATCTCAGGCAGGGCTTTCCGTTAATAAGGTAATGCCTTTAAGTTCTCTGAGGTTTGAGGGAGAGAGGCATACTGGGAGAAGAGTTGTTATTATTTCTGAGACCTCCTGTCTCAAGCCAGCTTAAAGGCAGAGGCTCCCAAGGCGGTACTGTAACAGCAGCCCTAATAACATGCAGTTACAGCGTATCTCGTGTGAGGCCCTCTGAAGGCATTATACATGTTCATTCATTAAACCTGAACACACCCCAGAGATAGGTTAACTGCTATGATACCCTTTTATGCCAAAGTAAATGAAAACAAAGGGGGAAGCAAGTTAGTGAAGACCGTATGACGAACCCGTGATGAAACAGGAGCAAAGATCTAATGTACTCTGGTGAGCTGCTGAAATAGCTTCCACATTGGCATGAGTATTCAGCTATGCATATGTGTGGTTAATTTTGTGCCATCTTATTCTAGAAAGAGCTAATGATCATTCATGATATATACGATGTAACTAGAAAACATACATTGAATACAAGTGATGGGAGGGATCATGCAAAGAAAATGAAGAAAAATTAGATGACGCTTGTGACAGAATGCACTTTGTTTTACATGAATGAGGTCTGGCAAATGCCCTCATTAAAAGTACATTTTTATGTGAAGGGAAGTGTGTCGCTCCCTCTCATTCTGTCTGTGTGCTTTATGTAGAAAATAATCTGTATCTAGGAAAAGAAAGGACTAGAGAGAACATTAATTAAAGGGTTGGAAAAGTAGACTTCAAGCCAAATTGTAGAGTAGGGAAAGAAGAAAGAATCCTTCCTCCAGTTACCTCCTTTCTAGGCCAAATGTGGAAGTTGACATTTCCTTACTGTCTGGAGAGGTGACATCAAAAGCTATGAAACAGCCTAAGCAGAGTCCTGGGCAGTGACAACAGAGATAAGGCGCTGCTCCCTGTAGAAAGGTTAAAGGTAATGAGTAAATTGACTCAAATGGGGCCATGATCCAACCCACAGTGTGGGCAGTTTGTAGGCACACTGGTGTGTTGTAATGTCTCTTGGGCAGCAGCTTGTGGGCAAACAAAGCCAGCCAAAGTGCTGGCACATGTATAGATAGCACCAACACAGGTGACCAAAGTGTCCATTGAGCCAAGACGGTGCTCCTCTGTCCCTTTCTGATAGTATTTCCTTCTACCTCCAGCACCCCACCAACTCTGTGAATGCCACCTCCAGCACCTCACCAACTCTGTGAATGCCCCTTTCAGCTCCTTAGCCACAAACTCTTTTTCCTTTAGGCTTTCATAAAATGAATATATCTAGTGGACCAGCATGGCTCTGATAGAATGATTTCTCTGAGGTAATTAACATTAAGCCTTTGTCATACTACCCTGACCTCATTAGGAATAGCATTTGAGATGTGTGTGTGTGTGCGTGCGCATGTGTGCACGTGCGTGTGTCTCTCTGTGTGGGGGTATACACGTACATTTTCTTATTCTTATTCCAGAGTCATAGCCTTACATATGTTTGTGGCATCTGTGGAAGGAACCTAGATATAAAATATTAAATTCAGGTCTCTTAATATCTTAAAATCAGCCTAAAGAGCAAATTCATAGCTCTGGAGGTCTAAAACTGCTAGCATTTCTTGCACACATCCTCTGAGACTGGATTTCTTGTGTTCACTGGATTCCTGTCCTTGCTGAGTTAGTTCGGTTCAGGTATCAGTCAGCCTACTCTCCCACTTTTTCCGTCTGCTCCAAACCACTTAACCTCCATTTCCGTACAATATCTCCTTGCTCATACTAAAATTTTGAAACCAGAAAATTGAAATGCTTTTTAAAAATCAAGGTACATTTATAATCCAATAACAAGCTATTTCCTGATGGACACTAGCCTATCCCTAGTAGCATTTCCCTGCCCCCCCTTCCTTCTCTGTTGTTTTTGAGAAAGAATCCCAGTATATATCCCAGGATGGACAAGAACTCATAAAGTAAGCAGAAAAAAAAGACAAATAATTCTGATTTCATGAAGATTAAATTATAATAGGTCTTTGAATGAAGCCACTAGGGTCCTTGGTGAGTTTTCCTTTCTGTCACCTCTACGACAGACTACAATTGCCCCAATGAGTTTGTCTGACTCTTTTCTCACTTTACCTACTGGAGAATAGTTGACCTAGACTAAGATGCCTTGAGTCTTAGGTCACTAAGACATATTTGAACTCTGTTCTTAATCTACGGCAGCTACTTCCTTATGATGAAAAGGAAAGAGAACTGTTCTCTCTTATTTGGATGTGCATAGTTTAAGGCGTAGGTGTTCATTAGTAGGAAAGAAATCACCTAGCGTGGCGATACATAATTCTAAGTGGTTCTTATGAAGCAGCTGCCATTGAAAGTTCTTGCTTCTTGGCTTTCTTTTACCCAAGGTAGCAGACATAGTTTATAAAAGCAGAGGGGTCATGAGAACTTGACTTGAGAGAGAGGAAAGCTGAGGTCAGGTGTGCACACGGACGGAGTGGAACCTATTCTGCAAACACCTGGAACCTTAGTGAGGTTATTGTGTACAGCACAGGAAGAGAAGTTAGGTGGAAGGTCTCTCCTGGCTAGCAATCTCAGATTGTAAGCATTCAGAAAGAGCAAGCTGTGGTTTCTAGTGCTTACACACATAGATCAATAGTTCATGAGCAGAGTGTGTGTTTGCACACCCTGTCAACATTCACATTTGAACAAGAGAAGGGCTTTGGCATCTCTCAGAGCCTCACCTTGGTTCGAAGGCTTTGCCATTCCCATGTGTCTGAGGCATTGGGTCGTTGGCATGACTGTACCCTTGTCAACAGTTGACACTCACTCCAGACTTCATATGCTTTTTGCACATTCTCTCAGGGTTCCCTTGGCTCCCCACAGGGATCATGGGAGAAAGATCATATTTTACCATATGATGGTCAAAAGAAATGACCACCAGTGTAGAGAGACTTTTTTTGAGAGACTTTTTTGACCCTCTTCCCAGGTTGTAAATATGCACTAAATGCTCTGTTGTTGTATTCCAGGTTGTTAAAAATATTAGTATTCTTTTTATATGTCCATAGAGAATGCCTGGATGCTGAATAAAAGATTGGTGAATGGCATTTGAATTCAGTTTCCTTCAAAGTTTCAGGTAGACTATAGCTAGATTTCCAGGATGTAACACACACGACTTCTAGTGTAATTATTAGTAGGACCCCTCTTGTTACCTGGAGCTTCATGAGTACAGTTTTACTGTTCAAACTTGTATAGTCAGTCTTGTTTCCTGAACTCCCACCAAAAGCTCTACCAATAAGCTCTGTTGGTAGCGTTCTAGGGCTGCACTGGTTCTCATCTCCAAACCCTTCTGCCTTCTTCCTTCAAACTTGATCCAAAAGCCCCAGAACCACATAGCCAGGTTTAATACAACAGTGCTTACACTCACAATACCAACTTCCTTTATTTGTTACCTTTGACAAATTGCCCAAAAGCAACTCAGCGTGGAATAGTTATATTGGTTTACAGTTTTAGAGGGCTGTCAAGCCTGCTCTTGCCGGTCCTGTGGTTGAGTTTACTACTTTGGGAGTGTGTAGCAATTTTGTTGCATTGCAATTATCCAGAGAGCAGAGATGGAAACACGGACTCAGGAGCTGGAGTGTTAGCTCACAAAGGCCCATACCTAGTGTCCTACCTCTGTCAGACAATACCTCCCACCTCCCTCCCCGCTTCTCTCTCCCTCCCTTCTATCCTCCACCTTTTCTGCCTCCCAATATCTCCCAGACTTAAAATAAGGGCATAAGCTGGCATTTGCACTTTCAAAGCACTAGTTTGGAGGGGCATTTCAGATTCAAACCATACTAATGGCCATTGATTCTTCAGATTTACTAACTAAATTTACCTTCAGTTTATATGCATATGGTACTTTTGGGTCATGAGTTTTATATTTAAATGTAGGTATTAATCCAAGTTATCTCATTGTATGTATGCAAAAGAAGGAGCGCATGGTCGTTTGTGTCTTTAATACCTGTACTTGGGAGGCAGAGGAAGGTGGATCTCTGTTAGTCCAAGTCCAGCCTGAGCTATTCAGTGAGTTTCAGGCCAGACAGGGTTACCTTGTCTCAAAACAAACACACAAAACAAACAAATACAGTACAACCATAAGACTCAAAATCCAAAATTCTTCTGGTAATAAACAATGTGCATAAGAGACACTCAATATATATTATTAATTATATCACTAGCGCCACCACCACACCACCACACCACCACCACTACCACCTCCACCACTACCTCCATGACCACTGCCATCACAACACTGCCGCTACCACAGCAGCTGCCACTGCCGGCCCCATAGCCCCACCACCACAACAACCGCCCACCACCATTACACTCATTGTGGAGATCTTTATAAGAACATATTTCAAGAAAGAAAGAAAGAAATGAGAAAATCAAAGCAGCTGAGCAGTAGAGGAAAAATTTAAAATAAATTCAAAGAATAAAGTAAAAGTGCATATAAAAGAACTAAGATTCCAATAGAATAAAATGTTGGGTTTGAAAATAAGATTAAACAAATGAGTTCTAAAATAAAAGATAAAAGCGTGGATCATTAAAGTTGTAAAACTATAGGTGATTAAAGAATAAGATAAAATGCTTAAGCTCATAAGATAAAAAGTTTAAGTGTAAAAATAGATAAAAACTAAGGATTAGTAGGAATTAATCACTAAGTAGGAAAAATTAAGGCATTGAAACTAAAAATAAAGAGGATTAGAGGGAAATATGTTAAGGAGAAATTAGAAAGCTCCTGAAGAAAATAAAGACAGAAAAAAAAGTCTCTGATCATTTAAGAAATGAGTCTTGTTTAGAATGTTCATACAGTGGGATAGCACCATTCCTGAATCAAGATCTGAGAGAAGAGGGGATGAGGGGGATGAGTCCTACCCTGACTAGAAGCACAAAATCTACAGATAGTCTGCTATGCTCTATCTTACCAAAAAGCAAGTCTCCAAACAATGGTGAGTTTACATAGCCTGGATTTCTCTGATCCTAATGATTATAAGTCATGCTGTTTTGGAGTCTTGGTTATCCATTATGGGGTCTCATGGTTGAGGCTGGACTTAAATTTCTGGTTTTCCTAACTCTACCTTCCTTGAATGGAAATTATAAATATAGCCATACCCATTAAATCTCTCTTTATTTAAGGCAGTGGTTCTCAACCTTCCTAGTGCTATGATCCTTTAATAAAATTCCTCCTGTTTTGTTGACCCTCAACCATAAAATTACTTTCATTGCTGCTTCATAATTACAATTTTGTCACTCTTATGAATCATAATGTAAATATCTGATAAGCAGTATGGTCTTAGGTGTCTCCCATGAAAGGTTCATTCAACCCCCCAAAGGAGACATGACCCACGGGCTGAGAACTACTGATTTGAGGCATGAAACTTGATTTATTAACGGAGCTTATAGATGTGTTACCATTACAAGTTGGTGAAATGAGAGAATCTGAATCAAGAACAACAACCCTACTGATAGCAAATTATTTTTCTACTTTATCTCCTTCCTGTTTTCTGTAACCCCAACTTTTAAGATTCATTTTTATCAACGTGCATGTGCCTGTGTATGCATGCCATGTGTATACAGGTACCTGAAGAAGACAGAAAAGGGCTTCAGTTTCTTTAGAGCTAGAGTTACAATTGCTCTGTGGTCTGCCTGACGTGGGTGCTAAAAATCTAACTCAGGTTCTTTTGGCAGACCAACAAACATGCAGAGCCATTCCTCCAGTCTTAATAGATGTATACATGGATAGAAAAAGGTCTTAGTGGTTAAATAATTAGTTTTTTAACTATATCTCGTACATGGTTAGAACAACATTGAACACTGCTATATGCAAAGGATAGTTAATCATTGCCATTTCTCCCGTGGTATCATCTATAAAGTTGTTTCCCATAATCACACATTCTTAAGGTTTGTTGGAGTGAGCATAGCCTCTGAATTTCCTTGACATTAGATGCAGTGTATCACAGGAAAATGAGAAAACTGACTGACTTAGGGCTCCCCTTGCTGATATCTGTCCTTCTTTCCCTTATGGGGACCTTCATTTTGTCTTCCTCAGCTGAGCCTTATTTTGTTCATCACGAGGTCCATATGGAAATCTCACTACCTGGTCAACAATAAAATCTGATGTAGTGTCTGTGGCATCAGTCACAAAACATGACCACATCACCTGCAAATTAGCCAATCAGAGCATTCCCTGAGACTTTTCCTACTATCAGCAGGGGGCGGGAGAGAAATATTTCTCTTATAAGCCACTGTGAACTTTGGGTAGAGAAAGTTCAAAAGCTGAACCAAGAGGCAAACCTAACCCTGAGGGTCCAGCCCACCTCTGAGGCCATCATGTTCTTTTGATTGTCAGCATGTGCAGAAACTGTCTCCTCGGCTGCTTTACTCAGAGTAAAACAAATAGAAGGTGCTTGAGCCTTCATCTAATGAAATTTGTCTTTAAGCTTTTCGAGTTATCCTTTTCATATGCTAAGGAGTAAAGTAAGCTGTGTTGGTATATTTTCTATTGGCACATAGATCTTAGAACTTCTACACACATACAAATTCCAGAACTGTTGCAGAAAGGAGTTTTGTAATGCAGAATTTACTGATAAAAATATAATCTCCTCATTGGGAACCCCATGTTCACCAACAACCACTAGATCATTGGAGAGATTTATTCAACACAGGTTTGACTCCCAGTTGAGCATTTTTGGTGACCAGAGGACTCCATTTTTCTTGCATACTGCACTTATTTCAAAGTGGTGTTGACAGCCCTTTCATCTCAGGAAGTCCAGTTTTGAGTATGCCAATGACTCAGTTGAATGCATATAAATTCTCTGTGTTGGGTTCTCTATTGCTTCCACCAGTATTGAATTTCTTTTATCTGTTAGCAAATGTTTTTAACAATATAAATTTCAAATACTATGGCAATAGTTAGATACAGTGTACTTACTAGATGCCATGTTATTACTTCATTACGTTGGGCAAAACGGCTCAGAAAAATAATTTTCTGGGTAATTAATGTACTAGTGAAGATAAAAACTGAGCTCTGACTACTCTAGGTAGTTTTCTATTTATTCGCTTACAGGCCCCATTTTCCTCTCAGTGACTTGCTGGAAGAGTTCCATACAACAAAGGAAGAAAACAAGGTTCCAAAAAGTTACATAATTTCCCAGTCACTTAGTTCATTGTGGATAAGTTTGAGATTCAAGTCTGTATGTCTCTGGTTGCAAAGACCAATTTTTCCATTCTACCATATAGGAATACATATATATATATATATATATATATATATATATATATATATATATGAACATTCAAATAAGGATTTAAAGACTTGAAAAAATAAAATAATCTGAGATATCTTGATGATAAAAAGATAAATTTCATAGTAATGGTAATGTGCTAACATCGGCTCACAAATGGTGAACACTTGATTGAATCTACTTTCTCCTTTATTTTGTCTTATGTTTCTTCTTATGGACAGATGATCCAGTGTTAATCTTTTGGGAAAAAGAAAAGCTAACTTTAAGTAAAAAAAACTACTAGTCTAATGACTGAGCCATGCTCCACTGATTAACAACAATTGTCAGTTATCATGTACACCATTATCGTATTTACGATGATGGTGACTTGTAGGTGTCATCTTGATTATATCATGACATGCTAAGATATTTGGCTGAACATTATTACTGAATATGTCTGGTGTGGGAGGTTCTTCTGTCTATGTGTTGCTTTTATTGGTTAATGAATAAAGAAACTGGCTTGGTCTGATAAGGCAGAGTAGAGCTAGGTGGGGAAAACTAAACTGAATGCTGGGATAAAGAAGGCAGAGCCAAGGAGAAGCCATGTATCCCCACTGGAGACAGACACCGGGAATTTATCTGGTAAACCACAGCCTCATGGCAATACAAAGATTAATAGAAATGAGTTAACTTAAGATGTAAGAATTAGTCGATAAGAAGCTAGAGCTAATGGGGCAAGCAGTGATTTAAATAATATAGTTTCTGTGTATTTATTTATGGATATTGCAATCATGCAGTAGCCATCTTGGAGTGGACGGAGCAAGCAGACAGAGCCATATTGGCCCTAGTCACACCTGTTTAGCATTAAAAAAGGGGGGGGCACTTCTGGTCAGAAAATAATTACAGATACACAATAAGACAGATTCAGATAAAAAAAAAAGACCTCTAAATGGATCACAGTCTTGAATAATGTATATAGGCTTGGGAGAGAGAAGAAAAAGAGTATAGAGAGTTATAAAAAGAAGTTTAAATTGCCTTTGAAAAATTAAACAAAGTCTTTAAAAGAACAGAGTATAGACAGTCAATATAGATTAAAGGAGGTAAAAAAATAATAAGCCATGTAAAGTTGGAAACTACACAGAGAGTCTGGATTGTGTATATTATTGTGTTTTCTTTGAATTTTTTTTTCCTGTGAAGGAGCTAAGTACAAAGAGATATCTCATTGTAAGGGATGCTAAGAAAAACCAACATAAAGGTATCTTGACTTCAAAATTTGAGTTTAAGGATATGTTGTTTTGGAAAAGTTCTTTTGTTTCAACAGAAGATGAGAACTTATGGATTCCTTCCAGACTAATGTAGTTTGATGGACTAAAACACTCCCTGAAAGGTTTCTGTGAACTCCCCTAAAAAAAATGCTTCACCAAACAAAACGTGGGTGTTGGGAAAGAATTATGCCTAAATTCCCCAATATTGTTTGTAAATGTTTGTTTACTTTTAAAGGGGGATATGCTATAGAGATTTGCATTGGTATGGATCTTGTTTTATTGATACAAATTTAAGATCAATTTTGTTATATGTATATTTCTGCTCTTGATAAAGGTATTATGTTAGTACAGCTCATTTAAAAATGTAATGTATAATTAATCAATATAGGTTAATAGATAGTCATCTATAATAGTCAATCTTGTAGTCATGTTAGTTAGGTTTTCTAGATGTACAGAGATGTATTTCAGATGGATAAGCATTCTTCAACCCTTTCAAAGTCGTAACAGAGTATGGCAGTTAAAATGCTTAAGAACTTAGGACTTTTCATGACAATGAGACACATCTGCTCCTGGCAGCACCAATCCACTTCAAGAGGATGATGGACATCAAAGAGACTCCTTATGGCACTGGTTATAGCTATTTGGGCAAGAAACTGCTCTTGCCTCGATTGCTTGATGCTATGTTCTATGAAATGAACATGCGGGACCCACAGAAAAATGACTGCTGAACTTGCCTAAAGGAGAGACCATCCTTCGGGGTTACTGTGTCATCAAAGGTCTGCCAGACGTTCTGCCAGGACACAGAATAAAGTGACTGCTTCATGGAAAAGTCTGCTCTGTATTATGGACCTATAGACTGAAGATGGATGCTTCAACAATATAGAAGAACTTTGGGTTATTGTCCTGGCAGCGAGATGTCTCTGTCAATTCTAGAGTTGTGGAAGTTGCTTGCAAAGCACTTCCTGTTTACTTAAGTAATATTATATTCTTCTGGAGTCTTTGATGGAGTTAAAGAATAGATAGTTATAGTTCTTCTTAGTTATGATAAAAGATAAAGTAGATATAAACATTGTAACTGTAATTCTTGCGTGATACTTGTTTTGTTAGTAATTTTACTGTGTTAAAGTTAAAACCTTCCTTCTTATTTAAGCATAAAAGGGGAAATGGTGTGGGAGGTCCTTCTGTCTATGTGTTGTTTTTAATGGTTAATGAATAAAAAAACTGGCTTGGCCTGATAAGGCAAAATAGAGCTAAGTGGGAAAAACTAAACTGAATGCTGGGAGAGAGAAGGCAGAGTCAAGGAGAAGCCATGTAGCCCCGCTAGAGACAGATGCCAGAACTTTACCAGGTAAGCCACAGCCTTGTGGTGATACATAGATTAATGGAAATAAGTTAATTAAAGATAGAGTTAGCCAGAAATACACTTAAGCTGTTGGCCAAACAGTATTGCAAATAATATGGTTTCTGTGTAATCCTTTTGGGGCTGAGCATCTGGGAACAAACAAGCAACCTCTTCTTACAACATATGTCTGTGAGGGTGACCCCAGATGAGCTTAGATTTGAGTTGGTGAAGTCAGTAAATCACATTGACCTCTCCATGATATGTGGGTATGATACAATTTGCTGATGGACTAGATAGAGCAAAGAAGAGAAGGAGACTTTAATCACTCTGTCTGACTCTTTGAGCTAGTCACTGGTGCTTGTCTTAAGGGAAAAGTGACTGTCAACTCTGGCTCTCAGGCCTGAGGACTGGGGCTGAACTGTATTCCTTGCTGCCCTGGATCTCCAGCTTGTAAATGTCTTCTTAGTGTGCTCTTGTATCTAACCATATATCCATAGATGCTATGCTATATCTTGTTATTTTATTCTCTCTGGGGAAGAATAATAAAACCAATAATAAAAACAAAATCTTGTTGATCAACACATAATAAGAACTGGCAACTTCAATATGTACATGGCTAGATATTCTAGGCCTAAAGGTCAATAAAGTCTGCTACCAAACCTGAATTCTGCCATGCCAACAAGAACACAGCCACACCCAAAACATATACAAAGGAGCATGGCTACATATGGGGAAACTTTACTTATATTCAGACTGGAAGTCTGAATTTCATTTTCTTGTCATACTTTTAACTTTGCTATTTTAAACCTTTCAAAGTTTAAAAATCAAATTTAGGTCTAGTGGGGTGCAAAAATAGGCCAGTAGTGAGCCAGATTTGATTCTTGGGGATATTATGTCCTCTTAGGATGTTATTTACAAGGTGCTTCGAGAGTCTCAGAGATGTTAGCAGTGTATCTGTTCATGATTGAAATGTGGCATTTCAGTAGTGCAGGACATGCAGTCTGGTGGATTTCCATGAATTTTCACATAGATAGCACATTCGCCGTACTTTACCTGTTAGCCTTTGCCTGTTAATAAAAGTGACTGTTGACTTCAGAGACTGTCCCTTGTGGGTAGCAGTGAGAGCCCAATAGGAGACTGAGAAAGCCAAGAAGAAAGTCAGTGGGAATATATACCAGTGTTGGAATACAACTGCTCAGGAGAGCCAGGGCACATGCTGTTTGTATATAATTTATGTTCACAAAGTATGAATGCACAGGTTTATTGAATTTTTATATCAATCTACGCGGCACTCACAGTAGAATTAGCTCTTGATCAGTGAAACGCACACCTAAGTGATTTAGTTGTGTAACTGGCAGGAGTGAGCTGCAATTGTTTTCCCTTTGGCAGGAAGCTAATATGGAGTGAGTGTTGCTGAAGGCGAAAGCTAAACAGACATATTTCAAAGCACTGGGGGAAATACCTGGAAAAATGAAGTAAGATCCAGGGCTCCCAGGGCTTTTAATAATCCTCACTACTTAGGCAAATCGCTGGAGACTTTTCTCATCAAGGACTGGGTGCAGGCCACAGCTTTTGTCTTTCATTTTCTTTGCAGAACTGATTCCATTAGGCCCCACTACCTCTTGTCCACTGTCACACCACAGCTATTCACAGCCCACTACATGGGAATATCTGAACTACCCATTGCAAGGTCACTAAATTTAAACCTTTGGACAGTCTCTCTGATTTCACTTCCTTGTTCTTTTTAGCTTTCCTTCCTCATTTAAGCCAGGTAACACAATATTCTGAAAACAACATAGGCCTTGAATTCAGGGATTTTGAATCCCAGATGTGCTGCTTGCTAGTTTATAACTTGAAAAATTACTTAACCCTTCTGAAGGCCTTCATCTTTGTATTCTAAAAAGGAACCAGTAGTACAAACACTGTAGAAAAGTGACTCATGAATATATATATATATATATATATATATATATATATATATATATATATGAAACACCCACATAACATGCCTACTTCACAGGGCTATGTGTTAGTTGTAACTGTAAAAACTATATGGCAGTCATGTACAAGACATCCTCAAAGTGTACTGGCCTATATGTGATCCCTCTCCTACTATGACTGCAATGCCATCTCTATGTGGACTCTCAAGCTATGTTTTCTTTTCTTTTCTTTTTTTTTTTCTTTTTTGACAGGGTTTCTCTGTGTTACCTTAGCTGTCCTGAAACTCCTCTGTATATCAGACTGGCCTCGAACTCACAGAGATCTGCCTGCCTCTGCCTCCCAAGTACTGGATTAAAGGTGTGTGCCACCACCACCTCAAACAGTTACACCTTTTTATCCACTTGAAAATGCTACTTTATTGCTGTGGAGTAATGCTTTTGTATACTGTGAAGATTTGTCTCTCATATTGATTTAATAAAATGCTGATTGGCAAGTAGCCAGGCAGGAAGTGTATGCAGGGGAACCAGACTAACAGAATTCTGGGAAGAGAAAAGGCAGAGACACAGTTGCAAGCCAGATGCAGAGGAAGCAAGATGAGAATACGGTACTGAGAAAACGTACCGAGCCACATGGCTGAACATAGACAAGAATTATGGCTTAATTTAAGTCGTAAGAGCTAGTTAATAATAAGCATGAGCTTATTATTAGGCCAAACAGTTTATAATTAATATAAGCCTCTGTGTGTTTCTTTAGGACTGAATGGCTGCAGGACTGATTGGGACAGAAACATTCATCTATACTTTATCTTCTTTCCCAACACATAAAATGTGAATGAATAACATAGTACTGGCCACCCTAGTTATTATCTGCTGAGTCTTTTGCCCTCATCTTCTTGTGTTCTTAGTAAGGTATGCAATAACAAATTGCCCAGGTCACATTTATCTTCTATATACTTAGACAGAAAAAAAAAATATCAGTTATCCACTCATTCTGCCCCCCCCCCAAACCAACCCCTTCCTTTTTCTTTTTGCCTGTCTATTTCACTAGTCTCCCTCCTACAGGTTAAATATTTGGAAGCTTGTCAAATGGTGGCTGTCAGCCTACACACATTTTCAGTTCTTCAAACTTAATGTCTATTTGACTTTTATCTTTTCCAATTCTCAGTAGCACTGACTGCTGTGGACAACTTCCTTCATACACCCTTCTCTTTATCTTCCATCATATTTCTGTCATACTCCTGTCTTCATGCTGTTCTTCTGCCCCTTTCATTTATGAGTTCCATTCAAGCGTCTTCTTCCCTATGAAGCTATGGACTATTCTAGAACCCCATTCCCTCCTAAGCCACCTCCTTTTAGCCTTAAATCTGTTTTGGAGGGGGAGGGTTATTTAATTTATCACTTTAACATTTTTGTTACCAGCTTTCCCACTGTCTCAGCAACTCAAGCTGAAAGGGACAACCCAGCTTATCCCCTTCCTTTTCTTTGCTCTGATCCTTTGTCAATTCATTCCTATTGCATAAACTTTGGACTGGGCAAGTGGTATAACTTGCCATAGAGTTTAATTGCACCCTTAGGAAAGCTATATGATTTTGTTAACACCAATGTTTTCTCTTCCCATAAATACTATATTCCAAAGACTGTGTTATGCCTAATTCTATGAGAATACAGTATCTCGGCATTCCTTGAATGAAGAAATAGTTGACTGTGTTTGTTGAGATTTTAAATAATCTTTATTAGAAGGGTATTTGAAGACTTTGATTTGGTAAAAAAGTAATCTTTTTGTAATTACTTTTAGTGATAAAAATTAGTGATAAAAAGTGGTATCATTCCTCCTTGAGGTAATCTAGTCCAAGTAGAGAGAAAAGTGAGAAAGAAACAACCGTCACAGCAACAAAACACAACCTCTTATTATGTAACCATTGCTACACTAAAGATCAAGAAATCCCATGGATATAGAACATCAGAATATATTTTATCTCTTGGTTGAACTCTGTAGGGAGGTTGTTCTTCAAACAGGAAGCTAGCTGGTATCGGCTCCTTCCTATGTGTTGGAAGGAGCTTCACCTTGTGGGCTAGGATGAATGGGAAATGGCTTCCCAAGGAAATCTTTCCTCATGGCCATGACTTCCACACAAGGACACTAGCAGAAACAGAAGACAGTATTTATGACCTGAGCTTAACACTGGATCACTGTTGCCACTGTGATGATTCTGCAGGATGAAGCAAGACAGGTAGAGCAATCCAAGACCAAAGGTCAGTCAGTAAGTGCTTACCTTCCTCTGGGAGAAGAATTGCAAGATTAACTGACAAAAAGCGAGTGTGTAACAAAGGACAAAGAACTGGGGCTGCTAATCTGACCTATTATACTCCTCCACCATGAGAAGATGGGAACTCATTGTTCATTAACAGAAGTGTCGTCTTCAATGTCTCGCTCTACCCCCCACCCCAGCCACCTTCCTTGTTTGTCTGCAAGAGATGAGACAGGAAGCACCAAATGTCAGATGGAGTTGCATTCAGCATGCATTCCTGCAAGCACAACTAGACTCTGAAGCCAGAATGTCTGGGTCCCTGCTCCCTAGCGTCCATTTACTATGCTACAGGCCTGGGATGGGTTCGCAAGTGGGACATGAAGCACGACTAATATAAACTCAGAAAGAGAAATTAGGGTTCAACCTGAAGGTCAGAAAAGTTAGACAGTCAGCCACTGGCTTTTACCTCTTCCTCAGTCTGAGATGGCAATCCTGCCTCCAGGAACCTCAGAATGAGACTGTACCTGAGAACTGTCTCCACCAGTTTTATAATTCTCTGTAGGACTGGAATTAAAGGCATGCACCACTGGGATTAAAGGCGTGCACCCTCTGTCTGGTTTCTATGGCAACTAGTGTGGCTGCTGGGATTAAAAGTGTGTGTTCTTGAGGCCTGGTCTGTCTGTAAAGCTAGCCAGAGTGGCTGTTTTACTCTCTGAACTTCAGAAAAACTTTATTTATTAAAATATAAATAAAATATCACTACAAGGACAAGGTATAACGTAAGAAAATAAGTGGAGAAGTGTGTCAGATTCCTTCAATGGGCTGGAGTAAAACTTGTTGGGAAGTGGGTGAGTGTACTGCGATGTTTTGTCCCTAAAGCATCTAGTGCATTCTCATGTCCTTGATATCAGTACTCAGTAAAGCATGAACCACCACCACTCAGATCTCTGACTTAGTACAGTTTTTATAGGATTAATGCAATTTACTGATAGTAACTTATAAGGATGAACCATCCAATACTCATAATAATTTTGGAGATCAGGTTTGTGCTTTTTGGGGGGGGGTGGGAAATGCCAATTTAGTGGGAGAAATATCAATTCAGTAGTAAGACTTTTTCTGACATGGGCAAAAAAAGGCTTTATGGTAATTTATAAATCATTTTAACTCCAAGTTTTCAACATTGTTTTATTTTTATTTTTTGTTTTGTTTTTTTGTTTTCTTGTTTTTGTTTGTTTGTTTCTTTTTCCTGGCAAGGTTTCTCTTGTGTAGCTTTGGAGCCTGTCCTGGAACTTACTCTGTAGACCAGGCTGGCCTCAAACTCACACAGATCTGCCTGCCTTCGCCTCCTGAGTGCTGGGATGAAAGGCGTGTGTCACTAGCGCCCCAACATTGTTATTTTTAGAAGACTACTTTAAGAGGAACCAGTGTGGAGAAGGGAGAAAATTCTCCTAGGGCTCAGCACTCCTTTTCTATTGATACCTGCTCCTTGCTTGCTGTGTGATTTTGGGCAGATTATTTGTCCTTTCTGAGACTCAATGTTTCTTTCTGTAAGGTTAGCGCTTTGAGCATGCACTCATTCTAACATCTAAATTCTCAGTAGATTTCATGGGTAAGTGTTGGAAGACAAGCCCCCCCTCCCATTCAAGATCCAATAGGAATAAAGAAGTAATAGTATGCAACTGTTAATTTTGTCTTGCAGGCTTTTTAGCTCTGACTGATACAAGCACTTTAAGGGCTTGCAAGAAAGAATTGGTCCTTTTGAATGAGTGATTCCTGCAGGTGTCTTCCTCCTCCACGGAGCACATGCCATCACTCAAGTGTCGTGAGAAAGTTGGCTAAAGACATAATGCTTTGGATGGAAATTCTGTCAAGCATGTTGTGCCAGGCACTGGAAGAGAGAGCCTCCCTTTTCCAGTACCTTTCCGTTCTTTCCATCCTTGCTGCTTGTGGGAAATAAAAGACAATCATGTCACTTGCACCATGGAAACAGAATACAGAAAATAAACAGTGACTGATTAAGGGAAGTGGCTTTATTATGAGGTTAAAAAACAGTATCATCCATAACGGTAATAATGGAGAAACATAATAATGAATAATTAAACATAATAATAGAGTTATGATAATAAAAACCAATGAATAATGCAATTTTATTTACAGTGATAGGACTGGTCGTTCTGATGACGTCATCCTTGCTTCTGAACATTTCTGGGAGAGGTGGAAGCCCAGAGCAGCTTTTCATTTATTTTTTCCAAGAATGTATCCGTGAAAGCTGTGACTCTATTCTCTTTCTCTCAATTCTGTCTCTACCCCCGTTACTTTTTCAATCACATAAAATACACACTCACCTTGGATTTTCTGTGATGTCTCTAGCCTAGGGATCATACCAACCCGACATCTGAATCCTGGGGAATGTCTCTGCTGTGCCTGAAGAAGGTCTTAGGAGGTCAGTGGCATCGGTCTATTAGGAACCCCTTGTTTTTGCAGGTACTCATTTGCTCTTTTTCTGCAGACACTCAGTACAACAGCAAACTGACAACCACAAAGTACACAAGAATAATAAGATGGGGGATCTTAGATAGAGAGGGGGTGACAAGTTTGGGAATCCCCACCCCTGAAGCTGCGATACCTAATCCGAGTCTTCTTTTACCTGCCTGCTACCCTCAGGACTTCGGAGAAAGAGTGTACAATTTCGAAGCCTAAACGGTGTAGCATCAGAAATCAGTGCCAAGGAGCTGCAGCCTCTTTGGAGGGTCCAGATTGCCCCAGCCTTTAGAAAGCATAAGTAGGTTATCTGATTCTCCAGGAGGCACAGAGGTGGCAGAGTAAATGATATCTTCTCCCCAGGCTAACAATGAGGCATAGATAATGGAGCTGCCCGCAGAGTCCCTCCTACTCCTCCCTGCAGACAATGCATGTCACACTGAAACAGAAATAATAAAAAAAACCTGAAGACATCTGAACATATCAAAGACAAGGCCTTTGTGGTTTTGTTTCCGGCAGATTTTTGTGCACTTGACTGTTATTAACCCAAAATGCAAGCGCACATGATCATTACTGCAAGCTTTAATTTCGCACAGTAACTCAGAGGTTGAGAGAGAACGGCTGAAGGGTTAATGTAGAGTTGAACTGATAAAACGTATCGATAGGCTGTATAAGAAGAATTTAGAAAATCCCTCTTCATTTTCAGGAGAGTGTCCTTGGTATAGAAGGAGGCTGCTTGTTGGTTCCTGGCCACCCAGCTAGCTTAGACCCAAAATAATCACACAGAAACTGTATTAATTAAATCATTGCTTGACCCATTAGCTCTAGTTTCTCATTGGCTAACTCTCATACCAATTTAACCCATTTCTATTAATCTGTATATCTCCATGTGGCTGTGGCTTACTAGATAAAGTTCTCAGCATCTGTCTCTGGTGGCAGCTCCATGGCTTCTCTCTGACTCCCCCTTCCTTCCTCCCAGCATACAGCCTAGCTTTTCCCACCTAGCTCTGTTCTTCCCTGCCATAGGTTCAAAGCAGTTCTTTATTCATTAACCAATAAAAGCAACACACAGACAGAAGGGCCTCCCACACCACTCTGGTTTGGACCAAAAGAACTATTTTAGAAAGGCATGAGGAAACAGATGCCACTATATACAGGATTCTTAGTCCACTGTATATTCTCTGGTTTGCTCACTATAAAATTTCACGATATCTCTAGTATGCCCAGGTCTCTCTTTTCCCCCATGAGTTGACTTGGGCTGTTGGAGAAATCTTTAAATGTGAAAATTTATGCCCCCCTAGTTCTGTAAAGTGTCTGGATTGTGTGTGTGTGTGTGTGTGCAAATGCGCACATGCGTGTGCACTTTCCTTTTTGAAGAAGCCCTTATTATTCAGTTGCTGGCCCTCTTTGATGCTCTAGTTTTATTGTCTTGCACCTCCTGCCTGCCATCTTTTCATCTTCTCCACTTAATTTCATTCTGCTTTTTGAACTCTTTTGTCTTTTTAGCACTGAACTTTTTATTTCTTCCAATAGCCTTACAATCTACATACCTCTTTCTTTTCTTGTCAGTGTAATTCTCCCATCTCTGCTTGACAGATGTCATCCTCAGAGCCATCTTTTCTAGTCGTTGGCTTTCTGAAATGTCCTTGGAGCCTTCCTGGGTAGTCTTCACACTCAATGTGTAGCCAGGATCCCTTGAACTAGCAATTCTCCTGCTTGATCTGGCAAGTGTCTATTTTACAGGCATGTGTTATCACTGGCAATTCTCCCCCTCCCCCAGAAATTTGACGAGCTTTCTTGCCACTATGAGAAGACACCCGATAGAAGCAATTTAAGAGATGAAGGATTTGTTCTGGGTCATGATTCCAGCGGATCGCATACCACTGTGGTGGGGAAAGATGGCGGAATGAACTTGCTACAGTAGGCCACAGAGAGCAAACAGAGAGCTTGGCTAGAAGTGGGTGCTGAGCTACAACTCTTACTGCTTGGCCCTCACCAAATATTTCTTCCAGTTTGACGTTACCCTTTAAAGCGGCATTTCTCAACCTATGGGTTGCAACACCTTTGTGACGGGGTTGGGGGGGGCGGTGGGTGTAGAGTGCTCAGTGATCTTGTGTTTTCCTCACAGGCCCTGGGGTCTTTGGGGAGTCAATTCCAGGACCACTACCATGAAACAAGTGAGGGAAAGGCAGCAGAGGAGAAGCAAGGGAGGGAGGACAAGCCAGGGGAGACTCATCACCCTCACCTGGGCCTAGTTTTGCTGCATTGTGGGCCTCTGTTATTCTCTTAAGTGTCCCTCGGAAGTGGAATTTTACTGTCTATCCAGGGGCAGGAATGGGCCTCTTGATAGCCAGCATGCAGGTTTCTTATTCAGCACGCTAGATACTACCCATAGAAATTTAACTATGCAATCTACGTTCACAGCTACTTGATACTGGGTGCTTCCAGGCAGTCCCTAAGCCTAGTGTGGCCCTGCTCGCTATTAGAGCCTCCTTTGGGTAAGCCAAAGCTTCTGCTATTTCAGTTATTATTTATTCTTCTGATGTCCTGGATTTCATGTTTTAAACAAAAACTCTTTTTTCTCTCCATTTTTTTCAATGATGTCTTGAATAGTGTTCTTTTAAAATCCTTTCCTGCCAATTTTGGAGGGGATATGTCATAAACAAAATATGTTCAAGTCTCTGCATGGATCCGGAATTCCTTTCCTGACCTATTTTGAGTCAGTTTCTATCCCCGCGCATCAAGGCAAGACCTAAAAATAAAACCATTTCTATCAGTGGTGGCCAATAACTATTTCTGTATTTGCCTGACTTTAAAACATTTATTAAATATGGTCGAATGTTATAATTTTCTATCTCTGTAATGATTTTGGTCTCTATTACTGCATAAGGAAAAGTGGTTATGGGCCTGATATCTGTCTTTACAGTTTCACAGAGAGAAACATGCTTTTTAGTAGGAGCGTTAAATAGAGCTGAGCCAGGCTTTTATCATCGCTACAGGAAAGCAGTAACACCCAAGGAGCCACATTCCTAAGCCTTTACAACCCTTCCACCAGGGAAGAGGGTGCCTCCAACCAGGGGCAGCCCACCAGACTGTTTTTGTTTTTGTTTTTAATAATGGGCTTCCTTTCACAATCTGGTCGAACTTTTCTTAACTATTTCATGATTCCGGAAGACACGTTGCAGATTGTGTTGTTCGAAGCCTTTCTTCTCCTGTTTTTTTTTTTTTTCCTTGCGGCATGAATGATGTTCCACACGGAAGATTAAGATATATAATAACAAAACAGAAACTTGCACGTTTAGCTGCGGTTAGATTTATGGCTGAGTTTACGGAGATTACTTGAGGCTGGGAAGACATGCCCAAGAAGGGCTCTTCGGTTACAAGCAAGCATGGAGTGCAGTGCTGTTACAGAGCGTCGGCGTAAACACCTCTGAGGTTGTGTGTCATTTCCTGCAGACCCCCGAGTCTTTCTGACTTAAGCAGAAAAGTGTCTGTCAGTAATGCAAACAAAACCCACTTTAACCTCTGAGTCCCAACATCTGGAATACTTATCCCCGTGACGATTGTGCGGTTCGCTGAACGCTCATTTTTCCAATGGTCCACTGAAAGAACCATTTGGTCTTGAAAAAAGACCGCCCTGGGGTAAAAAAAAATCATCTCAGAGTCGTTGCCACTGAGAGTAGGGCCATGCTGATTGGTGATGGCAGCCATCCCCCTGTCTCTGCAGCTGGCTCATGGCTTACGCTGCAGAGCCATTCCTGTCTTTCTAATGCTGTGAGAAAGCACTCATGAGGATCCTTCCTTTGGGCCCTGTTACAAATACAATACCTTTTTTTTTTTTTTTGCTGTTGTCATTGTTGCTTCCTTTAAATACTCTTTAACCCACATACTTAATTTAAAACTTTTATTCCTCTCTATGTCCCAGAAAGGAATCGGAATGAGTCAATGTCCACAGCCCTCTGCAATGGCTGAGTAGTTGGAACAAACATTTTTCCTGTTCATATTAACTATCTTTGTACTTTATATTCTTCAGTTAGACACCAAAAAATAAAAATAAATAAAAAGAAAAAGCATCTAGAATAAACAGACTGTGTTCAACGGGGTCAAAAGGTCTCTGGACTTGCCCTCGGAGCTTCTAGGAATATATTATTTCTTCAGTGTGGAATGCAAAGTGTGAGTGTAGCTAGCCTAAGACTAGGGTTAGGGTGGAGTGGAGCAGCTCCTGATGGTGTCATGGACTGTGGTCAGGGAACATCAGAGTTAACTGTAAGCCATAAAAATATACACGATCTGACCCGAGTGAGGCACGGGTTCAGTTAGTTATTGAGACGAAAGTATGTAGCTTGCCCCTAGTTCCTGGTAACCATGTCAGGCCTGACTGACTTGGTATTCCTGAGTATAGGTAATTGCTTTTCTCCACTTGAGGATAAAATGAGAGGGAACAGATACTGTAAAGCCTCTGGACATTCATTCCTTCTCACCAATGGCAACTTTAGATTTATTAGTTGAAGCCCTTGGGCAAGTCTCAAAATATTACCTTAAGAAATGTTATTAATATCTTCCTCAAGCTAGTGTCTTAACTCGGCTCTCTCTGGCCTAAGATTCTTTTTTTACATGAACTGCTATCCTAACTGAACATTCTAGAAATTTCTTTCCTCCAAAGTCCTCCTTCATAATACTAATAGCCACCCACAGTAGCTTACAAATGCTGTCGCATGCCAGAATTCATTGGTTCTGTTCTGTGAGGCTGGAGTAATTATTGCTGTTTTGCCAGTGATAAAAGCCTAGCTAAGGAAATTGATTTGGCCAAGGTCGTTTGGTTAATGAGTAGTAGAGGTGCATTCAAAATCTAAGACTTCAGACGCCAGGGCACTTCAGTTGTTCTTGAAGCAGAGTTAAGACCTCTCACAGTCCTCCTCATCAGAGAACATAAGTCAGAGGCAAAAATAGCTTACTTATAATTGCAGCAGCTGAGAACTGAAAGAATTAATTACTGATTGTGTATTGATACTTGCATTGTGTCCATCACTGTGTGGCTAGGCAGAGACTTCTCTTATCCCTGCTCATGGAGGCTTTCTCAACAGTCTTTAACAAAAAGAGACAACCAAAACTTTACTTGTGAAATCCCCCCCACCCCATATCTTCTCTGTGATTTCTTGCATTTATTCTGTCCCTGTGTTAGTCTGTTTCCTTACACAGTGACTACGGAACACTGCAACCTTTTATGCTGTTTATTGGCTGTTACGCCCATTAAAAAGCAAATTCCCATTAGAACAGGTTTGTCTGTGACGCTTCCTGCTGTGTGTGCCAAGAAACTGGAACTCTGTTTGGTGAGTGGTAGGCCCTTCCCAAACATGTGTGGAATAAATAGATGAATGACAAAGCTAACGCACATAAAGCTAAACAATCAAGGCTTTGACATTTCACATTTAGCTCCCAAAGGATTCAGAGAAGGGTGACATTGCAAGCTAGTCCAGAGATTCCTGAAGCTCAAAAGAGGTGCCACTTAAGCAGGCTTATGAAATTTGGATTGGATTTGAATTGACAAAATAAGGAGGAGAGGTTTTTTATTTGTTTGTTTGTTTAATTTAAAAACTTTAGAGATTTTTGAGAACTTCAAAAATAAAAACTGTATTTACCAAACCCTCTTCTCCTCCAATGTTTCTTGCCAACTCAATAATTATTGGCTCTTTCTTCTTTAGTGACTATTGTAATAAATATATAACGAATATGTATATATATATATGTTTATATATACACATATCTGTGTATATGTATACACACACATACTCTGCCAAATTCATTTATTGTTGCTGATATGTATATATGTATTTAAAGATGACCTCTTTGGATTGGATAAATAATCAGGGAACTAGTCCCAGAGAAATTATTCTTCACTTAGTAACAATTAATTGCCTGTAGCTCTTCATATTCCAAGGTGGGGCTCTTGTAATATTTCCCTTCTCCACTCTGGCATGTCAGCTGGTGTCATTCTGAAGGTCTTGTTTAGGCTTCTACATTGATATGATTTCATAGATACATATTCTCTGTTATGCCTAGGGGACATTATTTGTCATCAGGCAATCTGGTCCTATGGCTCTTGCAACCTTTCTGCTCCCTCTTCAATGATGTTTTTTGAGCATATAGGGGCTGTGTCTTATGTGTACCATTTCGGATTGGTCAACCCCCCATCTATTGTTTTCTTTCTTTTGACCAGTTGTGGTGATATCTAAAGATTTGGAGCTAGAATTCACAAATAAAACAGGATAAAAACAGGATAATCAGTGTTTGTCTTTTCCAGTTCCATCCATTTACCTAGAAATTTCAGGATTTCATTTTTCTTTACAGATGAATAGAATTTTTATTTTTTTTGTTAAGTTTTTTTTTTGTAGAATATATTTTGATCACATTCTTTTCCTTTCCTCAACAAGTCCTGGTACCTCCCTGTCTTCCTACCCACCCAACTTCATGTTCTCTCTCTCAAGACAAATTAACGTCAAAACAAGCTATATGATGATGATGATGATAAAAACAAAAATTACCAAAGCAATATTAAAAGCACACACAAAAAATGGAGTTTTTGTGTTGGACAAGTACTTCTGGGTATGGGTACTCCTGGAGTATGGTTGATATACCTAGTGATGATCATTTGGAGAAAGTTGATTTCCCTTTCTCAAATTAGTTTACAAAGTACAAGGCTTTGTTGTTATACATACTTTGTGTTGGTTGGTTCTCCTCTCTCACTCCTCTCCCCCATCTTCCTGCAGCTTGTGCACTTTGACTCCCAGCATGCCTCTCTCCCTTTTTGTATTCCCGGTATTTTATTAGCTTTTGCAGTCCTTGTTCATAAGACTTCCTTTTCAGGCCAATTTGATGGCTTAGCGGCAAAAGAGCTTCCCCCTGCACACCTGACCATTTGAGTGGGATTCCCTAGAGCCCATGGCGGAAGGAGAGCATCCACCCCTGAATCTGTCTCTGGCTTTCATATGACTTCCTCACATACATCTGCGAGCGCGTGCGCGCGCACACACACACACACACTGACACGTAATAATAATAATGATTGATAATAATCAAAATTGAAAACCTGATCTTTTCTCTCCTCTCATAGTCCCCTTCCTAGTTTCATAATCCATATTCATACCCATCCCCCATAAATGCACATAATTAAAAATAGATGCTTGGCCCACAATAGGAGAGCACGAGGTATGCGTTTTTCTGAGTCTGGGAAAGGAAGGGGAGATAGTAAAACTGATGTCAAGAATCAACAGCAGGTAGACAGTAGACAAAACGGGCACCAGTGAGGATCCAAGGGCCTCTCAGTACGCTGGATGCCGCCTACTTCCTAATTGGCTCCCAGGTGTTGATCTAGCATGTTGCTTAAATTTATAAAGGCACTTGCAACAGTGCACATGGGTTCACAGTTTGGCACTTCTATTTGGGAGTATTTTCCTCTTGTTTTTAATAGTCAAAACAAGAAGCAGGAATTATTTAGGTATAAGGGAAGCACATCTTATTAAGTAACTAACCAAATAAAACAAAAGGTATAGTGGGTAGATGTTGTAATATGAGGGCAGCGGGGCTGCGTCCCCAGCACCCCAGCTGCCTGCTCGGCTAGCTTATGCCCCGAAATAATTACACGGACACTGTATTCTTTTAAACACTGCTTGGCCCTTTAGCTCTAGCACTTACAGGCTAATTCTCACATCCCGATCAACCCATGTCTAATAATCTGTGAGAACCGGTCTTACCGGGAAGATTCTAGCCTAGTCCATCCTGGGTCGGAGCTTCATGCCGGGAGCCGGGCATGGCGTCTCTCTCAGGCGTCTGCTCCCGAGAGGAGAGCTGTAGAGTCTCTCTGAGCTCACTTCCTCTTCCTCCCAGTATCCTGTTCTGTTTACTCCTCCCACCTATCTTCTAACCAATAAAATGGGCCAAGGCAGTTCCTTTATTAGCCAATAACCTTCCTCCATCAGGTAGAGAGGCCTGGAAGTGTATGGCAGGCTTGGGTGTGTTCTGCTATGCTGACTGACAGCAGAACACATGCGTCTGGAGATTAATAGCCCTTAATTGTTGAAAGGCAAACAGAAATGTATGCTTGGGATTTGTGTCTCTTCTCATCTCTTCCTGTTATGAAATATGACCATTGGAGTTTTTTTTTTTTCTTTCTTCCCTTGGAACCAAATTCAGTTGTTTCTGCAAACGTTTGGCAGGTTAGTGCCCTGTCTCTAGCTTCTCATTGACTTCAGGGAGGCAACATATTCTGCTGTTGACATTCCTTAATTTAAACATTGTGACCCAGTTTTGGCAAGTCGTGGTACCCCTTTTGTTACAGAGCCTGCTCATGGAGGGCGGATAATATCTTGGTGTGATTTCCCCCTTCATTTCTTGGAGCAACGATAACATCTCTGAAGTTATTACTAGAATGGCGTTTTTGTTATAAGGCATTTCAATCATTACTTATTTTTAGGTTTTATATAGCATCTTTTCTCCGAGGAACTCAAGGCAAATTTTGCAAATGCGAACAATCTTCTTTTGTTAGTATGTTTTGGGTTGGGGTGGGGGGGAGTAATACTAATATCCTGTCTAAGTTTCACCAAAAATCAGACCCTAACCACCACCATTTTTTGTCTGCTGTATTTGGAGTTTTACTTTATGTAGACGCTTCCAGGGAAAAGCTTAAATTTTGGAATTGCCAGTTGGAGGGCTCAGAAGGGAGAGCAGGAAGAGCCTGCAGAATATGTGAGGCACAAGGTGAATTGTCAAAAATGCTGTAGGTGGTTGCAAGGAACCTTTGTGAGGACTCCGTAGTCAACACAAGGGGGTCACTTCATGTTTCCATGGGAATGCCCTTACTGGGGACTTCATTTGTGGTACTGCTAGCTAGAACTGTCTCATTACAGCAGATGTGGCCCAGTCTACGAGCTGTTTATTTTGTCACCAACCCCTCAGGCAATAGAAGGGACTGTTTACTACAGCTTCTGGTTCTCCAGTGTTTCCTTTTCCCCCACTCTCTCTCTTAATTAAAGAAATCACTGTTGAACTCCAGAAACCTCTCCAGGGGAAATGTAAAAAGGAAATAAAATAGAAAGAAGGAAGGGAGGAAGGGACAGATGAAATAAAAGAAAAGAAAGAAACACAGAGATGGGGGAGGGGGAGGATGGAGGGAGAGAGAAATATTGAAAACTCTGTCTTTCATTCAGTTGTTCCTAAGAATTGTCTGTAGAATTCTTATTAGTTTCAGTGGTCTCTTTAGCAGGGTGTGTGCCTGAACGTGTGTAATGGTGTGTGTGTGTCCTGAGTAAGACTCAGGGCTGTACACTATAGTGTCGCTGGGTAAGCAATGTCAGTACAACCCACCAGCTAGCATTTTTGACTTAACTTCCTGATAAGCTGGATTCTGGGTACAAGGGTGTCAAGGGAAGGTACAGAAAGTTTTATTAAACCATGCTATCCTATGTGTGTGTGTGTGTGTGTGTGTAAGTGTGTGTATGTGTGTGTATGTGTGTGTGTGTGTATGTGTGTGTGTGTATGTGTGTGTGTGTATGTGTGTGTGTGTGTATGTGTGTGTGTGTGTGTATGTGTGTGTGTGTATGTGTGTGTGTATGTGTGTGTGTGTATGTGTGTGTGTGTATGTGTGTGTGTATGTGTGTGTGTGTATGTGTGTGTGTGTGTGTGTATGTGTGTGTGTGTGTGTGTGTGTGTGAAAGATGGACCTTGACACAAATAGAATAAAATTATTTATAAGCTATTATGAAGACCTCAACTCTGAAATTGGTTCAGACTTAATTTTGGTGTGCAAAGTCTTTAGCCAGTGATACTCTCCTACTCGCACTTGGTGTTTGTCCTTCTCTTTTTAGCAAAGAAAAAAATTTCCCCAAAGAACTTGAACTTTGAAAAGGAAAGAACTAAAAACATTACTCTGTGTTCTGTGATACTAAGACAAACACAGAGGAGACACTGGCAATATGAACTTATCCGTATTTGTATTTCCATTTATTCCAGAGCCATGGGTTTTACGAAGAATTGAAAGTGGATGGCTGGGGAGACATTTTGTGATTTTATGGTGAGCTTAAGACGATGAGTTTGATTTAGAAAATACCCGGTTATAAGATTTCCACAGTGGCTTCTTGAGAGAAGCTACAACCCTTGCTTTCCTTGCCTTCTTCCTGCTGAGTTCTTGGATGAGTTATCTTCTATGGAGAAGTGTCTTAAGAATACGTAAGGCAGGAAATGCTTTGCCCCCATGCATTTAGATAGAAAGAATGCACATGGGTTGTGAGTGGCTTACTGATATCCTAGAGATCATTGGCTTCATTCTAATGTGCTGGAAACAGGTTCATCTGCCCTTGCTCAGGGCTGTCTTGTTTTGCTGCAAAGACTGGATGAAGCAGAACTGGAGTTATTACAGACTACAGTAGGAAGGGCAGGCACATTGGGGTTAGTTGTTCAATTATATCTTATACTGAATATAATAGGGGAAAATGTGTCTTGGTAGTGAAATGAGGCTTGCTTTTTGACATAATATGAATAACTCAAAGAAATTGCTGCACCAAACATTTTGTGTCATGAACCAAGAAACCTTGAATATAGGCAGAATTGGTCCTGGGGAGACAGTGCAGGTGAATTTGCCAGCACCAGAACTAAAGGGAGTACTACACGAAAAATCCAAGACGTAGAAAGTCAGGTAGTTAAAATCTTTGCCATGGGAGGCTGCTCCAGGTGATTTCTGGGGCTCAGTGGCTAGGCTGCTTGGCTAGCCTGTTTGCTGAGCTCAAGACGAAACCCTGTCTCATAAACAACAACAACCAAACAAAAAAAGATGGCTCCTGAGAAAAAGCACCTGAGGCTGTCCTCTGGACTACACATGTGCCCTCAAATACATGCAAGGATATGCAGAATAACCTGGATTTCCCTTTTGCCTCTTTGATCCCATATCTTAAGACTTTAATTGAGAAGAATAATCCTTTGACAAATTTGTTTGTAAGGTAAATAATCACTTTGAAATGCCAATAACGCAGTCCCTAGGAGGAACTACTTTGTTTTTTTGAAGAATGCCATATTTGTATATTGTGTTTTTTTTCTCTTTTAGATTGTGTGTGTGTCTTATGTCTTGTCTGCATATATACATGTATAACATGTAGATGTTTGGTGCTTATGTTGTAAGTCTGATTTGTCACCTGGGTACCCTGCCCCTTTAAGAGACAAGCCTCATCCACTCCCAATCTCCACCTTTCTGCCTCAAGGCAAAAGGATCTCCTGCCCCTCTCCAGCCACCCACACACCCCATAGTCTGCCCTTCTTCTGGAGAAGCAGCTTCTGCCTCTCTCTCTTCTTCCCCTCCCATATTTTTAGATTCTCTGGAACTAGAGTCACAGATGGTTTTAAGCTCCAGTGTGGGTGCTGGGAATCAAAGCCAGCCAGAGTCAGTGCTCTTACCCACTGTGCCACCTCTCTAGTATCTTGGATTCCTTTTTTGGTGAAGTAAATGTTTTACTATTGTGGTGTGACTCTTAAGAGAGAACCATGGTAAGGAATGTGAGAGCATTGTCACTCAATGTGACAGTTAGGAAAATTATAGCTTAGGAATATAATTGATGTATTCAAAGTCACCAGTAATGGCAGGATCTCATTCTTTACATTATGTCCAACATTTGCATACCAATTATCCAAAAGTCACACTAAACAGCACAAATATTTCTATTTGTTTTTCTTATACCTCTTCTATCTGTTCATGACACTAAAAATCCACCTTATAAAAAGTTAGAGATAAGGAAAATGCATCTTTGTGGGTTAGAGAAAATATTGAGAGGACAAAAACATTATATATTAGAAAATTAATGAGCTAGCTATCAGTGACCATGAATTTATTTATCTTATGCTGTCATAGATTCCTTGGGGTCCTATGTATAAACTGTCAGAGGAGGTCAATAAACCTAGTAAATTTTCCCTGGTCATACAATGACTAATAGTGAAGTAGAATTGAATTGTTGGTAACCTATTTGTTAGCAGGTCGTTTTAATCATCAGGAGTAGAAAGATTTTGCAACTTTTGGAAATCTTAAAATGTTTTGTGTCTCCTCAATAACTGAGGTGTAGCAAGATGGATTGAATCATCTCTGTCTTTTTTGTCTCCACCGACTTTAGTCAGTTGAAATGGCATGTGTTGTTTGTCAGCAATCCTTACGATTAGCTGCAGTGACAGTGTTTGCCAGTGTCAGAACCAGTTCATCGGGCTAGGCGGGACTGACCTACATTGCTTCTTAATGCGTCTCTTTGTATAAAGGCCATTCTAACATTACCATTGACCTACCTGTTACCTAACTTTATTTTTTTGAGTATCTTCTACGTACAGGACATTTCACTAGATAAAGAAACCAGTAGGACCAAGGTCATAGAGTAAAAAGAGGAAAGAATCTATTTTGTGTGAACAATGGACTTCATATTATGGCTAGAATCCAGTAGCATATGGCTGAGTGTTAATCATTTAATCTGAGAGTCAAAGTAACTTTAGTAAATAAATGTATTTAGTCTAAGTTCCAATGAAAACTTTGCTAAATAATACATGAATAGTTACCCATATAAACATAAGTAAAAACAACCAGTTTCACGAATGTAATTGCATATTTGAGATATATTTGGATCTTATACTAGTCATACTAATATTCAGGATTTAAAGCAGCTCGTTTCATCCTTGAATTCTATGGGCCAGTGTTAAAAAATCACCACACACAAAATAAGGTCATGAAAATTGACTGTACATGAGAGTAGTATACTTTCTATTATACTAGAATATATATAGTGTTTCTTTTAAGTTTCATTTGTGAATGTCTTGTGGTTGGGAGGAATCTTTATGAATGAAGGCTGACACTCAGAAATTGGAAACATCAGATTTGAAGTAAAGTCCCCATTCTGATTCCAATCCATGCTTTGGTCTGAACCATTCAGTTCTTGGTGTTTGCTAAAATCCTCCAAGGATTGGAATTTCCTGGGGGATAGCCAGTATGTTGGAGGCTGTAAACAGTAAAACAAACAACATTTTTTTTTGTAGTGTTATGTCTAGTGCTAACTGAATTTAAGAAGGAAAAAAAAAGTTTTCCAACTTACAAATTTGCTTCGGTTTAGCTTTTAAAGATTTCTGAGGAATATGTGTTTTTTTTGGGGGGAGAAATCTCTTTACTACTAAATGTAAATATAATAGATACTACCGAGTCTATAAAATACTACCTCACATAATAAATTCTGGCAGGAAACTTTATGATGTAGATATTTTCATTATAGTGATTTATTATGCTTCAGGTTATTTATGTGTGTGTGTGTACACAGTGTGTTTTTAATTTAATCTCCAGCATCAGTCCACATTTTCTGATGTTATTCCATTGCACAGGACTGAGAAATATAAGGCAGACAGAAACAAATGACTTGCTAATATTTTGAAAGAAAAAATATGCTTGATATCAAATGCAGGTGTAAAATTAGCTTAACTTTCCTGTTAGAACCACTTAAAGTGTGTATGAGAAGTATCTCCTGATACTGACTTTTCTTTTCCTTTTTTAATAAAATCCTGGTTTTTCAGGTATAAATGACCCATCTAAAATAGAGCATTTCCCATTTGCTTTTGCCCATGAAGGAGGTCACATGTCCAGGGTGTACCTAGTGAATCCTCGCTGAGAGTTGTGTGTACTAATGTCTGAAATATATTCTTACAAACATACTATTCTTACCTACTCTTTTTCAACCATTTAGAATCTATTATGACTATAGCTGCAGCCGCCATCAGGGACCTACATATGATGGCATTGAGGGTCAAAGCTCTGTGCTAAAAGCTGACATTTCCAGGCAAGTTACCTGGCACTTCACTGAAGCATAGTTGGCGTGTGCTTGTCATAGCTTTCTGCTTCAGACCCTCTCCTTTCGAATTCCCTGTGCATCCAAGAGAAGCTTTATTACTTAAGCCTCTATTATTTGTGGAGCTTTCCTTTTAGATAGCAAATAAAACCTAAAACCCAACATTAACTAAAAGAAGTAAAAGAAAAAAAGATGTCATAAGATGGAAAACAAGCAGTCATTTGGTTACAACACATTTGGTTAAGTTGTTGCTAGCTAGTTCTTGGACAACACATTCTATCAAGAGATATAGCCATTGGGGAAATGCTAGAAAATGCAATATTGACTTTGATAAGGAGCAAGTCAGTAAGCGGTGTTTCTCTATGGTCTCTGTATCAGTTCCTGTCTCCAGGTTCCTGCCTTGAGCTCTTGGATCTGAAAGTTAGAAGTTGAAATGCTCTTCTGTCCAACAAATAGGTGTTGTTCAATACAAAGCATTGCTGATGTAATTATATGGCTGTTGTTATCTTCAAAAAACTGGGCTGGTAGACCAGAAGGCCCCATACTTGATATCCGACTCTCAGTCTCTGTACTTGCTACCTGTGTGACTGGGGAGATAACATTAAACTACAGTGTTTTCTTTCTTCAAAAGATGATCAAGTTTAGTGCTATGTTCAGTAATGTGATAGTTTGTATGAAGTGCTTATCAGGGAATCTGGTATTAAATACCTTTTGGTAGATACAAATTATCACCGACTTCAAACACCTTCCTGGAAGTTTTAGTAAGTTTTATCTGTGACAAATCGGTGGAACTGATGGAGAGGGGCTTTCACATAAGCCTGCTGGAAAATGCACAGTAAGTCCATAGTTCTTTCTCTGTTTTGGCTTTCTCTCAATTTCCTGTTCCCTCTCCTTTTCTCCCTCCCCCTTCTTCTCATCCTTACCCACTCATTACTAAGAACTGTAGAAACCATTTAGTGACTACGACATAATAATCCTAGAGATTTAAAGTACTGTATTTTCTATAATTTGTTCTCTCTCTTTATTTTTATTCCTTAGTCCTTTGGCTTCTGATTTTTTGTTTTGTTTTGGGTTTTTTTCCTTTTTTCCAAAGGGAACATAGATCTTTTCTCAGGTCTTCTACAAACTCCAACTAGTCTTATCCATATTTCAAATCTTATATGTATCTACTAGAGGGAAGGATTCAGCCATATGCATTGAAATAGAAGGTGTGTGCTTTTCAGATACACAACAAACACACATACACATAACACCCACTCACATTTTGGCATAAGTTATTTTTCTCTGGTAACTTTATGTTTAAAATTTGTCATCTATGGCAAGTATAGTTTCTTCTTGGAATACCCACAAGTGACCAATCTCTCTCACCTTTTTATCTATATAGATCTTGTTCCCAGGCTTTTATCAATCAATGTCATTCTTTTCCATCCATTTGTCCTTTAGGTTTTGACAGAAATTCACTTTATAAAAGATCTGTGAAAACTTCATAACCATTTTCCAGTCTATGGACTTCTATTTTAAATATTACAGTGTATGGGAATTTTCCATCCTGTAGAATTTTCTTTATTAATTTTTCTAGAGGTTTCTCTTATTTAAAGGGCATTGTCTCCTTTTACATAAAGGATTTGTATCTGTTTTGTGATACACTAATTTCACAAAATATATCAGTGTCCTGAAGTCTTTTATGCTTCATAGCATTAACATAAATCCACTTTAATGTTAATAAGAAATGCCTGCTAGGATAGTTTGTAAAGTATTTAAAATTAAATAAGTAATTCTCAAGGAATTTTTTCTTATCCCAATATAACATCTAAAAATCATTTCAACATCTAGCTCTGAAGTAGCTATTCTTTATAATCATTCTGAAGTAGTTTTGAAGGGAAATTTCTTCCCCACCTGTCAAGTCATGTTAATCAAAATCCTATGTAGGTTATACAATATTAAAATTATTGCATTCACTTAGAATGATAAAGGTTTAATGGGGCTGCATTTAAATGAGATTTAAGACTTGAAGCTATACCCTCATTTTTATTGTTAGTGAAAATCTCACAAGCACACATCCAGGTGGGGTTTGTTTTACCAGCTTTTGATAAGATGTGATTTTGCTCTGATTTGCATCCTGCTTACTAACTCATCTCCGATCGCTGCATGATTTAAACCCTGTTTTCCAGGTGTGATTCATTTGTGGCAAGGATGCCATTCTCCATTTCGGTGGAGGCACATTCCTGGAATAAATGTCTCTCCTTAGGGAAATGGCAGGAGGGAGTAAGTTCTTAAGGGTTCTTAATGAGACAGAAAAACAGACACAATAACCAACGCTGAGCTCCTTGTTCTTTCTCATTTAATCCACTTTTAATCATGCAGAGATTTTTCTTATATTCATTATGAAATTATTGTTTTCAATTGTGTGAACAGAGAGTTACCCTGTTATAGAGAGCTATTTCTAGCTCCAATCTACATATATTCAATCATATGCCATTGTAAACACAAACATACACACACACATATTTGAAATATAGCTTTTGACAGTGGCCATTTTAGAATAGGATAGGATTAATTGTTCATGAGGTCCTGGGCTCATTCCCAGCACCCCAGAAAGGATATTAGAAGATGATGACTGCTTCCTTAGTGCAGTAGGCATTAATCAGTCTCATAAAGGATGATGGCATAATACACTTGAGAAAAATGTTTGCATGTGGTCTCTTTAATTCTTTTGTAACTCTAAATACTTATTGATTTATTGCAGCTTTTTTTTTTCACTAAGTGTTTCTGTTACCTCTGCTTTGAGACTTGCATTTCTGACTTTCTCTGATGCCACTATGTGTGGAAAGTAACCACAGGGAATGTGCCTGTATTCCTTGCGAGATAGGAGCAAATAAATCATTTACCTTGTAGACGAAGGAAAGGGTATCTTTGTCACCTTTTTTTGATTTCTCTCTTTATTCTGCTGCTTTGAAATGTTCAATAGCTTCTCTGTAGATTACTCCCTGCTATAATGGCAAAATCATTTCTCATTAGCCAGACAATCACCACAAAATTAACATCACCCCAGCCAGCATTAGACAGAGCTGTGGGTGTGTGGGTATGTGGGGGAGGTGATGGGGTGAGGTGACTGAGGGGCCAGGTTAAAAGAACTAGAAAGCAAAACCTTTACCCTCCAGAAGCTAAAACATTAGGGCAACAAGTCACAGAGGAAACAAAGAAAAGGAGCCACGTGTCCTGAAGTGCAAATTGACACAGGACAGATTGAGAAACAAGATGTTTGCCTGTAGGTGACTTTGGTGATGCTTGAAGAGACAGCAACCTCCACTGAGAGGAGGATGTGGTCAAGCAGAAGGTGACTCCTCGTGAAATCCCATGTCTCATTAGAGGTGCCATGGGAAATGACAGAAACATCTATTTTGCAGGTGTGGGGTGAGCAGCATGGGAAAAGAAATCAAGTGGGCAACATGCCACATGGCCTTGTAGTCCTTAGTGCCTCATGTCACTCCATCAATTACTTCTTCCCCACAGCCTGGGAGGCAGATGTTCTTGCTCTAGGGTGGACCAGGCCAAGGATCTAAGATGAACCAACCATATGACCAGCGATAACTTTAGGAGTGCATGGTGGCATGTCTTGTTCTCTGTGGGTACTGACTTCTATATGCATATTTTTAATATTCATACAAAAATGTCCCTGATTATAGTCCTTATTATCAACAACTATGTATTTCTTTATATTTATATTTTGAGGATGAAGCTTCTCATGCTGTCTGAGAGAAAAATACTAACATCAGAAAGATTGAAAACCATCGTTAAAAAAGAAACAAGTGTGTCTAGATTGTATATATTTGTATGTTTGAAAAGTATTCATAATTTTCTATAGATGATAAGAATATTGGTCAATTATAAAAATATAAAAGTTTACCAGTGATAGTGGCCATTCTAACCCTCTCCAGAGGGTTGGATACACAGATACTGACTAGATACCATGATAGAGTTGCCTTGACACAAGACTTGAGTCATTAGATTTCCTCTTTATTCCTTAAAGTCACCTTTCTTTTTGACCCACTTCCTCAGATGGAATTAGCCAATCCCTTTAGCAGTAGTGTTCTTCATTGCTCCTTCAAACATTGGGATCAAACATGTCTGTTTCTCTTTGAGATCCTGGCTGGTGTGTCTTCCTTCGTCACAAGAAGAAAACGGCATTCTTAGCAGGTGGAGGAGTCAAGCTTTTGGGACTGAACTACAGAGTGGGAAATTCACCCTTGGTGGTACTTTCCCACATATTTCGAGGTGACGGTGATCTTTTCTCTCTTTGAATAATTTTGCAATCATCGCAATATTCAAGGATATATGGAACTATGATGTCTGAGGTACAACTAAGGATACTTTGTGGTATTTTTATGGGATGGGTTTAAATAATTATTGCTTATGATAAATAAAATAAAACAGCTCTGTATTAAATTTAAATATAATGCAAAAACAGTTTATATGCAGGAAATGGGATTCTGATATGATTACTAAAATCCTTCCTTATACATTTTTTCTGTATCTGCCTAAACACAACATAATTGCAGATTTTTACATGTCTCTAAATAACATGAAATGCTTTTTTTAAAATTGTAGTTTATTTAGAAATGTTAATGTTTACTGACTGTGATCATTTCAAGATATACCTTACTTTGAAAGATTATTTTTAAAGAATATACTTCTTTTCAAAATGGAGATGAACTAGGGATACTTGAGTGTGGAAACATGATGGGCTGGAGAGATAGCTCAGAGACTGAGGATGTGCACTGTTCTTTCAGAAGACCTGGCCTTGATTCCCAGCACCCATTTTGGGTAGCTCATAACTACTTGGAACTCCAGTTCCAGCTTTTGGGCTCCAAGGGTGTACACATACATAGCATGGTTCTAGCATGTAAACACATATGCACGCGTGCGTGCGCGCGCGCGCGCACACACACACACACACACACACACACAGAGAGAGAGAGAGAGAGAGAGAGAGAGTTCTAAAAAATAAACTGCCTCTGAGAGAATGAACATGTGGTCTTCCAGTTTTCTGTCCTGTCGTCTTTTGGTTCTCCGTGTTTTGCCAGGGAACCACCCAGGAGTAGTACCATCCATTAAACCTGGGCTCTTTTCTAAAAAAAAAAAAAAAAAAAAAAAAAAAAAGAATGTAGAAATATGAGTGTCTTAGTTAGGGTTTCTGTAAAGAGAAACCATGACCATCATAACTCTCATAAAGCAAAACATTTAATAGGCTGGCTTATAGTTCAGAGGTTTAGTCCATTATCATCATGGTGGGACATGGTAGCAGGCAGATACGATGCTGGAGAAGGAGCTGAGGGTGGAGATGGAGGTACATCATGATTCTGCATGCCCCAGAAAGTGATCTGAACTAGTTGTAACTTGATCATAGGAGATTTCAGAGCCTGTCCCCACAGTGATAATACTTCCTCCAACAAGGTCACACCTCTTAATAATGCCACTACTCCCTATGAGATTATGAGAGCCAATTACATTCAAATTAACACAAGAAGTAAACTCAGAGTTTGTAAGAAATTCAAGAACCACTTTTGGGAGGAGAGATAAGAGATATAGACAGATAGATAGATAGATAGATAGATAGATAGATAGATAGATAGATGATAGATATAGAGCTAATAAAAGAAAAAGAAAAACATAAACTGTTTAGTGCATGATAACCACTTTCTATAGTTGAGTGATAAATTAGTAAACCAAATGGTTAATTTACCTACTGGTGCCTAGTTGTCCTCTTTTCTCCTTTTCTTATTTGCTAAAGCATGGAATGTCCTTGCATCTGGGAAGTACATCTGGCAAGAAAGTTTTGAGAATTGTTGTGCTGCAATAGAAAGTTGGAATTTTCCCCTGGCACTAGCTGCCTCTGGAGATGGACATGCTCCATGCAGAATCATGTTGCTCTCAACATGCTTTGGAACTAACATTAATACCACGATTCTTCAAAGAAAGCCTGTTGTGTATCTTAGCATTCTTTTGAGTCTAGCACACTCATATGCATTTTATTATCAGTTTAATCATATGTAGTCACTTATTTCTGCAGAATAGATCTTTGAAAGTTCTTTTAGGAATCCTGTAGCTATGACTAACATTTTATGTATTTGAACTATGAATAGCTCCTGTCCAAGAGTACATCCTTCCCTTTAATGGAATCAGGGAATTCTGTTCTAAGGTGAATAGTCTGTTTGCATGGATGATGATTATGGTCCTCAGAAGCAAAGGCAAAACCACCTTTGTTTAGTCTGACAACCTTTGAGATTAGATAAAGTACAGTTACCAGAATGTTAAGAAATTTGCCTCTGGGGATTATGCATGTAAATGCATATATTTCTCCGATGAAGTATTACTAATGAGAGGTATTGATGGGTCTAGTAATTGTCTTAAAGTAGATATCATTTTGAGATATAAAAACAGAACAGAAGGAAATTTATATGATGGGGATGGTTATGTGTTCTGCCAGTTTTATTTTGGTGTTGCATTCACTATGGAATAAAATGTGAAATTTCTGTCCATGGTTGCCCCCTTAAAGTTTATAGATGCCTATGGACCACTCAGACCACTGAAAATAATTTAGCTCAAATATAGACTTCAGTTACCAAAATCATCAGGACATTTTATATAAGCAACATCCTCATGAAATGAATTAATGAACTTCCAAGCAAGGATAAGTATTTATCCATTTAAATTTTAGATTTTAAAATTAAGATTTGAGAGGTCACAAAGATTGCTCAATTGATGCCAAGCCTGGTGATCTTGTCTGATCTGGTCCCAGGGGTCGACATGATGGAGGAAAAGGCCTGTCTCCTGCAAAATTGTCTTTGAGGCTACACATGCAGACTTTGATGTGGGCACCACACACAAGTAAGTAAACATTTCTTAAAATTCAAAATAAATAAAATTAAGATTTACATGTTGGCATAGTAAGATAATTCTAAACCAATATGGGTTGCTATTGTTTGTATCTTTAGGATAGTCTTTCTATCTTTAACAAGATTATCTACTTAAAATGCGATGAGGGCCACAGCACACGTCTTTGACAACCCTGGAAACTTTCTGGCTGATAAATTATGTGTGATATGTTCAGAGCAATTGTGAGGGGACAGAACTGTGCACTCGGCCAAAGCTGCCATGAGGTTATATCAAATTCATTTGAAATTTTTGAAATTACACTAACCTGTACTGGATGGAGACTATAAATTTATAATCCAGCGATCTAATTAAAAATAAATAAGCTGAAAGCTAACTTATTTTCACTCTTTCTTTCTACCTTATGTAGGCCCCGCCTTTTTATTAATTTTATATTCTATCCCGTTCCTTTTTCTAAGAAGCGAGGGCAATTTCTTTGAGTTCAGATTTAATTTTTTTTAACTCTAAATATTTTAATTCATTTACGACAACAAAATGTATACACTGTCTCAAAATTTCGCCAGCTACTGTGCTGAGGCAAATAAACAAGGCATATCCGTTGGGTCGAAGGGCTCCCATTTGCAACGCATAAAGACATTGATCTCCTTGGACTTGAGGTGTCAACAGCATGGAGGGACCAGACTTGCAGGGAGGGTGAGCTCTTGCCTGGCTGTCTCTTGCTCAGTTTCCTTTTCCCCCTCATGTTTCTGGCATCAAGTTTCTAGTGTACTTCCCAGCTGTGTTTAAGTTGTTTTTGGTCACCTGTCAGCACCAAGCCAGGTTTTCCAAGCGGTTTAGTTTCTATCCTTTATCAGTTTGCATTTTCACAAAGCTTAGTTAAATTGGAAGCTTTGGTGCTTCAGCTTTTCAAACTAATCTTTTCTGGCCGTGTATCATTCCTCATTCTCCTTCTGTTTTGGGTTGATATGCATTCCACATATGAGTGAATCTTAGAATTTCTGATATAATCAAATTTTTGTCAGTATTTTACTATTCTTTTGATTGGAAATTTTGTAGGTGATTGCTAAGAACTTCGTGATAAATCAGTATAAAGCAGTGAAATAATAAATCATAATAAATATCAAATTTGACTTACAGATAAATTTAGTGATTACTAATAAAAGTCAGTGTATATCTTAACTGACACATAGTAATTATACATATTTGTGGGATACAGTATATATTTTAATATACACATGACATGTGTAATAGCCAGAAGAAAGTAATGGTATGCCTTTCAACTTGGACACATATAATTTCTTTATGTTGGAAACATTTAAAATTTAAAGAGCTGTTTTGAAATATTTGGTTAAGGCTTGTCAACTATAGTTATCCCCCATGCTATCAAAATTAGCAGTTATTCCTCCTATCCAATTGTAACTTTGTATCAAGGGGCATCCTCTTGCCCGCTTCTTTCTTCATGTCTTAACCAGGCTTTGCTAATGCATTTGCCGGGAAACTTTGGTTCATGGGTCTGAGGCCCAGATGCCTAAGGCCTACATCAGTACTATAGATGGGATGTACTGATGAACAAACTGTTCCAATATGACTACCTCTTCCTGAGGCACAACGCCAAAGAACCAAGACACGAAGAGCACAGTTGCACAAGACCACACCTCTTAAAGTTTTCACCCCTCCCAACTGTGTCACTCTGGCGATCTAGATTCGAGCCTCTGGGCCCGTGGGATCATTGTCAGCATGACGTTATGATTCACTTCTATTGCCTTGAATGAAGCATTACTTCGTTTACAAGTGAATCCATGTAATAATTGCCATTCTGTGCCCAGCTTATTAATAATATCCCTAACACTTTTGCTCAGTATTTATAGAGATTTGCATTTTCTTGTGTGTGATTCCTTAAAGTTTTCAATAGTGTATTTTCTATTTCTGTGAAGAATTTCATTGACATTTCCATGGAAGTAACATTGAATCCGTCTGTTATTTTATGAATTTTTTTTTAACAATTTCAATCTTTTCAAGGGAATATAAGATGTCTTTTGACACTTTTTGCAATGTCTTTGAGCTCTTTTACATGTGTTATATAATTTTGCCTTTAGAGACTGCTCATTTCCTTGTTTAAAGTTATTTCTAAATATTTTTTGGAGTTGTTGTAAATCATTGCAAACGACAGATTCCATTCTCTTTTGTGATATTTCATTGTGTTTTTATGCACCACATTTTCCTTATCCATTCAACAGCTGACAGACAACTGATTCTCCAACTTGGCTGCTGTGAATAAAGCTTCCACAGATGCACGATTGTGTGACTTTTTTAATCTGCTGATTTAAGAGTCTTTGGATTTATATCTGGTGGTGGAAGAGGAAACTCACCAAAGTTCCACTTTTTAGTTTCTCTGGAGCCTCTGTACTGTTTTCCATAATGACAGTACTAACTTACATTGCCACCATAAGTACAAGACATGGCCCTTTCTCTATATGGTGGCCAACATTGCTTTTTTGTTTGCTTTTAGTTTTTGTTTTGTTTTGTTTTGCAGAAGAGTGATATGACTTGGTGGCTTTGCTTTGCATTATTCCAGACAATGACAATAAACACTTTTAAAATAATCTACTCTTAGGCCATTTGTACATTATCTTTTGAGAAAGTTTGATTCAGATCATTTGCCTACTATAAAAACAATTGCTTTGACTTCTCCTATTGGGTTTTGTCATGTATATATTCTGGAAATTAATCATTTCTTAAGTGATTAGTTTGAAAATGTTTCCCCATTCTACAGGTTTTCTCCCTGCCCCCCTCCCCTGTCAATTCTTTTCTTGAATGAATAGAAGTTTTCAGTTTGATAGAATCACACTTAGCAAATTTTACATTTGTTGTCTGTTTGTTTGAGGTCATATCCGAAACACTTGGCCGGGTGCAGTATCCGGAACAGCAGAACAGTCCTCTGCACCCATATTTTCTTCTGATAAGCTCCATAGCTTTAGGTTTTACACTTCGGTCAATGAACTATTTTTAGCAAGTTTTTGATACTGGATTAATTCCTTTCTTCTAAAATAATTGGGTTTCTCAAAATAATTTAGTGAAAACTCTCTGCTTTTTCCAATAAATATTCTTGATGCCGTTGTTGAATCAGTAAGTGCATTCATTTATTTCCAAGTCCTCTCCTTGTTTGTTTTTCTTCTTGTTTTATATTTCTGCCACACTGTCTTTGTAGTTATGGCTTTGAAGTTAGGTATCAGGCCTTGTCATGCTTTTAATTTCGTTCTTTTGATTGGGGGTTCTTTGGCTATTTATTTACACTTTCTTTGTGATTCCTTGCAAACGTCAGCAGTGAAACTTCACCGATGTTTTGATAAGAACTATCCTGACTCAGTGCATCACATCATAAACGTTTCTCTCATGTCAGTTCTCCCAACCAGGGAACCTAAGACATCTCTCCATGTTTTCATTTGTGTTGTTTTGTTTTTGCTTATGTAACGACTACAGTCTCTGTCTTCGGTGTTTTATAATATCTATGGTGGAAACTATTCACTCCCTTGCCGAAACTTTGTTCTAGATATGTTCTGAAGCTAATTAAATGTTACTACTTTATTGATTTTTTTCAGATATTTTGTTTGATGTATGAGAAGATTATTGATTTTTTTATGTATCCCTTGTATTAGGGAACCTTACTGAATTCATTTTTCTGTTCTGATAATATTTTTAGTGGAGACTGAGTTTTTCTAATATGAAATCATGACTTCTGAAAGCAGGAATAATTTGACATGTTCTTTTATTTATGCATTTATTCTTTCTTATATCTATTAAAAGTTTTCAATGAACACAAGCAATTTTAAGGGAAATATATAGTAAATTAATGAGATTGTTAATTTTATCTTTGCAAGACTTTTTCATTTGGACAATTTATTTCCTCAAGCATGACCTTAATATTATTTACTCTTCCCATTTGATTCATTATGAATTTATAGACATTGGTTACCTAAATTTATGAATCTTGTCATAAATGCAGCATGGGAATATTTTTAATTTAATTCTTTTTAAAACATATTTTTAAATTGATTGTTTGAGAATTTCACATCATGTTCCTCAATCCCACACATTTCCCAGCCTTTCTATATCTGTCCTTCACCCTTGAAACCTCCTGCCAAAATGATGTCCTAGGCCGTGTTGCCACCAAGGTCCATTGGGACAACTCTGGTCTGTTCTTCTGCCTCAGGCCATGTTGTTGTCCAGGGCCGTGGTACTGCAGCTGAAAGTCACCTAAGCTTCCTTTAGTCCCTTAAAGATAAGTCCGTTCTTTCTTTTATCTATGGTTGAGTGGGGAGGTTCTACTACAATAATAATATGATAAGGAGAAGATGAAATTTTGTAACAACGTAAATTTAAGGAAATGAGTCTGTGTGTGTGTGTTCAGTTAGAGATATGTTCGTATTTGCCTTGGATATCTTAGATAATATGAAAGCGCTCCGGTTTGCAGATAAGCAAAATAAAGCAGTGCATGCTTTTTGTTTATGTTAGGTATCTATGTAAATTAATATACCGTGGAGCTAAAAAATTTTCTTTAACCTTATATAAACTTTTTTATTTTTTTAAGTTTTTGTTGTTGTTGAGAGTTGAGGTATAGGAGTACAGAAGTCCTTGGGAGGGAGACCAGATGCTGAGTTCAGGGTGTCTACAAACTGATTCTCCACTTCTTAATTAATTAACTAATTAATTAATTTTGAGTCAGGGTCTCTCACTGATTGATTAGCCTGACTGGCTGGTGAGTCCTCAGACTCTCCATTGCTGAGGCTATAAGAATGTATTGTGTCTAGCTTTGTTGTAGATCCCAGGGATCCAAACACGGGTCCTCATTCTTGGGCAGCAGGTGGTTTACTCACTAAGCCATCTCCTGACCCCTACCAAATGCAATTTTCCCAAGGGAGTCCTCACAAAAGAAAGTAGCTCACTGAAATGATGGCTTTACCTAATCAAAAGTGAGCATCGCGATGTCAGATACCATAGGGAATGTTCCGGTTTGAGTATGAAATATCTCCCATTTGGTAATATATTTGGGTTTTGATTGCCAACTGATGGGATTTTCAAAACTGGTTGGACCATGAGTACTTTGATTTCATTAGTGGATTCATTTCATTGGTAGATTTAAAATTTGAGTCGAGTTTTTGAATGGTAGGACCTTGTTGCTGAAGGACTGAGTGCACTTCCTTCAGAGGATGTACCTTCCTTAAAGGATAGCCTTGGCTCTGTTTCTTCCTCCCTTAACTTCTTGTGTGCCATGAGGAATTGACTTCACCGTGTTCCCATTTTGCTAGACTGAAGCCTCAAAGTCCCTTACCATAACTTCTTCCTTCTGTAAGATGATTCTCTTAAATATGTGTTCACCATGAATGGCTGACTAATACAGAAACTAGGACCATAGAGGTGGTGCTGCTGTGCCTAAATTTGACCACGTACCTCTAATGTCTTTGGAACTTTGGATTGTGAAAGAAATCTAGGAATGGTTGGAAAAATTGTAATTCTGTAAGTGGAAACTTAATGGTGAGTTTTGGTAGGAGCATAGAAGACCAGAATGCCAAAAGAAATAAAGAGTAGTAATATCTATGTTTTTAAGGTGTGTGTGTGTGTGTTTATGTATTATGTATTCTAAGATTTTATATGTAGTATATATAGTATATATATCACAACTAAGAGTTTTATGTGTATCTCAAATACCTTGAACTTGAACTTTTGAGCAATACACAAGCTATTGAGAGTATGGAAAGTCTCATGGATGGACTAAAAGCATTTGCTCTTATGTGATAGACTTTACAGCTTGAAAATGAAATTTCCTTAAATGTTTATGTATTGGGAGCTTGAGTGTCCACTGGCAGGCTTTTGGTTGGCTCATGAGGGTCCATCATGATTAGACCAATCCATTCACTAGCTCAAGTTGTTTTTGGGAGATGGTGCAAGTTTCCAATAGGAAGTCAGTGGCTGGGACGTGTCTTTGAAGAGTCTGTCTTTCTGTCTTCCTCCTGGCTGCTCTGAAGTATATAATCCCTTCTTCCACGTGTCCACTGTCATGACATTCAGTCTCACGTTAGACCCAAAGTAATGAATCTAGTCTACAACTTAGAAAACCCCCTGAAACCCTGAGTCTCAATAGGTATTTACCCCCTTTAAGTTCTCTCAGGCATTTCGATTACAGCTACAGGAAACTAAGTAACGCGTCAAGCACTCTCATATGTGTGTGTGTATTATATGTAAATGTAAATACACACCCCCAAAATTTACTTGTAAAGTTTGAATGTTTTCTTTGTTTTTGGATCTTCTTTTTCCTCTTTATTATGAGCAGTCCCTCGTTAATTGTCTGGGCAGAGCAATTAAAACCTAGATACAGTACATTAACCATCTCTGAATGTACTTATAGTGTTTGTATAGCATGACCACCCTAGAGGGAATTTTCAACAACTGTCTCAAATGTTTCCTTGTTGTGTCCACAAGAGGAAATGAAGTGTTACGATTTCACTGGATCAATTTAAAGATGGCGTTTTGACTTTTGATATTTCATCCTCCTCTGTTCAAATGATTGAGACTATTTTAGACACAGGCACTGGAGTGTCTGTGTCTATGCCTTTACTTTCTACAGTTATCGAATATCCTGTTAGCTTTGGGGATGTTCTTTACATTTTTCTCAAAAGAATGTCGTCGTAAGGTGTTTGTCTCAGTATGGTAAGGTGTTTGTCTCAGTAGATGAAAATGTATTTTGCCATCTTTATTAGCCTCGATGTGCAAGAGCTGTTTTCTAACAATATTGCTGGTTGATGTTTATTACATGTTGACGACTTTGGCCATCTCCATAGCAGGATGTGAGAGGTCTCCAAGGAAACCTTTTATGCCTCTTAGCAGTCTATGACAAAGGCTCTAAACACCATCATTAGTTTAAACCCCCTGCAAACTCCGGCATATTAAGTTATTGATTACCTAATAAGAACTAAGAACTTAGTTTCTTCAACCTGATTAGGTTTTTTTGTTGTTGTTGTTGTTTTCCTAAAGTAGAGGTATTGAGTCAGAAATCAAGTCTTAGGTACTTGGGATGTGAAGCTGCTTGGCAGGGACCAATGAAGAGGGAGAGAAGGAAAACAAAGGCAGTTTGAAACTGTGTGCTCTACTATCTGGGACTTACTGATTCCTTTGTTGGAAAGGGGGAGTAGCCCTTGATGGAAAAGGTGGTGCTCCAGGGAATAGCAAAACGGCCAGTTTTACAAGTTATGTAAATGCAGTATGAGAGAAGAACAGGTACATCTGGACATTTCTGTGGTTTTATTTAGAGAAAAAAAAATCTGGATGGCCTGCGTGTGGTTACTATCATATCTAAATGATGCAGGTGGGGCTTTGGAGGAGGACGCTGGGACAAGCTAAGTCGCAGCCCAATTTCTTTCTAACTCTACACGAGTACTCATTTAGCCCTTCTGTATTTAATTTCAAAGTAAAGTTCATTTAGTCTCTGCTCTGCCACTCTGTCATTAAGTCTTTCCCTTTGGGTGACATTTTTCTCCCAGATTTACAGCTACTGCTTCTCTTGACCTCCATAAGCAGGAAATATCCACGTACTGCTGAGTGTTCAGAATCATTGCTGCCCACAGCGGCCAAACGAGATGATTGCCTGAGCCTCAGCCTCAGCATTGGCTTCAAGGAAGGTTTGAACGTACTTTGAGCCAGAAAACAAAATAAAATAAAATAATAAAATAGCAAAACTGAATAGCCATCTGAGATGTCACCTTTCTTCCTGAGATAATTGTGGGATGGAATTCTGAGTTTGGAACTCATTTTCTAGGGCTAAGACACCCTGAAGGAGACAAGGACCCTCGGACTACTTGGGAGAGTCTCCCCAACAAATTCACAGTTTTTTCTTTTTATACTCTTGTTACAAATTAGGTCGGTATAATAAATAACCAGGCCAGCTCAAGAATAATGATTGCATTTTAATGGTTATAAGGGGAAAAACTCACGCTACAAGAGTGGGAGATCGGATTTCCTATATGTCTGGCGGGCACTGCGCAGAGAGCGCACACCGCACCCTGGTCCTCCCAGTATTTTTCCCTGGGGTCCAGGTCGCCACGCCTTAATTAGATGTGATTGGTTGACAGAGTTTCTCCATCATACTCTGTTGATCAAAGATGCTAATTAAAATGAACAAAGTTCTTTCTAGTAGCTTTTAACTGACCTGGAAGGAGGGTGTCTTTAAAAACAACCCTATGAACTGTTCCACAAAGGATATAAAGGTTGTTTTGGCTTGTTTTTCAATATCTGGAAGGTCAGTAGTGAATATGAGTGCTGGCCATGTTTTCCATGTTGTCTTGATTGTCCCGTCCACTGCTCTGAGAGTATTAGTGCTCCCAAGCCACTCTGGGCCTCAGAGAGTATGGCCATGGGTACCGGGTGTATGAACGGAGGAGAGGATTCTGTCTCATTGACTGCATCAAGCTTAGTAGCTAATTTAGAAATGGGGCTTTTGTCAGCATCGTTCCAGGACTTGTCTGATTGGCTTGCAGTATAGTTTTGGATCTTCATGGTGACTGAGACTGTATTGCCTGATTTCATACAAGGGTGTGACCATTCTTGGTTTGTGGTATGGTATATTTCAGAGACTTCTTAGCGATTTGGACTAAGTCCAGGGTATTCAGCATTGTTCTTTTGCAGGTTAGAATAGTCGTCATTAAAATGAGCAAAGACCCATTGAGCTGATTGAGAAGTCCAAGCGCTGAATGGGTTAGTGTCCGGGGCATGGGCATTTTCTCTATAAGCCTATGGGATGCCTTTTCTCTGCTACTTTTTTTTTCCATTTTCTTCCTAGGAAAATGCAAAGAGTGCTTTTCTTCACACCATTGGATAAATTACCTCAGGATAAATTGAATCCTGTTTACAGTCCGGTGGTTTTATGTAATCAATTTTTTTAAACTCTAGTTTCAGACTGGAACACTGAAACGGCATCGAGAATCTGTGCAGTTTTAAGAGTTCCTCTTCTCCCAACTGTAGGAATAAAATTATGATCATTGGGTCCATACTCCGGCTCTCCCTTCTGCTACACAATGGCCTTCAACAAAACACTCCCGTTCTTCTCAGGACACTTCCTTCATTGAATATAATAACATTTCCTTTTGGAACTTTTTTATTTGGTGGGAGTCAAGTGACATAAGGCAAATGTGTTTTAGAAGTTTCAAATTTGAATGAACAGTGACTTATGATTTTGACGATGCATGTTCTCGTCTTTATTAAGTGGCCAATTGCCTCACTAGAGAGCCTTCCTCTCTGCAAGCTTTGTGACATCAGCCTTAGCTCAATGATGGGAAAAGGAGGGCAAAGAGGGCCTGTCAAATGAGACAAAGGGAACAGTGAGAGCACGGGAAAAAGACTGACATATGGTGTTGGGGGAGGGGCTCCCAGAAGACACTGGTCAGTGGAAGAAATGCATGATTGTGCAGGCATATGCACACACATACACACACACACACACACACCCTTCCCCCTCACACAGCATCTACAGAAGTAGCTCTTGGGTGTTAAATAAAAAGTAGCTTGTAGTGCGAATATGTCTCTAATACTTCTTACCAATATAAAAATAAATCTTAATTTCAAAGTGACGGTTGCAGCTATGATCCTTTACAGAATTATAATTGCTCTCTCATTTGAGGGGAGTAAAAAAAAAGTGTTGAAGTCAAATTTTATAAGTTTGTTCGTAGGCCTTTACTAGAATCATCTGTTAGCTAGGCAACTGCGACATTCATCAGATGTAAGGTTGAAGGTTGTGTTTTGGCAGGCTGGGTGTGTAAATAGTTCAGAAAACATACTCCAAGGCACTATCAATGAATTTCTCAGACTCCAGACTCCATGTATTATCATATGACTATTGGGTTTCGTATATATGCCTATCTATCTATCTATCTATCTATCTATCTATCTATCTATCTCCTGTCAATCTATCTATCCAGATACAGGTACATCTGGTTAGCATATAGATCTACCTGCAACCATTTTTTAACTTGACCAATAGTAGTGAGTCTGGGCCTGGCCCAAAAGTCCATGATCTGAGTAACATTTAAGCAGTTGGCATGTCCACACAAAAGTGGAAGTCTCTGATCTGGTTAGTGCACATGCCAACACCAGAGTCTGGGACCAGGTCAGTCTTTGTCACAGTAGTTCCTGTTTGGTTAGAAGGCCTCAGCATCCTGGGCAGTAGGTCCATTGCCATTTCTTTGGGACAAAGACAAGGGGTCTTGGACTCTTCAGCTTCCTCCAGTCCTATCCCAATATCAAGCTTGGAGCTGCCACTTGGGCAGCTTCTTCTCATTTCTTTGCCTTTTATTTTGGAACCTGAGAGCTCTTAGTTGCTCTTTTTTTCAGATTTCAGCCGTTTTGGTATGGATTGGCGAGTCACAGAACACACCAGCCATTTTCATCTACCATGTTTGATATGGTCTAGGACTGTAGAGTGCACACTTCAGCTATCTTATCCCTCTGGAACTGGGAGGGATGCTGAAGAGAAAAAAAAAAAAACTTGATATTTAGGGCAGGGGCTATTGTCATGCAGCAATCTACTTCAAAAAGCTGGAGGTTTCCAGCTATTGGTCTCCATCACCCTCGGATACCTCGGAACCAGGGCAGCTGAAGGAAATGTGAGGAACTGTAGTTTCACAGGAATTAACTCTCGCAGCTTAACAGGCCCACAGCATATCCTCAGAGGCCCCACCTCATAGATGGCCATGTTGTTTACTTCTTTCTTTTTGTCCACACCGGTGTTGTTATTACTTTGCAAATTATAGAACATTTTCCTGGTTGGAAATTAAACAAACAAATAAGAGGGGAAAAAAAAAACCAAGCTCATGGAATCATTTATTGCTTGCTTTACTTTTTAAAAAGGGGAAAAAACGCTGTTGGACAAGAAAGAATGTGACTGTGTTTTTGTTTATGGCCAATGAGCCCAGATGAATATGTGGTAAACGTTGCCGAGACTGTTGCAAAGCAAATCACCGTGTCACAGGAAATATTATTAAATTCTATAATTTCCTTTTCTGAAACTAGTTTCCCTGGATGGAGTTGGAGAAAGAAAATTACATTCAATATTCACCTTAACTGAAAAGCATCTGAGTGTGGTGGCTGTGAGCCTATAAATAGCTCATCGTGACCTCATTGCTGTTCTCTCCCTGCCTTGCAGTCTCCAGTTTCCAGGCGAACAGAAAATTGTCAATCGTCTGAAGAATCTGGCTATATCTGGCAGCTTATTTGGCTAGCTCCGACCTGGTCCTTGTCCTTCTTTAGTGACTGGGCACCACACCTTCCTTTAAATGAAAACCGCTTGCCCGCTGCTTTGCCTCCACCGCTCAGGTGATTGCAGTTGTGTGGAAACTGGCCCAAGGTGACCTTGAAAACTGTTTTTAACCTTTCCGAGCCCCAGGTTACTCATCTGTAAAGTGAGGGCTGTGGCTGCTTCAGCCTCCTTTCAATGGAAGGCTTTCAGGACTGGTTAGATAGTGTGCATAAAGCAAGTTGACCTCTGCTGGGAGGAATACAATGTCTGAGCTTCTTTGCGACTCTCCGGGCTCTTGGAGCAGGCCTCTTCAGCACAACGTGGTCATTCTCTGAGCTTGCGGGGCCGCTTGGAGAGGAAATTCACACCATTCAGGGCAAAACAATCCACTCTAGTTTCTAAATGGGGGATTGTCTATCCATGGAGCCCCAATTCAACAGATGGTTGCCAACCTTCCACTTGATTTTGTGCGTCTTGAAGCTGTGGTCATTAAAACTTCAGCTGGCCGATAACTTCATAGAGGCTGTGTGGAAAGGGGTGGGTGGGTGTCTGAGTGGCATTGAAGTCAAGGATACAGCCGGGAGGAGCCAGGGGTGTCTTAAGCCTGATGCTTAGAAGCAGCCATTAAATTAACATGTAACAGATCAAGCAGGGTCCCTGAATCCTATGGGCAGTTAAGGCTCTGAAGTTGCTTCCCACGTGTTTGGGCTGCTCCTACGGAGGCCAGCATTTTAGCAGCTCACTAATAAAGTATCTTTTTCCAGATCTGAGCCCTTGGGCTTCATGTTTACTTTCAAGTTCCTAGTTTTCAGAAGATGGAACCTGAACCTGGAGCAAGGGCTCTTGGGGGAGTGGGGGGAGGGGAAGGGATCAAATCTCTTTCTGTTTTCATTTTACAGCCTTCACAGAAATGAATCCCAGCAAGGAAATTTTTCCCACCCAAGGCTGCGGGATTTCAGAATGCTCCCCACATCTCTGTAGCCATGAGTCCTGTGTACCTGTGTCCATTCTTCAGCTTGTGAAATTTTCATTTTCTCTAGCAAATGTCTTGCTTTACTGAACATTTTGACTGTTTCCACGGATCATTTTGTCACAAGAAGTAAACGTAGTTCTTCAAATGATTTCTTTCATTTTCTGACAACTTGGGAACCAAAATAAAATTGACATTCCCAGAAAACAAAAGGTGCTGTGGAACTCAGGGGCATTTACTCTGAAATAAAAATTTGTGTTTACTCAGAGCTCAGTTTCTGTTGAGAAACAAACACGGGAGACCCTCAGCGAAAGAAGAGCAGCCCCCCGTTGACACATTCTCTCCTTGATGGATGATGTTGTCTTGGCAAAGCCGCTTCAGAAATGGGAATCGGGGAACAAATGGGTTGGTGTTATTCATTAAAATACCTTTTAAAGGAGAAAAGAAATCACAAAACCCAAAGGATTGCATTTGAAACCAGCAGAATCTAGCTGTCTTAATTTGTTCTTTGGGAAGTAAAAAAAAAAAAATCGGTTTGCTCTTTGTCCCCACTGCTGTGACATCAGGGTGTTGGAAGTCCTTGAAGCTATACTCACACGTGTGGCTTGTTATTGGGAGGTGCACACAGGTGGGTGGGTGTGCTCCCTGTTTGCCAAACGACCCATCTTTTTATGTCCCACATGCTGGAACTGGGAACTGTGTGCTTCTGGAGGGCTGTTGAGACGGGTTGAGGTTTCTCAATTGCTCTGAGGGCTCAGTAGAGCGCAAGGCACAGGCTACCTCAATTTATCCCCAGACTGCCTTTCATCATAGTCTTCATTATCCAAGTGAAGAAATGATAAAAATTTATTTAGTCATTAGCCAAATGTCACACAGGCAGGGAAGAGCAGAGCTGGGATTTGAACTTAGGTAGACTGACTTCAAGGCTCTTCTTTTTAAGTATTGGGCTTATAAACTATCTCTTTGTATAAACTATAAGAACAAAAAGGCCCTAAGACACTGAGACCTTTCAAAGTCTTTCAAAGACCTTTCAAAGACCTTCACTGCCCTGCTATTTTCTGTCTCCACCTTCAGTCATTTTTAATGATTGGCTTTCCATTTTCCCCGTGATTGCTTCTTTCTTAAATATCTTTGAATTCACAATTAGCATAACATAGTTAATACACATTTTTTGCTGCTGTTGTTGGAATCTATTTAATTGCCTATCAAATAATGTAAATCTGTCAGTAATATAACCATATTGCTTTGTTTCTACCCTGAATAAACATATGTGCCTTAAATCCTATTTTAAAATTAAAATTTGGACCTGGGAGGTGGTTCAGTGGGTAAATCACTTGCCACCAAGACTAATGATCTGAGCTCAATTTTCACTCCTATGTGGTTGAAGGCAAGAAGCCGTGCAAGCTGTCTTCTGACCATCACTTGCATACTGTGGTAAGCATGTGCCTTCTTCCATCCCTCCCCAAAACAAAAAACAAAACACCAACTCCTATGTCATAAATAAAGTAAAATAAATAAAAATCTGATTTTAACTTTTATAATCATAGTCCTGTTATCCTCCTCCCCAGTATGTGATTTCTCATAAGTTTGGATAAGAGATAAGAAATTTGTGCTGGGCCGTGGTGGTGCATGCCAGTAATCTGAGTACCTGGGAGACAGAGGCAGGCAGATCTCTGTAAGTTCAAGGCCAGCCTGGTCTACAAAATGAATTTCAGGACAGCCTGAGCTACACAGACAAACTCTGCATGAAACCACCCCCCCCCCCCACCCAAAAGAAGAGGTTTGGTGCTTCTTTCGAGTGTGGGCATTTCTGTTTTACAAACTCCCCAATTTGGGGTGATTTTGTTCATTTTTACCTTCTCTATTAAAACACTTACATAGTGCTGATAATACATGAAGTAACCTAACTATTTCCAAGCCATTTTTGAGAAATTAGAATTAGGACATTGATACTTGCAAAAGGGATCTTTTCCCCCTCCTTTTTAGACCTGAGATGGTAAGCCTTCTTGGTTTGGAGGCGCGTGGAATTAAAAGGCACACCTCTAGACATCTCTGAGAAAGCATCTGCAGGAAGGATTGACTGAGAGGAGAAGGATTTCCTTCAGAGGAGCAGTGCTTCCTGGTGGCAGTCCAGATGCAATGGGGTCCTAAGAATAAGCAGGATTGCTTGGTTATGCCTGTCTCACTCTTTCCGCACATCCATCCCTCTTGTTGCTGTCGTTGGGTCAAGCCAGCACTGACCTTTCTTGGTCTTCCAACTTGGACAGAAGACCAATGTCTCTCTAGGAATTCTTCAGTCCTTTAGCAGCAGAAAGGGACTGCTGAGGCATCCAGCTTTGTGGCCTGAGCAGCTCCCAGTTATCACCTTCTCCAGCATGCAGAGGCCATTGTTGTACTACCCAGCTGGTAATGTGTAAGCCAGTCGAATACATCCCAATTCACGCTATGTATGCATTCTATTGATTTTGATTCTCTAAAGAACTTTGGCTAATACAAGCTCTGACAGAAGTTTATGTGAAGTTGATTTCATCTCTTGCTCTATTCTCCAAAAGAAAAAACCAGTGAATTTGATGCTAGTCTCAAATATTTCTGACTCAATGCCAAAAGCAATTAAGGACTGGACACGGATCATCTTTTGGAGCGGTAAAACATAAATGTCAGTAGGTTGGAAGCTTCTGTTTCTCTGTTACAAGTCCTGTTTCTTCTCTGTCTTAGGTAACATGGGCTTCTATAACAAAACAGAAAGCTGGGCAATTCGAACATCAGAAATTTAATTCTTATAGTTATGAGACTGGAAGTCCATGTCTAACATGTCCAATAGTGTGGGCTTTCTTTCTGACTTGAAGACGTCCACTTCTTTCTGTGTCATCAATCACCTGGTGACCCCATCAAGAGGGTCCCACCCTCTATGTGTCCTCATCATGATAAAATTCACTAATAAGACTCTATCTTCCAGACTATCATCTGGTGGAGGAGTATATTTCCATCTGAGTTGGGGGATACAACTCAGGCTCATGATGTGAGGTTGACTATTTCCTCACACTCTGCTTATTAATCTAAATTAAGAACTTGATTTATCTTTGCAAGTGGCATTAGCTTGATCAGCTTTAGTATTTGATAGTAAAGGTCCTGTAGGTAGAGGCTGTTCTTTCATTCCCAGCTGCCCAGACCTGAAATAATCACACAGAAACTGTATTAAAAACAACACTTAAGCGTATTGCTAGCTAGCTCTTATATCTTAAATTAACCCATCCCTATTATTCAGTGCCTTACCATGAGACTCGTGCTTTGCCAGTAAGTTTCCTGGGTGTCTGTCTCCTTTGGCAGCTACATGGTGTCTCTCTGACTCTGTCTTCTTTCTCCCAGCACTCAGATTAGTTTTCCTGTCTAACTCTATTCTGTCCTGCCACAGGACAAAGCAGTTTCTTTATTAATAAAACATATTCACAGCATTCAGAGGGGGAATCTCACATCAGGGTTTATTGTAATAAAATGAAATAAAGCTTGTACTTGTATAAGAGAATAAAATTGGCTTTTCCAGGGTCTGTTTTTGACATCCAACAAGTTCATCTGTCAGGTGGAGAGTTTTGCTATGATAGATTGTGTCTCTGTTCATCCTGAACTGTGTTCTGGACTACATCCTTTTTTTTTTTTTTCTGGAGTAAAATCTTTGCTTTTCAGGCAAAAGGTACAAAGTAACTGAAGATTGAATTTATGTTTGTAACTCTAATAAAGACTCAGAAGGCAGACGCTTTTGAAAATGATTCATACAGTGAACCAAAGTGATTGGACAGTGAGCACTCAAAAGCCTTTTCTCACGAGAATACAGAAAGAGATGGTCCTACTGGAACTTATTAGGCAGTGAGAATAAAATAAGAAAACACAGTGACTGCCTTAGTGAAGGTTCAGGAACTTATCATTTTTTTTGTAGATGTATTTTAGGCTTCCTACATTTGCTTGCCCCTTTAAGTAAAATATTGGTACTTTATAATAAAAGTCATTTTAAAAATATGTGTATGTGTGTTTTTTTAATCTCTGTGTTTCCTTCTTGGAACCACACGTATGAGTAAGATGTTTAGTTGTCTTGGAGACTTGCAGACAACATGTAGATATACTTATTGGAGGATACTCAGTAGAAAGAGGAAAAATGAAAATGTTTTAAGAGGAAATTATGGACAGAGAAAGACTGAATTCAACGTAGGCTTAAATTCATATTGTTTCTTCACTTCCTCTATTCTAATTCATGGATTACTACTTGTAACCAAGTGTGACTGACTGTGGGTTTTGTTGTTGTTGTTGTTTTGATGGGGTTGGAATAGTACCAGGAATGAAACCCATAGCCTCCCACATGCCAGGCAAGTGCTCTTACACTATATCTCCAGCCCAGTTGTCTGCCATTTATCAAGCATTGTTCTAGATCCATGGGAGCGTGTGTGTGTGTGTGTGTGTGTGTGTGTGTGTGTGTGCGTATGTGTGTGTTTGTTTCGTTGAACAAATGATTATAATGAAAACTATATCAAAGCCATTCTTTAAGGAATCAAAGACCACCAGATGATAGAATCAGCTATTAAAAAGTGGGGATATAATATGGATAAGCAGTCATACAAAGAGCTGGGGTAACAGCTGGGGTGCTATAGTAACTGTAATAATTACCCCAATAATCTACTGGTTTTGAGTTACTTCTTTCATTGATTCTCTAAAATTTGAAATTTATAGAACTCCATTATATCACCCAAGAGATTCTCAAGTTCTCAGACTGAGCTGAAAGTTTGGAGCAGCCACAGTATATAATCTGGGCTGGGAACAAGTATGGGTACCAATTTGTTTTGTTTTTAAATTTTAGGGCCCTTTTTAGTTAGTGCTAATTCCTACAAGGCAAAGGAAGAGATATTCTAGAATGAGTCTGTAATGAATTGTGAGCTTCTGCATGACAAGTGAGCATGCCTCAGAATCCCCAGGGTGTAAGCACTGGCTCTTGACTTAAGATCCTAATTTCATCAGTGGAATGTTTTTCTCTCTAGAACTTTTCAATTCTACTGGTGAAAATCTATGCTTTTTTTTTCTTTTATAGAAACAAAGCATTGGTGGGCGCTGCGAGAGAGGGGTTTCAGTGATTAAAAGACTCATGTTTGTGCACATGTTCTGCCTGTCCAGAACTCTGTTTTCCTTTGTTTGCCTTCATTATATCTAGTTACATGTGGTTAAGACCTGAAGGTGAAGCTAAGTAGACACACAGGTAATTGCCTGGTTCCCTTTCATGCTTTTCCCCCCGGCAAATAAATGCATATTTCATTGAAGTTGATTGTGAACTACTTAGCACAAATGGAAGAAGTCAAGTTTTGTACTCTTGGGCAATCATACTATTTTGTATTGTGCTAGTAACTTTAAAATTGCAATTAAGTATATTGTGTTCTACAGCTTCTTTTAGAAGTAAATCTAGCCTGAGTTTTGATTCATTTAGTCTCCCATTTATTTTTCTCATTCCTACTACTGTAAATGATAAAAATTTATAAAATTGCAAATGTGGAGTTTCCATGTTGCCTTCTTAGAGTTGTGTTTGCTGTCAAGGGATCTATGAGCAAACCCAGTATTTATCAGAATAATAAATAGGTCAGTGTCTCTCTGTGTGCTTGTTCTCACCCCTAAAACAAAAATGCTAATCACAAATATTTTTTGGATGAAGGTATGACAGATGTTACCAAATGTCCCTATTTCTTATACACAGGATCCTCTCCAGCATGCACATATATACTGATAAGAAAGACAGCAGAAACACACCTCTTGTTTGGGAAGCAGCTGAATGAGGCGGGGTTTCAGAGAGTAGCCAAGTGCCAGCCAAGAATCAGGCAGCATTTTTCACATTCCAGAAGGAATCACTAAGAGTAGGGGGACTAGAGGACCGGCTTGGATAGTGGGAATTGTATCGTGGGGGAGGGGAAGAGCATGGGCTGCTCTTTATATCCTTCTTTTCTAGGAAAAAAAGAGCAGCCAGCAGAAAGGAGCCAGGGATCAACGTGGGGTGAGGGTGGAGGGGCCAGCAACTGCTGAGCCAGTCAATAGGCAGATTGTTCATCACACGTTACCAGCAGATTAGCTGAGCAAATGCAGACAATGCTGATTAGCGACTTGAAATGCTTCAGTTCTTACCGGGGAGAACAAAGCCCCGTCTAGATCACTACCCTACAGCCCAACTGCACTAATGGCTCCCAGCTATGCTCAGCATCATGTTTAGAACTAAGCAATGTGGGCGCCCTGTCTATCTGTATTCACTAACAGATAGTCTCTCATCTCCGGAATGGTCGCAAGATACAGATCTTATTTCTCCCAGATTCTCCAGGGACGGTGGTCTTATAATCACACCCCTGCATGTGGCAGCCCTTCCCTTTGTCAGCTGTGTGTTTCTTTTCCTTTAATCGGAGAAGGCAGATATCATTGCATTGTTACAACTTGGCCTCTTTCTCACACTGACCTTGCAAATGCAGGTAATCACATGGGAGAAAAATTTAAATTCCTCTCCAAGAGCATTAAAAAGAACTTGCAGTCCCCAACAGTTATAAATATATTTGAATATTTTAAAGTCATGAAATGAAGCAAAAAAAAAAAAAGGATTGCCTTTTATCCTTTTTCCAAATAGGTTTCAGACAAAGCCTGTGTATTGTTGGTTTTATCTGGACTGTCTTTCTTCCTAAGAGACCTCTAGTGATTTGAGTCCACCTCCTTTGGAGCTTTGGTCTGGGCATCTAGGAGATAGATTGTGACCTTGGGTTGACATTCATTCTATGATGTCCTAAATTTTCAAAGAAACTCTTTATGCAGTATTACCATAGCCATTAAATGCCACCTTTTCATTTAATTGATATTATAATTACATTTTACATATGTAAAAATAAGCTTGATAGTTTTTATAGATTTGTGTTGTTCTTTATCCGAGGCCTTTTTCTCATCCCAAGATTAATGAGCTTGGCTTCCCTCATGGCCTCTTGATAGGATTCACCCAGACAGAAGTATTCAGAGGTTCCCTTGTCTTCCCAAAGCTTCAGTGATGTCTTGTACCTTAGTGGGCTGGCAGCTTTGTTGTCCTTTATCCATTCTTTCTCTTCTCTAAATGTCCAGCCCCTTCTTTGTTTTTTTACTTATTCACACCCAACTTCTCTAAATTAGCTAAACAATTTAAAAACACTTCAGAATATTTTGTAGAAGCAAAGCCTTTTCTTTAATTTCTTCATTTCCTTCTTTTTCTTTGCAGTTAACCTTGCCATTGCTTAAATACAAAAGCATTTTGAGAGAATTATTTGCATCTGATTTCAAAGACAACATCATACATGTTAATCATGTTCTCTAAAACTTCACAAAGCAATATTTTAGAAAACCTTGCCAAAATACATAAATGACCCCAAAAAACTTTATGAGGGAACTTTTAAAGCTGATAAATACCTTCAATGATGTGGCACAATACAAAATCAACTCAAAAAAATCAGTAGCCCTCCTATATACAAATGATAAGAAAGCTGAGAAAGAGATCAGAGAAACATCACCTTTCACAATAGCTGAGAATAACATAAAATATCTTGGGGTAACACTAACCAAGAAGTGAAAGACCTGTTTCACAAGAACTTTAAGTCTTTGAAGAAAGAAATTGCAAGATATTCGTCAGTATTGCTATAGGATAGGGTCATTTCAGGTTCCCTATCCTCAGCTGCCCAAGGAACTAACTGGGGACATCGCCTTGGGCTCCTGGGAGCCACTCTCGGTTCAAGTCTTTTGCCAATCCTTATGGATGGAGATAGAGACAGAGACCCACACTGGAGCACTGGACTGAGCTCCCAAGGGCCCAATGAGGAGCAGAAGGAGGGAGAAGATGAGCAAGGAAGTCAGGACCACGAGGGGTGCACCCACCCAATGAGACAGTGGGGCTGATCTATTGGGAGTTCACAAAGGTCTGCTGGACTATGACTGAAAAAGCATGGGATAAAACCGGACTCTCTGAACATGGCGGACAATGAAGGCTGCTGAGAAGCCAAGGACAATGGCACTGGGTTTTGATCCTACTTCATGTTCTGGCTTTGTGGGAGCCTAGCCAGTTTGGATGTCCACCTTCCTAGACATGGACCGAGCGGGGAGGACCTTGGAGTTTCCACAGGGCAGGGAACCCTGACTGCTCTTTGGACTGGAGAGGGAGGGGGAGAGGGGTGGGAGGAGAAAGAGGGAAATGAGAGGCTGGGAGGAGGTGGAAACTTTTTTTTTCCTTTTCTCAATAAAAAAAAAAGAAAGAAATTGAAGAAAATACCAGAAAATAGAAAGATCTCCCATGCTCTTGGATAGATAGGTTCAACATAATAAAAATGGCAATCCTACCAAAAGTAATCTATACATTCAATGCAAGCTCCATCAAAATCCCAACAAAATTCTTCACAGAACTTGAAAGAACAATACTCAACTTCATATGGGGAAAAATAACCCAGGATAGACAAAACAATCCTGTACAATAAAGGAAAATTCGGAGGCATCACAATCCCTGATATCAAGATCTATTATAGAGTAACTGTAATAAAAACAGCTTGGTATTGGCATAAAAACAGAGAGGTTGACCAATGGAATCAAATTGAAAATGTGGATATTAATCCACACACCTATGAATGCCTGATTTTTGACAAAAAATCTAAAAATATACAATGGAAAAAAGAAAGCATCTTCAACAAATGGTGCTGGCATAACTGGATGTCAACCTGTAGAAGAATGAGAATAGATCTATATCTATTGCCGTGCACAAAGCTCAAGTCCAAATGGATTAAAGACCTCAATATAAATCTGACCACACTAAATCTGTTAGAAGAGAAAGAAGGAAGTAGCCACAGGTACAGAAGACCACTTCCTAAATATAATACCCGTAGCAGATACTGAGAGCAACAATAAATAAATGGGACCTCCAGAAACTGAAAAGCGTCTGTAAAACAAAGAACACAGTAAATAAGACAAAAAGGTAGACTACTGAATGGGAAAAGATCTTCACCAACCGCACATCAGACAGAGGACTGATCTCCAAAATATATGAAGAACTTAGGAAATTATACATCAAATTTCCAAATAGTCCAACTGAAAAATGGGGTACTACTGTAGGAAATCCTAAGTTATCCACCCACTTGGGTGTAGCCTCTTGCATAATGAATGCTGATGTAATATAAAGCTTGTTTGCCCTTTCTTCCTGCTGTGGGATTTAGCTGCTGTTCCCCATTTAAGCAGAGGACTATGAACTGGGAGTATACCCCTAAATAAATAACCCTTTATTATACTCAATTCTGAGCTAGTGTGGGATTTCTTTCATCAACCGTCTTCATCTGGCGCCTACTTGGATCTGAACTCCACACCTACCGTGTTGACTGGTCTAAAAGGCCTAAACAGTCCACAGCTCAGAAGTTCTCCCTCCCCCATCCACTTGGCTTGCTTTCACCTATTAAGCAGTATTCTATAAAATCCCCTCCACAGCAGAGCTAAGTGGACATGGCAACTTGGAAATTTCCCAAGCTTACCCCCCCCCCCACTGCTGGGTTCCCTGCTGTGCTACAATTTGCACAGTTTCTGGTTTGTGCTCTCTGGTACTGAGTTCTGGGCTCCTTGCTCTGTGTACAAAATTGATTTAAATGCTTGTAATTTGTCAAGCAAAGCATACCTCCCAGTATTTAACCAACACCAAGGCAAAAAACCAAAGATACCCAGGACTATTTGTGGCGCCACCAGTTGCACCAATGGTCATGACTCTGCAACTATGACACCTGCTAAACAATAAAGATTATTACACCTAAAACAATTTACAAGCCGGGCGGTGGTGGCGCACGCCTTTAATCCCAGCACTCGGGAGGCAGAGGCAGGTGGATCTCTGTGAGTTTGAGGCCAGTCTGGTCTACAAGAGCTAGTTCCAGGACAGGAACCAAAAGCTACGGAGAAACCCTGTCTCTAAAAATCAAAAAAAAACAAAAAAACAAAAACAAAAACAAAAGACAACAACAACAACAAAAAACAATTTACCATACTTAATAACACAGATAAATATTTTATTAATTAATAAATCACTAAATTTAAAAGTTATATAATGGCAGACAACATTACCATTGAGAATTTTAGTAACCTTTTTGCTAATACTATGGATTGTATTCTGCAACGCTTATATGATTATTGTGATACATTCATTTATTGGATATTGGGACTCAGTTTTTTCTTCATATTATATCCTTAAGAAAATCATTTTATAACAGAACCAAGAATGAGGTAATTTAGAAATGATACAATCTTTACAGACTAATAATGAACAGCTAGCTGACAGAATTAATACCAATGAAAATCAAAAGCTACCTGAAAAATTAATACTATTGAAAAGGAAAACATTAATTTAACAGACAAAAATTCAATCCATGTCAAAGGGTACTGAAAAATTATCTGAAAGAATAATACTGTTGAATTTGACAATCAAAATTTGTTAAAAATTTATGATAGGTTATCAGATAGAGTATCTCTCCAGGAAGGCAATCTGCATGCTATCCAAATAATGTCCAAGAATTAGATGTTATCTTTAAAGGAAAAACTTTAGACCTTGAAATCACATGTGCAGAATGAGGGCCAGAGGCTAGGTGCCTCAATGAAATCACTAGAAATATAAACAGGCCAGGAGATTCAAGCTTTACAAAAGACAGTAGTAAACAGATTTGAAACCACTGAGGAAATTATTGGAGCTGATGAACAGGGAAAGAAGGTACAAGGACCGGATTTAACATTGCCAATGCTTGTCAGAGATGACTTACCGAGGGTTTTAGCTTCCTACCCTGTAATCTACTCTGACAAAGCATCAAATTCTAAAGGCCCAAAAGGATCCAAAGAAGGTAGATGGATACCTATAGGAATGAATGATCTAAAAGAAATTAAGCAAGCAATAATAACTTATGGCTTGCATTCCACATTTGTTAGGGAGACAGTAAGACCTGGGCTACTAGAATTAAGGCCATGAAAAATGATTGGCTTTAGTTAATTTCAGCAATCCTGGATGATGGGCCTTAATTGATGTGGAAATATTATTTAAGGGAAGAGGCAAAAATTTTAGAACAACAGGGAAAAGCAAAAGGATTTGGGACTTCCCAAGACCAAATTTTTGGTAAGGACACTTATGCTAACCCACAGACTCAAACTCTTTATGATGAACAAATCTTGTCCCTATGTCACAAAGCATACTTAAATGCTTGGGACAGGATTCAAGAATTAGGAAAATTAATTGAATCACATACCAGGGTTAAACTGGTTAAAAGGGTTAAACACTTTAGTGACTTTTTACAAACAGTAACCAAGGCTATATAAATAGGAGTAAAAGATCCAGATGCTGGACAAGAACTTATTGAATCTCTGGCTTTTGAAAATGCCAACTTAGAATGTAAAAAATTCTTGGGCTTTTAAAGGTTAGATCATCACCAATGGATGAATGGATCCTGCATACAATGAACATTGAGACATTGGATTATAATACTGAATTGTGGGTAGGAGAAGCAATTTCCAAAGGAATGAGGAGAAATCAAAATGCCAAAAGTTTTAATTGTGGTTGAATAGGACATTTGAGAAGGGAATGTGTACAAGAAATTCCTAGAAATAATGTCTCCTCTGGGAATGGCAAAAATTAAAGTTATCAACATTCTGGATTATGTAGAAGGTGTAGAAAAGGCTGGGATTGTACCAATGAATGCAGATCAACAAATGACAGACGAGGAAACCCAGTATTTATTCAGATTTTCAGTGGGCAACTGTTTTGAGCTCAGAAAAGGCTGATTTAGTAATCACACATTTATTAGAAGTTATGGCCATCATGGGTATACCTGCACAAGTAAAGACAGATAATGGCCAAGCATATGTCTTTAAGAAAATGAAACAGATGTTTGCTTATTATAAAACATGTTATATAGTATAAAATAGGTATATCAAACAATCCTAAAGGTCAAGCAATTATAGAAAGATCAAAATTGAACTATAAAGGATATGTTAAACAAACAGAAAGGGATGGAAAATACCTCCAGAAATAGATTGCACAATGCTTTATTAACCTTGAATTTTCTTAACGTTGATGAGAAAGAAAGAACAGCAGCAGAGAGACATTGGATAATAGGAAAGTCTTATGAATTAAAACAGCCAGTATATTTCAAGGATGTATTGACCTCACAATGGAAACCAGGAGATGTAGAAGGGGTTTTGCTCTTGTTTTAACAGGAGAAGAAAAGTTATGGATACCATCAAAATTAATAAAGATTTGGTTTGAAAAGGAGAAATCTCTTGAGAAAGAGAAATGACAGCTCAACCATAGAGGTGACAACCAATCAGGTTGTAAGGAAACCTCATTAAAGATAGGGCAGCATTCTGTTCTTGTCTTTGCAGGAAAATATTCATCTAGATTCCTAAAGAGGAAATGATAATTATCCAGATAGGATCACCAAGCATAGAGAATTATCATTTATGAGGACAAGTCATCTGAGGGTAAGAATCTCTGAATACTAACTAGAATAATAGTCATGACTCCTCTAAAAATCAAAGCTGGCTTTGGAGTTGGACAATGGCTTTATCTTTCTCTAAATCCAAGAATGTTGTTAAAATAAAAATTCAGAATTTCTGTCTCATGTCAGGAGCCACGGTATGGGAGATAAAGAAGAAAAAATTTAGAAAAAAAATTTACTTTTCTTCATACCCATTTTTGTCTCTATCATACCTTTCATTGAATACATATGTCTGTATAAATAATGTTTATGTTTTCCACAATAAACAATGAATTTTCCTGCAGTAATCTTTGAAGTTTCAAGGAAGAACATTGGGCTCCACAACAACAACTTCACCTAGTTGATATGATGGCATGATGCTGATAGTGCTTCTATAAGATCTGTTTTGGGTACCAGCTGCTCAAGATGGCTCCCACTTGGTTAGCTGAAATGGTGCACTTTTTTACAATGTTCTGGCCAGAACTCCAAATAGAAACCTCAAAAAAAACCCTACCAAATACTCAAAGACTATTTGTAGTTATACCAGACAGTAATCTTGGAACTTAACCATCATTTTACTTTTACAGGATCCCATAGAAAGAACATCACCCCAAAGACAGCTGGAAGTAATTGTAGAAGATGATGTCCCCTCTCCCAACAAAGTTTGTCCTCAGGTTTAGGGACATCATTTAGGGCTTTATTATGATTGTTATAAGATTGGAGGTTGGAGAGAAATTATGCAGGCTCAGGGATCTCTTTTAAAAAAAGGGGGAATTTTGATGGGATAATGAATTAGTGTAAGTTTATTTACATTAATAATAATACTGAGTAATAGACTGAATACTTGTGGGCTATTATTTATAGGTAATTTACATTGGTATAGATTCTTATATATTGATACAACTTAACTTATATTGAATATATAAGTTTTTGTCTAAAGTATTTGTGTACCTACACAAAGTTATTTTGTCAGATTATAAGCATGTACACTTCTACCTTTGCTTAAGACATTTTGTATATTAATAACATTTTAGGATATATTTATCATTTTGCAATATTCATTTCTACCTCTGATCAAGATACTTATACATTGTTTACATTTTGAGGTCATTGTCCTCATTTATTGCACAGTTGTTTATAGATTGTTTAATATTCTAATGTGAAGTCTTAGTCTTTAAGTTATATAGGTATTAAGAATTATAGGTCAATAGTTATCTAAGTTTGTCATATTTATTGTTAGATTAATCAGGTTCTTTAGATAGAGATTGTACTCTGAATAGATAGGTAATCTTCAACTACTTCAAAGAACTATAGAATATGGCATTTAAATAACTTAGGGTTCTGTTGATGTGAGACACGATTGCTCCTGGCAGCACTGATCTATTCCTGAGAGAATGTTGAGCACTGAAGATACTCCACTTGGAGCTTGTTTTCTTCCTGGCAAAACTGGCCTTTGAGCAAGAAACTGCCCATGCATCAACCACTGACAAAATGCATGATGTCTGGAAAGGAAAAGCATGATACAAGAAAAAAAGACTGTCAAATTTTGCCAAGGCAGGGTAAGGCAGTTTTGAAAAATTCCCTACCTCTGCAAATGGTCTGTCAGTTACTCTAGGCCTTAGCCAAAGTTGGCTGTTCCGATGTTGCAAATGAGACTTTGGGTGATGTCCCAGGTAGCCAGTTGTCTCTGTCATTTGTTGCACATTTTGGAAGTTGCTTGATTGCACTCCCTGCTACTCAAGTAATATTATTTCCCTTCTCAGATCTTTGGTGGGGTTGAAGACAAGATAGTTGTAATGACTTTCCTCTCATGACTTGGCAAAATTATTTATAATATAAGACTTAAACTCCTTAGGATTGGATAATTATTGAAACATTTATCACATGTTTCTACCTTGATACTGTTTATGCTGGTTGTAATTCTAATTTTTATACCTGATATTTGTTCTTATTGTTTATAATTTTGTATTAAGCTTAGAACTGTCTTATGTAAACAAAAGGGGGAGATGCTGTAGGAAATCCTACAGCTAGTAGCCTTTAAGTTATCTGCCCACTTGGGTGTGGCCTCTTATAGTATAAATGCCAATGTAAAGCACACTTGCTCTCTCTTTTGGCTGCAGAATTTGGTTGTTGTTCTCCATTCCAGCAGAGTCTGTGATCTGTGAGTCTACCTTTAAATAAATAACCCTTTATTATACTTAATTCTGAGCTAGTGTGGGATTTCTTTTTAGCGTCAATCTTCAGGGTACAGAACTAAGCAGAGAATTCTCAACAGAAGAATCTCAAATGGCCCAAAAGACACTTAAGGAAATGTTCAACATCCTTAGCCATTGGGGAAATTGAGATCAAAACAACTCTGAGATGCCATCTTACACCAATCAGAATGGCTAAGATCAAAAACACCAATGATAGCTTATGCTGGAGAGGATGTGGAGTAAGTGGAGTACTCATCTATTGCTAGTGGGAATGGAAAGTTGTACAACCACTTTAAAAATCAGTATGGCATTTTCTCAGATAATTGGAAATCAACCTACCTCAGCACCCACCAATATCACTCTTGACATATACCCAAAAGGTGCTCAATCATACTAGAAGGACATTTGTTCAGCTATGTTCATAGCAACATTATTTGTTTGTTTTATTGATTTTTATTGAGCTCTATGTTTTTCTATGCTCCCCTCCCTGCTTGTCCCCTCGCCCTTTAACCCTCCCGAAGGTCCCCATGCTCCCAATTTACTCAGGAGATTTTGTTTTTTTCTACTTCCCATGTAGATTAAAACTATGTAAGTCTCTCTTAGTGTCCTCATTGTTGTCTAAATTCTCTGGGATTGTGGTTTGTAGGCTGTGTTTCTTTGATTTATGTTTAAAAACCACTTACAAGTGAGTGCATGTGATCATTGTCTTTCTGGGTCTGGGTTACCTCACTCAAAATAATGTTTTCTAGCTCTATCCATTTTCCTGAAAAATTCAAGATGTCATTTTTTTCTGCTGTGTAGTACTCCATTGCATAAATGTACCACATTTTCCTTATCCATTCTTTGCTCAAGGAACATTTAGGTTGTTTCTAGATACTGGCTATGACAAATAATGCTGCTATGGACATAGTTGAGCACATGTCCTTGTGGCACAATTGAGCATCCTTTGGATATATACCCAAAAGTGGTATTGCTGGGTCTTGAGGAAGACTGTTTCCTAATTTTCTGAGAAATCACCACATTGACATCCAAAGGGGCTGTACCACCCTGCATTCCCCCCAGCAATGCAGAAATGTTCCTTTTTCCACACAACCTCTCCTGCATATATTGTCATCAGTGTTTTTGATCTTGGCCATTATTACAGGTATAAGATGGAATCTCATAGTTGTTTTGACTTGCATTTCTCCAATGACTAAGGATGCTGAACATTTCCTTAAGTGTTTTTCAACCATTTTAGTTTCCTCTGTTGAGAGTTCTCTGTGTAGGTCTGTACTCCGTTTTTCTTTATTGGATTATTTGTTCTTTTGTTGACCAATTTCTTGAGTTCTTTGTATATTTTGAAGATCAGACATCTGTTGTCTGATGTGGGGGGTTAGTGAAGATATTTTCCCATTCTGTAGGCTGCTGTTTTGTCTTAATGACCATGTTTTTGCTTTACAGAAGCTTTTCAGTTTCAGGAGGTCTCATTTATTAATTGTTTGTTTCAGTGTCTGTGCTTATAGTAGCATTATTTGTAATAGCCAGAACCTGGAAACAGCCTACATGCCCCTCAACCAAAAAGTCGATAAAGAAAATGTGGCACATTCACATATTAGAGTACTAGTCAATGGGAAACAAAAAAAAAAAATGGCATCTTAAAATTTTCATGCAAGTGGATGGAATTAGAAAAAAACATCTGGAGCGAGATAACCCAGATCCAAAAGAACATGATATGTGGATACTAGCTGTAAAGCAAAGGATATTGAGCCTATAGTTCATGATTCTAGAGAAGCTAAGTAACAAGTTAAACCCTAAAAAATATATACATAGATCCACCTGGAAATGGGAAAGAGACAAGATCTCCTGACAAAATTGGGAGCATGGGAGTGGGGGGGGAGTAGGGATGGCAGAAAGGGAATACAAGGGGAGAAAGGGAAGGAGTAGGAGAACTTGAAAGAATGGGATAGTCAAGATGGAGGAAGGACAGAGATGAAAGTAAGGATAGAGATATTTTGATTGAGGGAGTCATTATAGTGTTAGCAAGAAACCTGACACTAGAGAAATTCCCAGGAATGTACAAAGATAAATCCAGCTAAGACCCTAAGCAATAGAGGAGAGGGTGCCAGAACAGGCCTTGACCTATAGTCAGACTGATAAACATCTTAAATATCACCGCAGAACTTTCATCCAGTAACTGATGAATAACAGAAATGGAGACCTGCATTGGAATACTGGACTGAGCTCCAAAAGTCCAGTTGAAGAGTGGGAGAAGTGAGAATATGAGCAAAGAGGTCAAGACTGTGATGGATACACCCACTGAAATAGTTTGCCTGAGCTAATAGAGCTCACCAACTCCAGACAGACAGGAAAGAAAACAGCATAGGTCCAAATTAGTCCCTCTGAATGTGGGTGACAGTTGTTTGGTTGGGACACACTGTGGGGCCACTGGCAGTAGCACCAGGATTTATCTCTACTGCTTGTATTGACTTTTTTGGAATCTGTTCTCTTGGAATGAATACCTTGATCAATCTAGCTATAGCAGGAAGGGCCTTGGACTTTCCCCAAAGCAATGTACTTTACCCTCTCTGAGGAGGGAATGGGAGATTTGGTGAGGGGGTAGGCTGAGGGAAAGGGAAGAGGGGAGGGAGTGGGAACTGGGATTGGTATGTAAAATTTAAAAAAGATAGTTTTCTTTCTTTCTTCCTTTTAAAATAAAGCTTTAGCCAAAAAAAAAAAAAAGAAAAGAAAAAAACCCAGGGACAAAGGTGAGCAAGGATATAAATAAACAACTCAGGTGTGAAATATAGAAGCCAACAGACACAACAGACACATGAACATGCTCACATTTTCTGGAAAATTGGATCAAATGCAGAGTCTACATAAATTCTCATCAAACTGGCCAAAAGATGGGTAATGTCTAGTGTTGGCAAAGATGTAGAGAAGAGAGTAAGAGCATAACTCAGTACTGTTCTACTTCCAGTCAGCTTGCCAATAATCTGTCAATTATAAAATATTATTTATACATAATGATATAAATGTTATAAAATGATATCTATTGTTGGTCTATAATAATATAAAATGTCATCTATTTGTGCCATTTTTAAAACATTATCTACAGGAACCACAGATGTGAATATTGCATCTTCCTCCTCTCTTTTTAAGAATGCTTATACAGAAAAATGCAGCCAGTGTAAGCGATGTTCCATTTATAGCCTGGATACCATGTAAAAGGGAAGAGTAGTTCATTATCACTAATCTATACATGACATAGAATCTCAGGATAAAGAAGATGAATCTCAGAAATAAGCATAGAGAAATTTCATGGATGTAAAGGAGAAGGAAATCCCCAACTTATATATGTGTAAAACTATCACAAATATCTGGAAAGATAATAGTTAATCCCTGAATAATCAACTTGGGATAAACAAAGTTTTGCAACCAGAAAAGACAAGGTAGGTTTAATCAATGATTCTGTATATTCAGAATTATGCTTTATTTTGGGGACATAAACCAATAGACAATGTAGTTTCAAGTGCACAGATTAGGAATTAAGTTAAACAGGATGGTAACTAATTATGGCTTGCAGGAAACAAGATTGAATGGTGAATGAAAAAATGAAGAACATTGGCTTGGGACTAATTTGTCACATAAAATTAGTTCTGCTTTAACACTTGTCTTGAAAATGAGGTGTACCCTCCCACCTTAGTAAGAGTGACATATTAAGGAACAGGAAGAGGTTAACACAGATGCTGCATCCTGTGACTTTATCTGTTAGTGACTCTTCATGTATGACTTCATTCACAAGAAACAAACAAATGAAGAAAACTACATGGTCTGCTGAGAGGCAGGAAAGATGCAAAATGTACATTACACACATCTCAATCTTCTATTGTATGGATTATGGTTCATGTCTATACAGACAGGTTGCTATAATTTTCCATTTGATTATTGACATTAATTTGCATAAGCAAAGTTGTTTTATAGTAAAGCACCATGTTGATTGAACACTGGCATAATAGTTGACTATTTAATAATACATTACTTCTCTTTATATTAGGTTCCTATTTATTTATTTTAATGTGAGATTGACAGGATTGTTGAATATTGTGTGCTGACATTGCTACTTCTGTAAACTGTGTGTTTTACAGAGCATTGAAACTTCTAGAGAACACATGTGTTGTAGTATTATAGAACTGATTTTACTGGTCTAGTCTATCATGTATCAAATATTTGGTTCCCTAACCCCATGGCCTGCTGTGTGTTCAGATGCCATGCAATCTTTCTTGTATCACCATGGCCGAGACTGGGACAGTAGTGTAGAAATAGTCCTTCTCTACTTCCTGCTGTACCTGGTTTTGATTTGTGAGTTGTATGTCTCTTGTCTGCATTCAAGAAACTGTGGCAGTTCAACAGGCTGACTTGCAAACAGGGTAAAGTAGGAAACTCTTCACATATTTTGGATAGCATCCTGTAGGATGCCTTGTTATGATAGGTACTGTCATAAAACTGTTGCTCAATATAGTTCAAGATCTTATTGAAAATATAGCAGTCATTAAGTACTGTCTGTCTTTTTCACGTTTTAAATAAAAATTGTATTTAATGTGTTTGTCTGTGTTGGGGAGGCACACGTGTCAATGTGGCGTGTGGAAGTGGGAGGATAGCTTTTGCGGAATCTGTTCTTGCTTTCTGTCTTGTTTTTCTTGTCTTTGTTGCTGCACCGTTCACTCCACATTAGCTGGCCAGCATGCTCCTGTCCCTGACACCCATCTTGCTGCCATAGACATGCTGGCAGTACAATTGTGAGTCCTCCTGTCTGGCTTTTTACCTGGATTCCAGTAGTCAGGCCTGTACTGCTAGAGCTTTATCTGCTGAGCCATCTCCCATCCTTGTCGTTCTCACTTGGAAAGATGATATTGCTAAAACACTTTACAGACAAGGTGTGCTGGAGGATCTAAACTGAGCAGTCTCCAGCGATGGGCCAGCGGTGTTGGAAATACATCTAGTTTCTGTTTTGTTTCACCAAATGAACAGCTGTAAAACAAAAAGATGAAGAAAACAGTTGACTATTATATACTATGAACTTGATTCTCTTTTAAATTCTTGGAAATAAAATTCATTGAAATGCAAATAATTCTATAGTTTCATTGATTTAATCATATTATATATGATTATGTATATATATATATATATGTCAATCTCTATCCTATATGAAGCAGAATAATGAGTGAAGACATGAGTCTTCATAAAACAGAAGGAAACATACTCCATACAAGGTCAAAACTTAACCACAGTGGTGGGAAACACTAAGCCGTCATTGGTATCTGAGAGAAGGACAGGAAAGGAGGAAGTGGGATTTCCTGAGAAGAGGAACAGTAGGGAGGCCTGTGGAGGTGGGCAAGCTAATGCAGAGTTCAGGAAAAGCTGGGCAAGAGGGACTGGCGTTAGGTTACCAGATACTCACTTACATAAGTGCAGTGAATAAGGACCATTGATCTTAAGACAGACACTTATAAAAGTGAAACATCTCTGTGGTATATTAAATGATCAATAGTGTTTTACAATCTGGTCCGTTGCAATTGCTCAGCCAGGTGGCAGCCATTTCACACCTGTGCAAACTGCTTTATTTCTCTATGACAGTCTGATAAAATCCAGAGAACTGCAACAAGAATTTATTTTGTATCAATGTGATTGTAGGTTAGAAATATAACACCTAGGAGCTGGGGAGATGGCTCAATATTGCCAAAGTGCTTGCTACACAGGCTGGAGGGCCTGAGTTCAGATCCCCAGCACCCAGAGAAAATGCTGCATAGGGTAGAATCTGTCTGTGTTCCCATCAGTGGGAGGTGGAGGCAGGAAAATTCCAGGGGTGGCCAGCCAGTCTGGACAGTCCAGATTCCGTGACAGATTCAATATTGCAACAGATAAGGTGGAAAGCAATGTAGGAAGACATCCAAAGCTGACCTGTGGCCACAACATGTACACTTCTTGGTGAAGACATTTGTACACATTTGTACACACACACACACACACACACACACACACACACACACACACACAGTGGGAGTAGGGAGAGATGGAGAGAGACCGAGAGAAACACAAAACATAGACAATTAACTTTAAACCTTTCAGAATAATCTTCTGGCTAAAATGCTCTTTAGAAAACTTACTGATCAAATGTAAATGATCCTTCTTGTTAGCCTTGTGTTTAGAGTTTAATCCATAACTGTTTTTAGTTCTCATGAAATTGCTGAGCAGAGATCTGTTCATTTGATGGATAAGGAAAGAAAAGTTAAAAAATTGTTTTGTAAATAATAATTATTACTGGATTGGTAACTAAAATTCAATCGCATGTTGTTTTGAGAATTAAATCAGTTCTTGCCTGGTCTCAGAACTATTCTGTACACTATGAAGTCATTTTGGAAGTCTTTGAAGAACCACACCAACTAGTGGTGTGCTTTTCAGTCCTTAAGGTCAATAGTTTCCATTGTAGTGTGAAGAAAGTAACTTTTGAGTCAATATCTGTCATCTATTCTGAGCCATTAAAAAGTTGTGCAAGCATGTATATATATAAGCATGTACGTGTATATGTATTTTTGTTCTGGGCATGGAACTCAGGTCTTGTACATACTCGGCATGTGCCTTATCATTGAGCTACATCCTTGGGCAAATACCTATTTTGTTTTTCTTCCCATTTGCTACTCTTATGGCACATTTGTTTGAAGTTCTCACATCATTGATGTGGAGATACAGAGTAAACCATTCACATAGCTAATCTTCAGCAACCTTAGTGATCATATCATCATATTAGATTCCTGAAAGCTTTAGTTAATATTACTAACTAATTTTAACAACAAGACTAAATGGTTTCTCTCCCCCGATTCCCAACCCAGAGTGGTGACAGAATCTTACAGAAAGGTGCCAACATGGCAAACTCAAATTTGAAGATGAGTCAAGACATTAGGTTAGAATGGTTTCAAATGGGTGAAGATAGGCAAAGAGAACTGTGAGTTATAAGGCTTCAATTGGGGAACCATTTAGAATTTATTATTCTTTGAAGATTAGATCTCGCCAGCTCAGCTCATAAATATTGTTTTCCTAGCTAATTTGGAGCCTCTTTGTACTCAGATAATAAACCTTTGGGTTTCTCAACCTTGTGTGAAAATGTCATTTTGTTCAGGCTGTTTCTGTACCCTGCCTCTGAATTGAACTTGATTTATTCTGCTGGATCACGAGCTAATGAGGAGGACTGGCTCAGTGGGTGCGGACAGACACGGACCAATGCAGCCTGGTCTTGAGATGTGTGCTCTTTCTTCTTAAATCTGAACACTGTATGCTAGGTTAAGATATTAATTTGAAACTTATTTAAACTAGACCATTTTTTTATACTTTGGAAAAATTAGACTCTGGCTTATCTTTGTAACACTCCTCATTGTTAGAACTTGTCACGATGAACCCTTGACACGAGAGGGAAAATACACAGCCCGACAGCTGGATGACTCATAATAACAGGCCCATGGATTCTTAGTAAAAACTGATAAAGCGATGAGTGTGTTTGATATTTCTACTCCACTAATCACAATGTAATATAATAATTAGAGAGGCTAAATATATTCTTTTTATGAGAACTAAAAATATTGGGAGAATTTTAGTAAAATCAAAATTTCTTGAGTCATTTGTGTTGGTTGTTTTTATTTCAGAATTCATAGAGACGACTCAGTATATTCATAACCATGGGTCTCAGTTCCTGTTCCTGGTAAAAATAGGAAATTAAGTTTTAACTATTATATGAATATTTAAATACATACAAGTGAGATAATGTGTGCTTCCATATATGTGGCATAATGCATGATATTGCTTTAAATGAATACTCCTCCAGAGTCCTTTGGGAAACCTAATTTCAGCTCCTGTAGAACAGTGATATGTTCAATCTGCACAGATTCCCCCCCTGCCCCCCAAGGCTCCTTACAAGGACTTTGCTGCTGATCTCATGAAGGAGGGTCTCACGAAAGGTGACAATAAAAGCTGCTTCTTCAACCTTCAAATAGAGCCTTGCAGGGAAGGAACTTACCATGGAATGGTAATTTTCTGTCTTGGCCCTTGTCAATTCCCAACTCTCCAAATGACCATTAGACAAATCCACTTTGCAAGTGGAACTCCATTCCTTAGATTTATAGCAGAAGAGCAAATACCACCTTGGCCGGCCCTTATAGCCCTCTATGAAGAGGGAAGTCTGGGAACATTTTCTGTAGTCTTTGGAGCAGGGACGAGATACGTTTAAGGTAGGCCTTTCATTCAAGGAGGGGGAAGGCAATGTTTATGCATAATAACACTGGTTCAGTGGACACACACATGGAAGGAGATCCACTGTAGCCTGACGAGAACGCTGTTACCTGCAGTAACTGAATGACTGGTTTCAGTTTGCAGTTCTAACCTTTGAGAAGATGTTGTCTGACTTATTCCGAAGTAAGATGTGATACATGAATGCAGGCTCAACCATTCAAGTGGTGTTTCATTTGGGGGCAAAGTCATGTTCAGTTCTCAATCTCCATGGTGGCCATTCTTCTCATTATCCTGGGAGATAGACAGTTATCGTCTGGGGGAACTGACCAATCCAGATCTGTCCAAATGCTTAGTATAGCCTCAGTTAGTCCCATGCCAGCCTCTGCATTTGCCAACTGCCTTCTGTATATATAGTATTCACATGTACATATTATATCTCTATATGTATATAGTCTATATATGTATATATCATATATATGTATATAGTCTCTATGTGTGTATGTGTTCTATTTATGTATATATTCTTTAGTGTATGTGGTCAGAGACTAGTTGTACAATGGTGTTAAAGGTTTGGGAATCACACACTTGCAACATGTGACTCGGGTGAATGAGCATAGTTTAGAACACTTTTGTAAGCTAGGATTTAGGGGTTCCCAAACTGAGACAAAACATTGGATTCCATTCCTAACCCAAAGAGGCAGTAGAAGTGGGTGAAGGGTATTTGCCAATTTTTCTTATAGCCCGATTTCTTTGTTTTCAACATTTATTATTGATACAACTGTAATATTTCTGGAGCTGTAAATGGAGCACTCCTTAAAGATAGCACACAGATAGACATACACACACAGACACACATTCACAGAAGCACACATGTACATCAACACAGAAACACACACACACACACACAGCAGATAGTACATGTTATATGTTAAGTGTCCAGTGTTTGGAATGCCTTTATTTGGCTACTTCAATTTTTAAAACACATGGCCTTTGTAGTGAATGGACTAATGTCTTCTTTCCATTCCCTGGACCATAGGAATATGTTGTGTGACATGGTAAGAAAGAATTAAGGTTGTCACTTGGCTGGGAAGAGGTTTTCTCTGGGTAAGGGCTCATAATAATGTACAAAGTTTTTCTGTGTGAACCAAGGAGCATGGTGCCTCAGAGTCAGGGAAGAAGTTGTAATTTGAAAGTAGGGCTCAGGGTGATGAGATTTTGGCTTTGAAGATGAAAGGGGACCAACACCCAATGAATTCAAGCATCTCCCAGGGCTGCAAAAAGGAAGGAAATGCATTGTATTCTACAGTTTCCAAAAGGCGTACAGCCCTCCTGACTCACTGATAATAGCCTAGGAAAATACAATTGTAATGATAAGAACTGAAAGAGAATAAGTTTATATCATTTAAAATAGTTTATTTCACAAGCAACGGAAAGAAAGGGTGCTTTAGTGACATAGTCTAATTCAGCAGTTAATCTCTGAGTCACAGTATATGTCACCTCCTCTTGCTTTTGGAGCCTTTTAAGAATCATGAATTAAGAAATGTTTGAGGCAGCATAAATTTTCTTTCCAAGCTTAGACTTTTGAATGTAATTCAAGCCAATTTTTTTGTTCTTGAGTTGATTTATTTTAAACAAAAAATTGAAAAGAGACCACTGATGGTTTACACTGAGGGTAAACGTCATATAGCAAGATAAGTGCTTGTCATAATCCCCAGATAAGAGGCAAGAAACATATGTGTTACAGCTTTGACACAAGAAAAATCACACAACGATGTATTTTTAGTTACAATATGACTATGTGGTTTTCTAATGGCATAATTGTGGGCAACATAATGAAATATGGTCTTGTAAGAGGTGAAGGAGTTTGTACCACAGAGATAGTAGGTAGAACTGTGTCCAAGGCATTTGGGACACACCCTAAGTGGCCTGCCTCTTTCATAAGGGGGATGGAAGTGACTGAGCCTTACATACTTCCAGTTTGATCCTTAGCTCTGTGGAGTCTCGCTCCTGTGAAAGTGCTGTGCCTGTTGTTTCTCCCGAGCTTTCTGGCTTTATGTTTAGTGTGATGATGGATTATAGATTTCTGTCTGCCTGCTCTGGTGCATTGTTCTACATCTAAAACCTTGTGTATTCTATTAGCCTAATTACCAGGGCAAGCGATAGATTTATTGGTGACTGTTATAAAAGGAAGCCAGGTGACAAGCGGGAAAATGAGCACAAACCCAACGATCATTTTGATTGAAGTTTTTGCCAAATCATAAGTCAACCGTAGCAGGGCATTGAATTTACTGTAAGGAGTGGCTAAGAGTATCAAAGGCAAAATCAAAGACGAGAACTGTATAAATGTCAACGTTGAGAGAACGTAAGTATGCGTTCAACATCTAGACTCTTAAAACAGCTGAGAGAAAACAAAATCACTGAGAAAGAAATACCACAAGGAGACTAGAGTTTTACAGTTCCTGCCACTTAGGTATGATTGGCCCATTGAAGCTGTTTGTAATCATCTTTACTCACAAGTTTTGAGAGCGTTTATTTTTAGTGTATTAGTTTTAATCCTAAAGGAAATTTTTACTCAAAGAATTTCTATGGATATTTCTGATTGAAACATGACCCAATGACATGTGAATATTCAAGAGAAGAGTGAATCTAAGAAACAGTACTTTATATTTTTTCTTTTGTGTTGAATAACAGTCCCTGATATGACCTTATAGGGTAAAGAAAAGCTTCTTACTGTGAGAAATTTCTACTTGCAATACATTAAATTCACCGTATTTGATTATTTCTAAACCTTTTACTTAATCTTAATGTCTTTTGGTGTAGAGAACATAGTGCGTATTTAACTATGTCTGTCTGTGCTTTGTTACCATGGCAGATAATGGGAGAATAGAAAGTTGTGACTGATTTTGGCTCACAGCTACAGAGATATCAGTCTGTTTTTAGCTGACCATTCCTTGGTCCCTGAGGGAGGATGATGTCATAGTGGCAGGAGTACATGATTAAATGGAGTTCCCTCACTTCATGATTGTTGGGAGAAAGAGAGAATGGGGATAGGAAGAAAAAGGATGGAGGAAGAGAATGATAACAACAGAAAAACACACATCAAAGACATTTTCCCTGGTTACCATTTTCCCACTTACTTCTGCACACTCTCATTTTTTTTTTTTTTTTTAAGTTTCCAAAACAGGACCGTCGGTTGGGGACCAAATCTCTCACAGGTGAATCTGGGCATTGCACAACTTGCTCTTGTTTGGGAAGACTTTGATTGTTTATTTTGGCTGGCTAGGCCTAAAATGTTTATATAGTAACAAAACAATTTTTAGTTGTTGAATTTATCTCTAATGTTTCCCAAGAAACAGACGAGAAGGAGAGGAAGTGAGAGGCAGAATGCTTCAGACGGATATTAAATTATCACTGCAGATGGCAGACTTTCTTGTCCTTTATAGTAAGGAGAGAAAGCCTGAATACAGGAAAACCCATTTTGACATAGACACACATAAACACACGAGGAGAAAAAAGAGATTGAAACTCATTATAGTTGACTCAAATAGTAACTAGGGCTTTTTACACTTCCCTCAAGCCTTCTGATTGTAAAGTAACCTCTGAAGTATGATTGTGAATAAGCAACAACTGCCTGTGTCGAATATAGTTGATCAGCCCGTTGATATCTCTATAATTTTCCCTCCCATGCCTCTTTCAAATAAGGATCCTTACCAATGTCAAGTTTTCCCAAATGACCCCTGAAAGGTCAGATTATCCTGGGTAGAGTTATTTTCGAGAGAGAAGCTAATGAGTTAACAGGTAAAAGGAGATTGCATTACCAATGATAACAGTCAGGTGGTTGCTGTTCTCTGTGTTTCTAGAATCTTTTCAAACATGAAATATCAACCATTGGGTGCCCAATTAACCTTCTAGCTCAAGGCAGACAAAAATGAAACATGTTTCATGGCTACAAAGACAAGCCTCAGGAAAGTCTTTAAATGTGTATTTTAAATTACCTTTATTAAAGTGTATTTTACAACCATACATTATATATACTCAGAGCACAGTATAAGATTTTGTAAAACTGAACCAATTTAAATTGTGTCCAAAGGATGCAGGTCTTACATAATCATTTAAACACTTTGGTTCTAAGATTGGACTTATTTGAACTATATACCTCTACTCTCTACAGACTTCCTTTACAGCCTCATCAAAGACAGACAAAGTGATGCTGTGGGGGTCAATTTCAAATCTTTAATCTCCAACTGATAAAATTAACTTAACATTTATGATTTACTAGGGCAAAGTTGAACTGAGGTTCAATTTAGTTGAGACCTCAATCTTGTAAGAAAACCCCTCCCAAGCCCATCTTAAGGTCAAGGAGGCCAGGGGACAAACATCTCCAGACTGCTCACCAGTCAACGTAGAGTCCTAGCAGGACCTCTAGGATGTGAGTTGTTGACTACTTAGATATCCACCAAAAATAATAATTGAGCCGAAAGAGCAAAGTTAATTGGATGAGAGAGAAATTACCTTAGAAGTTTTCATCCAGCTCTCAAAGGCAGAAGTCAAAGTAAAACACCATGTAGGGTGGAAAGTTTAATGCCAGATTCTACAAGATAGAGCGTTGGACAGAATTTATGTCACAGGAGCTCTGGATTAATGGAATCTTAAGGTGCTCAGATTGCTAGACTACTCTTGTCGAACAAATTGTTCTTCATGGTAAGGACGGGTTTTAGTTGGCTTGCAGTCTTAGCCCCAAGGAGCAAGTACTTTGTGGAACAAGTCGTTATATTTGCTTGCTCTCAGTGTTATTTCACACCAGGACAACAAATTATGCTGGCTTCAGTTTTCACTCCCCTCTCCTGCCTATCCTCCCCAGAAACCCGTTTCAGGTTTCACAGAGCAGGGCTGCTAGATTAGTTCAATAAACGTGTTGTGAAACCAAGGTTGATGTGCGGACTTAGATCTCAAATCTCTCCCATTTGCAAGACCAATAACAGATCTGATCCTGGTGATTTCCAATTAAATTATAAATTAGCACTCTTTTTAGTGTTTATTAGTGTTTATTGGGTGACATACATACAGAATTATGACAAAGGATATTCCCTTGAGTAATTATTTTTATGTGTGTTTGTGCTTTATAAACATATAATCTGCATGACCAAATAGCAAGTCATATCAAATTAACTCTAAGTTTATTCCTGTTCCCAAGTGCGTTGGCTGAGATCATCATGGTAGGCTAAGACAAGGAAGAGGTCCTAAACTGAGATGATAATTATGCCAATGACTACAGCTTCAAAGACAAAGTGGGGAACATCACAGTCAGACCCTACATCTTGAACCCACATTATCACAAGCAGTAGCAAGGCAGTGACTCCATCAAGGAAGGGCACAAACGTATCACCAGATGTAAGATTATCTGGAAGGTCCTTCTGCAAGCTACAGCTTCAGCATAGTTGAGACCCAAGTGGCAACTTCTATGACAGTGAGTTCCAAGAAGTGAAAAATAATGACTATCAAGATTTTAACCTCGATGGCATTATACTAAGAGAAGTTAAAACTACAGAACATAGGAGTAAACCAGAAAATCCTAGGATCGTACTTGTACTGTCTCAGAGCATAGCAACTGTTGTTCCTTTTGGAAACTACAGCACCCGGTATTCCCAGGCGGTCTCCCATCCAAGTACTAACCAGGCCCGACACTGCTTAGCTTCCGAGATCAGACGAGATCGGGCGTGTTCAGGGTGGTATGGTTTTCAAAAGGAACAACAGCAACTATACCCATAATTCCTTGACTGCAAGTTTATCCACCCATAATTCTGTACTGCAAGGTTAATGGGAGTCAGAGAGACAAGGGTTACATGTAGTGAGGAATAAAGAGGAATTTAATTTTTATAACAGCATGGAGAAGTTGGGTGGATTATGGTCAAAATCCATTATGAACAGACTTATGCGATCCATGAAAGAAGTCAGATGACAATATTGGAAAGTTATTTCTAAGCAGTGCTTGAGCTCTGGAAGTAAGCCAAAACTCAGAAAGTAAACGCTGTTCCTCCGGACTCATTTAAAAATCGAGCAATCTGATTCTTATCTGGGCATGTTGAAAAAAATTTCTGTCCTACGAAATCAAAAGGGCCATGGCTACTGCTTTTCCTGTTTCTGTGTTTCCTAACAGACACCAGCCATTCTGGAGAGTTCAGGAAGTGAGGTGTGCTGGTGGGGGATGGGCAGGTGGCAGGTGGCTTAATGGTTTTGGGAGAGCGACACCTTTACAAACAGGAATGGCACTTCAGCATGGCTAAAATAACCTTGTTTCCCCGCTGCCAGGTGACTCTTGTCTCCCAAGTCTCGCTTCTTGTCTTGTCTCTCCCTTGTAAGACACAGAATCTTTAAGGATCCTTTCTGGTAATATTTCCGCACTGTTTCTTAGGAAAAACTTAGTGGCATTCCTCACAGATTTCTGAGGCTCGGGCGTTGGGGCGGGGTGGGGGAGTGGGTAGCCTTTGAGTATCATTCTTGAGTCTGTTAGTTTATTCCCTGGAGTTTTAGTGGAGTCTAAGAAAAACATGTGCCTGTAGCCATCCAGCCCGGAGCGGTAAAGCTGTCAAAGTTCATAAGCTCAGCAACGCATTTGGGTCTGGACAGGACTTGGGTAGGAGAACGCAAAAGGAAAAAAAAAAAAAAATTAAGAAAGAAAGGGGAGAGAGGAAAAAAAAGTTTGTGGAGCACACATCTGCTGCACACCAGATGGCAATTGTTATTCTGTCATCAGTGGAGCTTTCTCTATAATTCTTGTTGCATTTCCTCTACTGTAGTACTTAGGGGTTTTAGGTGTCGGGCATGGGAGGTGGGGAGAAGGCGAAATATTTTTGGGGAAAAGGAGGTGAGTGTAACGTTAAAACACAGGCTTTAATAATTGTTCCACAGCTCAGGATTTACAGAGTTAAGTTTCCCACAGCCATCCTCCAACTGTGCAGGGCGTGTTACAATAGGAGCCCTCATTACATAATCGCCAAAGCCCGGGTAATGTTACACAGTGTTCAGCAGATAAAGGGCACACAATAATGGAGAGGAACTGCACTCCTCCTCTAATCTTAGATGGACGGAGCGTATTATGTTACTGCATAAATATTACATGATCATGTAACAAAATATACTAATGAAATACACAGATGCGAAGCAAGAGTGCAAGGGTTGAGATTGGGAACACTTAAATTGATTTTCCTATTGTTCGCTAATTCACATTCAAACTTAATTTGGCATTTGTGTCATTTTATGAGAATATAATATGTCATGGGAGACTTGACAGTTTTTAATGGGTTTATAAAACGGTACTTAGAGTCAACCTATGTAACAGTAATATAGACATATAACACCATTGCTGTCTTCCTCAGCTTGAGCGCCAGTCTACATCTTATTATGCATTTGAATGTTGACCTAACAGCTAATTTGGGCATAGTGGCTTCTTCTACCTTACAAGCACAGCACATTTGTTCCCAAAGTTAAAGGCACAGATGTTGTCTGTTGGGTTTGGGGGTGGGGTGGGTTCTACTTATATATGTATTGTTTGCCTAATATGTGTGTGCAAATTGGTCAGACTATTCAATTAAACAGCCTCTGTCTGTGGATTCAAACCCCACTGACACAGTACCTACTGTGAATGAACTCTGTTGTCGGCTCTCATGTCGGAAAGCAACTGCCAAGGTCTTGCCTCTTGAGCAATGAAGACCTACAGAAGCGATGACTGTGCTGATTCTGTTTCTTTGGAGTGAGATGCAGTGTGTACCCCAAATAGCTTTGATAGTGCTGGCAGAGTAAATCATATTACATTTTTTCCCCTTCATTCTGCAGAGCTCTGTTTTATGCAAACATCTCCTGAAATCCTGCTTCTGTTGTGTGATCTTCATAGGAACGATCATGTTTCTGGTGTTGTGTGTGTGAGGTCATTTACAGCCGTGTTATTGGCATAGCACTGTTATCGAATATTCCGACAAGCTAAAACACCCTGGCAGAATTATGAAATGGAAACAAATGAGCAAAAAGACAAAAGCATCGGCTTTTTTTGAAGACAGGGGAATTGAGGTTCAGACCCTACAGAGGGTCACTCATGTACGACTGGAGAAGTGGGCTGGGCCAGCTTCTTTATCATCACATATTTGCTTTGGATACACAATTGGAAATTGTGTGATGGTTGCCTATATGTTCATGGCATGAATTTGCTTTCAAGGGTATTTTTGTTCTTAAGATAGAAAAAAACAAAGCAAAACAAAACAAAGCAGAAGGCTTAAGTGGGCATTAACACGTGACAATGTAGATACGAATGCCTAGCAGAAAGACCATCAAATGTAGAAAAATATTTCCAAGCAATTTAATCATTGTATCCAATGAAGATTCCATTTACCAATTAACACTATAATCAGACCTTACTTTTTAGTTGTTTATTTGTTTTAAACAAATCCTTTAGATTTAGTTTCATTATTTAAGGCCATAGTGAAATTACAGCTTATTATATACAATTGCTGTTCTTTTGTTCTATATCTCATGAGGTTAATTTTGTAATTCAATTATCAAATGGCATACAGGTAGTTATAACTATTTTTTCTAATTACTTTAATATCATAGGAATGCGTGCTGTATTGAGAATACTAACACACAATGTTGATATACTCAAATAGTTTTTGAAAGAAGGGAAAGTATCTCTAAATATTGTGTGTTATTCCTTCTTTTGTTAATGTGGTAAGACATGTAACAATTGAAAACAATTGACTCATGGTTATGCAGCCGTTAGCCATGGTCTCTGGGTTATATTGTTCCTTATTCTGTGTGTGCTGAGGGAGAGCATTATGCCAGGGAGCATGCAGTCGAGTGGTTCACCTTATGGCAGACAAGAAGCAAATAGAGGAAGCATCTGAAGGAAAGATAGTCTTCAAAGACATGCTCTCAGTGACCTACTCCTTCCAATTAGCACCTATCTCCTAATAACCCATCCAGCTAGTCACCAAAGAACTCATCAAAAGGTTAATCTACTCATGAAGGAAGTGCCTCAGTGATCCAAACAGTATAATTGCACTATCTGGTATCTAAGCCTTCAGTTCATGAGCCTGTTTGCTGGGATGGATCTTGTCATGCCCATACCATGGCATTCTTTCCCGGATCCTAAATATTCATGTCCATCTTATGCTGCAAAATGTCTCCAAAATCTCCCACAGTTCTAGCATTTCTCAGGTCTAAAGTTACCTCAAGACTGACTCAAGGCTAATTTCTAGCTGTGAACTCTGTAAAATCAAGAGTATCATGCTCTCAAGACACAATGATATAGGTGAACATTCCCTATATACATTTCAAAGAAAGATTGAACTATAAAGCAAGACTTAAAGTCATCAGGGCAAATATTAACTATTGTAGTTAAATTTTAAGAGCATGTGGTGGCAGAACATGGATCCCCAAATATTTGAAAACAGCCTTGCTGTTTGCAGTCCATATGGCCACTCGCCTGGTTTGACTCTGTTTACTCTCCATACCTTTTCTCAACAGATAGTTCATATTTTTGCATTGCCAGTTTTTTATTTACATTGCAACCTCAATTGTGTTCTCATAGCTTTGCTTATGACTACCTGAAAGCTGTCTGCCAGACATTACTTGTTATCCTAGGTATGTTTTTGAAATATAGCTGTAATCCTCCAGGACTTTATGGCATATATATATATATATATATATGTTTTTTTTTTTTTTTTTTTTTTTGAGACAGGGTTTCTCTGTAGCTTTAGCCCTTGTCCTGGAACTAAGCTCTTGTATACTGGGCTGGCCTCAAAATCACAGAGATCTGTCTGCCTCTGCGTCCCGAGTGCTGGGATTATAGGCGTGCGCCATCACCGCCGGGCTTGGCTCTTATATTTTACATGCCCACACTACCAATATTATGTGGACGATACCAAGGATTGCTGCTTGTTTGAGTAAGACTCCAGAGACCCACTAGAATGAAGGGGAAAATAGCCTGAAAGTCCCCGGAAGGCCAAAGATGGGAAAAGAGTTCTCTAAATGGCCTTGTGCTAGCAGGGCACCACAGAACTTTCTTCTTAAAACGGACTTATACTTTTACATACTTAAGCCTGCAATGGTAGACTCTGATTAGTTTCCAAAATGGTTCGAGGTATCTTTTCTGTTGTTCAGAAGCTTTGTACTTGGGTTCTTTCAGGACAATAATCTCTTAAGCAACTTTCTTTTTGCCAACATTAAAACAGATTTTCTTTCTGGCCAGCTTGTAACCTGAATATCTGCTTAATGTTCTTGAATCGTACTATATATCTGGACAAGAGCAGGTTCCAGTAACCATGTCACAGTTTGAATGCTGCATTGTCTTGAAATTTTCTCTGCAAGAGCAGTCTATCTTAAATATAGTCTCCTACAAAGTTTGAAGGTATGTGTAAAATGCAGATGAGTTCTTTGCCTAAATATAGCACCAAATGGCCCTGAGTCTAATTCCCAATAGAGTGCTTCCTTTCTTCTAAAACCTCATATGAATTTGTTTTCTTTATTGTTGGTAAGCACAGAAGAAAGAAACTGGCTAGGCAGTTTGGGATAAGGACTTCAAAAGATTGCAGTTTCACTTATATTGAGAATCAGTTCTGTCCTGGGCAGAAGCCAGAAGTGTCTTACATTCTAGCAGCAGGTTTTCTCCTGGCCAGTGGCCAGACAGACCAAAAATGTCTACGGATAGTGGTTTGGATTCTGGTTTTATTTTTATTGTATGTATTTATAGTTTGTGAAGACAGTGTCTTATGGTATAGCTGCCTTGGAACTCTAGACCATGCTAGCCCTAAAATTTCAGAAAATACCCTGCCTCTGCTTCTTCCCTAGTGCTAGGATGTAAGGTATGTGCCACCATGGCCAGTTCTTTTCCTTTTGTATAGCAATCTAAACAGGTGGAGCTTCCTGGATGCCATGTGTGAGGGTATACGTGAAACTCCAAGACACTGAAATGGGGAAGGGCATGAACATCTTATGGATGGAGCAAGCTCATCTTCCCTCCCCAATACCTTAACCCAGACAATTCTTGTTAAGCCCCAGGTAGGGCTAAGACTTGTTAATAATTTTGCTCATGGTTTCAGTCCCTGATTGCAAGACATCATTGTTTCTGGGCCTTGGTGAGGCAGAACATTATGGGGAAGAAGTTTAACTCATGGCAGCAATATGAAAGAGGGATAGATTGAGATAGTTAACTAAGTAGCTAGTTAGTTAGATAGAAGTGTCATAGAAGTGTCACTCAAGAGTGAGCAGGGGTAAAAACATCCTTCACGGCCACATTCTCCATGCCCTACCTCCTTCAATCTGCTCCTATTTCTATGTTTCTTGTTTATTTGTCTTTTTTTTTTTTTTTTTTTTTTTGAGACAGGGTTTTCTGTGTAGTTCTGGAGCCTGTTCTGGAACTCACTTTGTAGAGCAGAGTGACCTCGAACTCACAGAGATCTGTCTGCCTCTGCCTCCCGAGTGCTGGGTTAAAGGCATGCACTGCCACTGCCTGACTTGCTCTTACTTCTTAACAGCGGAGTGAAATATGAATTCACCATTTGACTTACCCACTGATGAGATTAATGTCCTCATCATCTGTCCATCATTATTAGCTCCACCAATTGAGGAACAAGACTCCAGCATATAAACCTGTGGGGTCATTTTGTATAAAAACATATATGAAACATAAAATGAGAGAGAATTTGCTGAAGGAAATGGATATCATAAACTTTGCACTGCCTATTGGGAGTTGGTGATTATTTCTAGGTGTGAATGTATATGTCTCCTTCTTTATGATAAGATATTATATCTATATAAGTGAAACAATGAAATAGAGTAACTGAAAAGTGTTTAAAAACAAGTTGAATTGTAATTATTGACTCTGTTCTCAAAAGAATATAAAAGACACCATCAAAAGTTTTAATGTTTATATCATGAAGCAAATGTATAAGTAATCTGTACTGTATATAGTAATGAAGTATTTTTACTTTAATATTCTTACAAAGATCTGAGACAATTATTATCAGAGAGAACTGGAAAACTGAAAGTCAAAGAAAGAAACAAATATATATTTTAAAGAGCCTATATATTTTTATTAAATGTTCTTGTACTAATTTCCTACTTATTATTAAATATTTCTAATTTATAGCTTATCTGGTTTATATTCTATGGCTTCAAACCAATATAAATCTTTGATTTTTCTGAACATTTGTTGCAGGGTAACCGCTTGTTTGTCCCGGCTGCCCAGCCCTGAAATAATCATACGGAAATTGTATTATTTAAATTACTTCTTGGCCCATTAGCTCTATCTTCTTATTGGTGAACTATTACATCTTAATTTAACCCATTTCAATTAATCTGTGTATCACCACAAGGTCATGGTCTACCAGTAAAGTTCTGTCTTGACTAACTCTGGAGGCAGCACCATAGCATCTCCTGATTCTGCCTTCCTTTCTCCCAGCATTCAGTTTCATCTTCTCCACCTACCTAAGCTCTGCCCTATCAACAGGCCAAGACAGTTTCTTTATTCATTAACCAAGAAAAGCAACACACAGAAAGAAAGACCTCCCACACCAAACAAATTTTATTCAATAATCTAGAATAAGAGAAAGACTTTAGATTTGATAACATTAACATTATTTTAAAAACAAAATTAGAGGAACTACCATTATTATTACTTTGCTTTCTGTTATGTGGGTAATAAAATGAAGCATAGATGTTGCTAGTTTTACATGTAGTATCTAGTTGTTAACACATTACATTGTTTGTTTTTTTTCTAAGTTGAACTCAATGATAGCTTATTTTTATGGCCATAATTACTATGTCTACAAAAATTGGGTTCTAACTTGTGTCTGGTTTGACTGGCTTCTGCCTTAAGTTAAATTCCATTTTTACTGAATTCAGAGTAGACCAGTAAGTGTATGATTATGTATTTCCTTCAAGTCACCAGATTTTAATTTTTAAAACAGTGAACAATACCTTCTATGACTTTCAATATTTCAAGGTTTCCAGAAGGTGCTGCAGAGGACTGTTACCATCACAGGTCTACTAAGAGCAAAATCTTTTCTTCTTTTGATCTTACATTTTCATTTAGATATTATTTTCTTTGCACAAAATGTTTAAACTTTGTCCAGAGTCTCAAATCTGACTGACTACTAAAAAATCATTGAGAAATTCTAGTCTTTTGATTTTGAGAGTTTCCTTTCTTTCTTTCCTTCTTTCCCTTCCTTCCTTCCTTCTTTCTTTCTTTCTTTCTTCCTTTCTAGTTTAATGACTCAGCATCATATCTATTCAGTTTTTCTCAGAAGAACCCAATTTTACTGTATTTCTGTGTTGCCTACAACTTTCCAAAGTACAGTTTCACTGTCAACATGCCTCCTCTTCCTCTGCTTCTTGACATGGGAAGATGGACCAGCATCTAATTACAGAGGTTATGAATAACTGCTCAAGCATTAGAAGGCTTAGCATGGGGCATTTGGCAAGAGATATGAAGACCTGGAAAGCAATGCATCTAGAGAAATGCTCGCAGTGTACACACCACTGAGTTGAGAAGTCAAATGAACACGTTTTCCAAATCTCTCTTCTTTGAGACTAGACATGTTACTGTTGTGTTTGTCCGGGAGGTTGAACACTTCTGTGCTACTTAAGTGTGGTCGTTTGACTTCAATAAATTTACAAATAGAAATAACTTGCAGCTTCTTAACACTCTTGTTAGTTAGCCTATAAATTCCTTTATCATTTATTTCAGAAAAAATCCGCAAGTGTCTGGCTCACCCTGTGTGTAATTAGGGATAGTCATTTCTATAAGTATAATTTTTTAATGTCTTCTTATATTGAATCATCTAGAGAACTCCAATTTTACCCAAATCTATCACTGAGTTGATTCTGAATCAAATGCAATCTCTTTATGATACATTAATAATCTATATTCATGAAAAGTTACAAAATGCTTATTAGAACAATGGAAAAGTTATTAGTAACCAAATGATTTTTTAATTTTGATATTTTTTCCCTGAAGAGATAAAAAACAGCAACTTCCCCTGTGGCTGTCTGTTGTCACTGCTTGTCTCTCATTTGGGATTCTGCAGCTTTTATCTTCCCTTTTCTTCTTTCAGGACAGAGGTATTTTAGAGTTTAGACTATAGTAAGGTTCACAAATTTAAGCACAACTAAAAAGAGAGTGCAAAGTGATCTTTCTGCCCCCTCAATCTATCTAAAGGAAGATCATCAATAAAGACAGCCACTGGACACATTGTGTTATGATCTAGAGCAGTGGTTCTCAACCTTGTTAGTGCTGCGACCCAGTAATCCAGTTGTGGTGACCCCCAACCATACAATTATTTTGTTGCTACTTCCTAAGTGCAATTTTGCTGCTGTTATGGATTGTAATGTAAATACCTGCTCTGCAGGATATCTGATTTGCGACTCCTTTGAAAGGGTCACTCAACCCTCAAAGGGGTTGTGACACGCAGGTTGAGACCTGCTGATTTAGAGGGTATGCACAGCAAAGTAGATAATTTCCTGGAGAGAAAATATTTGGTATCTGGAGCAGAGTGACCTAACCTTATTTATCTGGAAATGATATTCGCTAGCTAAATGTAGAAATTCATCAGCCTCCATTGACTTAAGTCAGTAAATTACTTTTCTTTTTGAACTTTTAAAACTTTCTTCAAATCAAAATTTAGATGGAGGTCCTTTTGATAGATACAGATGAAAATAAAATTGCTGAAAGTTGTTCTATTGCGCTAGTCATTCTAAGGGATGCTCAGAGAAAGATGTTGTGCCTCCCATATTCATACGAAGTCTCCACATGAAGATACTCTTTCTTTCTCCTCGATGCCTGCTTGGAAACCCAAAGGCTACTAGAAACTGCTGTTTGACCTGCTCATGATGAGAGACTCTGGCAACTGGAAAACATCCACGAACAGTAAAACAAATGGAGATGACTGTGTTCTGAAACTTTATTTTAAAATCAAGCAGTTGGCCAGAGTCTCTTGAACACTTTAGACCATTCTTGAACCAAGTCTTCAAAATTTCTTGAACTCTGATTTATACCAGCAAATCAACACTCCATATAATATCTGAAGTGGGGATGTCTTGAGATAACTTCCATTTTTTCATTGAAAGGACAAATGATATTAACCTTTAGAAAAATACAAGATCAGCAATAACACTTTTGCTTAGAGCTTTGTTAAAAAGCTTTCTTTTCAAATCTATTTTTAATTTATCTTCTTTCTTTTTGAAAACTTTGACTTAATACCCATAGGAATATTAATTTGAGTTGTGATTGCTTTCTTTGATCTGAGGAGAAGGCAGGAAAATCAGCTAAGATTTTCTCCTTCAACCTTGAAGTTTTTCAACTACTGAAGCACTAATCAGCAAAGGCAATACTCCTACTCACCTCGTGGTCTTTCTTAGGCCTGGTAAGATTTTATATTTGTATGTTAAGTTCAGCTGATATTTTAAGAGGTATGGCTTTTTGCTTTTGAAAAGAGACATTTATAATCAACTCATCCCATTTTAAACTGTGGCAACACGACAAACTATCTACTCTTGAGTACAGATGTTGATATAAAAACTGAAGATTTTAATGTATCAGCTATCAGTTCATTCTGTTGACTGGCACCTTAGGATGTTAACGTGACAAGAAAAACCAAGTGAGGCAACTCAAAAGTGGCTGTTCCTGAACATGTTTGTTTTTCTCTGTTACACATCTCAATACATAAAACACATTAGTCTTGGAGGTTTTGTTGATTGTTCATGGAGTAGGCGATCTATGCTGCCAACCAATCTTGACAAGCCTAGAAAAGAAACAACACGCCAGGCCCTTGTAAACCTCTGGCAGAGCAGATCTGATGGAAATTCTGAGGACCCTGGAGAGGAAATGAGAGAGGGTGAGAAGGAGGGAGGGAGAGAGAAAGAGAGAGGGAGAAGCATGGGATGGGGAGAAGATAGGTAAGTATATTGGACACTTTCTGGTTTCTACTCCATTTGAGGTTTTTGATGACACAGAGCTTGAGCTGAGAAAGACGAAGGGGAATTGCAAAGTCCATCAAAGCCTACAAACCTGCTTTCTAGATTTTTGACTTCTTTGTTTCAGAAAGCAGGATAAAAGGTGTCTATCCAGTCAGTCACCATGTACTTGTGACAGTCACTTTCTCCATGCCCCTAGAGGGGCCTTAAGACCTGGAGGTGCAGATCCAAAAGAATTCTTTTTTTTTTTAAATTTATTTATTTATTAAGGATTTCTGCCTCGTCCCCACAACTGCTTCCCATTTCCCTCCCCCTCCCCCGATCAAGTCCCCCTCCCTCATCTGCTCGAAGAGCAATCAGGGTTCCCTGACCTGTGGGAAGCCCAAGGACTGCCCACCTCTATCCAGGTCTCCTAAGGTGAGCATTCAAACTGCCTAGGCTCCCACAAAGCCAGTACGTGCAGTAGGATCAAAAACCCACTGCAATTGTTCTTGAATTCTCAGTATTCCTCATTGTCTGCTATGTTCAGCTAGTCCGGATTTATCCCATGCTTTTTCAGACCTAGGCCAGCTGGCCTTGGTGAGATCCCAATAGAACATCCCTATTGTCTTAGTGTGTGGGTGCACCCCTCGTGGTCCTGAGTTCCTTGCTCGTGCTCCGTCTCCTTCTGTTCCTGATTTGGACCTTGAGATTTCTGTCCGGTGCTCCCGTGTGGGTCTCTGTCTCTGTCTCCTTTCATCGCCTGATGAAGGTTAATATTCCTGAGGATGCCTATGTGTTTGTCTTTGGATTCACCTTATTTAGCTTCTCTAGGAACATGAATTATAAGCTCAATGTCCTTTATTTATGGCTAGAATCCAAATATGAGTGAGTACATCCCATGTTCCTCTTTTTGGGTCTGGCTTACCTCACTCAGGATAGTGTTTTCTATTTCCATCCATTTGTATGCAAAATTCAAGAAGCAATCCCCATCAAAATCCCATCAAAATTCTTCACAGATCTGGAGAAGACAATAATCAACTTTATATGGAAAAACAAAAAACCCAGGATAGCCAAAACAATCTTATACAATAAAGGATTGTCTGGAGGCATTACCATCCCTGACTTCAAACTCTATTACAGAGCTACAGTATTGAAAACAGCTTGGTATTGGCATAAAAACAGAGAAGTCGACCAATGGAATCGAATAGAAGACCCTGACATTAACCCACAAACCTATGAACACCTGATCTTTGATAAAGGAGCTAAAAATATACAATGGAAAAAAGAGAGCATCTTCAACAAATGGTGCTGGCAAAACTGGATGTCAATCTGTAGAAGAATGAAAATAGATCCATATCTATCACCATGCACAAAACTCAAATCCAAATGGATTAAAGACCTCAATATCAGTCCGAACACACTGAACCTGATAGAAGAGAAAGTGGGAAGTACTCTACAGCACATGGGCACAGGAGACCACTTCCTATGTATAACCCCAGCAGCACAGACACTACGGGCATCATTGAATAAATGGGACTTCCTGAGGCTGAGAAGCTTCTGTAAAGCAAAGGACACTGTCACTAAGACAAAAAGACAACCCACTGACTGGGAGAAGATCTTCACCAACCCTGCAACTGACAAAGGTTTGATCTCCAAAATATATAAAGAACTCAAGAAACTAGACCGTAAAAGGCTAATCAACCCAATTATAAAATGGGGCACTGATCTGAACAGAGAATTCTCAACAGAAGAAGTTCAAATGGCCAAAAGACACTTAAGGTCATGCTCAACCTCCTTAGCGATCAGGGAAATGCAAATCAAGACAACTTTATGATACCACCTTACACCTGTCAGAATGGCTAAAATAAAAAACACCAATGATAGCCTTTGCTGGAGAGGTTGTGGAGAAAGGGGTACACTCACCCATTGCTGGTGGGAATGCAAACTTGTGCAACCACTCTGGAAAGCAGTGTTTCGGTTTCTCAGGAAATTCGGGATCAACCTACCCCGGGATCCAGCAATTCCACTCTTGGGAATATACCCAAGAGAGGCCCTATCATACAACAAAAGTATATGCTCTACGATGTTCATAGCAGCATTGTTTGTAATAGCCAGAACCTGGAAACAACCTAGATGCCCTTCAACGGAAGAATGGATGAAGAAAGTATGGAATATATACATATTAGAGTATTACTCAGCAGTAAAAAACAAGGACTTCTTGAATTTTGCATCCAAAAGAATTCTTTAAAACTTAAATTTATCAAGGCATAGAAAACACATCTATGACTCTAATAATAATTAAAATCTACAAACCCAGTATCCTCAAAGCTCTCAAGCTTCGTGAAGAATCATTGATGAAATAAGTGAGTTAAAGTAAATGATTTCTTTTAACTTGAAGCATAATAACTTCCCTAAGAGTCTTATTTCTAAAAAACAGAAAATATGTGTATTCTGTTCCACATGGTACTGATTAGACCTCAACCCTGTTTATGTATATGGCTTTTAAAAAGGGAAACCAATCGACAGAAAAACCAAAGCTTTAAGATGAAAGGACAAGTAAATCTTTATATAGAAAAGCAAAACCTATAAATATTCAGTGCTAAAAAAAAGGAAGAACTGATGACTCAAAATCTGCTAAAAAATAAAAAACGGAACACTGAGAACCAGACATGGATTAATTACTCTCATAATGAGGAAGGGGTAGTTTTAATTGCAGAGTAAAATATCTTTGTAAATTATTATTTAAAGCATAATAAATGCTAATTAGAAAAATTGAAGAATTTAGTAAGCTGTCAAGAAAAATGGTGAAATGCCTTCTTGGAGGATACGCTGAGAGACTGGAAAGCTCATTACTCAGCCCTGGCTATTGTGTGGCTGGCTTGGATCCATGCAGATGCGGAATAGGCTGTCCTTATCAATGGAGTTATCTTTTGGATTCATCTGATAGTCGACCTGTTTTGTCCTGCTTTTTAATTTGCTGGTAAAGGGGAAAGAATCAGTTGGAAATAAAGGTGGTGTTTGTGCTTGACTTGGTGTATTACGCTATAAATGGATATTACAAAGCCCTCAGAGATCTGGATGTGAAAGACACAACAATAAATTATTCATTTTCCCGATTTTTGTATTTCTAGCGTGGCTACATCTAAAAATTCCTAACACCTGTTTTATACATTCATTCTAGAGGTGTTGGTCAACAGCTGTTAACACAAAAATTCACTTGCTAATCGCTTTGCACGGACAGGGATGGAGACAGAACTATAGCCATGAAGACTGATGGGAAAGAAGGGATGACTCCCGAGGAACCATCTGCTAAGACCAGTGAATCAAAACACCTGTTGGCCTCACCTCTTTCCACAGGTTTGTGATTTATTTGGTCTGTGCCCATGGCACCCCTCTCAATCAAGGAAACATTACAGACACAATCACATCAACCACCATTCTTTTCTTCCCCTTCATAATTGCCAGCCCCCAACTGACACCTCCCATTGCCTGTGGCCAACTCTTCACTGTTCATGTTGGTGAATGAGGTCTCTCAGGATGTTAGTTACTGTCATGTTTTGATTGTTTGTCGGAGGCACCCAGACTTTGTTTCATCTTTGGCTCACAGACATTGAAAAGAAATAGTATGTCGGAAAAATCCAGGTTGCCTTTATAACAAAGAGCGTGTTGCCTCTTTAGGGAACAATGAAACGAGATGAATAGCTATTCAGGTTTTTTTTTTTTTTTTTTTGTAGTACTTCCAGCACTGGGGAAAGCAAAAATCTGGCCCAACATTAAGAGTGACCATCTCTTTTGTGGCCAGTACTGGAATGGTTAATTACTTTGCAGTTCTCTAAGAAGACAACAATGAGCAAGCCGGGGCCACTGGATCACAGCCTAAAACAAAACCCGACAGATCGCACTCTGCAGCTGAAACAGATGGTTGCTTACAGGGCTGACAAAGCGAATGTAAACTGTAGGGGCTTTCACTCCCTGCTGCAGCCTCAAAGAGGTGAAAAGAACACCTTTCTTTTGGAAGGACACACACACACACACACTTCTGCTCTTACACAATCACTCCACTGAACTCTCACAATAGATAAAATACTAACATGCTGCCCCTCTCCATAAATGATTGCAAAATCTTTAGCCTTGTGAGATTATATTCAAAGGAAATTGAGTTGTGAGAAGTGTGGCCTTGTGCCTTTCCAAAAACAGAGAGCAGGACGGACTTTAAAAAGACTGGAGTGCACAGGGTAGAGAAACACCCTTTCCACCCCTAGTCTGCTTCTGACTGACGGATGAGAGTTTCTTCAATCCATTCACTTGGAGGACCTAGAGAATACGTCAGTGTGGAGGAAAGTTACGAAAGGAAAGGGTTGTATGATTTCCCAAGGCAATTCTTCCAAGAATTATCAAACCAGATACTTTGGCCCAGAAGGACACACTATGACAACTGGCAACATAGCATTTCAAGATGCTAACATAGAGGGGCAGGAGAATGCCCAGTGATAGGCTCGCTGGTGGCAAGAAGCAGGAATGGAAAACAACAACAACAACACACAGAGGGAGAATGTAAATAAAGTCAAGACAACTCACGTTCGTAAACGAACCACAAGATATACACTAAAACCTGCTTTAAGGGTTTTTACTAATAAAGACTGGGGGAAGGGAAGGGAGGGACTGTGCAGGCCTATCTGAAAGAAACATGGCAGGAGGAAGGGAGTGGGGTGGTGTGTCTGCCGCATCCGTACAGGGTCTTAATAGCCACGCCACGAATGTGTAGAGATTACATGGCCAGGCTGAGCATGCGCATAGATTACATAGGGCATAAGGCCCTAGAGTGACTAGGCATTTTACCTGAATAGTTGGCCATGGGACCCCAGAAATGCTAGCATCTGGGGTAACTAAGAATTTTGCCTGAATGCTGACGGCTCTGGGACCCCCGGATGTGATGGAAATGGTAACAATCATTATTCTTTTGTGGAACTATTTGATTTTAAAGACAGGGTCTCAGTATTGTCACTATGTGTACTCCTAGTGGGCCTTGATCCTACTATGTAGGTCAGGATGACCTCACACTCACAGCGCTCTTGTGTCCTCTACCCTGGAGTGCTGGGGTTAAAGGAGTGTACCACTCAGAGGAATTTTCTTTTTAATGTTGTCCCACCTCTCCCAGTGCAACCTTCTTATAAATGTAGCGTCAGCATCCTCCTCAACTCAAGATATTTAAACACTCCATTGTTGCCTATGTTTCTAGAGCTTCCTCATGATCACAGATGTTTGTCGGACTGTCAGGCACCCCTGAGAGACTGAATTGTGTGCTTGCTTCTATGACTAAGCAAGCATGCTCTTCAGCTCTGGGATGGGAACAGGGTAAAAATGTTGCAGACAGAGGAGGTGACATGTAGGGAACAAACTTCAAACTTGGTCCTGCTATTTTATTTTATTTGAGGAGGGATGGATAAGGAGGAGAGACATTGACCCTCTTGATAAAGTGCTAGCCGTGTAAACATGAGCACTGAGCTGGGAATCTCAGTATTCATGTAGAAAGCTGAGTATGGTGGTTGGATCTGACATCCCAGCACTGGGGAGGCAGAAACGGGAAGATCTCTGAGCCTATCTGGCCAGTCAGACTAGGCAAGTTGGTGAACTCTCGATTTGGTGAGAGACCCTGTGCCCCACCCCAAGCAATGGTTTGGAACATCGCTGAGGAAGATATGAACATACACTCAGACCCACACCCCTGTGCATGCACACACAGGCACATATAAAATGTTTTATTTTCTAACATTCTCAGTATTTCTTAACCAAGAAAATGGAATTGTCTCTTGTAATAACTTTGTGAAATGGATTTAATATTCTATGTGGAGTTCCTTATCCTCACTACTTGCCTATTCTATTTTTACAGGTTATTTTTTCTTCCCCATTCCGTGGAACTGAAGACTTCCTCTTTTCTAGTCCACTGTATACTCCAGTTCTTAATTTTATTGCTTTAGCATTTCTTCTGGTGACTGCCCCACTTGTTTTCTTATCTCATTTGGTCTTCATCTGCTCTGTTACCCGGGGTCTTCTCCTAACTCTCTGGGCAAAGCCACGCCTGCTGAGCATGCTAAGGACCCCTCTAGCTTCCACTTTCTGGCCGCACCCAGTTACAAGGTCTGTGTTACTCGGGGTGCATGTCTTTGATTCTCAGATGATGCCACCTGAAAGCCAAACGAAGTTAATGTGCTCCAGAGCCATTTTGGATGCTTTCTAAAAACAGTGGATCTTTGCTATTTCTTTCCCAGGTGTTTCTTTCCTACCTCTGTTCTTTCAGACTGGCTGTTTATTCTGACACCTAGGCTAGAATTCAGGAAGGAACTTCACTTCCCCTTCTCCTTATTTACACAGTCTCTTGGCAGATCCATTTTACTTCACTTCACCAACCAACCCATCTTCCAGGGTCACGTAATCCTTTCCTCTGTTTCCTTATGCCCCCACCAATGTATTTCTTCTGGCGTTTAGTCCCTGTGGGATCATCCTAGTGTGCTATCCCATTTTGACAGACTGGATGAGTCAACAGCCCATTTTTTTGTTACTGCTGGGAACAAGAGAAAGCAGGCCAGGGAGAAATTATGAAATGTAATTTTCTGTCCCCTGTCTTCAAGGGCCTGGCCCTGCCCTCTTTAACATCATCTTTGTGTGTAAATCCCTTTCTTGTTCATTCAATTCTCTTGTCCTCCAACTGTCCCCAGGAGCTCATTTTTACAGTGCAGGAGTCACGGTGGAGACATGTTTCCTCCTGTGTGGCTGGGCATATCCTTTTTGTCTTTTTCGTGTTCATACCAGCAAAGTCAAGCTCTCTGGGTTTGAAACGTAAACATTGCTTAGTGGCTTTCTGAATCATCAATTATCATGCCTCTAGTTGATTGTAAAATAGGGATTCCTCAATTTAGACTCTTCAGCTTAAATGTGGTCGATGAACTGATGTCTATTTCTGGCAGCAGATATGGACGTCATCCAGTCAGATACTCTGCTCTAAAGGACCTGACCTGTGGAGTCTTATTTTCTGGCATGTGACAGGACACTAACTCCACTAGGCTTTAGTGCAAAAAGCAGGGCCTCGGGGTATCTTTTAGCATGTTGAATAAAAGCTGTGAGCAAGAAAACCCTATACTATTTTCAAATCCTGAAAAAAAACAATCCTTACAAATAATACTTGAGATCTCAAGTGGGTATCTTTTGCGAAGTCAGGCTCTACTTTCGAAAAATAGTTACTCACTAAGAAGGGGACTGGGAACCTATATCTCCCAAAGTCCTATAATGTGTTGACATCCATCATTGCAGAGTCTATCCTCACTTATGAATGTGAAATGTAAAACTGAATGAACTTGTACTCCTTTCTGTCAGGACTTGACTCTACAGTGTCAAGTCTTCTTTAAATTTTTTTTAAATAGATTTTTATTGAGCTATACATTTTTCTCTGCTCCACTCCCTTCTTCTCCCCTCCCCTTTAACCCTCTCCCATGGTTCCCATGCTCCCTATTCACTCAGGAGATTTTGTCTTTTTCTACTTCTCATGTAGATTAGATCCATGTATGTTTTTCTTAGGGTTCTCATTGTTGTCTAGGTTCTCTGAGATTGTGAATTGTAGGCTGGCTTTCTTTGCTTTACGCCTAAGAGCCACTAATGAGTGAGTACATATGATCATTGTCTTTCTGGGTCTGGGTTACCTCACTCAATATGATGTTTTCTAGCTCCATCCACTTGCCTTCAAATTTCAGGATGTCATTGTTTTTTTTTCTGCTGTGTAGTACTCCATTGTGTAAATGTACCACATTTTCCTTATCCATTCTTCAGTCAAGGGGCATTTAGGTTGTTTCCAGGTTCTGGCTATGACAAACAATGCTGCTATGAACATAGTTGGGCATATATTCTTGTGCTAAAGAAATAGAAACAGTCATCAAAAGTCTCCCAACTAAAAAACCCCAGGATCAGATAGTTTCAGCTCAGAATTCTACAAGATTTTCAAAGAAGAACTAACACTAATACTAGTACTCCTCAAATTATTCCACACAATAGAAACAGAAGGAACATTGCCAAAGTCTTTTTATGAGGCTACAATTACCTGATACCCAAAGCACTTAAAGACATTACCAAAAAAGAGAATTACAGACCAATCTCACTCGTGAACACTGATGCAAAATACTAAATAAAATACTGGCAAATTGAATCCAACAACACATCAGAACCATCATCCTCCATGATCAAGTCGGCTTCATCCCAGAGATACAGGGATGGTCCCACGTATGAAAATCTTTCAACCTAATCCATCATATGAACAAACTGAAAAATAAAAGCCACATGATTATCTCATTAGATACAGTGGCAAGTCTAACAGGCAGCAAGCTTACAATTTACATTAGTGAGAATATATTTATGGGCTCATATATGAAACCCAGGTAGTCCATATATCAGCCTAAATATTCAGGATGCAGTACCTTCTCCAACGAGTAGACTGGAAACTTGGATTAATTGCTGTGGGGTTTTTGGTGGAGATGTTGTGTAGAAGAACATGTGGCCATTCTCATGGTTCATGGTTGACTCCACCTGCAGAAACAAAACTCGTTCTGTTTGAGCACTGCTTTGGACCCATGCTGGCTCCAGTCACTCTGCAGTCCTAGAATACTGTGGTAAGAACACTGAATACTTTCAAGTGCTTGCATTTTTCCTTGTAGTGGAAGCTCATCTCAGAACTGATAATGAATAATGCTTCCTTTACATTATTACTATATGATAAATCGTGCTAGCTTAATAGTATTGCAAAATAATACGAGACACTATCTGTACCTGTGGAAATTATAGAAACAAAATAAGACAATATTTTTCATCACACACACACACACACACACACACACACACACACACGATGCACATATTCCAGAAATACCTGTCATGAATGGAAAATCATACCGTCAAAAGCTATGAAAAAGCAACGTATGTGTGAAATAATACAGACACTGGCTTTCAGATTAAATGGTTCAGTTGGTTTTTATAGTTTAAATGCCTAGGTAGCATATCCATTAGATGTCTGTATATTGGAGTAGGCTGTAATGGCTAATTTTCTGTGTCAGCTCAGGGAAGTCAGGGCACTATGTTTTGCTGAGACACCAATCTGCATGTCACTATGATTACTGTGAGGTGTGGTTAACATGGAAACCAGTGACCATCAAGTAAAGCAGATGGCCTCCTGTAGCGTAAGTGAGCCTTATCCAATCCGGTCAAAGCTCTAAGAGTGGAGACTGGCTTTGCTGAGAAAGAGTCACTTGTTACAGGACAATGTCTCTGACCTTGAATTGGAATATTAGCACTTCTCTGGACTTCCACCCTCGTGGACCATATTATAGATGATGGATTTGCCTATCCGCTAATCCATGAGCCTGTTTCTTCAAAACAAGCCTCTTTTCTATGCATAAAACATCCCTTTGGTTCATTTCTCTGGAGAACAATATGTCAGTTCTAGCCCTTAAAAACTGAATGATTTCAACTTGTGTTTTTTTCCTCTTTCCTTCTGCAATGGACATCATAATAATACTCACAGCATGGAATATTGTAAAATTGTGAATGGATTAATAGGACAGTGCTCACAAAACACTGATTTTCATTTAAGTCTTAGATTTAATTCTTGTTTTGCTATTTTTAATATCATTATTAGCAGTAATAGTTTTTAGCTGGTCAAAAGTGGCAAAAACCTGTATATATGTGCTGAATAATTTGTATATGTATATCTATATCTTTTATTTTATGTATATGAATATTTAGCCTGCATATATACATATGCATTTCATATGCAAGTCTGGCCCCTGTGGAGGCCAGAAGAGGGCATTGCATCGCACGGAACTTGAGGTAAAGGTCATGTGAGTCACTATGTGGGCACTGGAAACCAAACCTGGGTCCTCTGCCCGAGCTCTGCTAGTTTTAGCCATTGAGCTATCTCTCCAGTCCCAGCCTTCCTTGTATTTAAAATGTGAAGATTTTATTTGTAAATATCAGTCTCTTTATTTAGCTTTATTATTACTATCTTTCCAGCCACCATGACCTATCATAAGATATAGGGCTTGTGTTTTAATTGATGTTCAAGTTTTATTGGGCACCTACTCTGAGCATGTTGCTGTCTGGAGCCAAGCTTACCAGTGATAAACAAGATGTAACAATTTTATGGTCAAGAGGACTCTCCAGTGTGATGAGGGAGACATTCATTTGCCAACACAGTACTTAACATGTGACTCCAGATTGCAAGAAAACCGGGGAGACTGGAAGATTGATAGGGCTTTACTAGAGGAAAGAGCCAGGAATGTGACTGAGGAGAACAACTCTGGGCATCCTCCCGAGGCAAGGATGAATTAAAAACCTTTAGGGGAGGAAGGAAAGGAAATCAGAGAAGAGGTTGTAATTGAGTGTTCTTTGATGTTCATTAGTAAAAGTTATAAATCCGTGAAGCATGGCAGCAATATACACGTCATCCTATCAGAAGATCTATTGTTCTGATATCTGTTATTGCCTTTCTCCATTTTTATTAAGAAACGTATTTATCTTGTTGCTTCTTATCCTTTATTATCAAACTATGGGTCCTACTTCACAGACTATTCTATTTTTTTTGCCTAACTAAAAAATATATTGGTATATGTCAGATGAATGTGGATTCTGAAATGTGGCTTTATACTCAAAACTGAGTGGACAACAAAGTCTCTATTGTTACTATTATTTTTGGGGATGAGATGTCCTTGAATGTTCTCTTAATAAATTTATCCTTAAATACCTCTTAATTGCATAAAACACCACACATACAGATAGAAACATATGCAGGTATGTGCCCATACACATAGAATAGATGATGGATAGATAGGCATATATATACGTATAGATAGGCATATATATCAATCTATTTATATATGTATATATATTTATATTTATTATGGCTCTGAGGCTCTGTCTTCATTTTGCATAGTTAGGAGCAATACAGTATTGAGCAGCTTTTGGGTTAGTCTTGCTGAATAAAACTGTCGTTAAAAAACTTGGCATTGGGCTGACATTGTGAGGTTCAGTTTCCTACCTAGATTCCCAATTATCATTTTCTTTTTCTTTTCAGCATTAATCAGATATCATATAGTGTTTAGTTGCAGTCAATGAACTCTACAATAAACTTAAAATATATAATGAGATTCTGTTTTTTTCTTGTGTTTCATTTGTGCTCGTTTATGTTTATGAAAGAAAACATCAAGTTAAATGTGATGAATTTGATCAAGGACTCGTGGTACCTACAGAATTGTGGGGTCCTGCCTTCTTACAGTGTAAGTCTCTCTGCTGTAACTTATCTGTGGTTCATGGTATTTCCTTTATAGCTTGTCCCCTGTCCCTCACATGTAGTCAGCAGAGGATGTGAACTTGGTTGAAACTACTGGGTTGTTTTTCAGACAGTGAGCTGCTAACATGACTATGAATCTCTAGGGGTCTCTGAGCCCATTACCAAGCCAGTGAATGACTGTTTGCTTTTCAACAGAAAAGAAGCATGCTGCTGCTTACTCCTGCCATGGACTTCGGAGTTTTGTTCCCTTTCCCATCTGCCTCTTGTGTAAAAAAATTCTGCCTGAATAATTATTAGTCTGTCTCCTTTGCTCATCCCCAACATAACCATTCTTCACCCTTCTGTTTCCAATTAGTTCTTATCTCAAATGGCGTATTGGCATCAGTCTGTCCTTAGCATCACCGAAGTGCACAAAACTATCTTGAAACATGCGGCACTCAAGATAAGGCCAAGATGTACCAATCAATCCAGGGGAGTCTCCAAATATCATTTCCAGCACTTCCCTTGCTTGGGGAAACCTGAGCTAGAAGACGATGTGGAGGTGTGCCCTTGATAAATGCAGCTCTGAACCAAGTGACATGTGTGAGCATCACCAAGGCCATGCACAGCCATTGTTGGACATCTGGTGTCAAAAAGAGCTGTTTCAAAACAAGTTCCTAGTGTTAAGTCATGATGTGGACAACTTCTGAGCAGCTGTCTACTGCTGGAGAGGGCACCCCAAGACCTGTTTTCAGTGGCCTCGTTCTAAGTCTTAGATGTGTTTGTCACAACAATGTGGAAAAGGGTAGGTGAAGCCACTACCACTGTTGCGGTGAAAAGTGAGCTAACATTAGCCACCTGCATACAGAGGAAAAACTGATAGTGGAGTCAGGCAAGAAAAATAGCATTTCCGAAGATGTAGTGAGCTGAGCTGGTTGAAGCATGACACAAGACACATGCATCCACACATGTGTCGGAGCCATGTAGTTACTTCTGCTAAGAAAAGAAGGGCTCTAGAAATCTCTCTTCAAAGTCCTTTTGTTTTTATTATAGACCCTGATATCCTGTGTAGTAGAGAGCTTTTCCTAAGTCAGAATGGATGGCAGAATCAGAGTAACTCTTAGTGCATTCTGTTAAAGCTCACCTATGAGAACAGACTTAGGAAAAAGAGCACAAAGCCCCGCACTGTATCCAACTTACAGCAGTTCCATGGCCCTTCCCAGCCATGGTCTGGGTCTAGGAAGCTCAGGATGTGGCAGAGAAAGGATGTGCAGCATATTGTTTTATTTTGAGTGTTCTGCATATTTTGGTAACAATGGGGAAATGGGTGGCTCATTGAGGAAAAAGTCCCACTCCCTAGCTTGACAGCCTGGATTTGATCTTCTGGATCCACAGGGTGGGGTGGAGAGAGCCAGTTCCTATAAATTGTCCTTTGACCTCTATGCCCCCATATATATGCCTGCACGCACACACATGCACGCACACACATGCCCACACACAACTTGTATGCTCACATACATACACACACACAAAAACGTGTGCACGCTCATACACGTACACAGGCACTTGCACTATTATTCAATGGTGATGGGACTATAACTATAGAAAGGCACCAGCATGCTCAAGTGCTTCCAAAGTGCTACTTTTTTTGTTCTGCATCTAGACACCTCCGAAGAGAAGCCTCTTTGTAATGAGATTGTATGTACTCACGAAACAGCGTCACAGAAACTCAGTAGCAAGGATATGTTTGACTGGACTGACTACCAAAGAATAGTCCAGTCTTCCAGACCATCTTAGTAAGTTCTACCCTGGCAAACTCTGTTGTGATTAGGCAGCCTCAGACCAACCTCTTGGCTTTCTCTGCCTTAGAAGAGCCAGATTCCTCCCCTGCCAGGTTCCACCCCCTGCTAGTCTCCACCTTCTGTTAGGCGCCACCTCTTGCCAGGCTCCACCCCTGCACCTATGAGGCCTAGGGCTGCGTGTGGCCTTTCCCTGCAATGCCTGAGGTTATGGGCATGACTTTAGACCAGCGAGCCTTTATTACCTCCTTACAGATTCCTTGAGAATTCTGTCACCCTTCTGGCTTCTGAGAAAAGGAAAGATATTCTGAGGTTATGTGACTCTCAAGTTAAAACTCCACCTTGTCTGCCACTGGAGTCTCATATGTATGACTGAGCAGTAAGGACACATAACCCTTAAACATTGCTCTATGAATCAGATTCCTTCTCCTCCCCTGCATTCACTGTTGAAAGGGAAAGATGGTACTCTCTTTAACTAGAGTTAGCTTGCGCTAATCCGCCTCAGTTTCTACCCAAGGGGAAGGCTCATATGAAGGGGAAGATAATGTCTTTCTAAGAAAACAGAAAAGCTTACTTTAATCAAGAAGATGGTTTTTAGTTATTTTTATACAGGAAGATGACTAAAATTTAAAAAGTGTAAAGGTGTTTATTTATGTGCGTATATGTATTTCAGTGTTTTCAAATAATAGGAGAAGCCAGAATTAAAAGAAGGTTGTCCACACCCTTGTCTATGCCACTCACAGAACAAAAAAAAAATGAATTAACTGTTCCCTCCTATAGATAACAAATAAGATAAAATCAGAGGTGATCTTTGAAAATAAATTCCCTTGAATTTACATCATGAGGGACATATTATCCATCCCCATTAGGGCACAAATCACACCTAAATAACAAACAATGAAAACATCCTAAATCACAAACGTCTGGAATGACCCCAGATTTCTGTGGTACCCTTTCATATTTTGAGGACCTGCCTACCAGTGGTATAACGTTAGATCTTGGCTTGAAGGAATATTCTATTAAGAAATTATTGATAGGCTGGTAAGGTGGCTCAACAGATAGAGGTGACTGCTGCCAAACCCAAAGACCTGAGTTCAATTCCTAAGACCCTGAATTAAAGGGGACAGAACTAGTCCTCCCAGGCTGTCCTCTAGCCTTTATACATGTGCTGTGGCACTTATACACTCATGTGTACATGTGAGCATACACACACAAATAAATAAACAATATAATAAATCCTATAGATCTTTAAAAAGAAATTCTTATCAATTTAGTGTCATAGTCAAGCCAGTGGACTTTATGTATGGCAGAAGCTCCTGGATCAATTGATTTACTAGATTTTAGTTCATATAAAAATTTGAGCTCCATAGAAATTATCATGAAATATTAGTAAAGGTTTTCTTTAGGGCTCTAGTTAGTCTTTATAAAAATCTACTCATCCAAATCCATCTGAAAAGTGTAGGTAGCACTTTGGGAACAGACTATAGCCCTGATTTATATGGCTTACCTACTGGCCAAAGTCAGAGACTTGTTAAGATTGTTTTTTTTTTGGGGGGGGGGTCAGGTGGTTCTATTTATCTTTTATTGAAAATTGATTTTTTTCATATAATATATTCTGATTTTTCCCTTTCTCCCGCTTCTCTGAGTCCTTCTGACTTTCCCTCCCATCTGAATCCACACTCTTTCTGTCTCTTGTTAGAAAACAAACAGGCTCCCAAAGAATAGTAATAAAATAAAAAGTAAAATAAGATAATGCAAAACCCATACTGGACAAGGACACTTTAAAAACAGAATAAGAGCCAACAATAAAGCACAAAAAAGAACTAGGAAATACGTATAAACACACATACACATTTGTATACAGAGAAATTCCAGTTAAAAAAAAAACCCTGAAGATCTTAATTTCTCCTTTATTTACATAGGCATTTAAGAATAAAATTTGCCATTCACATACCACAAATCCTTAAACAAACAGTATGTTGCATGAACTAGAATTTCTTCCTCTAAGAAAAGAAAGGACTCAATTCTGAGATGGCATTAGAGTGTTCAAAGGCTCTACTAATGCCTTCTGTGTGTGTGTGTTTGCATGCTCATGTGCACCCAGCCACCCTCCCCCCACATACATTTTTTGGGGGGTAGGGGAAGTCTGTGCATGTACATGTGTGCAAGCATGTGCACGCAGAAGTCAGAGGACAATCTATTGTTTATTTCTTCACGTGCAGCTCACCTTGTTTTATGAAATTGGTGTTCACCACTGGCAAGGAAAACACCACATAACTATAGTACCTAGTGAGTCCCAGTGACATGCTTGTCTCTTTCTCCCCACCTCTGGGACTGCAAGCATGCTACCATACCTATTTGTTTCTGGTTGTTTGATGTTGCTTGGTTTTCACATGAGTTATAGGGCATGAGGACTCAGGTAAACACTTTACTGAGCGAGCCATCTAAGACCCTATCAATGGCTTCTTGATAGGCTGACGGAATAGTTTGTGCTTGTTGCAAGCTTGGTATACCCACCAAGTAAAAATGACTCTTCTGAACAACCTTAAAGCCTTATCCATTTCACAAGTAATGACGCCAAATCTATCAAAGATGAAGACACATGTCCTAAATATGTTAGCAGTAATATTAAAACTTGATTCTAGCTGGGCGGTGGTGGCGCACGCCTTTAATCCCAGCACTCGGGAGGCAGAGGCAGGCGGATCTCTGTGAGTTCGAGACCAGCCTGGTCCACAAGAGCTAGTTCCAGGACAGGCTCCAAAACCACAGAGAAACCCTGTCTCAAAAAACCAAAAAAAAAAAAAAACAAAAAAAAAACCTTGATTCTACCTATAGATTTCTCTGACTATTATTTATTGTTTGAAAAGACATAGTCTGCTTTTAGTGATGGACAAGACAACTGCTTTTAATATCTGACTTTAATTTTCTATGTAAATTGGAAAGCTTTGAAACATAATTTTATTATTCTCAAATCACCACAAAGCCATTGTGTTGAGTAAAGCATGGTTGAGATATCCATGTAAGTTGCACACACAGCGGCACACACTACTTCAATGTGTCTGAGTATTTATTTGATGTGTCTGAGCATTTCTTAAAAATACAGAGCTACTTTTCTACAGGAACCAGAGAGGGAAAGGAGAAGGATCTCCCTACAGACCACTTTAGGAATATGTTGCCTGGTAGTCTAACAGCACAAATCTATCTTCTGTTGACCTAGCAGAATAATCTGGCAGCTTTGTCATCTGTGTGTCTGGTGGCACGACTCACAACATGGTAATGATCTACTAAATAGCTTCCTTTGGAACTCAGGAGAGATATTGGCAGTTGGGTAACATATTCCAAGTATTAACTTTTCGATTATTTTAGTATTTTTTAGGCAGGCAGAGTAAGCCACGCACATCCCTTGTGCCTTTTCTCTCTGCCAACTCCCTTTTGCTTTCCACTCCCCAACTCTCCCCCGCCACCATGCTTTTATAGAACTACAACTTTTAAAGTGCACTTGGCTTGTGTCAGAGCATATAAGGAATAGCTATGTGGAATGCATCTATATTGCCCGTAAAATTGCTAAGGGGGACATTACGGAGCTCACTGTCCCTTATATAAAGATCATTTTGACAAATTCATCTTCAAACTCTGAGATAAGAAAGTTTGTCCAGTTGATGAACTGGTGTGCTTTCTTTTTGTAGAAAATGATAGCTCTGCAATCCGTCATGCTGTGTCAGTGCAAGTCATGAGGAAACAATGTACTAGGACTTGGCGCAGCCACAACGGTATTCTTCAAGTAGACTCTCCTGCGCATGCTCCCCCGCTTTGCTTTCAGTACGGTGGGCATTTGAAAATCCACTCTCACGTATTCTGTTGACCTTTAGGCTGGTGTACAAATGAGCTAACCAAGTTACATGTCTTTGTAGGGGTGTGTGTGTGTGTGTGTCCATGTGCGGGTGTGCATTTGTGTGTGCACACACATGAATATGAGTGTAAGAGAGGCAGAGGTTTCATAAAGATGCAGAATCTCTGTTTTATTGCCTTTTACCATGTATATAACCATCATAAAATTATCCAGGCTTCATAGTGAACATAACATTGTGCTAAATATGTACAGAAGAGAGCAGAACGAAAATATAAATTTGTGAGCTGGAGAGACCATATGAGTCCATTTACTCTTGAAATCAAATGTACAAATTCTGCTTATTTTTTTCAAGGTCTTTTTCTGGCTTTATAGGGAGTAATCGCAGTGGTCTTCAAGCCCATTACTTTAATACATGGTTGTACTTTTTGGGGTATAGATTCATTTAAATTTTATGAAGCAGGCTTTGTTTATTTTTGTTCCTCTTTGTTTCAGAAAGGACATGGATCAGTTGCAGTAATATAATCTAAATATGAATTAAATATATGTGATTAAATAATAATAAAGTTCATACCAACAAGACAGAGCTAAGAATTTAATGGATTTTTAATATATTGGTGCTATTCTAAGGTCAGTATGAACTTTTAGTTAAAGAAAGAAACGACTTCTGCCAATTTGCTAATTTAATTGAAACATTCACTTATAAATGTCTATTTTTCAAATTAAAAGGAAATTTTATTTTGATCAGTGAGGTATATGTTTTTGCAGACGACCCCTGAAAAACATGTCTTACAGTGTTACCAATGACTCTGAACTGGATTCTAAGGGAGGTTGACTCAAAGTCAGTAGGGTCAATTAGGGGAACCAGTATTAACAAGACATGGCTGGAGACATAGCCCCTTGATTAGCTGAGAAGAAACTGTGAAACCAGTTTTCATGGAGAAAGAGGTGTCAGCACGGAGGAATGTATTTTCACATATGTGTAATTTCACTGAGTACAGTGAAGCTTCAGAAAATAAGTCTATGTATTTCCCTGCCTCTTGCCACCTTTGGTTGAATTCCATGTAGGGTATCTCATGTTCTCTCACTATCTGGATACTGTAGCCCCCTAGGCATGATCAGACATAACTATAACAGCTCACTATGATTTTCAGAATTGTTTATGGGGAGTACTGACATTAGAATAGGAAAACCTACAGAGGAAAAACCTGTAGGATTCAATGGGATAATTAGCTATGGTAGATGTTTGGGCTTCTTCTTAGGCAAAAGCCTTCAAAATTTAAGTCTTGTATGACAGTTATCAAAACTATACTGCAGAAGTCTAAAGCAGTGGTTCTCAACCTTCCTAATGCTGTAACCCTTTCATACAGTTTTTCATGTTGTGGTGACCCCCAACCATAAAATTACTTCATTGCTACTTCATAATGCAATTTTGCTACAGTTGTGAATTGTAATGTAAATATCTGATATGCAGGATAATTGGTAAACCCATTGTGATATAAAACGTGTACTATTTTTTAATGTGTGTGTGTGTGTGTGTGTGTGTGTGTGTGTGTGCGCATGTAGTACTTGTAGATGTCAGAGGACAACATTCAAGAGTTATTTCTCTATTTCCACCATGTGGGCTCTTGGGATGGATCTTAACTTGTCAGTCTTTGCAGCCAACACCTTTATCTGCTGACTCTTTTTGCTGCTTTGATATTTATTGTTGTTTATTATTGAGAAATTATTCACATTAGAAGCAATATATTTTTGGAAGAGTAACATCATGGAGCTGGGATAAAGTTATTAAGAACATTTCCAAATGCATCCTTCAATCACACATTTTTCTTTATAAAACAATTAACTTCTGTTTCATTGATTTGACTGCGTCCCAGTTAAATATACTTACCTGTATTTGTTTTTCATGGTTCACTGTTCAGGAATGAGCAGTGATTTCCTTCATCAGTCATCCACCTGAAATTGTTTTGCTTATTAGTCATTCTAAACTGTTTGCCTACCAAAACACAACATATCAGCATGGAAGGATTTATTGCTCAGTTTCACTCCATTGGTTTTTCCTTGTCCAATACAGGATCATAGAATTTCTGACGTCTGATTGTTTTGTAGAATAAAACCCTTCTGTGCTGCTGTGCTGATCTGAGATCTTCAGGATTGAGCAACACTCTTCACATTCGGCCTTATCTTTTGCTTTCGTCTGTCATGAGTGATTCCCTCCGACTTACCAAGATCACTTCGTTAATATGCTTTTTGGCCTGGGTTTCCGTTTATAAATTTACTTCTTTAATTATCCTCTACTAAGCATTCTTAATCTATTCACATATATGTCACACCTTTCCAATTGTTCTTCCACAAGGTATTATTGGATCCGCTTGTAATTCATTGAGGGAATTCTTGATGATTGACTTCACAAATTATTTATTACTGATTTTTGCACATTTATATTTTTTCAAGTCCTTAAATGATTATACATTAATGGTATTTTGCCATTGATAGTGAATTTTTGCCATATGCTAGTCTATATAAAAAGAAAATCCCTTCCCCTAGAAACTAAAATAAAAAGCTGAAAGCTAAAATGTATTGCCATACATGTAAGCAAAAAGAATTGTCATACAATGTCATCAAAATAATGAGGTGGGGGAGGAGGAGTATAGTAAAAGCATTATGGTTATCAGGATAATGGCATGTGAGTTGGGTCTTGAAGGGTGACTGTTAATAGTGGAGGCTGATTTTTACGGAGGCAAAGGAGAACCTTGAGCATTTGGGTGACAAATGTCATTTCTTTTATACAGTTTCAAAACCTCAAAGGCTCTGAGTGCTGTAATTTTTTTTCTAACTCCTTTCATGTTGACCTTGATCTGACCTAACCTCACTCACAGAACAACCTCACCTGAACTCATGGCAGGTTGATTAGTTTATGTTTTTATTGCAATTGTAGTGATGCATTTGATATGCTGTTTCCCCACAATATTCTAAAGTTGAGCACCATATTCCCCTTCAAAGTCTGGGAATATTCATCTGTACCACCATGGGACAAGAGATTCCACAATGTAGGAAGAAGTTCAACTAGGTGTTAGGGTGAATTAGAGGAAGAAAATGGGAAATACAATTTAGTCCAAGCTGTGGAGGCTGGTTCATGGCCAGTCAGTTTGAACTTGAACCTGTAAACATGAGAAAATTGTTGTATGAAAGGGTCAGGTATATTTGGCTTCTCAGTACTGAACTACCATCCATACTGAGACTCTATCAGAAGTGTCTTAGTCAGTGTTCTAGTGCTGTAAAGAGACATCATGACCGTGGCAACTCTTATAAAGTACAACATTTAATTGGGGTTGGCTTACAGACTCAGAGGTTTAGTCCATTATTGTTACAGAGGGGAACATGGTGGCATCAGGCAGACTTTGAGCTGGAGAGGTAGCTGAGAGTTATACATCTGATTCTGCAAGCAACAGGAAGAAAGAGAGAGAGACACTGGACCTGTCTTTAGTATCTGAAACCTCAAAGCACACCCCCAGTGACATACCTCCTCCAACAAAGCCACACCTCCCAACAGTACTTCTCTCTGTAAATGGAAGTGGAACTTTTCTTTTGTTCTGACCTCTTGGTCCCAAATAAACATGCAAAAGCTTACATTAATTACAGAATATTTGGCCCATTGTTCAGGCTTGCTATCAACTAGCTCTTACAACTTAAATTAACCCATTTCTATTCATCTGCATTTTGCCACAGGGTTTCATGACTTTAACCTGCCCTCTAGTTCATCTTGTTCCTGCGGCAGCTGGCTCGCATCTCCCTGACTTTACCATTCTCTCTGTATTTTCAGTTTTACTTTCCTGCCTGCCCTTATTCTGCCTTTCTATAGGCCAAAGAAGCTTCTTTATCAATCAATGAGAACAAAACATATTCACAGTGTACAGAAGGATTTTCCCACAGCCACTCTCTATGAACCTATGTAGGCCATTTCATTCAAACCATCACAAGAAGTACCATCCAAGCTGCGGCTTCTGTTGTTTTTTGCTGATTTACATGGCTTTGCCCAGCAAATATTCTAAAGAGCACTTTATGTGTGCATCTTAGTTTGTTTCTCCATTCAATTGAAGCATAAATTATGACACTGCTTATTGGAATTCATTCAGTAGTTCTTGTCTATTTACATATATATCTATATGTAATTTATCATATTTTATTTATTGGCTTTCCTATAACTCTCCTTGTTTCAAAGATTTAGAATAGCTGGGACCATCTTGCAATAACTCCATATTGACTTCATTACTTAATTAAATACTTTATTTACAGTGTTTTCATAAAGTGTCAGGATCTGCTTTAAACACTTTACTTGGATTGCAAAGATGGCCAGGCATGGCGGTGCGTGCCTGTAATCCTAGCATGTGTGGAAGGCAGAGGCAGAAAGAACAGAGTTACCAGAACTCAGAGCTAGCCTGGGCTATCCAACAAGAATTTGTCTCAGAAACAAAGTAAACAAAACACCTCATTCAATTCTTAAAGATTGAAGAAATTGATATTATTATGATCCCTTTTGTGAGATGAAAAAAATCGACGCCCAACAGATCAGTTAAACAATTTAAAAGCACAGAGGTGGTAGCAACTATCCATCAATTAATTCATCTTTATTCCTCAGCGGTAATGCCTCTTTATTGATGAGCCTGCGTGCCATTCGCACATAGCAGAAGGAAGACCTAACATCGGTATTTTTAAGTAACAATGAGTGACCACCCTCTTTCAGGACTTTCTAGGTGACACAACGAGTAGACTCTCCATTGACATAGGAAGAACAGAGTTTGCAGGCATATTCTAACACATATATTAAATAGATATAATTGGTTAAAATATTATTTTAGTCATACATACTATAACATGTGGTTTTTATTTTTACCTATTGTATACATAAGCAATTAATTTTTTATTTTTAATCCAATAGCTTCAGTTGTTTTTAAATACATCAGTAAAATGAATAAATGAATGAATGAATAAATTTAAATAAATAGTTAAGTAAGTAGGTAAAGACAAGGCTAGTGAGATGGCTCAGCAGGTCATAGCTTTTGCTGCCAAGCCTGATGGTCAGTGTTTTATCTTTAGGACTTAGGTGATGGAAGGAGAAAACTGTCTCTCACAAGTTGTTCTCTGACATCCACATGCATACTGTGGAGTACGCCTGCTCCAAATAACTAAGTAAATGTAAGAGAAATTTTAAATAAATTAATATATAAGTAAATCATGCTTATTATAAAAACTTGGAGGACTACAGGAAGAAAACGAAGCTACTCCTAATTTTCTTCTTGACCTTATTCCTGGTCATATGGACATTCTAAGTAGCCTTGACATAAGTTGACATCACATCATATAGTTGATGCACATGCAAAATGGGTTCCCATTTGTATATATGTATATATGCAAGCCATCCTTTTAGCATAGTTGGTTTAATAAGATTTGTTCACGTATCAACATTATGGCTGTCATAATTGTCACAGATTTTAGAATTCTCTTTGAAAGAAGCTCCCAGGATTATTTCCAGTATCAATGCAGCATCCTTGTACTCTGCCATTTATAAAACATCATTGGTAATTTTTCTGTTCTTTTCAATTTTGAGAATAGAGCTCAGGATGTACTAGGCAAGTCCTTTACCACTGTGCTATCCTCCAAAGTCCTAGTTTAGGGCTTTAAAAAATTATCTACAAGTAAGGATGATTTTTAAAAACATCAGGAAATTCGGGATCAACCTACCCCTGGATCCAGCAATACCACTCTTGGGAATATACCCAAGAGAGGCCCTATCATACAACAAAAGTATATGCTCAACTATGTTCATGGCAGCATTGTTTGTAATAGCCAGAACCTGGAAACAACCTAGATGCCCTTCAACGGAAGAATGGATGAAGAAAGTATGGAATATATACATATTAGAGTATTACTCAGCAGTAAAAAACAAGGACTTCTTGAATTTTGCATACAAATGGATGGAAATAGAAAACACTATCCTGAGTGAGGTAAGCCAGACCCAAAAAGAGGAACATGGGATGTACTCACTCATATTTGGTTTCTAGCCATAAATAAAGGACATTGAGCCTATAATTCATGTTCCTAGAGAAGCTAAATAAGGTGAATCCAAAGACAAACACATAGGCATCCTCAGGAATATTAACCTTCATCAGGCGATGAAAGGAGACAGAGACAGAGACCCACACGGGAGCACCGGACAGAAATCTCAAGGTCCAAATCAGGAGCAGAAGGAGAGGGAGCACGAGCAAGGAACTCAGGACCACGAGGGGTGCACCCACACACTAAGACAATGGGGATGTTCTATTGGGATCTCACCAAGGCCAGCTGGCCTAGGTCTGAAAAAGCATGGGATAAATCCGGACTAGCTGAACATAGCGGACAATGAGGAATACTGAGAATTCAAGAACAATTGCAGTGGGTTTTTGATCCTACTGCACGTACTGGCTTTGTGGGAGCCTAGGCAGTTTGAATGCTCACCTTAGGAGACCTGGATAGAGGTGGGCAGTCCTTGGGCTTCCCACAGGTCAGGGAACCCTGATTGCTCTTCGAGCAGATGAGGGGTGGGGGACTTGATCGGGGGAGGGGGAGGGAAATGGGAAGCGGTTGTGGGGACGAGGCAGAAATCCTTAATAAATAAATAAATTTAAAAAAAAATAAAAATAAAATCCTCTTAAATACAAAAAAAAACATTTAGTTAAATTTATAGATGATGCTAAATCTGGGCCTGTTCAAAACATCTAAGAAGTCATATTTCAAGGAGTTAGAAATATGTGAAAGAAATAGCAAAACAGTATTTGGATTGCAAAGGTTTAATTTCAATGTGTTAAGAGCTTATTAATTAACACACCAGTTATTCATAGGAAATGAATGGGGTAAAGACTTCCGCGTTTATCTTGTCATGTCTGTAGAGCTAAGAACAAATCACAGCTTTGCAGCTTTCATTCACATCCATGCCAATGTGCCTCATCAGTCGCTGGAAAAAGTGACTTCCTAAGCTCTCTACTGGTTTTTTCTGGGCTACTGCAGCTCAAGCTGGAAGGAAGCAATGACTGTTTTCCCTCCTGTGAGTTCCTTCATTTACATTTTACTTATACCACATCATAATCCCCACAACAATTGTGTGATGAAGGCATAAGTGGCATTTATATTTTTGTTTCTTCAGTTTTAAATTCCTATCTGAATCTCACGATTTATTTTCTCATTTCTGACGAAACGTTTTCTCCTAAAATCTGACATGTGTGTGAATTCGCATTAACATATCTGTGTATTCAAGTCATTAAACGCTGAGAATTAAAATGCGGGGTAGCCCTCGTAACCTCTCATAAACAACTGAGTGATTCCTAAAGGAGTTCAATTACGCAGCTAGGGTACCAGCTGAACTACAGTCATAATCACATGTGGCCGTAGTTCGTTGTGTCCATGGCAAGCATTTGTGAAATATCTATTCATCAGGCAATACTTAGTGAGAATGTGTTTAGCCATTATAACAAGGTATATGCAAATGAGCCTCCCATGAGACTTTGCAACAAACATTTAATTAGCTATACAAAGACACAGTTAAACATACAAACACATTAGAAAATTTGCCAGTGTGCACTGTGAATTTTGGGCGTGTAATTCCTGAATAGTACTATTTGACAACATATGTCTTTATCATATGCCTTTTCATAGAAATGAATGATTTTACTTCAGAAATAATTTTGCTAAATTTCTTATATTTTACCTTAATATAAAAATCACTAGTATCCGAGCAAGCTCCTTGGCTCCTTTGTATATTTTTAGCATCACATTTGTAAGAAGGATACAGTAAGATGTCAAAACTGAAATATCCATCGATGAAGTCACTACAGAATGGAGAAATTCATACAATCATATTCCTTGGGGTGAAAGCTGTCACACAGTTATTTATCACTGTATATAAAAATAATACTGATTGGCATTTTAGAAATTGCTATGTTCATTGAGAAGTATTGGAGCTACATTTTCTAGTTTCTTGCCTTCTAATATAGATGGATGTGCATTTCTTTTCTTCAAGACAAATAAAAACCAAAATAGTTTCAGCTCCTAAATGCAAAGAAAATTCTCTTTTTTTTTTTTGGTGATGGGTAATTAAAAATTCTTGCTTTGTATTGTCTTGCTTTAATGATAAAGACATTCTGTAGAAATACATTCAGATGAATATTTAAATTTTACTTTTGAATTTACATTTAAAAATCTTAAAAAAATTCAGTTTTCCTGATTCTGTTCTATATTTGTTATTCACACCTGTGCCATGGAATGATAACACTGTGCATTATGTCATAATGTAAGACTTAAAAACACATTTAGAACAGCTTTTTTTTTCTTAAAGGATTTAAAGAGTTATGGCAAGTCATAAGAAAGAATAACCCACAATTTCAAGCAATTCTTTTGGTTTTCAGTATTAACATGGTATGATGCAGAACCATCTAGGATTGCATTTTTAAAACAACTGAAAAACAAATCCTCTTCTGATAATCAGGGGGAGTTTGGAGGTGTAGCAGCTGACCACTCAGCCTCCCATGACCATTTACATCTGTGCAGCACCCAAGAACAGAAAAGAGTTTTTTAATTGGTGATTCTACTTCTGCAGAAATATGCACTTAGGAAATGATGCCTATTCTGTTGTCTTCACACCAGGCAAACTCCTGTTGTCATGGTGATCTTCTGCAGTATGCTAGAGCCAGTGATGTGGAAAACAAGATGGCGTCCTCATTTACGTCAGCCTTAAAGAAAGTCGCACATGATCATTGAATTTCTAAAAATGCATCCTTTATATTACAAAACTACAAATTCAACATTTTTGCCACTAATAAAATTTAGCTGATCCAACCATCTAGAAATTCTGTATGGGTTTCCAAGGCACAGAAATTATTTCCTTTCTTTTAAATGTAAATCTCTTTTTTTTTCTTTTTTTTATTTAAATTTATTTATTTATTAAGGATTTCTGCCTCGTCCCCATAACCGCTTCCCATTTCCCTCCCCCTCCCCCGATCAAGTCCCCCTCCCTCATCTGCTCGAAGAGCTGTATTACCATTGAGCTATGCTTCAAGGAGCAGGCCAGATTTCAGTTCATGTATGACGTCCATTTCTTTTGGATTAGCATGAGGGTTATAGCATGACACGTGTTACATGTAGGTTTTGTTGTGTGAGAATGAGCTGCTTCAGCAGATTCAATGCCTGCAGAAGAGCTTATTCTATGCTCAAAAAGTTCATGAACTTCACATTGGAGGATGATAAAATGGGAAAATAGAGAAAGAATCGATCATGGCCAACTAGGATGAAAAGCAGCTGCTTGCTATGCATAGATGAATTTTCAAACTCTAATGTAGAAGAGAGATAGACAATACGCTGCATGACTGCTGTTCAAGGTAAGAATTTGGACACAAAGGCACCTTTTCATTTTTGGTCCATTCCATTTTTTCAGTTTTTTCTTTTTTTCTTTTTTTTATTATTATTATTAAAAATTTCCACCTCCTCCCCTCCTCCCATTTCCCTTCCCCATCCCTCCACTTCCCCTCTCCCTCCCTTTCCAGTCCAAAGAGCAGTCAGGGTTCCCTGCTCTGTGTGAAGTCCAAGGTCCTCCCTCCTCCATCCAGGTCTAGGAAGGTGAGCATCCAAACAGACTAGGCTCCCACAAAGCCAGTACATGCAGTAGGATCAAAACCCAGTGCCATTGTCTTTGGCTTCTCAGTCAGCCCTCATTGTCCGGCATGTTCAGAAAGTCCAGTTTGATCACATGCTCCATCAGTCTGGGTTCAGCTGGCCTTGGTGAGCTTCCAGTAGATTAGCCCCAATGTCACAGTGGATGGGCGCACCCCTCGTGGTCCTGAATTCTTTGCTCATGTTCTCCCTGTTTTTTTTTTTAAACACAACTGACCCGAGACAGCCTCTACAGTGTTCTTAGCCTTAGTAAGAAGATAAAGGATTATGATTGCAAATGCTTTATGATTAATGAGTCAATTATTGGTAACATTTTGTTATAGAGACTGGCACATAGTAACAAAGAAAGGAAAATTTTCCTCTATATCATAATGTATATTTGTAAAAATCGGTGGGGATATTATCATAATCCAATTATTGAATGTATTTGCACATTAATAAATTTGTGATTTGCTCTTTAGATGACACTTTTTGGAAAGTGATGATTAATTGAGGTTATTATATTTATTATATGTTATATACTATAATATGTTATAGTATAACTTATGTGTTGCTGTTCTTTATATTAATTTACAGTTTTAACGAATAGCTTTAGGGGTCAATAAGAAATAAAGATATTGATATTGTCTGTTGAACATCGAACTTCTGTATAGTCTTCCAAACTGCTTTCTGAAACACTTTGGAACCTCATGTCTGCTCAGTTTCTGTGCCTTGGGAAACTATACATACAGTTAGTTCAGAAGAACTTGCATTTTAGTTACCCCTTTGGAGAGCCAGCAATGCTTTGTATATGAAAGACACAAATGAATTCTAAACTTAGATCTGTTTAACTTTTGACCACAGATGCTGATTCATCCTTTCTTTCTTTCAAAAATGTTGGTGGTTTTTGAAACACATGTGGGAACCGTGATTATAATAAGTGGGATTTTATCTAGGTCTGGCAACTATTTTATTTTACTCTTGATTCTGGAAATCTTTATTTATTTCAATTTAGTGTATCAGGGGAATAGGGCGGAGAATGAAGTCAAATTAGCATATGAAAGAAAACAATGGACAGAGAGAATAGTGGAAACCCACCCATCAAGGCCCACACACAACAGAGCATGCACACAAAATAGTGTGCCTGATACAAATGGCAAAGTTCCAAGTTTACTGGGCGCATGTACCGTTGAGCTTCTAACAGTATGCTTTCTATTCTAAGAAATTCCCTCACCTAGCACAGTGGTGACAAACTGAGCAGACATGAGGTTCAGCTGATTTTACTCACCTTTCTGAGTCATAGCTCAGATTAACACTGTTAATCCCAAAGATGTACTGAGAAAGACCACTGACCCAAATCATCATGGCCAAATTAATTAAAGCAAATGTTTCTAATTCATGTCCATGGGCGGCCTCCCTCTCAGGCAGGGTTCAGGAAATCATTATTGGATGTGGAGAAAATAAGGTTATTATAGCTTGAGGATGGGGGCCTTCCAAATGGGGGATTTGGCAGGCAAATAGGTGGGACTATAGAAGCAAAACATAACAAGGTGGTCATAATAAGGTAGTCATAGCTGCAGGTGGTTATAATAACCTTTTGAAACAAAGTTGTGTCTTAAGATGGTAAAGAGAACATGTAGAAACAAAAGTATGATTACTTTTCTGGAACAGGCAATACAGAACCATGTGTAGATAAAGTTACAGGTGTTTGTGTGTGTGTATGTGTGTGTGTGTGTGTGTGTGTGTGTGAGAGAGAGAGAGAGAGAGAGAGAGAGAGAGAGAGAGAGAGAATCTTGCTTGGATTGTCTGTGCACTATGTGCATACAGTGCCTGCAGAGGCTAAAAGAGGGCATCAAATCCCCTTGGAATTGGAGCTATAGACTGTTGTGAACCCATCATGTGGGTGATATGTGTCTAAACCTGGAAGAGTTGAACTGTCTCTCTCTCTAGCCCTAAGTTAAATTTATTTTCTCTCTTTCTTGTATACAAACTGTTTTTCAAATCCTCTACACCTTGCATAATTTTCAGAAGTTATGAAAAGTCAAAATTGTTAAACATAGCTGCTAGGCTCACCCTAACTTGTCAAGTTTTCAAACATGACTCGTGATATCAGGGGAACATAGCATGTGTCAACTGGACAGAGATATGAGAGGCCAAATTAAATCACTTTGATAGGTCCAGGGACTCTGTCCATGTGTCTTGTGAGTACTGAAATATTTATTGAGCACAAATGACACAAGGAAGATGGAAACTCAAGATGATGAGATACATAAAGGTCAGGAGAATTCTCAGGGAAGTGGAGAGAAAGGCCAAGGTAACACCAGCAAGTCTGTGAGTGACAGGGCTGAGGTATGAGGTAAGCGTGTGTGTATGTGAGGGGGGATAATAGTTCACAGACTCCAAATAAGTGTTTGCAGAAACCAATATGAATGTCTGGGTGTAAGAGTCTTTCCTGGACCTTTGAGTATTTGTTGTTGTCATTTGCTTTGTTTTTCTTAGTGACATGAGCAGTTACAAAGGTGTCAGCTTATTGTGCATAGACAATGGGACTTTCTGGCTTTTGCCCTGGCATCATCATCTTGCTTGTGAGCACCATTAGTACAGGTAATTCCTACTGAATATCTTAATTACCATCATTTTAATCTAGTGCTCATTTTAAGGCTCAGAAAAACAACGTGGAAAACAGAAGATTCTTCTTAGAAAGGTCAGTGCAGCAACTCCTCAGTCTCAGTTAGATGCTGTGAAAGCTCTGATCTCCAATTCTCTACCTTCTGTAGCAGGCTTGCAGATGACTTGCATCTTTAGAAATCTTTGTCATACCTCCACCATTTTCCTTCCTGATTTTCTAAATAAAACGGCCATTTAAATGCACCTTACCTATCAGACCTAGCTGAATGTTCTCCATTCTTCGAATTGAAGGTAAGGGAGAAAGGAAAACAAAACATTTTCCTTTAATATGAACCTACAAGTTAGCCTCAGTGTCTGTCTTTCTTTCTTTCTTTCTTTCTTTCTTTCTTTCTTTCTTATCTGTTTCTCTCTTCCAGGCAGCTCATGTTTTACCAGTAGCGAGAGGAATGAGTTATGCACACAAATGCACAAATGCTTAAAGTTACCTCATCGTATCTGAATCATGGGGGTGGGGAAAGAAATTAGTTTACTCTGAATAACTAGGATGAGAGTTTTTTCGCAGGCAATCGCCCAGAATGAAAACTTTCAATGCAAAGTAGTTGGTTTGAAAAGAAAAAAAAAAGTGAAGAAAGAAAACGTTTAGTTATTTGGGAAGATAAGATTTTAACAATTGTGCCTCGTCTCTTTAAATAAAATTCACCTTCTGGTTCCTCTTAAGTGACTCCCACCAGATTGTATCCATGAATTATGTTTTTGAATCTAGAATAGAAAATGATGACAGCTGATTTTTGGTGAAGCTGACGTCTTAAAATATTTAATTATTTTATTGTACTTTACTTCTGATTTCTGAACAAAAAGAGCATGGAGTTTGCTTTTTAACTTCAAGTCCAGTTTTACTGCTTGCTTCCTGGTGCCCTAACACACTCCAAATGTGGCGGTTGACTCAGCTTCACCTGGCCCCTGAGTGTAGCATCTTGACTATGGGGCTAATTAAAAAGATTGAATGGCATCAATTCAAATTGGGAAGAATCACTCGGTTTGTGATGGGGGAAGTGAGAGAAGGAAAATAGGAAAACATCAAAAACAGTTCTTAGACTTCAATTCAGAAAAGGGTGTCTTTCAAACCTTTAATTCAACTTGAATGCCTTGTATGTCAATGAAATGTGATATTCTTTTAAAGAGCATTAGATTGACTATAAAGCAACTCTTAGACTCTCCAGAGAGACCTTTCATTAGTGGTTCTTTTTACAACATCTGGCGAGTGATTTTTAATAGGCTGAAATTAGTGTCTTTTTTTTTCTTTTCAATTTTCTATGCTAAAACTATTAGGAAGATTACTTGTGGTTCAGAAAACTAAACAAAAGTCATAATACTTGCCCTACTTAATATGTCCTTTGTAATTCATTTGGAATATAAAAGCAGTTTTTGTGTCCTTAAGAAATTTGAGCACCAGACTACAAGTAGTTCTCTCTGCCCTAGCCAAGATCCTGGGGTACAGAGGAATAGAACACCCCACCTAGTAGGGTCACTCCACTGCATTGAGAATTATAGAAAATCACCAAAACCCACTTCCTTAGAGAGTCCACGAAGGGGTTCTAAAGAGATCTGGAGCCCTACACAGTGGCATATACTTGAAATCTTGAAACTCAGAAGGCCAAGGTAGGAGGATGGTGAGCTTGAGGCCAGCCTGGTCTACAAGAGCTAGTTCCAGAACAGGCTCCAAAGCCACAGAGAAACCGTGTCTCAAAACAAAACAAAACAAAAACAAAAACCAAAACGAAAAAGTGAGAAGGCAAGAGCAAGCAAGCGAGATAGATTTGAAAGAAAAAAATCACAGGGCAGCAGACATTCAGAGTGTAAAGCAACAGTTACAGAGAGCAGTTATCCATGACAGAAATCCTGTAAACAGACCTTAGAGGAAGGGGTAAACAAATGAATTATTGCAATGAATCACTGGGTCCAGAGTGATGACTGCTAGCTGGTAAAGACGAAAAGTAAGTGTTTATTACACTTTCCAATATCCTTTGCTGTTAGGTATAGACAGGTGAATACATTTCAGCCAGAAGAATCTAAGTAGAAATGTCACAGGCAGCCGCTGAGAAATGTTCTTCCCAAGACAGGGTTTGTGAAATGTTAACCTCCTCATGTCTTCCTCCAGCCCAATTACCCGCATTGTGAATGCTGTCCTTATATTAATTGGCTGATGAGAAATAAGATTTTTGAGCTTCTGATATTAACTAACACTCTACCAGCTTTGGGCTACCTACTCTCATTTCGATTCTTCTACTCAACCTAATGTCACTCTAAGTAATGTTTGTGGTTGAAGGACTGTCTAGAGAATATTTGAATCATAACTGATGTGTGTGCAGAGTTATTTAATGAAGGTATTTCTAGCGAAAGTTTCAAAAATGAAGTGCAACCTGTCGCTTGAAGTGTTCAAGGAAAGCACTCATATCAGTGGATGGGCGATACTGGAGAGCCAAGGTTACATGTCACAAGTGTGTTGAAGTCAGTGGCGATGATGTGAGTTTTTAATTGCAATATGGACAGTTGCCATGGATGTATGGATGGAGAAATCTGTGTTGTTTACACCCAGATTCTACCCAACATTTTAGATGAAACAGCATCGGACTTGATTGTATCTTACAAATGGTTGACCGTGCTCTTAACTCATGAACGTTTCTCTAGTTAGATAGCTTGAACCAGGTTAGTTCCTAACCATATTAATTTTTTCTAAAAGATTAGAAATCCATGGCTGCTACAGCCATGGTCTGTGTTGATGTCTATGGGTCCTGTGGCCACTGGAGGCCATGAGAATGCCAAGAGTCTGGGATGCCACACCTGTTCTAGGGCCATGCTGCTGCAGGGGGCCATCCTGATGTGGGTGGCCTGTGCTGCTACCTACAATCTTGAAGATATCCATGCCAGGCTGCAGCTGAGGGCTATGTGTTGGTTGGAGGTCCAACCATACCCAGTGTCTGTTGTGATCTCCATGGCTCCTGTTTCACCAAAAGTCGTACAGACTCCCAGGATCTGAGCTAACACTTGAAGCCATGTTGGTTTTTGAGGATCATGCTGACAGCAGGGCCATACAAATATGAGTGGTCTGTGCTGCCACCAGGGCCATGGTGACATCTGGTCTAAACTGTGACTGGGGACCATATTTGGGTCACTGGCCATAGTGCAGCAGGGATCTGTATTGATTTCTGTGGCTCCTGTTACCACAGAAGGCCGTGTAACTGTCTGGAGCCTGGACCATTACCTGGGCCATGTGGAGTCTAGGGACCACACTGTTGCTGGGCCCAAGTGGCTCTGAGAAGCCTGGGCTGTCACTCCAGCCCATGGTGACATTCAAGTCCATGTTGCTGCTGCTGGCCATGTCTGGGAGCGTGGTGCTATTGCAGCAGGGGTTTGTGTTATGTACGTTGCCCATGTTACCATATGGGCCCATGAGAATCATGTGTTAAACTGTGTTTTGGAAGTATGAGAGGCTTGCTGAGCTGGTCCTGCTCCTTACTTGTCCAGGGAGAGCTGACCCTGCCCCTCACCTGAGGGGGATGATCTTGGAGGGTCTGAATGACCAACTTGGCTACTACCCAGGCCTACAGCCAGGGCTTTGAGTTGGCACTCCTCAACATCTTCCTCATTTATGACCTGCTGGAGCACATGAAAGGACTGGTCCTGAAGAAGGATCACAGCCACAGAATCCCCATGACTCTGGCAACAGCAGAATACTGGAGAGGAAATCAATGAGGGTCCAGTATTGATGGTGTACCAGAAGCCAGAAGCCTTGAAACAGACCAACAACACATTACACAACGAACATTCGCAAGTAAAGCTGTTTGGACCAAAGGGTCTGCTGCTTGATACATAGCACTTTTATCATGAAGGGGTGTTGGGCTTTGCCAAAGGTTTTTTCTGCATCTAATGAGATGATCATGATGTTTTTGTCTTTCAGTTTGTTTATATGGTAGATTACATGATTTGTGCATGTTGAATCTTCCCTGCACCTCTGGGATGAAACTGACCAAATCATGGTGTATAATATTTTTGATGTATTTTTGGGTTCGGTTTGCAAGTCATTTTACTGAGAATTTTTTTTGCATCTGTGTTCATAAGGATATTGGTCTATAATTCTTTCTTTGTTGGATCTTTAGGTAGTTTGGATGTCAGGGTAACTGTGGTCTTATAAAACAAATTGGGTGATGTTTCTTTAGTTTCTATTTTGTGTATTAATTTGAGGAGCATTGGCATTAACTCTTCACTGAATGTCTGGTAGAATTTTACACTAAAACCATCTGGCCCTAGGCTTTATTGGTTGGGAGATGTTCAGTGACTGCTTGTATCTCACTAGGAATTATAAGTCTGTTTAAGTTGCTCATCTGATCTTAATTTAACTTTGGTAAGTGGTAGGTAGCAATAAAATTTTCTATTTCTTTTATATTTTTAAATTTGGTGAAGTACAGGTTTTGAAGGGAGCTGCAGGCTGCATTCCTGCCACCCAGCTCCCAGCCACCTGGCTAGCTTATGCCCCAAAATAATGACACACAAACTGTATTCATGTAAACACTGCCTGGCCCATTATATCTAGCCTCTTCTGGCTAACTCTCATATCTTGCCTTAACCCATATCTAATAATCTGTGTAGCACCAGTCTTACTGGGAATGATTCAGCATGTCTGACCTGGCGGCTTGCTTCATCGCGTCTGCCCCAGAGAGGAGAGCTCTGGCATTGTCTGAGCTCACTTCCTCTTCCTCCCAGCATTCTATTCTGTTTACTCTACCTACCTAATTTTCTGTCCTATCAGGGCCAAGGCAGTTTCTTTATTTAACCAATGACCTTCCTCCATCATTTCCCCTTTTTCTGTTTAAACAAAGAGGAAGGAAGGCTTTAACTTTAACATAGCAAAATTACATATAACAAAACAGTTATCAAGCAATATTTACAGTTAGAATATTTATATCTATTTTATTTTTTATCATAACAAAGGAAAACAACTATAACTATCTATCTATTCTTCAACTGCATCAAAGACTCCAGAAGAATATAATATTACCTAAGTAAACAAATAAGAAACTTCCAAAACTCTAGAAGTGACAGAGACATCTCGCTGCCTGGACAGTCACCCAAAGTTCTTTTGTACCGCTGGGGCATCCGTCTTCGGCCTACAGGCCCATAGTATCCAGAGACATTTTCATGAAGCAGGCAATTTCAAAGGCAGTTCAGTCACTTTCTGATGTGTCCTGCAGAATGTCTCTCAGACTCCTTCATGAATCAGGAATCCCAAAAGATCATCTCACCTTTAGGCAAGTTCAGTAGTCCTCTCTCTGTGGGTTCTCTGTGTCCAGTTTATGCATCAGTCGAGGCAAGAGCAGTTTCTTGCCCAAATGGCTATCAAACTCCATAAGGTGCCTCTTTGATGCCCATCTTCTTCTTGAAGTAGATTGGTGCTGCCAGGAGCAGACGTGTCTCATTGTCATGAAAAACCCTAAGTTATTAAAACATTAAATGTCCTGTTCTGTAGTCTTCGAAAGATATGAAGAATGTCTATCTAAAATATATCTATGTGCATCTAGAAAATCTAACATAACTACAAGCTTGACTATTATTGATAATTATCCATTAACAACCTATATACATTACATTTTTAAATGAACTACACAATCGCAATACCTTAATCAATATCAGAAATACATATACCTATAACAAAATTGACCTTAAAATCCATACCAATGCAAATTATTCATATCTATATCATATCCCCCTTTAAATATAAAAGAACATTTATGAACAATATTTGGGAACATGGGCGCAGTTTTTTCTCTCTAAACTGCTTCCTGCTGTATCGGGGCGCTGTTAATAGGGTCTTTTATGGTATAACCTGTGTGCTAGATTCATCTTAGTCAGCAGTTGAGTGAAGTAATATTTTGAAGGTGTTCTTCAGGAGGGCGTGGTCCATCATACCATATTCGGATAGAAGCAATCCACTGGGTCTCATCCTCTGTGAAAACAAAAGAAGAAACTCTTTTCCAAAGTATCGTATCCTTAGATCCAAATTCTGAAGTCAAGGTATTTTCAAAATATCTATGTTGGATTAGTTCAGCAGCATTTATAAACAAATATCTTTTAGCAGCTGTTGCTCTTTCCTCAGCATTCAAACAACTCAAAGAGAGCATAATAGCTTACAGCATCAAAACTCTCTGTGTATTTTCCTCTTTGTGTGCTTTATTATAACCTCTATTTTGTTTATTTTTACTTTTATTTTTTGCTTTTTGAGACAGGTTCTCTGTATTTCTTTGTCCTGGAATAACTCTGTAGATCAGGCTGTCCTTGAACTCTCAGAGATCTGCCTGTCTCTGCTTCCCAGGCATTGGGATTAAAGGTGCTCTACCGCAGATCCCTTCAACATATAGGTTTTAAATTATGTCCATATGATTCTCTGGATTTCCTCAATGTCTGTTGCTATGTGTCCCATTTCATTTTTAACTTTGTTAATTTGTTCTATCTCTGACTTACAGTTATTTGGATAAGGGTTTGTCAATCTTCTTGATTTTCTCAAAGAACCAACTCTTTGTTTTATTGTTCTTTGTATATTTTGTCTCTATTTTACAGATTTCAGCTCTGAGTTTGATTATTTCTTTCCATATGTTCCTTTTGAGTGTTATTTCCTCATTTTCTTCTAGATATTTTAGGTGTTCTCCTAGTTGTTAGTATGCGATCTCCAAAATTTTTCATAGTCCTTTAGTGATATGAAGTTTCATTTTAATACAACATTCATTATTTTCCAGATGATTGGGTGTGGCCACTGGGGATTCCAGGTAAATGTGCTTTTATGTATTGGGAGCTGACACTTAAAAGTGGAGATGGCCTAGGAAGGGATTATGGGGGTATTCACTGGAGGTAAGAAAGCAGGATATTCCACCAACATCTGCTTAGTTCCCTGGGAATGAGGATAGGGAATGATGAGAGGCCACAGCAGATGAGTCTACTATAAAACTAGGGGTGAGATGGGGGATTAAATTTGAAGGTATGGAAGAACAGGTGAAGATCTGCAGTTAGCCTCCCTGTTATGCTGGACAAAGTTATGTGTAGTTCCAAGTTAATGCTTGTTGGAGCTGGAGGTTGGGATAAAGCAATGAGTGAGAAGAAGGATGTATGGAAGGGAAGATCTGGATAATTCATGGAGAAGGGTCCAGAGAAAAATTGGTACCAACACTGGGAACTTCTGGGAAGCATTTATTTTTAACTCACACAGTTCAACTAAAATTTGACAAACTTACATTGAATAATTTGCTTTGTGATTGGTTTATCAACTTGTTACTACCTAGAATCATCCAGATGGAAACAGAGTCTCAGTGAAGAATTAGTGACATAGTTTGCCTGTGGACATGTCTGTGGATCATTACCTTAATGAAGCTAATTGATGTGGGAGTTCCCAGTCTGCTGTGGACAGCACCATATCTTAGGCAAGGGTTCCTGAACTATGTAAGAGTGGGGAAATTGATCCAAGCACTTGGAAGCAAGCAAACAAGACAGGATGGTGTATATTTATTTCTCTATGCTCTTGAATATGTGTGATGTGATCAGTTCTCTCAAGTCTTTCTTGATGGGTTATAAACTAGAATTGTGAAATGAATAAATTCCCTTCCCTCTATGTTGCTATTACTCAGGATGTTTAATCACAACAATGAAGTGAAACTGAGACATATACAAATAAATTAAAAAAGAGTGTTATAAAATCTCTACACAAATATTTAGATCCAGGTAATTTGTCAAGTAAATTACCTGTTTACCATTTCACTGACTCCTTCTCTAATCATCTTATTATCTTTTTTTCCTACTTGTTTTAAATTTGTTTCTTTTTCTCCCTTCCTCCCTGGTGTGGGAGGTTCTTCTGTATAGGTGTTATTTTTATTTGTTAATGAATAAATAAACACTATGAGCCTATAGCAGGGCAGAACAGAATTAGGCAGAGAAAACTAAACTGAATGCTGGGAGAAAGGAGGCAGAGTCAAGAGCCCCACCAGAGACAGACGCTGGATGGAACTTTACCTAGTAAGCCACAGCCATGTGGTGATACACAGATTAATAGAGATGGGTTAGTTTAGGATCTGAGTTAGCCAGAAATACTCTAGAATTGTTGTCCAAGTAGTGTTTTAAATAATATAGATTCTTTGTGATCATTTCAGGGCTGAGCACTTGGGAACAAACAAGCAGCCTCCTACAACAAATTGGCATGCCAATGTGGGGCTGACTACATCCACATAAAACCTGACAAAGCTTGGAATTCTAGACACAGAAAACCAAAGTTTAGCCACATTTTTTTCAGCTGAAGGCATGCAGCAGCTTTCTTAAGAGAGGCTTCCTGATTCAGCTTTAGCTGCAAAAACCTTGCAGCTCTTTTAAGAGGCCCCACCACCAAACACTTAAATGGTGTTGATGAATAGCCAGCAGCTGATGAACTGATGAACTTTGCCATTACAAGGCAGAATAGATCTTCAAATTTCCTGCTTCATGGAAAAGTCTGCTGGGTACTATGGGCCTGTAGGCTGAATATTGGATGCCCCAATGATACAGAAGAACTTTGTGTAACTTTTCAGGTAGTGAGATGTCTCTATTAATTCTAGAGTTTTGGAAGTTGCTTACAATGAACTTCCTGTTAACTTAGGTAATATTATATCCTTCTGGAGACTTTGATAAAGTTGAAGAATAGATAATTATAGTTTTCCTTTGTTATGATAAGAAATAAAGTATATATAAATAGTCTAACTTTAATTTTTACTTGATACTTGTTTAGTATATGTAACTTTACTATGTTAAAGTTAAAACCTCCCTTTTTATTTAAACAGAAAAGTGAAATGGTATGGGAAGATTTTTTGTAAATGTGTTGCTTTTATTGATTAATGATAAAGAAATTGCTTTGAGCCTATAGCAGGGCAGGACAGAGCTAGGCAGGGAAAACAAAACTGAACGCTGAGTGAAAGAAGGTGGAGTCAGAGAGACACCATGTGCCACTGCCAGGAACAGACAAGCCAGAATCTTGCTGGTAATCCACAGCCACATAGCAATACACAGATGAAAAGAAATGGGTTAAATTAAGATGGAAGAACTAGCCTGTTGGAAGAACTAGTCTGCTTGTTTGTCCCAGCTGCCCAGAACCAAAATAATCACATGGAAACTGTATTAATTAAATCACTGCTTGTACCACTAGCTCTAACTTCTTATTGGCTAACTCTTATATCTTAATTTAGCCCATCTCCATTAATCTGTGTGTCAACACGAGGTCATGGCCTACCAGCAAGGTTTCAGCTTGTCTGCTTTTGGTGCCAGCTCCATGGCTTCTCTCTGACTCTGCCTTCTTCCTCCCAGCATTCAGTTTAGTTTTCACTACCTACCTCTATTCCCTGTGCAAGCCCAAGACAGTTTCTTTATTTATGAATGGAATACACAACATATAGAGGGGAATCTCACATCATGAGCCCATAAGAAGCTAGAGCTAATAGCCCAACCAGTGATTTAATTAATACAGTTTGTAGAGGGAGGGCCCGCTTGTTCGTCTTGGTTGCCTGGTTAGCTTAGCCCCAAAATCACCACACAGAAACTGTATTAATTAAATCACTGCTTGGCCCATTAGCTTTAGTTTCTTATTGGCTAATTCTTATATTAATTTAACCCATTTCAATTAATCTGTGTATTGCCACGTGGCAGTGGCTTACCAGGTAAAATTCCCAGCGTCTGTCTCTGGTGAATCCATGGCATCTCTCTCACTCTGCTTTTCTTTCTCCCAGCCTTCAGTTTATTCCTCCTCACCTCCCTAAGTTTTGTTTCATCAACAGGTAAAGGCAGTTTCTTTTTTAACCAATGAAAGCAACATATAGACAGAAGGACCTCCTACACCAACAGTTTCTGTATGGTTATTTTGGGACTAAGTAGCTGGGAACAAACAAACAGCCTCTTCCTACTCCTTCCTCTTTCTCTCCTTCCTTTTATCCCTTCCCCCTCTCTCTTCTTTCTTTCTTTTCTTCTTCCTTTCTTTTTTCTTCTATCTTTTCTTCTTTCTTTCTTTCTTTCTTTCTTTCTTTTCCCAGTTTCTAAGTTGGAAATGTAGTTTATTGATCTTGTACTTTTTATACTTTTTTCCTTTTCTAGTATTTTAATGGGTCATATTTCTTTCAGCACTGATTTTACAGCATGTCTGAATGTTTAGGCAAGTTTTCATTGAGATAGATGTTGTTTTTGTAATGTCTCTTGAGATACATTTTGATACATGGTTTATTTGGAAGGTGTCCAGCTCTCTTTCTGTTATTGATTTCTATTTTAATTATGCTGTTATCTGACAACATAATTTTTATTATTTTTAGACTTTTAAATATGTTAATGTGTGCCTTATGCCTTGAATGTGGTTCATCTCGGAGAACATTTTATGTGAGATTGAAAAGAATGTATGTTTGGCAGCTGTTGGAGGAAATATTCAAGTTGATTGATGGTGCTGTTCAGGTCAACGACATCCTTACTGATTTTCTGCCTGCTTGATCTATCAATTGCTGACAGAAGGCTGTTGAAGTCCCTGAACATAATAGTGGCCTTGTCTGCTTCCCCTTCAGATCTATCAGTTTCATGTTCAGTTGTTAACTTCACACACAGTTACTAGCATGCTTTTTTTTTTAAAAAAAAATTAATTTGGAGAATTGACCTATTCTTCATGGTTCCCTCTTGTTTTCAAATCTACTTTTACAAAGAGATTTCTATAATATCAGTAGAATATTATGTCTTTCTCTACTCATCTACTTTTAAATACTGTCTATATCTTTTAAAATGGGTTTGTTAAAGAGAACATGTTGTTGGATATTTTTTAAAAGCCTTTTCTTGATAATCTGTGCCTCCCTCCCCATTTTGTTTTTCAGATCAGAGTTTTCCTGTGTAGCTCAGACCACCCTTTACCCTGTGATTCCCCTGCCTCTGCTTTCTATGTGCTAAGATGACAGACATGAGCCATCCCTGTTTTATAATCCTTAAACTATTCATAGTTAAAGTGATGAATGCTGTGTCTGAATTAATATCAACCATGGTTGTTAACTGTTTTGTTTATGTTGTCAGAGACTTTCACTATCTATTTGGGTTTTAGTTAAGGATTTTTAAGTGGTTCCATGGTGTCTCTTAACATATGCTATCAATCATAATCATTAACAAAATATTTTAATGCTGTATTTAGAGTTTACAATATATGTTTTAAGCTAATATACATGTACTTAAAATTAATGTTATACTATTTCCTATATGGTACAATTACATGATCAAAGGTTATTTTCAATTATTCCCTTTGTCCTTTGTAACATTGCCACTACCAACAATTTATTATAACCAATGCTATTATTAATTTTAACAGCCATCTTTTTGACAGCAGAAAGACAGATGCATTTTTATTTTACCATTTGTACTTTTTTCAATGGTCTTTCCCTCCTTGTCCACTAATAATTTCATCTGTATTATTTTCCTTTTGTTTTTATTTCTTTGTGTGTGTGTGTGTATGTGTATATTTTGTGTGTCTGAATATATGTGTGTATAGATGTTCCTGTCCTTGTTTATGTATGTATGTGGAGGCTAGCATACACCTTAAGTGCTGGTCCCTAGAAACTGTTTCCCTTGTTGTGGAGACAAACTCAGTTTGGCTTAGAGATCACCAAGTAGGCTCAAATGGCTGATTACTGAGCCTTCAGGATCAACTCGGCCCTAGTTGTGGGATTACAAGCTATTCCACAAAGCCTGAGTTTTTGTGCATCCATTTGGAGAATCAAACTCATGTATTCACATCTATGCAGAGGCACTTCCTCACTGAACTGACTTCCCAGGCCTTGATTCATTTTCCTGACATTTTCTTTTGGATCTCTTGAAGTACGGCTGGTCTACAGAACATAAATTCCCTGATTTTGCTTGTATAACAGAATACTTTTTTTTTTTTTGACAGTATCCTATTCCCTGCTCCCCTGTTTTGAGACAGGGTTTCTTTGGGTAGCCCTGGCAGTCCTGGAACTCATTCTGTAGACCAGGCTGGCTTCAAACTCACAGAGATCCACCAGCCTTTGCCGCCAACATTTTGGGATCAAAGGTGTGTGCCACCACTCCCCAGTGACAGTATTTTTATATTTATTTTACTTTTAAAGATAATTTTGTAGATCGCAGTATTACACCCTCTACACCTTAAAGTATCTTACTTTATTCTCATGTTCTGCAACAATCTCTTTTGTGATATTGGCTATCATTTCTCTCCTTGTACCTCGGAAGGCATGTTCTCTATTTGGTTTCAGAGTTTCTTTTAGTTTCCATTATGCTATTTAAATGTTTAAGATTTGTTGCTGTCAGTCTCAGCTCCCTAAATGTTTGTGTCTGCCATTAGTTTTGGAAAATTCTTGGCTATTGTTACTTGAGATCCTTCTGTTACTTTCTCCCCCCGCCCCGATGTTCCTTCCAATGGAGAATAAGTACATTTCAACATTTGATATTTACCCAGAGCTCTTATTTTTTTCCCTTTCCCCCACTATTGCTCTTCTGTTTGCATTGCATTTTGGTAGGTCATTTTGACCTGTCAACAAGTTCAGTGGTTTTTTTTTTTCCTGCTTAGTTGGGTCAAATCTGATGAGCTCATCAAATATATTGGTTATTTCTATGTTTCTATTGCAATGTTTTGGTTTCTGAATTTTTCTTCAATTCTTTCTCACAGTTTCCACACCTCTGCTACATTTCTCTTGTCTTGCAGGTTCCAATATAACCCAGAAAATATTAATCCCAGTTATTCTAAATTCTTTTGTCTAATAATTCAACCATCTGTGTCATGTCTGAATCAGATTCTGTTGCTTGGTTTGTCCCTTTGAATTTGAATTCCTGCCTTCTCCTGTGTCTTACAGTTTTTTTTTTGATACCATATTTTCAGGTGGGTGGTAGGGGTTAAAATGTACAGATTTATGTGATATGTGAGGACTTACATTGATGTTACTCAAAAATGACTGCTTAATGTTTCCTGTAGCTTAGGTGCTAGAGGCTTCAAATCATTTCATTGTGTTTGACTTGGTCTCCTGTTGAGATTGGACTTATTTTTAAGAGTTTGTCAGAGTGAATCTGTGTCTTATGATTTATTCATTTGTAATCCACTATTTTGAAAGAGCCTATAGTAAGCTAAACCTATCTATCTATCTATCTATCTATCTATCTATCTATCTATCTATCTATCATCTATCAATCAATCATCCTTCTGTCTATCCTAATGTATACACACACATATTCACATAAGTATACCTTTAGTAAGTTGGAACATTTGATTATTTTGGGGCTACATATTAGGTGTGCCTATGTTTCCATGCTGTCCATCATCTTTTTGGAGTTTCCAAAGGTATAAGTGAGTGTCTCCTTCCTGCTCAGCTACTTGATGACTTTTCTTTCTTCTCCATTCCCTTTATGTGTTTGAGGCTCTGCCTTCTTCAGATGAGACAGGAGCTCCAGAGAGGCTGGAGTATGAAGAGATTCTTTCTTTAAGCAAAGGCTCTGAAAATGCCTCTTCCCTGGGAGATTTGGCTTTGTTGTGAAGAGGCTGTATGTAGATTAGAGATTCTCAACCAGTGGGTAGCATCTCTTAGCTTAGATAGTTACATTATGGTTCATAGCAGTAGTAAAATTATAGTTATGAAGTAGCAATGAAATAATTTTATGGTTGGGGGTTACCACAGATGAGGAACTGCATTAAAAGTCACAGCAACAGGTTGTGAACCTCTGTTGTAGATGCACTTTTTAAAACTTATTTATTTATTTATTTATTATTTTACATACCAACCACAGTTTCCCCTCCATCCCCTCCTCCTGTTTCCTACCCTGACACCTTCCCCTCACTCAACCCCCATCCACTCCTCAGAGAGAATAAGGCCTCCCTTGGGGCATCTACCAAGGCTGACATATCAAATTGAGACAGGACCAAGACTCCCCTTTATAGGCTGAGCAAGGTATCCCTCCATATGGAATGGGCTCCAAAAAGTCAGTTCATGCACTGGGGATTAATCCTGGTCCGACTTCCTGTGGTTCCAAGACTTCCCAAGCCTCAGAACTGTCACCCACATTCAGAGGGGCTAGTTCGGTCCCATGCAGTTTCCCCAGCTATCAGTTCAGAATCAGTGAGGTCCCACTAGCTTGGATCAGCTATCTCTGTGGGTTTACCCACCATGATCTTGACCCCTTTGCTCATATAATCCCTCCTCCATTTTTACAGTGATTATTTCTTTGCTGAGCAAGAACCAGAGGGCATTTTATCGTCTCTTCTTACATTTTCCTTGAGAATATGATAAATTTCTTGGAGTTCTATACTAGAATGTCCAGACATTAAGCCTTATCCAGTCTTCATGATTTTCTGTCATGGTCACTTCAGTAAAGCCTGAAATTTATCATTTTGGTGTGCCTACCTCTATATGACTTAGACTTGTCTTTGTCTCTTCCCAGTAGGCAGATCTGAGCACCATGGTTCTGCATGCACCTGCTATTTCTGAATTTGGGGTAACTGTTTGTTTTGTGATCTCACTTATCCAACAGTGAAAGAAAATCATTCACATTCCGCTTTTCCTATAGTGACAAGAGTAGTATCCTCCAATCTGTGTCAGAGCTAAAACCAGATGTTCACTGAACCAGGGTAGCTTCTGTCATAATTGACAATCAGGGAATCAGCCCAAACACTTGCCAATGAATATCTGAACAGAGAAAAACTTATTGGTAGAGCCATATACCAATACCAATTGGTAAAAAAAACAAGAGAGCATAAAGGGGATGAATGGAAGCAAAGTATAATTGTCTACATGCTATGATTTCACATGCTAATTGGGCATTAATACAAAATCTACTTTATATATGATTCAATATATCGAAAATTCAAGAACAGAACATAATGTTAGAAAGTAGACTTTTTGATGTCTCAGGTAATGTATAGAAGGTTATTGAAAGGGAGTAATAAAGTTGTGCAATGGTAGCACATTCCTTTAAACCCAGTACTTGGGAGACAGAGGCAGGATGATCTCTGTGAGTTCAAGGCCAGCCTAGTCTACAGAGTGTGTTCTAGGACAGTAAGTTAAGTGAAAAGAAACCCTGTCTCAAAACAGAAACAATAACAGCAGCAGTAGCAGCAGCAACAACAACAAAAACAACAACAAAAAATAGAAGATTTTGAGGCTGTGGACAATCTGGATTATGTCATTGTTTATATAAGTAAACATTCATTGAACCCATCAAGCTGTGCCTAGAAAATTGGTGTACTAGATTTTATATCAATAACATTTCAATAAGTCTCATGATTTTTGAAAAATGCAATATAAAATGATATATTTACCCCCTGATAGCAAGCACTTTTAAATATTTTGGAATGCATGACTCAAAGTATCTTCAAATCCACTTCAAAATTACCTAAGGGCAATTTTATTCAAGAAGCAAAGTATTTAACATTAATATCTATAAAACTGAAGTAACTAAATAAATGATTGAATATTGCACAGTCAAGAGTTAATTAGCCACGAGACAACTCTTCCTTGTTTGTCTTGTCTCATTTTGTTTTTTGGGACAGACTTTTTTTTTTTTTCCGAGTACCACTGGCAGTCCTGGAACTTGTACTTAGACCAGCGTGGCCTTGAGCTCACAAAGATCTTCCTGTGCTAGGAGGAAAGGCATGTATCACTACCATTAGGCTTGGCTGACTGGCTTGCTATTGTGAAGACAACCATTCTCTACAAACTAATTTTCATATTTGCTGCCTCTTTCAAAGCCTTAGCAGGTAAGCATGTAGAAATTGATAAATTATAAATTCATATTCAAATGTAAAGAACATGTTGTATAGTCCCTAGAAATGGTAGGACTAATTCCAGAGTGCTTGCCTGGCCTGATGTCAAGTTTTATAGTATTAAAATATTCAATGCAGCATGCACTGGTCAAAGAAAGACCATTACCTATTAGGCTTTCAAATGTATGATAAACTTTCCATGAGAATGTAATAAAAATTGGTGGTCTTTTAAACAAGAGATGCATTTGTAACTAGACAAAGGAGAAAGTTCATACCCTAAAGTAAGTTCCATACCTGCAGTAACTGTGTCTACCATGAATCAATAGGATTTCTAGAAGAATATAAGTAAAACTCCTAAATTATCAGACAGGAGAGTTTCAATGAAAGTTGCAGAAGGAGCTGCGGGTTGTATTCCCGCTGCCCTGCTCCCAGCGGCCTGGCTAGCTTATGCCCTGAAATAACAACACACAAACTGTATTCATTTAAACACTGCCTTGCCCATTTCTATTAATGTGTGTAGCACTCCAAGGTGCGATTACTGGGAAGATTCTAGCCTACGTCCATCCTGGTTCGGAGCTTCTTCGTGTCTCTGACCTCACTTCCCTTCTTCCCAGCATTCTATTCTGTCTACTCCACCCACCTAAAGGATGGCCTATCAAATGGGCCTAGGCAGTTTGTTTATTGACCAGTGACCTTCCTCCATCAGAAAGTCACAAAAATTAAGGAAATCTTGATAAGAAAAAAATTTATTAATATGTATTAAAATGCTTAAGCCTTTTAAAATACAAACAACAGGGGGTGAGTCTGTTTGCAATGCATATAAATAATAAACAGTTGCATGTAGACCATTATTTTAAGAAATCAATAATCACTAGAAAGGCAGGCAGCATATTAAAAATCAACAAAAACATTGAGGGAATATTTTACATAAAAGACATAAAGTTGTCATTCGAACTCATATGAAGTTCTCGGTCATGAGAGAACATGTAACAACCATTTTGAGAGTCTAATATTTCCCTATTGAAATGGCTAAAATAGAAACAAACCAAAGTCCAGCCCTAACCACCTGTAAGCACAGATGGACAGAAACTGGAATCCTAACACATGATGTGGTTTACACTGAAACCATTATTTTGGAAAACTCTCTGATGTCATCTAAGGCTAATTGTATTCATAACTTGAGACCTACAAACTTCACATCTCAATACTTTTCAAAAATAAATATGTTGATATTTACATAAACATGTACGTAAAATGACGTTCATGGCTTTATTACTCTTAACAGCCGAAAACAGCCCTTAACACCAATAAACAAACAGATGTGTAGGAGGAGGCTGCTAGCTCACTTCCTGACTGCCCTGACTCAGAGTAATCACATAGAAACTATATTATTTGCAATACTGTTTGGCCAATAATTCAAGCATATTTCTAGCTATCTCTCATATCCTAAACTAACCCATTTCTATTAATCTGTGCATCACCACAAGGTCGTGGTTTACTGGCAAAGTTCCCAGCTGGCAGCTCGTATCTTTCTCCTTTGGTGGCTACATAGCTTCTCACTGATTCTGCCTACTTTCTCTCTGTATCTTTCCTAGCCTGGCTATATTCTGCTAAGCTACTGGCTGAAAGCAGCTTCTTTATTAACCAGTGGTATACAGAAGGGAATCCCACCTCACAGATGAATGCATGAAAATTATTTGGTGCCACTATAATATGGAACATGCTAGGTGGATAGACTTCATGGATATACTATTGCACGAAAGAAGTCAGATGCATAGGAGAACAGATGTATAATTGCATGTATATAAAGATCAAAAGCAGACCCAAGTTCTTGTGATGAATATTAAGTAGAGGGCATGTGGAAGGTTTTCCTTTTCTGCAATGACTATTCTACTGCTTGATGTGAATGGTTTTGAGTGATACTCTCACTTAACAAAAAGTCTTCAGGTTATACATTTAAGATTTATACACTTATACTGCAATAAAAGTTGGTAGCAATATACTGAATAAAGAATCTGGGATAAGGGAAGATGAAAGCGCCCAAGAAAAAAGGATAGAACTATGAATGTGGGCTGCAGTCCCAAGAAATTACTGTAAAGATGCTGCTTGCCTATGAAGAAAAGTCACTTTAAAACCTACACACTCAACAACAGAATAGGTGAAGTTGGAAATAATTAACAGGGTTGATATTTTTAGAGAGCTGCCAACATGACTCTTTTCTTTATCATCTGTCTTTCTAAGTGGTTAAAAGCTTACACTAGTGTTGCTGTTTTATGGAGTAGTGGTTTTGAAAAACCCCTGAGATATTTTTAGCTAAACCATGTGTCCAGTTTCTGTCTATCAGCACATTGAACTGAACAAGTACCTTCATCCCTACATTGATGGATTTTCTTACCTCAGAAGAGTTAGTGTAATCCAACTCTTGAATTTAAGATTTGAGATGCATTTCTAAAAGAGATAGTATTTTTGACAGTCTTATACAATGTGATTGGGTCAATACCAATTTTGCCACTCGTTTACAGCCTATTTACCTCAAAATTCCAGCTCAATTTTTATCTCTTCTTTGTCATTTTTGTAATTACTTCAACTTGCTTAAGGGCAGAGTGCCCAAGGAGAACTGTATGAAATATTAGAGTACATGATGTCTGGGTGTTAATAGAGCTTCATTAAAAAGAAACTTTTGTGGCACCTAAGATTTTTCACTTTATGAATTAGCATTTAATTAATATAATATATAATATATTAGCATGGTATTTAATTATGACCTTGTTAAGAAATAGCCAAAATGTCTCTCAGTGTATTCACATAAGGAATATTATCTTTCTTGCTCATCACACAGCTCAAGGCAAATCCAGATCATTTTTTTCTTAATTTATAACAAAAAATAAAGGGAAATAACTTAATTTTTCCATCTGAGCCTATTTCCACATTTTTAACAAAGTTTATCAAAATTTATTTGATAACATGGACCTACTCCTTTCCTACCTGTCCTTTTTCTATTTCCTCTGTTTGGTGGTTTTTCAGTTCTTAGAATACGATCCTTTCCCTAACTTATATTTACTGTTCACAGGCTTTATTATATTTTGTAAAAAAAAAAAGTTTTTCATGATCAATTATTTTTAAAGGCCTCTTACTTAGCAGTACAGAATAATGTAAACAAAACGCACATATTTCAAAAACAAACAGGAGATAATTACCTAATGTGTACAGGTGGTAATGACAGAATTTTGGAAAAATACAACACAAAGCAGCAGTCTATGAAACTGCGTTTTCTTTCAGTGACGATGGCTTGATAATCTTTATCAGAACATGTAAATATTTTTCCGAAGAAAGGCTAAACAAACTTCTGGTCAATTTCTGAGTATTTGCATATCTGACAGCTTCCATTTTTAGATTTTATTGATGAGACTAAATACTCTAAGTAATAAAGTAGTGGGGAGCTCTTTGGTGATTGTCATTTGATTTGATTCTTTTCCAGCATTAATAAATTCCTGAGATAATATGGAGAAAGGGCTCAACCAGTCTGGTGCCCAGTATGTCATGCTGACCATTCTCTGGGAGGCTGAGGAACATGGGAAAGTAAGAGACACGGAATAAGGAACAAGGTAGGGAATTATTCTCTTTGGCAAGTCTGTCTCTGGGGACTTCCTTTATCAGATTCAGAATTTCTGTTGCTTCCTAGAGTATATGCATCTATGTCTAGGGAAGTCACCTCAAACACTAGAATGGTATATAAGGATTACTTTGGAGGGATAGAAAGATGGTCAGCAAGTAACATTCCTGCTGTATAAGCACATGGACCTGAGTTTTGATTGTTTGTACACAGAAAAAGTCAAATGCCTATAATCCCATCTTTTGGTAGGTGAAGACAACACTTGTTGGTCTGCTTGTCTTGCCAAATGGTTGCACTCCTGGTTCAGTGAAAGGTCTTATCTCAAAAACGATGTAGGAGAGAAATAGGTGAATGATACACATTGATCTCTGGCCTTCACTTGCACCCACACCTCCCCAACACACACACACACACACACACACACACACACACACACCACAAACATGCACACAAATTATGCTTATGCTCTCAAACTTTAACATTACCAATATAGGCTTGACCAATTGAATTATTTCATATGGAGATCCATGAATTTTAAAGAAAACTTCACATTTAGGTTTTGTTAGAAGAAAGAAAGCCATCTGTTAAAAACCCTGCTCATTACTGGGAGCCCACCAACTCTGGCCTGACACCAAAGGGACCAGCATAGGAGTAAACCACAGCCTCTGAATGTGGGGGATAGCTGTATTGTTGGGGCAAACTGTGGGTCCACTGCCAGTGAGACCAGGAGTGATCCCTTGTGCTTGTACTTAGTTTTCGGAAGCCATTCTCTTTAGAGGAATACCTTACACAGCCCAGACATAGTGGGGAGGGCCTTGGTCCTGCCTCAAAGTGAAGTACTATACTTTGTTGCCTCCCTATGGGAAGCCTTACCCTCTCTGAGGAGTGGATAGGGGTGGGTTGGGGGAGGGAAGTTGAAAGGAACAGGAGAAAGAGAGGGAGTGGTAACTAGGATTGGTATGTAAAATGAGAAAAGATAGTTTTTTAATAAAAAAAAAAGAAGAAGAAAAATCACTGTTCATGTCTAAAGTCAAAAGTCTGACCTCAAAGGAAGACATTAGGTAAAATAAGGACGTCATAATGACCTCATGTTGTTTTTAACTTTCTAAAAACCTTATAGATTAATAAATATTTATAGCTTTTATGGCATTCAGGGTTTTTTTTTCATTATACAGAAATGGAAGCTGTTCTGTAAACATGGAGTGTGTTACACAAGGTCATTCAAATATTAAACTATAAAACGTAAGCCTTTGGCTTCTAGTCCTATATTTATTTTAGTACAGTACATTAAACAGTAGTTTGAACAAATAGAGAGATGGAAACTGAGAGGAAGGAACAAAGCAATACAGGAAAGAGATAAAAGGTAAAAGGAAAATATGAAATCAATTTCTACTGTGCTGAGTGCCTACAAAGTACTGAGATCTATGCAAATAAACCATATGCTATGTCACCTGTCATATCATTAGGGCCCCAGAACACCAGAAATGAAGTCATTTGTATCCAAACAACCAGAGGCTTAGAGAGAGATAACATAGCAACTGGTGGGTCTAAACTAGCATTCAAGTCTTTCAGTTAAGCCTATCACTATTGCTTACATGTTGCTTCACTAGAATTGGATAGGAACGTGTGTGTGTGTGTGTGTGTGTGTGTGTAGCATAGCAAGAGCATACATGTATATGAAGGGTACCTGCAGTGGTTTTGGTGTTCCCTGAGGGCTTCATGTGCTTGGAGGCTTTGTTTCCAGATGGTGTGGTTTGGAAGTACTGTGGAAGCTTTAATAGACATCTGTGGGAGGTCCCAAGTTCATGCTCTCCACAGGACTTAGGCTCTTCAGTTCTCATGAGAGGATTGCTAAAAAAAGGAACAAGTCTGGACCCATCCAATGCTCTCACTTCCTAGCTCTGGAAAAAATATTTTTTGTTCCTGCAGCTTCTTCTGCCATTGCTAGACAAGGTGTGGTGATGTAGATAGGAGTCACCCTACATCTTAAAGCATATATGTCATTTAAATGTCCAGAAATATTAAACAAATCTCTCTTCTTTATTAGTTCATATGTCTCAGGTATCTTCTTCATTAGTTAATATGTCTCAGGCATTTAATTATAGTCATTTAATCTAATACGTATTTAGATACCTGCAGGTAGGAAAATAATAAAGCCATAAAATTTACACAAAGACCCCATAAATAGCAACATAAATATTTCAAAATAATATATTAAATGTTGACACTGATTATATTTAGCACATTACCTAATAATCCGAATTTCATTCTTTTTTTATAGATTCACTGAATTCAAGCAAATACTTATTTTATAGCTATCATGTATGAGCTTCCTAAAAAAAAAGCATTGCAAATTTGTCCCATAGCCTAACATACATAAAATTTCAGGCTTTAGAATGGCAAAAGCAAATAGTACTCCTTGAGAGCTTACAAATTGTGGGCATTCAGAAAATGCATTTGTCTCCACTGCTCCATAGAGCTACATTACAAGACCACAGAGTAGAGAGCGAAAATCATAGGTGGCATAAATTTTGATGTATCTATATTTTCCTATATATACATCCTTGTAAAAAATAGTTTATAAATCAAGCATAGTAAAATATTAACAACAATAATTAATAATAAAATAGGAAAATGGTGGCTTATCTTTTTGAATTAACAACATAGCTATTTTTTTTCTTTGTGGTCATAATGAATTGTGACAAGCTACAGAATATCCTGTGATAAAGATGGCTACATGGTGGCTAGGTGATGAGTGGGAGGGTAGCTTATATAGTGCGGATACACTGCACAAAGAGGAGAGGGTTGATTTATGTCCTGTGCAAGAAGAACAAGGACGACATGAGATTTCACTAGACTTCTTACAAGAGAATTCAGCTTAAGACTTGTAAATTATTTCTGGGATTTTCATTTTAATGTTTTAAGATTGTTGACTATGAATAATGAAAGCCATGGAAGGTGAAATTGTGAGTAATAGGCGACTAATATAACTTTCTATAAAGTCATGTAAGAGGGTCTGATGGCATTTTGTGTACCTTAGTGAAAAAAGAACAGCTAGAAGACATTGCTGAGGTTGAATCTAGACTATTCAGATACTGAGCAGACATGACAAGGAGGGAGACTAGTTACAAGAAGGTGGTACCGACCTGAACATGAATGTACAGGAGAGTGAAGAAAAGGTCAGAGAAAACAGGCAAAAAGAAGAGGTTAATTTAGAGGTATTTTGGTTGCTAATTTATGTACTCAACAGAAAGCAAGATGATATTGACATTATTAGGCATTATATCTATCTTTAATATTTTAAATAAAAAAACATCCCCAATCAACCATCAGAAATTGAGTAGCATCAAAATATCACCATCCTCTGATTTGTCTCTCTTTCTTATCACTATTCTGTTAGTTCTTGGGTCCATACCTAGCTCACCTTTCTCTGTACCTGTAGATTTCCTAGGCTGTCGCTACGGCATCTTTAGATGCACACCTGTCTTTACTATCTGGTTGCTACTCAACATTTCACACTGAAAAGATGATGCCTCCATGCAGTCGTCTTGGTTTCCTTCCTCCCATGATACGTGGTCTAGTTTTCTGTAGATCAGTCTTCATTGATATGTCTGTTATATTGCCACTACACTATTTCTCTGGGCAGCCATGATCACAGGGCAGATGACTCAGTGCTGATTCTAGCTACTTTTGTTTGGACTCCCACTCGAGATGGTACTACTATGTCTTCCTGGGGATTGCTTCTTTTTGTCCTTTTGTCAATGAGTGAAGAATCAACTCCAACTCAACAGTGCTTGACCTTTTTGCAGCCTACATAGTGTAGTATAGGTTAGCCCTAAAGAGAGTTATTATTGCCCCTACCTGGTTTTACACTATGCAGATCCCCTGCACAGTAGCGTTTGTTGAGTTAACCTTTTTCATGATCACTTAGGTCCAGTAGCTAGGAGAAACAACTGACATGGAGAAAGGAGTTATCTTCTGTTATCTTCTCCAAAGCTTCAGAGCACTCCCTTAATATTCTTGGCTCCTTCAATGGGACAGAACATGATAGTGCTGGGAGCATGGGACAGAACCAAGGTCATGATTTCACTAAGCAGAGAAGATGTGCATGGCCATGGTGCCGCTCTAATTTCCTTTAGAAAACTTACACATACTTATTTAGTGGGGCATATGCATGACATAAAGTATGTGCCTGTGTACAAATGTGTGTGTGTGTGTGTGTGTGTGTGTGTGTGTGTGTGTGTGTGTAGTTGAGAGAAGAACTAGAGAGAACTGGTTTCTTCTTACACCATGCGGTTCCAGGAAAGCCAATGAATTCAGGTCATCAGGCTTGGCAGCCTTTGCCTACTGAGCTATCTCTTTGACCCACTTTCCCCTCTATACGTCCACCTTACTTGCCAAGACTTCCTCTTCCTCAGGATAGATTTTCTCCCTGTCACCTCATATATCTTCCCAGACTTTTTTTTTTTTTTTCACCTTCTGCTTTTGGTAGATATCGGCTAGGTTATATATGGTCAAAGAAGCCTGAACCCAGTTAAGGATGACACTTAACCATGAATAAAAGCTAGCAGTGGTGGTAAGATTGGATAGGGATTAGGTGACATTTCATTCAATATTCTTGGCCTCATTGTTGGCCGCTTGCATTTCAGGTTAAGTAAATGGCTGGTGCTCTATCCCAGTGGTACAGGACTTTCCTACCACACCCCTGTCTCTCTTCTGTATCCAGTGCTCTAAGAGAACAGATTAAATCTAGAAGAGCTATAGAATTTAAGATGATGCAGCTCGGAAGTGACTCCTGCTATTTGTTTTTTGTTCTATCTATCTTTATTATTATTATTATAAAAATAGAATTAATTTATCTGCTTTAAAAATTCATTTCTGCATGTGTGTATACTATATATAGACATGACTGTGTGTCTCAGATATCTCTGCTGAAAGTCAAAAGGCCATTGCTGCTCCGCTCTAATGAGGCCCCATTAAGAAGCTAGGAACAGCTACCAGATGAAGGCCTAAGTACCTGGGAAGAATTAAGAGGCTTTTCTTGAACTTACTCTAAGATACTATTCTTTGCAGTGACTGGAATAATTGCCCTTCTGTGCTAATCAAAGTGTCCCTAAGTAGAATGGGTGATGGAAGGACAGGGTCAAAGCTTAAAGTGACAATATCCTTATAGGGAAATTCTAGTTTGCCATATAAAAAAATCATGTAAGCTTTCTCTTTAAATGAATTTATGTTTATTTTCAAAGACTGAAAATTTAAAAATTTAAAATAATACTAAAGTCCTCGACCACCCATTTCCAAAATGAAGTCAGCACCAGCAGCTTGGTCTGCGTAAAGGAGTCAGACATCAATTGGAGGATGAAACTTGGAGTTTGAAAGTAATTTAGAGAATCCACAGGAGATGATCCAGAGACTGGGTAATGAGGGAGGCTTAGCATTTATCTTTGTTGCTACTTCCACGCTTTCCTTCCTTTTAACCCTGTGTGCTTGACCTCCTTACCTAATTGTCTGCTGCCTTTGACTTTGTAGAAATATATTTTCATCCCTTGTCCCTTATCCTCGACTCTTCCGCTCAGCTGTCATTATTCCTTAGTTCTCAAGTAGACAATTCTTCCAGCTATGCCTGAAGCATACTGTGAGCAGATTTTGTTCTAATGCAGCTGGCGATTTTGGAGTCGGAGGACAAATCTAAGGGGGCGATGGAAAATCTAAGAGGACTTACCCACGACTACTTTAACTGGTCCTTGGAACAGAGGGCAGGTTTTAAAAACCAGAGTCCTTGTCTATTAGTCAGATGTGACATCACATTGTTTGTTTCTCAGAACTGCCTTTGCTATGTGGACATATTTTGTCTAGTAAACATTTAGACCTTCCAACATTCAACCTGACACATTGTCTTTACTGTTTTGCTAGAGACATGACACCTAAGTCAGCACTCAGCCAAGGGACTTGGGTGTTAGTTTCCTAGTACCAGAAATGGCCAGACAGAATGGAACCTGGGGATTGACAAGCCCTCTTGGAAAGCCTGGCTGGGGAAGAGCAGTGAATTGATAACTCAAGAACGTTGCTCGTGCTCAGTGTGCAGTGTTTGTAAAAATATTATCAGTAGAGCACATTTTTAATCTAGTGAGTATTTGGCAGCGGCACTGAAATCCCTTCCCGCAGAGCATCAAGAATGGCTTTAAATAAGCAGAGCCAGCAGCCAGGAAATGCAGACTTCAGCAGATTTACAGCAGTGAGTGATAGCTACCAACAGGCTCTTATCCCTGGTTAGAGTTAAATAATTTACTTCTCACTACTATTAAATGCTTTAAAATGATCTCCATGTGTTTGTGTGTCTGTGTGTGTTTATCCCAGTATAATTATTCCTTCTTGCCACTCTTGATGTGAAATCCTAAAAATGGACCATGGTTCTCCTTACGTTAATTATTAGTATTCAGTTTGCCCATCAGCTTAACTGCCCTCATCCAGAGAGTCTTTAACTAATTAGCATCCAAGCACCGCTAGATAAAAAAGTTAGTGGGGCTTTTAACTTGAAAGTGCTACAGACACACATAAAGCTGTTTTGTTTTCTGGGTGAAGCTTCAGAGAAAATTCTGACAAGGATGTTTTGTGCATTTTTCAGTTTTTACACACTTTTGTTCTTAACACATTTTTAATAAAATTAGAAACATAATGTTCTTTTATATTTATTATACTTACAGAAAGATTTTGGTTTTTTGCTATATTTCTTTTTTGGTTAATTGAAGATATTTAGGTGTTTTTGTTACACAGAAATATTGTCAAAATTTTGTATTTCTATTTGCTTTTCTTAAGTTCATCTACTTAGTTTTTGTTCAACAAACTCTTTACTATATTCCTAAAAATCTACCAAACTTGAAACATATTTAATACTGCCTGTCATATGGTTTGTATCTGACATAATTACAATGTTTATTATTGTTATTATTGATATTCTTTAATGGAGGCTCAAAAGATGGGCTGATTGATTTAATATCACATGGACCTATATAATATTTCTTCTATGAACACCTGATGTATAATGGAGTCAGCATTTTGGCAATAATAGTTCAGTATTGGGATTCTTCAGCAGTGTAAGAACAATTACACTCATATTTACTGGCCTCAAAAAGTTTACTGACTGGCTAGTCTTCCAGAGTCTAAATCAACAAGTTTGACTTTGACTTTGCATCTAACCTGGTGGACTCACTCTTGTGTCACCAATAAAACATTAAGCTTAGCCTACAAAATCAGACTATAGGATTGACTTTAAGACTTGATATGTGTGTATGTTACATGTATTCTTTAATTAAATATGTAAAATTGCAAAGCTGAAAATACAATTGCCTTACAGAGGCTTTTCAGTTTCATGACGTCCCATTTATTAATTGTTGAACTTAGTGCCTGTACTAATGGTGTTCTGCTAAGGAATTTGTAGTTGCTTGATTTTTGCTCTTTGCTCTTTGTGGGGTCTGCCACCCAGCTCTTAAATAATCACACCAAGACTTATTATTATTCATAAATGTGCAGCCTTAGCTTGGCTTGTTTCTAGCCAGCTTTTCTTAGCTTAAACTATCCCATCTATCTTTGGCCTATGGCCTTTTACCTTTCTAGATACCTTTCTTTACTTTTTTTCTTCATGGATTGCTGTATAGCTAGCAGGGTGGCTGGCTTCTGGAATTTTCCTCTCTTTGTCCTTTTGGTCCCCAAATTTTTCTTCACATATTTCTCCTTCCATTTATTCTCTCTGCCTGTCAGTCCCATTTATTCTTTCTTCAGCCTAGTTATTGACTGTTCACATATTTATTAGACCAGTAAGGTATTTTAAATAGGCAAAGGAACACAGCTTCACATAGTTAAATAAAAGATAAAAAAAAATACAACATATCTTTGGCATCATTAAACAAATGTTTCACAGCATAAACAAATGTAATCCATCTTCACCCAGTATTACACAACAGGAACTCTTCTCTTGTGCCAATGAGTTCAAAGCTATTGACCACTGCTATACTCATAGATCAGTGCCTTATTCAGCCATCATCAGATGAGCTTCCTCCTGAAGCTGATGGGAGCAAATACAGACCCTTATAAATTATGGAGAGTGAGGGAGGGATGGATGGAGGGAGGGAGGGAGGGAAAGAGAGAGAGAGAGAGAGAGAGAGAGAGAGAGAGAGAGGTGGGATTCTTCTCTGTATGCTCTGAATACCATTGGTTAATAAAGAAACTGTCTTGGGCCTGCAAAAGAATAGAGGTAGGCAGGGAAAACTTAACTGAATGCTGAAAGAAAGAAGGAGGCATTAAGAGAAGCCATGTAACCCTGCCAGAAACAGACAACGAAACCTTAGCCAGTAAGACACAGCCATGTGGCAATACTCAGATTAATGGAAATGGGTTAAATTAAGATGTAAGAGTTAGCAAATAAGAAGCTAGAGCGAATGATCCAAGCAGTGATTTAAATAATATAGTTTCTATGTGATTATTTCAGGGCTAAGCAGTTGGGAACCAACCAACAAGTGGGCTCCTCCAATGAGAGAGAGAGAGAGAGAGAGAGAGAGAGAGAGAGAGAGAGAGAGAACTTGGAACATACAATCCTATATGTTTCTATTAAATCCCTTCCCTCAGAGCTCAGGTAACTTTGAGGAAGAGGAGGTAGAAAGAGCATAAGAGCCAGAAGGGATGAAGTTCACCACGAGAACAAGTCCCTCTAAAATCTAAATCAATTGAGCACAGCTCCCATGAACCCACAGAGACTGAAGCAGCAAGCATAGGGCTGACATGGTTCTGCACTAGGTCCATTGCTTATATATTACAGCTTTCAGTTTAGTAATTTTATGGTGTTCCTGAATATGTAAACAAGTTGGTCTCTGATTCTTGTGCCCTCTCTTGGACTCTGTTTCTTTTGTTGGTTTGTCTTGTCCAACTTCAATGTTTTTGTTTTGTCTTATTATATTTTATTTTGCTATATTTGGTTGTTATCTCTTAGAAACTTGTTCTTTTCTAACAAGAGACAGAAAGGAAGTAGATCCCAATTTGAGGGAAGGTGGAGAGGAACTTGGAGGAGTAATGACAGGGGAAATTATAATCAGGATATGTTGTATGTGAAAATAATCTATTTTCAACAAAAGAGGAAAATATGATTTCAAATTAGCATGCACAGTGTCCCAGGTGGAGTTCCAAGTACCCCATCATAATGATAAGTATCTTGGCAGTATTGTTCACATTAGCAAGGGAAGTTCATTTGCCATATTCCTTTATAATAGAAATGCTGACCTGTGAATTGAAGGATTGTGGTTAATATCATTTATGTTGATGGGCTACAATGACACAGACATTCAAAGTGTAATAACTCAATATATGACAGTAAATTTGTATCCAGTGATAGTTTCAGTTTCAAGGTAGATCATACTGATTTTAAAACTTGTGTTCTGCATATGTTGAGGGAAATAATCGGGATAATGAATCTACTTAGAACTACTTCCTAAAAATATACTTAAATACAGACTATGAAAGGTATGCTGCTGGACATTAGAAACTTCAATGATGGGAAACTTAAAATATGGATTTAATTTTCATGGTTTAAAATAATTGATTTTCCTCTTCTGAGAACTGAAACAGGCTTTTATATATTCCAGTCAAATTTATTTTCATATTTCACATGGTGGCAGATTGTTGTAAAAATTTATTATGATCTATCAATATGATAAACAATTCAATTTTTATTAGCAGTTATGTCCTTCTTAAAAGTCCCATACTATTCTATTAAAAAATAAAGTTCTTATTTGGGCATTAAATTAAGTTGTCATAAATTTTCTTTCAAGTGTGAAACCACACTGGTTGCTTTATCTTTTTAATTAAGTGTTAATCAATAGACTTTTATTCTATTTGAAGTGTTAGCGAAGTGACTCTGAAGATGCTAACATGACTGCCTATTTGCACTCTACAGACTCTTTGCTTTTTAATGGTCCAGGGTAGCCATCCTTTCCTGAGTTATGGACTCACATTGGCATCCACAAGCGGACATGTTTTATTGGGTAATTTCCAAGGGAAGCAACAGTTCAGTCTCTTGAGAACATAAGGGAAAAAAAAAGTTTGTTCTTCATAGGGAGCAACTGGTGAAGTGAGTTTTTCCTTTGAAAGCACGTGTCTCTCACTGAGTGTGCTAAATTAATGTTTAGTTGCTATAATTTAGACTAACTTTGCACTTAAAACAAAATAAAACATTGCTGAAGCATAGATATGCTTTGGGTTATAATTTAGCAATGGTAACACTAAGGGTAAGATACTCCTTGTCTTCAGCTCTGGTTACCTCTCCCATTTATTTCCTTCTGGGATCAACTGTCAGGTGACCATCACAGAGACAGGCAGAAACCTAGTGGTTCTCTAACACAGATACAGCTCTCTGGTCTGTACTATATTCTCTGACATTGATTCCTCATCCCCCTTTCAGGAGTAATTTTAAGGCTTTGGAAGAGTCCTGGCTCTCTTTCTTTTAGATGTACTATGTGCACCACAACTAGCAGGCTAGGCTGTCCTTTTTGCCAGATAATTAATATAAAACTGACAGGTGATGGTTGGATAAGTGAAAGATGTGGTACGACAGAAAACCTTACGGTGCTAATTGCAAACCCTTACGCATTGTGCGTTGACTCTTTTTCTTTGTATTTAAGGGTCCAATGCATTGTATGTTAAAACTTCAGACCTTGACTTTGACCTTTGAAACGTTCTTTGGCCCTATCTTGAGTCAATTAATGATGGAGATGTTTCTCTCTTTGCTCATCTGCCCCCACCTTGCTTATATTTTAGATTCATCTCTGCCATTTCTACGTTTTTTTTTAAAAAATGTACACTTATAATCTACAATTTTATCTCTCTGTTGCATCTTTTTCCCCCAAATCTTTACTGCTTGTTACTTTTCTGGCAACAATCTTTTATAGAAACTCTATCATATCCTCTCATATGTTTTTAATTAAAATTTTTTATTTATACAGCTGTATTTGTAATTCTACACACACAAACATCTGTTTGGATTACAACTCACTCACTATGTGTGTAGCTGACCTGAAACTCACAGAAATCTTATTTTCTCTGCCTCCTGAGTGCTGGGATTAAAAGGAGGCACAGTGCTTGGTTCCTGTCTTAACAATAGGTTGAAATGATGTAATCTGAGGTCTCAGTTTACAGGAGGTAGAATATGTGCAATATTTTCTTGGAGAATAGTTTTCTCTTTTCTTTTCTCTTCCTCCTCCTTTTATTTCTCCTCCTCCTTCTGCTCCTCCTTCTCCTCCTTCTCCTTCTTCTTCCCCCCTTCTGTTTTGATACAGAGTTGATGTGGGATTCCCCCCTGTATGCTGTGAGTATGTTTTATTGTCGTTGCTTTTAGCCAATGACTTAACAGAGTAAAGCCAGGTGTAAAATCCAAACAGAGATGTAGAGAGAGAATAGGTGGAGTCAGGGAGTTGCCATGTGGCTGTCAAAGGAGACAGACACTGGAACTTTACTTGGTAAGCCACAGCCTTGTGGTGATACACAAAAAAATAGAGATGGGTTAATTTGAGATGTAAGAGCTATGCAATAAGAAATCTGAGCTATAGGTTAAGCAGTGATTTAATTAGTACAGTTTCTGTGTAATTATTTCACATTTGGGAGGCCGGGAATGAACAGCCTCACTATTTAGCCTTGGTTTGTTGGGAGCTCACTGTGCAGACAAGTTCAATTTGAATTCATAGAGATTCACCAATCTCTGCCTCCCTAGTGCTTGGATTAAAGAAATATTTCACCATGCTGGGCCTGAGAATCATTTTCTTCGTGATAGAATTTTCTCTGTTGAATGCCTCTGAAATATTTTGTTCATTTAACTTTACCGTTAGTAATTCCTGTTATCTATTTTGAACATGCCTTCCCTTTTTATGAAATCAGTCGATAATTAAGTTTTTGGAATAGTAGGTTCTTGTTTGTCAAGTTTGTATGATTGTACTCAGGCATTTAAAAATAGATGGCTGATCCATTTGCTAGGGTTGCCATTACCAAACAGCACAGGCTAGGTTTATTTTCTCATAGTTCTGGAATCTGGAGATATGAGATCAAGGCTTGTCCAGGGCTAATGTCTCCTGAGGTCTCATTTCTCGGCTTGTAGATTAATTTTCTTCTGTGTGTGCTTCTTTTCCCCTAAGTTGTTCTTATAAAATCAGTTAAATTGGATTAGAATCCACTAAAATCACATGCACTTAACCTAGCCTTAGTTAATTTACATAAATACCAGTCACTGAAGGCAGCCATTCTGAGGCAGAATGCTCATCTGAGGCATCCATCTCTGTACATGGACTTGGTGGACACACAGTTCAGCACACACAGAAGATGATAACATATTGAACACAAGCTGAACACCATCTGCATTCTGACAATTACCAGAAAGTTGCGAAGTTCTGATTCTCATGATAACCTCACTTTGGTGAGGGGAGAATGTGGACTAACTATGTAGAGTCAGCAGTGTTTCTTTTTAAGATTCTAACCTACATTTCACAGGGGTTGATAACCAAGAGTTGTATTTGTATATTTAATTATCAGGATGTAGTGCATATTAGCATTATAATTATCCCATTTGGAAAGTCTCTCTTGGCCTCCCTATTCAAGCTATTCAGTTCCCAAAGCTTGGCTATCATCTGCTTTGGTTATGAGGACACAGAATGGGAGACATCTTCATATTTATATTCATCATCACTGCCTTGTCTCTTTCTTGTTTCTTTTCCCCAACGATGGAGGACCTAGAGTGGATAGGAAACTTACTGTGTCTAGTTGATATTAATTTAGTAAATTCTAATGTGTCTCAGCACTGCTCCAACACTAGGATTGTGATCTCCACTCCCTCATTCAAACACTACATGTGGCCGGAACAAAAGTAATAAAGTAATAAACCAAGGCCCTTTTTGCCATAGAGATTTACTATATTATGATTGTGGCCTGTATGTGTACAGAAACAGTCCGCAAGTGCACACATGAGGTGTAAATGGGGTGAGCGAAGTGACTTTTGTATTAAAATAAGAGAATGAAAGAACTCTATTGAGGACTCAACAAACATTATCTACAGAATTGTGGCAATAAAACACGGACTTCACAAGAGAAAAGAAGATAAGTAAAAAGACATAAAGGCAGGGAAAAGGAGGTTGTTTTGCTTGTTCATGGAAGTTAGAAACTTCATTCAGCAAAAAAAAAACTTACATAGCATCTGAAAAGTTTATTTATTTTTATATGTGTAAGTGTACCACACATCTACCTGGTGACTGCAGCGGTCAGAAAAAGGCTGTCAAGTTCCCTGGAACTGGAATTATACAGGGTTGTGTGTTGCTGTGTGGGTGCTGGGAATTGAACCCTTGTCCTCTGCAAGAGCAACAATTACTCTTAAATCTATTTTTGCAAGGCTCTACCATGTGTTTGACTGTTCCCTAGGTCCTAATGGCTGAAGTGATCCATAATAGACCTTGGCAGAAGGGCCAAATGGAATAACTTCACTGTAGTCATAGAAGTGAAAGTTACACCGCATGTGTGGGAAGCGGTGTGAAGAGAGGGATCAATGAGAACCTCTCACCAAGGGACTTAGCCTCTCCAGAGAATCGAAACAATCTTTGGGACAGAAGTCACAAGTGATCTTCATCTGAAAAATGAATAGGGTTTATTTGGAAGCTAAAGGCAAAGAATATTGGCTGGTAAGGAAGTTAGATCAAACTTGAGCTGTGCAAACCTCACTCTTGTTGTCGTTACTACTGTTACTTTACAGAGAGTGGAAAGAACTTGTAAGATGTCTGCCCTGAGCATTGTGGAGCCCACTGTTCTCCTGCGTCATTCCATGCTGTCACCTTCCCTTTGGGGCAATCTCAGTGAAGTCATCTTTCTGTATCATTTCTAACCTGTATCAGGCTGCTGAAATAGTTCTGAGGCCTGTCATTAGTGTGAGAGTTTGAGAGAGAGGCTTTGGAAACACTGCATAAGCAGGGTGGAGAAGGTGATCAGGGAAAGCGTATTGTTCTGATCACAGCCTGAATGGAAAACGGAGACTAAGGGAATCTCGCTCCCCATGGAGTGAGCCTCGGATTCAGAGGACAAAAAGTGATTGTGGGTGTAGTTACTACAAGCCAAGTTTATCAGTTCTTCCATTATGCCCCTCTTGTTTCTTGTTTGAAATATGGCTAAATGAGCCAACCTTGCCCATTTGAGATTCCAACAAATAAGATCATCCTCCGTTCTCTTTTTAATGTTTTCCCCACCCTTCTCACCTTCTAAGGTGTCTATGTTTGTCTCCTACTTTTCATCTGACCCTTCTCATTTTCAAGAGATAAAGTCTCTTGGTCTGTGTGGCTATCCTTCACTGTGAGTGATATCCTGTTCTGCTCCCTTAATTATCTCACCTTCCCAACAACCAGTGCCTCTTAGGGCTTCCTCATGATCCATGACTCCATGTTCACTCCCTAATTCCCAATTCAATTAATAAATATTTGTGATATTAGCTTTGTAGGATATCTTGCAGTTTACTATGGAGCTTTTTTTTTTAAAAAAAAGAATGAATCAAATGTTTATATTTTAAGAAGCAGAGTACTTGCCATTAGTTAATTAATCACATAGATGAAACAAAATGGCAAATGAGAAAACTAGTGGCCTGGTTTTACTTCTTTCTTATTATAAGTTATTGTAGCTTCCTAAAAGATAAAATAAGATCTCTCTCTCTCTCTCTCTCTTTCTCTCTCTCTCTCTCTCTGTCTCTCTCTCTCTTTCTCTCTCTCTCTCTGTGTGTGTGTGTGTGTGTGTGTGTGTGTGTGTGTGAGAGAGAGAGAGAGAGAGAGAGAGAGAGAGAGAGAGAGAGACTGTGAATTATAATCGCTTTGAGGAAACGGTTGAACTTATTCAATATCTATGTTTAAGATATGTTAAAAACTATATAATAAATAAAAAATACATAATAAATGGCAGACATGCAAACAGAGAAAGATCTAAACTTAGGAATCCAGTCTAAGGTGGTTCTAGAACATGACCTCTGTAATGTTTTATTAGCTGTTCCTTGGATATTTTCCTGACAAAGGTCTTTTATATCAATTGGTCTCGTGTTCCTGTGTATATGAGTACCATGTGAGGGGCCTGCTAAAGCATAGGCTGCTATTCAGTGTCCTGGAACAGATCACGTCTGACAAATTCTCAGAAATATTGTTGATCTAGAGACATCACTTTAAGAACCATCTCTTTAAATAAAACACAGCTAGAAGATAGAGGGGTAGAGGCCCTTCAGTTATGGAAGAGAGAAGGCTTTTCCCACAGTGTGGCTTTCCTCTCTCCTGTGAGTGCTGTGGATATGGGTCTTACTGTGGTTGTCAGTTCCTATACCCATTCATAGATTAAGGTTTTGAGAGGAGATTAATAGTTACAGTTTTTCTTTATCCATGTGGGAAAGAAAAATATTCAAGATAAGTTTTGCAACTTCAACTGTTTCTTATGTAGGTGAAGTAAATCTGACTCTAGGGTCTTTTAGAGAAATGCAAGGAGACAGTCATGATCGTTTTAGAGATTTAATTAGAGAGTAGTGCCTTCATAATTTTGTGAGATAGCACATAAAATCAGTAAGGCGAGATGGCTTTGACCAATGAAATATGAATCAATGAAAGCAACCATATGCCATAATTTATAGACTTGTGGGTGTAGAAACCAAAGACATACAAAGCATTAATTACTCTGCCTAAAACCATAAAAAAAATACAGGCAGAAAAGAAAGGCACTGCTAACACTTTAAGGATATTTTAAACAATCATATCACAAAGTCTTAAAGATTTTATTTATATTTTGATGTGGTTCAAGCAAATCACTCCAAGGAAATATATACGACAGCTGTCAAAGAACCGATGAAAATCTCAGAACTCAGAATAATCACAAAGTTTGGGCAACAGCAATAGGGGAGGGACTAAAGGAATAGAGGTCAGAGGTTGCAATGCATCATTAGCTAGCAGCTCCAATGGTACAGACGATAGCAAAATAAAAACTTTTTAAAACATACCATGTGGACAGTATAGTGTATATTGAGATTGCTGTACAAAATAACAAGGCAGTAGATTGATGTGCAATTCTCCTCTGTATGTGGTGAATGTGTTTTATTATTATTAGTTAATAAAGAAACTATTGTGGCCTGTGGCAAGGCAGAATAGAGCTAGGCAGGAAAATTAAATTGAATGCTGGGAGAAAGAAGGTGGAGACAGCGAAATGCCATGTAGCCACCGCAGGAGACAGACACCGAATGGAACCTTACTGGTAGGCCACAATCATATGGTAATACACAAATTAATAGAAATGGGTTAATTTAAGATATGAGTTAGCCAGGAATATGCCTAAGCTATTGGTCAAGCAGTGTTGTAATTAATACAGTTTCTGTGTGATTATCTGGGTAGCTGGAAATGAACAAGCAGTCTCAGGCAACTATATATATACATATATATATATATATATATTGCAAATAAATATAATTTCCCATTTTGGTTTCTAGAATACTAGTTTTCAGGTTAGATGGATATAAACCACAATTCCAATAGTATTTATTTTGGCATCGTAGTATTCTATGTGACTTACTTTCCCTCTTTTATTTATATGCATTCTAAACATTTTACTGTATTCAGTCTGTTACCAAACCATGTGGAGTGCTTTGGATGATTTTATGTTTTCAAAGAAGTTACATAAAATCCCTGTTGGCCCCATCCTGATCCTCAGCATCAGATTGTTTCGTTGTGTAGAGGGTAAAAGTTAAGAATTTCTCTCAGGAGTCCTTAGGAATTGCCGCTGTGTGGTTCATGGTGGATTTGATTGGACATTTGGTACAAACTTCACTCCATGGGGTGCTTTCCTCTGAGGTCTAGTTCTTGTGTGAAGACATGAAAATGTGACATTTTGCCACACAGGCGTGGATTCAATGCAGCTATCTAAACAGTGTTCTTGCCTCTGCATTGCCTTAATAGTTTCCTTTCCCTTAATTGTAAAAGGAAAGTAAAAACAGCACTGGTTTGAAAAGTACTGTAGAGATTGTTGTCTCCAACCATGCTTGAGCTTGCTGTCAGCTGTTGTCCATTAGATAAACATAGTGTTCGCCAGTCAGGATGCTGTCGATACATTTGATAGCACTGATAAAATGATCTGTGCTCAGGCAGGGGCTGTGTCACTCCGTGGGGCAGAGGCTTTTGGAAAGTGATTGCCCTTTTCTTCCAGAAAAAGTTAACTTTTTGAAACTTTAGCTCTCCTTTTTGGTACATTTTTAATTTTTTACTTGAACTTTTGTGGTTGCTTTTTTTTAAATGAATGGTTGGGCTTATTTCCAAAGGCAAGCAGTACTAACAGGAAAGAAATGCAACGTGATTGCTTCTCACAATGGATGTGTGTGTAGTCTTAAACGGACAATGGAGAGATTTGCTTTATAGTATATTTATGTAACATCCACAGTTTTAATTTTTTCAATTGTCATATTAAACTTTATAAACAAGCATAGAGAATTTTAATTATTCTTGTTCCCTCTGGTTTTTTACTCCCCATTCCATCCATCTATCTTCCTATCTATCTATCTATCTATCTATCTATCTATCTATCTATCGTCTATCTTCCTATCTATCTATCTATCTATCTATCTATCATCATCATCAATCTCACTGTCTTCCTATCTATCTCTATCACATACTATTGTATATATGTATTTATCAATCATCTATTATGTATTATTATATGTATGTATTTATCCATCTATGTATTGTCTCTTGATCTTCTTTCTACAAGATGTATACATGCACTCTATAGAGAGAAATCAATAATCATATGCCTATATTATCATTTACATATACATATTCTATGTTCTAGTCTCTATTGAAGAAATTTGAATGTTTCATTAAATAAAATATTAACACACACAGGACATAAAAGATGATAAATGCTGAGAAAATGGGATGTCCTCCGGTGCCCAGATGAGTGAGTTCTCCATATTTTCTGAGGGGTTTTCTTTTCACCTTTCTCCTAGGAGGTCATTCCATTATCGAGTAGTTTTCATTTGGAGAAAGATTTTTTTCCTCATAAGCCTAATGCCTAATGTCCCTCTTCTCAGATGATCCCATTAGACCTAATTACTACCCCTTACTCCCAAGGGCTGAGAAAATACTTTCCTACTGGAATTTTACACTATTTCTTTAGAAGAAGTCAACAATTAGTTCCACAGCTGTCGCCATGTTAGGGTAAATTTAGCTGTCTGGATCTTTTGTATCAATAGTATATATTCTCTCTCTCTCTCTCTCTCTCTCTCTCTCTCACACACACACACACACACACACACACACACGCAAATACACAAATACACACACAATTCCATATGTGAACCTGCTTATCAAATATGCTTAATTAGTATTTAAACAGTCCTCCCAAAAGACTAGTATAAATGTACTATCATGTAAATCACACAGACTTTTTGTCGCTTTTTCTTAATATATTTTATTTTGCTTTATGATATGTGTATCATTGTCTTACTCACATGTATGTGTGTGCACCACATGTGTGTCTGTTCCCTCAGAGGTCAGGAAAGGACATTAGACTCCCTGGAGCTGGAGTAATAAATGGTTGTGTGCCACTCGAAATCAAAGTCAGTCCTCTTTAAAAGCAAGTCCTCTTAACCACTGAGGTATCCCTCCAGCCCCAACTTATTTATTTATGTATTTATTTTCTGTATTCCACCTGTATGTATATGCTGATCAGAGATGTCAGATTCTCTGGAGCAGGAATTACAGGTGGTTTTGAGATGCCCGACTTGGGTGCTGGGAATTGACTTAGGGTCCTCTGGAAGAGAACTACTAACGACTTAACACCATTTCTCTAGCTCCCCCTACTTGCCTTTTTAAATAAGGGCTTTATGTGTATAGACAGCCACTGACAATAAGTTAGTTTTCATTCACATTTTATAAAGGGGTAGTAGGTGACAAACCACAGTTGAACAATTCCCTCACATATAAGATTTGAGGTGGTACAAATGCAAATACAATAAAACTGACATTTTATTACTCTAACCATATCCAGTTTCAATGAGAACAAGAAGTTGACCCAGGAAGATAGACATTGCTGCTTCCAAGTAAAGGGCATCAAAATCACTAGGTAACAGGAATCTCTAACCTCAGCTATATGTAAGGAAGTTTAGTTACAGTAAGATTAGCTACAATGATGACTTATTTTATTTTTAGTTGTGTGTATATGTCTGTTTCTCTGTGTGGGGTCTGTCCCACTGAGTGCCAGTGTCCAAGAAGGTAGATCCACCTGGAAGTGGAGTTATGGACAATTGTGAGCTACCTGATATGAGTGCTGGGCTTGGACCCAGGTCATGTGGAAGAGTAGTATACTCCTAAACACTAAGCCATCTCTCCAGTCCATAGTGTATATATACTACATCTACTTGTCTGTCTGTCTGTCTGTCTGTCTCTCTCTCTCTTCAATTCTCTCGTTCTTGGACCTTTTCCACCTCTCTGTACCCCCTCTTTCTTTCTCGCTAGTTTATTCTCTCCAGATTTGTAGTGTTTCCACAAACTTCACTTCCTCCTATCCCTGCCTTCCTCTATCTTTGCATTCTTTTTGGTTTTCTTTCCGTCTCCTTTCTTAGTGAGATTATGTGTGACCCCTCAAGCATTATATGTTACTTCAGCCATTGGTTTTCTTCTAAGTTGGAACTCTGTTCCTAGGCCCTTGAGTGGTTCATTGACGGTCTAAGATAATACTCCTTTTTCTCCCTCTCATCTCAGATTTGTATCATATTGTATCACCAGATAAATTAAAAAAAAATGAATGTATTTTATAGAGGCCTGTTTTCCTTCCAAATCAATACATCATAGTCTTCAATATTATGTTTCAAAGGTGCTGCAACCTTTAGAAAGTGATCAGTAATGAGTTCATAATAAGGACAGGCACCTTGCAGAAAAAAATACTGCCTTTTTATGTAAAGGAAGACTGGCCAACACTTTCTCTGTTTACATACTCATGTACCACGGCTATGAATAAACAATGAAAAAGCCAGGAAGACATTCCTCACCAAGAATCAGGTCTACCATGATCTTGATCTTTGCTTTCTCTGCCTGTGGAACTGTGGGGGAAAAATGACTATTACTTAAGCTACCCAGACTGTGGTCTTGGTGTGGGAGGTCTTTTGTCTATGTGTTGCTTTTATTGGTTAATGAATAAGGCCTGTTTATAGGGCCTTAGGTAGTCAGGGAAAACGGGACTGAATGCTGGGAGAAGGAATGCGGAGAGAAAGAGATGCCATGGATCCACCACCAGAGATAGACATGCTGAAACTTTGCTGGCAGGCCATAACATCATGGCGATACACAGACTAATGGAGATGGGCTAAATTAATATTTAAGAGTTAGCCAATAAGAAGTTAGAGCTAATGGGCCAAGCAGTGATTTAAATAATATGGTTTCTATGTGGTTATTTCGGTTCTGGGAGGTCAGTACTAACAAGCGGTCCCTCCCTCCTACATGGTGTTTTGTTATAGTTACCCAAATTAACTAAAATAAAATGCTGTAAATATGAAAAAAGAAGATTCTATATGCTTATTCAAACATTTATCAGTCCTAGCAAAGTTCTAATACGAAAAAATTCAGAATTCTATTATAATAACCTATAAGTGTTTTGTTTGTTACAAATCCTCTTTAAAACGTATTTAGTAACATCTCTGTAATTAAAAATATTTTAAAGTGTATAATGGTTTTCTGACATAATCTTATTTATTTCAAGTGAGAATTAATTTGTTTTGATATTGTTGGTTTTAATCATGGAAATATTTGACCTTTGTCTAGCAACCAAACATTGTTCTAACACCTGGGACCACTTTATCATTTATTAGTTATGAATTTCTGGAAACTTTGACTGAGCCCAAAGAAGAATGAACTAAAATAGGCATCTTTTCTTTCTTTATTTTCCCACTAGAGAGTCAGAATCTACTATTACAAGTAAGGATTGGGGAAGAGCCATCAAAATTTACTAACTTTACTGAATAGAGGTCTATTACTATCATGAAAACACCAAACCATTGTAATAATTAAGGCATCAGCAGCAAAGACAACTTAGTTTTATTCATACTTTATTATTCAATCAATATTGTGCATATTTGAAATGCCAGTTGAGGGTCAGTGAGAACAGCAGCGTGGTAGAGGGGTACCGCTGCTGTTGTTAGATATTCTTGTCAGGTACCCTGGCTGTTTGGGGCAGTGTCTCTATCTCTGCCGGTCAGTGTCCCTTCCTAGCTGAATGACTTTGGGAAAGTCATGCATCCTTTGTGCGTTTGTGTTTCCACCCAGAGTTGGGGAAAAGCATAGTATTCAATGTGTTGGACTGTTTCTGGGAGCCGATGTAAAGATGCTCTCAGTGCTGCCTTCACACAGATCACGTGGGAGTTAACATGCTGACTTGTGACCTAGATAACAGAGCCTCTTGGCAGAAAACACTCTGCACCAGATTAAGACTCAGTCTAAAATTCATGGGCTCTCTTTAAAAGAAAAACGGGCAGAAAACATAAAATAATACACAATATAATCTTGTCATCCCAGCCCCTTTTAGGCTTTCGTGACACAAAGGCCAAGTGACAGACAAGTAAGATTATTCACTTTATTCTCATTAAATGAGATGAGATGAAACACGAAATAGAATAGAACAAAAACAAAACAAACAAACAAACAAACAAAAAAAAAACAAGCATGCAAACAACTGGAATGTTACCTGTGGGTTCTAAGGCACAAACTCAGAGGAGGTAAGAATGCTCTTGAAAAACTAGCAAACCATTTACAGGTTTCTCCAGAAGGGTTTGAGGTCTGTGGAATAAAATGGTAGAGGACAATAGTGGTGCCAAAATTTCTTCTTTGTTGATACAAAAAGGGAAAAGCTTGTTTAAAGTGGTTACACAACCCATAGAAACAATGTAGCCACTGTGTGTGTCCTCAGCACATTGCTTCTGCATTGTCTCTCTCCTGTAAATCTCAGCATTGAAGACCAACGTTATGTTAAATAAATCCTCATCTAGACTCTTTGAAAGCTGCAATAGAGGGTGCAAACTATTACTTTCTTACTGATATTTCAGGTCAGAAGAATTCTTTTTTATTTGAGTAGTCTATATTACATTCTAAATTGACCACAAATCTTGTTTACACATGTAAACACTTTGTGCAATTGAAAATAGCAAATGAATGACTTGGAAAATATTGAAAACAGCTGCTTATTTCATGACATCTCATTATGGGGTATTTTCTGCTCATCCTATACTGCAGACACTTCTCTGCTTCAAAAGTCATTAATATTTTAAAAAAATCTTTCGGTGGATACTTATAATGTTGCTTTTACATTCTGTTCTCACCAACTTCCAATTTCAGGGACCTTGCTCACTGTTAGTACCCTTTCTCTGTTGTTTAAAAGTCCTAACATCTCCTTTATGCTTATTTACACTCTGTCAAACTTTTTTTGTATCTAAGCAACTCTACCTAAATAAAATGTTATTGAAGGACAGGGGCAGGTGGTATATTCAGAATATGTCTATATGTAACTATAACTTTATATGTTAATCCTTTTCATGAAATTAGCTCTCCTGAGAGGAGTTTGGACATTGAGAGCAATCGTATGCATCCTTTGAAAGTTTCCCTGGCGTATATCAGACCTAAAGAATTTAGATGTCCATTTTCTTTACTAAAAATTTGAAATCTTATTTCCTTTTTGTTTGTTTTTATACATGATGGACTTTATCATACCTTCTGTCTATGTATTGCTTTTATTGGTTAATGAATAAAGAATCTGTTTTGGATATAGGCATCCTCCTGATTATTAACCTTCATCAGGCGATGAAAGGAGAGAGAGACCCACACTGGAGTAACGGACAGAAATCTCAAGGTCCAAATCAGGAGCAGAAGGAGAGGGAGCACGAGCAAGGAACTCAGGACCGTGAGGGGTGCACCCACACACTGAGAGAATGGGAATGTTCTATGGGGAACTCACCAAGGCCAGCTGGCCTAGGTCTGAAAAAGCCTGGGATAAAACCGGACTCGCTGAACATAGCAGACAATGAGGAGTACTGAGAACTCAAGAACAATGGCACTGGGTTTTGATCCTACTGCACGTACTGGCTTTGTGGGAGCCTAGGCAGTTTGGATGCTCACCTTACTAGACCTGGATGGAGGTGAGTGGTCCTTGGACTTCCCACAGGTCAGGGAACCCTGATTGCTCTTTGGGCTGACGAGGGAGGGGGATTTGATTGAAGGAGGGAAAGGGAAATGGGAGGCGGTGGCGGGGAAGAGACAGAAATCTTTAATAAATAAATAAATTAATTAAAAAAAAGAATGTTTTGGTCAGTGGCTTAGCAGAGTAGAGCCAGGCAGAAAAACTAAACTGATTGCTGGGAGAAAGAAGGCAGAGTCATGGGAAGCAATATAACCCTGCCAGAGACAGACGTAGGACAGAAACTTGTTGATAAGCTACAGCCACGTGGTGAAACACAGATCAAGAGAAATAGGTTAAATTAAGATATAAGAGCTAGCCAATAAGAAGCTAGAACTAATAGGCCAAGCAGTGATTTAATTACCATAGTTTCTGTGTGCTTATTTTGAGTTTGGCAGCTGGGAATTAACAAGCAGGCTCCAAAAACATATCAGATAATTTTAAAACAAAAAAATTAAAGAAAATAAAAATGACACCTCATCTACCATACAATTACTAGGGAAATCAACTGTCAAATGAATGACATGCACATGTGGGCTCTTTCAGAACTGGGCAGATACCTAAAATTAGCAGTGCTATTTGGTGAACTTGATGCAAAAGGAAATCTCAAATGATTTCTTACATTCCTCTTTCCACCCCCCCCCCCCCAAATCATTAGGAGTGTGTTCATTTCCACTGTCTCTGCAGTGGACACATGTAGTGACTATAATATATATTATCTACATAATGTTTCAGGTAGAGTGTGTAGTACTTCCATGAGACAACTGTAGCTGATGGTTTAAAGAACTATTCTTGAGGGCTTGTATTAATCTGGATTCAGGTTTTATTGGATATTCAGAGTCATTTTATTGGATATTGCTGAAGACTCCCTCTAAGTTAAAAGGGATATGCCATGGTTGGTTCCTGATTTACTATAGCTATACCCATAACTTTTCTACTTTATGGCAGTAAAAACTGTACCCATTAAGTAGAAATCATACCTTGAATTCTGGTATTTGTTCTTCTCCTAGCCTAAGGGTATTGATTCTCTCTCTTTTAGATTGGTCAACAGCAATATAAAGCTGTCAGTCATTCATGTGGTCAGAAAAGACAACAATGAGTATTATATAGCATTATGTTGTCTCTAAACTGTGATAATTAGTAGGTTCGATATGGTACATATAATTCTGACTTGATATTTCCGCTTCATGATGAGTTTATTAAGATGTATAACTGTAAGTAGTAAATAATTTATACTGCTAAATCCAATGTTATTGTAATTACATATATTAATATTCATAAACTATAGAAAATATTTTGAAAAATGCCATAATTAATGTCCTATGTAAATATATTATCTGTTTATACACATGGGCACATATTCATATGTGTGCTTATATGTGTATGTATGTATGGAGGCTAGAGAATAATCTCAGTTATTGGTCCTCAGGCACTGTCCACACTGGTTTTGAGTCAGGCGCTCTTCCTGGTCTGGAACTTGTTAACTAGGTTAAACTGCTTGGCCAGTGTGTCTCAAAGATCTACTTGTACTGGCTCCTCAGTGCTGGGCTTGTAAATGCACGGTACCACATCTTTTACATGGGTTTGAGGATCAAACATAGGTCCTCAAGCTTTACAAAATGGTTTTGACTATTTTTTTATTTTACAGCAGTTTGAGGATTACAGGGCAACTGAGTGGAAAGCACAGAGTTCTTATAAATGCCAGATCCTCACACACATGCAAAACCTCCCTCAGCATCAGAAGTCCTCAGCAGATAGGAATACATTTGTTATAATCTATGAACCTACAGGGACAGTGAGGTCTCCCATACTCCATGGTTTATATCAGGATACTCTTGTTGTTATGTAAATTATAGGTTTGGACAAGTATATTCTAGCATGAATCTTTCAGGTTTGGACAAGTATATTCTCACATGTATTTTTACAGGTTTGGACAAATAAAGTCTAGCATGCATTTTATTTTTTGGTTCCTTCCTTCCTTCCTTCCTTCCTTCCTTCTTTCTTTCTTTTCTTCCTTCCTTCTTTCCTTCCTTTCTTCCTCCCTTCCTTTCTTGTATATAAATGTTTTGTTTTCATCATCAGAAAAGGGCATCTTAACCACGGGACTAGTTATGGACAGTTATGAATTGGGTGCTCCCATGTGGTGCTGAGAATTGAACTTAGGACCTCTGGAAATGCCAGTCAGTGCTCTTAACAACTAAGCCCCTAGGATGTATTTTAATAATTAAAATGGTTTTGCTATTAGAGATAATTTTCTAACTATTTTGTTATAAAAAAGAAAGCTGGAAGACTTCTAATGAAACTCCTTTGTATATGGAAACTGTTTATGACTTGCAGTCACTACAAGCTGCTGGGGGTCTCCATTCAATATCTACACTGCTTACTGGAAGCTACGATGAGGGTAGCCACACAGTGATTAAATGAGCATGAGCTAATGAGAGAAGAAACTGTCTCTGTAAGAGAAGTCCATGGCTAGACTATCAAGGCTCCTCAGAAGGTCATGACTAGAGGAAAAGGAAGAAAGAAAATCTTTAATCTTTTTAAAAAAAGACAGAAAATATTCAGGTTAGTAAAATTAAAATTTTGGTACTGCTTTGTTAAAGACAGATAATGGTGTTTTTGCTCAAGTGCTACTAACGAATTACAAGAAAAGCAAAGAGAATTGTTTTGAACAATTTTCATGACATGGAAATTGTTACCACTTAGTGTGAGATCAACTTAATGTAATTGTTAAGTTTTATTTTAATGTATAAAAGATAAGAATTTGGTGGCATAGAGAGAGAGGTCAGCACATACAGCCAATGTTCTTCCCTTTCATAAAGTAACTCCCAACAGGCTTTCCAAGTCTGTCTTGAATCCTTAGGTTTGAGTGGGTCACATGACAGTAAACCTGGGCTGAGGCCGCAATCCATAAAACTTGGGCTACTCCAGCCACCAAAGTCTTGACTATAATAAATAATAGAAACACATTATATATTTGTATATACACAAATATAAACCTAGAAAAGGTTTAGTGACTAGAGAAACCCACAAAAATTAAACCGAAATAAATCAATCCACAATGGAGAATAATTTCATCTACTCCTTAGTCTGATCTTTTTTCTACTCATTAGAAATTACCGTATTGTATCTCCATTGGATTTACATATTTATAATGGTAAAGTACTCTTTCGAATTGACAATGTGTGTCCATTCAGTCAGTTAGCAAATATTTATTGAGCACATAGTCAATAGCAGACAGTCAAAAGTTTAAAGTTGAACAATACTTACAAAGTCCCCAGCTTCCTCTAGCAAAGAGAAAAATGAATACTGGCCAAAAGAATAATGGGGATTTTTTTCTATGCTACAGATTTGACAAGCATAAGTGTGTGTGACAGATTTGCAATGTTCTGCAATAAAGTACTGATATATATTTACCCAGTCTTCTACATTAAACATATGGTGACAACAGACTGACTGGGGACTCACTGAGTTCTGATGGAGCGTAAGTTTCTTTCCTTATGTTGGCCAACAGGTGCAAACATGTGGTGTATGAAGGGTGTGTGTGTGTGTGTGTGTGTGTGCGAGAGAGAGAGTTACTTTTGTATAATTCTGAGAATATTTTTATATTCCAGCCGTGAAATGGAATGGGATGGGAATCAGTTCACTGTTATCCTGTGACTTTCTTAGACTTTGCCCAGGAAAGATTCATGGCTGAATCTAACTCAGGTCCTTCTAATAAGAAGGTAAGAAAGGTTTGCTTCCTTATAATGTGGTGTGTACATGGAGTGCACACATGAGATCCCGGAAAGTGCCACAAATGTTCTCTTGTGAACATTCAGCATCCTGGGTTTCCTACGGTGACACAGTTAAAGGATAACAGGGCACAACAAACTTCATGGGAACCACTTGCTGACATGCTGGGACCTGGAAGAAACACCAGTGAGCTCCCAGAGCACAGAGGCTCAGCTCCAGTATGCCTGTTAACTCTCTTTTCCTCCTCCTTCCTCCTCTTTGGATTAGAAGCAATTTTAACTCTTAACTCTTTCATGTCCAGTACCCTGTAGACTGCTCTACCAGATGAACTGATGTGTTGTCTGGATAATTCTCAATATGGCCTATCTTATAAAATGTAAATGAAGTTTTCAATAACGAATAGGGCAAGGGAGGACAAATTGTATTGTAGATTTATTTTGCGGTAGTTTTACTTGCCTCTTTTATACAATCATTGCACTTACTATTTCCTTATAATCTACTTCAAGAAAAGTAAGGCTTAAGATCTCAACTGGTTTACACATTCTGCATGGCTATGAAGTGCAGGGGCTGGACTGGAAGGAACTAGCAACCTTACTCTGAGCACTGCCGTCACTGCTACATGCAGGATGCTCCTTCACTCCTCCAAGTGCAGAAGGAAGGTCTTCAATAATACCAAGCAAGAATCAGTGCTTTAACTTTAATGGATGCTTAAAGTGGGGTCGTTTGGGGACATAATTATATGTATCGTGGCTCTTGTTTCTTGATGTAAATATTGTGTAGAATCATCAGACATTTAGGCCTATAATCACACTTTTTTTTTTTAAAAAAAGGCAATGGTTTAAAATTCTGTTTTGCATTTACTCTTTTCATTCACATCTTAATTATACTTTTTTATTTTATTAAGGCAATAAATTCCTTCCTCCTTAGCTCTAAACCCCACAACCACCAGGCCCAGAACACAAACAAAGATACATTTGGAAGCTCCTATGGAGAGACCTATGGCCAAGATCAGCAGATTTTGCAATTTGCTATTTCCTGCTCCCATTTCTCCCCAGAAGGCAGCTTATGTAAGCCTCCCTGAGGCAATGCATGCATGTTTTTAGGGAGATGACTGAACACCAAGGATGGTTAGTACTGAATGTCTATGAATGAGTGAATGGATAATTATGTTTAGGGTACTAGTAGACAGGACTTCAAATATTAAAAGATGGGTGCTTTGTAATAGTTTGACACCCATAGTTTGGAATTTATTACATATAAAGCAGAGTGCAGGATAAATCTGCAGAACATGCTTGCAACTTTTGAACCTAATGGGGCTGTTTTACACTATAAAACTCTGTGGAAGTTTTCTGAATTTGCTTGAAATATCGACAAACCATGGTTCCCCACCTTAGAAGAGATTTGAGCTTTTCTTTTAATGTACAGCACTTGTGACAATATGTGCTATCATTCCCACACATTTCATTATCATTAAAGTAAGTCCTATATGAACCTAACTTCTTGTCCCATGAGGTACAGCTTTTTATTAAGTGCCTCAGAGAGAGCAATTCACACCACACGAGTCCTTTCCTTTTGGAAATACAGAATTCCCTTAAGTAGGACACTCAAAATATTCCCAAAGCTACGATGCATGTTAATATTTTCCACCTCCCAACTGCTTTCAAAAAATAGCTTCTTTTCCATTTTTGGTGTTCATTTATTATTGAAAGTCATCTTCCAAGCGCGGGAGACTCATTCTAGAAGGGGTATGAAACAGACTTTCTGTGCAAAACAAATGCATCATAGGGTGGTCGAGACAGCAAACTCCTGCCTGGGTTGTTTTGAAACTCCATGAAAGAATGCTCTTTGCAGCTGGGAACATATTTTTCATGGAAACAGTCTGAATGGTTGTTAAGTTTTAAAGTGGGTGCTTGGGGTGTGATTGGTGCAGCATCCAGGCTTCGGAACTGTGTTTTCCATCCAACTTTGTGATAATTTAGAGTATGAGTAGGGCAACACCATAAATTCTGGCAGTGAATGTCGAGCTACTGCTTAGCATCCAGAGCATGGCAATGCAGCTCAGTTCCTTCCTCATGGAACCTTCTCTTCCCCTGAAGCCAAGAACAAAGGCTCTGTCCCAAGTGTGTGGTGTACTCTTAGAGGTGGTTATGGCTAGCACAAGTGCTAAGTCATGTAGACTGGAGTACCTTTCCCCCACTTATTTTGCTTCTGTGATTAGGTAAGAGTTTTTGCAGTGCCAACATGTCTGCCCCCCATGGCTTTGTTATGGTTCATCAGCTGTGTGATGCTATGCCAACAGCTATCTCAATAGGAAAACAAGGCTAACATGTGGCCCTTACATTCTTTCTCTACCGTACTTAAATTGCATGATATTCTGGGATATCTGCCTTTTCTCTCTTACTTCTCAGTGTTAGTGTTTGAAATGTCACACATGCCAAGTCATTGAACCCAGCTTCAGGAGGCTACTTTCATTCTGATGTGCACTACAAGGTTTACCGAACTAGTTTACCACCTCTTGGACACATAAAGTGTGTCTTTGGCCATAATCACTTAATTTGCTATTGACCTATACATTTTTTACAATTCCCATTGCCACTAATCTCTCAGCAGCTGCAAGAGAATGTGCTGGGAGATGACCTGTCTTCCTTTAGACCTACTTGCTGTGGCACTGCTCTTGGTTCAGAGACTGGCCTTTAACTTTACTTGACTATCTATGAGCTCCTACAATCAAAGACTTGGGCATTTGGTATTATTACAAGCAATGCTAAAGGTGGCAATGAGAGGACAGGTTAAACACACTTGAAGAAAATATAAATCGTTAATTGAGTGGCTAAAAGATCACAAATATTTGATTAAATTCATAGCAGGATTCACTCAGTAAATCTCATTTCCTTCGACTGTGAAGGATGGATCACACAGGTAAGAAAAAGCAAGTTGCTGAACTTGACTGGGAAGGCCCAGAGCAAGGCTGCTGGAATCTGAAGAATCAGGGCAGAAAAGGGAAAATGGGCAGGAGAACAAGATGCCCCATTAGCTTCTAACTGACATAACTCAACTCTCCCAGAGTTCAAATTAGGAACCTAAAATGTCTCTCTTTTGTCTGTATTCAATTGTAAGTCCATCAGAAACCAGAATGCCTTTCAGAGAAACCTTATTTTGACTTTACCAATCTTGGACAGTTTTGTGGAAGAGAGATTATCCTTTTGGTATATATACAGTTAAAACTGAACTGGTAAAATCACTTTATTGGGGTTTAGACAACTTTAATTGCTGAATAGAAGGTGATGATATAAAAACATAGGTCTTACCTCAAAGAGGGATATGAAGTAGTTTATGCTGGAGTCTAATTTGAGTCACTAAGTTTCTACAACATAGACTTAGGTTACCGCAAGCTCCATGTTCCAAAGTGCTAGCAGTTAAACATGTGTGTGTGTGTGTGTGTGTGTGTGTGTGTGATGTCTTTATTTAACACATACATTAAGGCATCTTTCAAATACACACACACACACACACACACACACACACACACACACACACACGAACATCATTTGTAGGAGACTGCACTTTCCTTTCCTGGCTGCCCAGACACGAATAATCACACTAACTATATTAGTTACAACACTCTTTGACAGATGACTCTGGTGTATTTCTAGCTGGCTCTTACATCCTAAATTAACTCATTCCTATTAGTCTATGTTTTGACACATGGGTGTGGTGTTACCTCATTTTCTACATGTCTTCTTTCACTGGAGGCTGGCTGACATCTGCTTGACTCTGCCTACTCTCTTTATATATCTCTGTTTGGATTTCCCACCTGGCTTTACTCTATTAAGACATTGGCCCAAACAGTTTTATTCATCAACCAATAAAAGCAACACATATACAGAAGGACATCCCACATCATGGTTATATTCAGGCTACAGGGTTACAGTAAAGTGAGGAAGCCTGTGTCTAACCCTCCACAACTATTGATGTACCATAAGTTAATCCGCTTTTTTTGGGAGCCTTACCCTGCGAGGACCGGGGCACATACCTGTAATATCAGCACTGGGAAAACAGAGATGTAGAGAATGGAGAATTTGAGGCCAACTTGGGCCCTTTTGCACCTTTCATATAAGCCTGGGCTACATAGTAACATCCTGTTCCCACACACATTTTAAAAGTAAGTAATATAATAAAACAAACCACCTTTGGAAAAAAGTAGTCTCATTAATTTTTCCTTTAGTGATATACTTATGTGTTCTGGGCTACTGATGGGGGATGCCTAGTTTTACTTTTAAATATTAATTTGATCAGAATGCAGTATTCCTATACATTTGATGATTGTTTATTAGTCTAGTCTGTTTTGAAAGTGGCTAACATTTTAATGGGTGAACTGAGGAAAGTGGATGGTTCTTTCAGTGTGAGATAAAGTATAACTTGTTAAGTCTGAGTAGAGTAGAACAGGAAAATGAAGGAAATGGCTTTACACAGTGTCCTGTCTTTTCTTGTGTGTGTTGCTAGTGCATCTCAGGTCATCAAGCTTAGACTGCAATCCACTTTGTTGATTCTCAACATCCAGGCCTTTTGGCCTCATCACTCATCTTCCTGAGCTGCTAGTTTGTGGATGACAAGAGACAGGGCTTATCATCCTCAATGGTCACTTGGGCATAATGATAATGATGATGATGATGATGGAGAAATGTTTGAGGCATGTGCTAGAAAAGTCAGTATTGCTCTGAAAAGTCATTTAAATCTGATTCTGGTGAAGTTTCAGAAAAGAATAAGGAGAGCCAGGACGTGAATACACTATCTTAGAAAACACATAAATGATCACGGATGAGTGCTGGTAAAAAGCTGGATGTAAAGGATGGCTCTGTGGTGGTTCAGGTAGATGAGGACTACATTCCCAGAAAATAAACAAAATACAATCCTGTTATTAAGTGGAAAAGGGATTGACTAAAGATATTCAAATTCTTATGCTATATGACAAGTAAAGTGTCAAGAAATGGAAGCGGATATTGAGTTGAGGGAATTTCTAATTCTGGGATGGAAGGAACTGCTTGCTTTCTTGTGACAATTAACAATAAAATGTGGAAAGAAAGAATAAATTGAAAAAGGACTTTCTAAGCCAAAGAAATCAGAACTTTGTTCATTTGTCCGTATTGAAAAGTAAAAGAGCAATCCTCTTTGGAAAAAGGAATGAAGGATGCAGTTAACTAAACATTCCAGAAGGAGATTAACATAGGTATGAGCCATATACTTCATCGACCACCCAAACAAGGACACCACCAGTTGACACTGAAGGAGGAGATGGGACAGAACTGAGGGGAGCTGCTGCTGTACTTTTCAATTCTCTAGAAGACAATGAGGAAGCTTTTGGTCTGTGGACACTTTCAGTTCTTTAATAAAAGTGAAGAATGTTCCCCATGGCAATTTAGAGGATACCAGCAAGACAAGATGGGTATAGTAAGAGGCTGTAGTGTGTTCCCGGCTGCCCAGACTTGAAATAACCACGCAGAAACTGTATTAATTAAATTAATTAAACCGCTGACCCATTAGCTCCAGCTTCTTATTGTCTAACTCTTACATATTAATTTAACCCATCTCCATTAATCTGCGTATTGCCACAAGGCTGTGGTTTACCAGGTAAAGTTCTGGAGTCTGTCTCTGGTGTGGCTTCTCTCTGACTCTGCCTTCTTTCTCCCAGCATTCAAATCACCTGTGTCCTGCTAGTCTCCTCAAGAGCTCCTCTATTCCACTATGAATGATCTCTCTCTCTCTCTCTCTCTCTCTCTCTCTCTCTCTCTCTCTCTCAGAACTAGCTTGTCTGAGATAAAAGCATGGGCGGCAGACTCACAAAGGACTGGGTATTCTGAGCCCTAGGAGCTCAAGGGTCAGCCTTGCCAGGAAGGGACTTTCCTAGGACTGGCTACTACTATTACTTCTTTGTTTTTCCCCCTGTTTTATACTTTTAGAGTATGAATGCCTATCTTATATCTATCCTACATTTATGTCTTTTTTAATCTTATGTGTGACAAAGAATTATACAGGGTGGGGAGATGGCTTTCCATGGGCAAAAGTGTTGTGCAATGTCATGGAAACAGGTGGACTAGAGATTGCATCCTTAAAACTGACTAAGAAGTCAAGTGGGCACTGGGATCTGCTTGTAATAGAGCTTTTGGGAAACAGAAAGGGGGAAATCCAGAGCAAGCTGGCTGTATAGGATAGCTGAACTGGTTATCTCTGAGTTCAAGCAAGAGACCCTGACTCCATATATAAGAAGGACAGCAATGAATGAGAACAGCTGGTGTCAACATTTGACTTTCACACACGTGCACACATGCACCTTCACACACACTTGTGCCCAATCATGTGGGAACACGCATGCATGTACACCACACAGATACATATGGAGAAACAAGAATTTTTATCTCAGTATGAATTATACTTGAACTATTACCTATATTTGATCCAAACAATATTTAATAAGACTTTGTAGTTAGGATGTTCAAGTTGAGATTCTTTGAAATGTTGAGGTATATTGAACATATTTTGCATGGGAGACATCGGATGAAATTGGGTGGCAGGGGTAAATGTTAAGGGTGACATTTTTATCTCTCTCTATGAATCCACATGGAAACTCTTACATCTAAAGAGATGGCATTAGTAGGCAGACCTCTTGAAAGTGAATAGGTTTTGGCGAGGTTGTGTGGTTGAATGCCTCTCAATGGACTTGCTTTCTGTACAAGGAAGGAAAGATGAGAGCTTGTGACTCAGCATTGGTACCATGCCTGTCAACAGGCAGCTTAGGAATTTGATTCACTCATACTGTGACTTTGAATTTCCCAGCTTCTCAAAGTATGGGAAGTAAATGTTTGTCGGAGCAGCACCACAGTCTACAGCATTTTTGTTATAGCCTAAAATAAATAAGACACAGTGTAAGATATACTCTAGTGACCATCTTGATCAAAAGTTTGAAAGGCTTCTTCGACATTAGTGGCTTATCTTGAATAAAAGGCATATGGTACATGAGTCCTGTATTGTCTCTCAAGTTCTGTACCTGCTCTATGAACTAGCTTTCCAAAGGAACTGTAGACTAGTGGGCAGGCTTTGGTAAAACAAATGAAAGCCGACACTATAGACAGACATTTCTAAGGCAGAATGTTTATCTTGTTGTATCACAGTCTCTCCGTAAAAACAAAATTCTTTGTTAAAACAGCGTGCAAGATCATTATCCAATTAAATCATTATAACACTCAATTTAAAAATATTTAAATAAACACACCCAACATAATTAGATACCTTCTCATTAAATTTCAATTATTCTTTAGTATAATATTATTTTTCCCCACCAATTCAAGTTCAAGCTTTCAATCTGAATCACTTCATTTCTCTTTTGGGACCATCTGCTACTTTCATATTAATCTTGCTTTATTTTTTTTTCTCTTTATCCCCAAAATCTCTGATTATTTTCTTTCTACTTGGTCTTTTGTAGCAGTCAGAAATAAAAAAGACATTTGGACCATTCATGAAGGTTTTTTTTTTTTCTAATCATGAGTAATTTTCCTTCCTGTAACAATTGCTTTTTCTCAGTTCCCATTGAAGCCTGAAGCAAGTATTAAAGCTAATTTGAAATTAACATACAATTGAGTTTCTATTAGCCTGTATAGACATTTTGGGAAATATATAGCATGGCCTGGATTATAGACCTTTGTTGGAAAATTACCTCTCTTTAAAGGCTTGAGTTCTTATTTCTTTATGAAATATGTATTGCTTGAAGTGGAGCATTAAACTGATAACTGCATAGTTTATTCACTTAACTGTATAATGTCCTTCCTTTATACTGCATATGTCCTTCAAAGGAAACAGTGAATGACTCCAAACAGATGTCCTTGAAAGGCAATGGTGGAATACTTCATGCTAAATATTCTGTTTTGATTATCCTTAGAAAATGCATGTCAAAATTAAGTTGGTATATAGGAAATGTCAAGGAATTAGATCAAACCTTTTTTGTTTTTTTTTTGCAGAAGGTTCTTGAGCTCTCCACAGACATATGTTTAACAGTGACATTTAAATTCAGCTAACTGAAACTCTAGTTCTTATATTCAAAAATGCTATCCTGTTGCCATCCAAAAGTTTATGTTAAATGCATAGGCATTTATCTGCCAACGAATCTACAATGGTTTTTAATGGTTTCTTTTTATGAATGAAGCAATATAACCAATAAAATATTTAGATTTAAAAAGCTAGCTTCTAAGAATTCTGACAATGGTGTACATTTGTGTAACTGCCTCCATAAGACATGAAGGATTTACATCACCCAGAGTTCTCTTGGGCCTTTTTCAAATCTGTTTCTCATCTAGCATTAACTTACTGTAACCACTTACTGGCTTTTATCAATTTAAATTATTTTTGCCTATTCACAAACTACATTTCAGTGTGGTCACATAGCATACACTCATTTGTGCCTGGTTTCTAGTAATTTTGAAATTCATCATGTCCCCACATCTGTCAATACTTAATTTCTCTTTGCTGTTAAACAATATTCTCCTGTATGAACATACCGCAATGTGTCCATCATTTTTAAATTCATGGACTTCAGATTTCTTTGGCTGTTATTAATATGCTGTCTAAGAACATTATTCTGTCTAGATATTAATCCCCTGTCAGATGTGTAGAAGATAAAGATTTTCTCCCAGTCTATATGTTCTCTTCACTCTGCTGTTTTCTCTGCTGCATGGAAAGATTTTAACTTTACAGTATCATTTGTCAATTATTAACAGCCATATATTGAGCTGTTGAGGTTTTTTATGGACATTCCTTGTCTATGCCTGTGTCTTTAGGACTTTCTTCTGTGTTTTCTTGTGATAGTTTTAGAATTTTAGCTCTTGTGTTAAGTTCCTTGCTCTAGTTTGAATTTATTTCTGTGTACTGTGAGAGATATGGTTTGTAGGCAGAGGCTGCTTGTTTGTTTCCTTGCTGCCCAGACCCAAAATAATCACACAGAAACTATATTAATAGCAACACTGCTTGGCCAATCACTCTATCATATTTCTAGCTAGCTCTTACATCTTAAATTAACCCATTTCTATTATTTTATATTTTACCCTGAGGTTCATGGTGTACCGGTAAAGTTCCGGGACATCTGTCTCCTTTAGGAATTACATTTGTCTCCTTGATTCTGCCTTCTCTCTCTCTCTCCATCTCTGTTTGGATTTTCTGTCTGGCTTTACTCTGTTAAGCTATTGGCTGAAAGCAGCTTCTTTTTTAACCAATGGCAATAAAACATATTCACAGTATACAGAGGGAAATCCCACATCAGTGGGTCTAGTTGAATTCTTCAGCATGTGCATCTCCAATTTGCCTACACCATTTATTGAACAGGCTGTGTTTTCCAATATCTATCTATCTATCTATCTATCTATCTATCTATCTTTCTGTACAAATTTGGTGGCTTCGGCTATGTGAACATATTTTTGAGTCTTCTAATATTTTTTCATTGTAAAAGTCCTTTAAATTTTGGTTAGTTTTATTCTTAGGTATTTTATTCTTTGAGGCTATTGTGAATGGGATTCTCCCTCTAACCTGGGTTTCTTTTCCATAAGTTCTTTATTATCTATGAAAGCTATTGATGCACGTGTGTTAACTTTATATCCTGTTTCTCGGAACAAAGAATTTCTCAGATCAAATAGTTTTCTGATTGAATCTTTCAGGTCTCCTAATTATATACTTGTTTTCAAATGGAGATAATTTGACTATGTTTTCCTTTTTACACAGAATTGATTTCTTTCTCTAATAAAATAGATATAAAACAGATATTTAGCACCACATTGAAAAGGAGTGTAGACTGAAGATTTTTGTCTCATTATTGATTTTTTTAAAAGAGAAGATATTTTCATTTAGTATAATGGCCACAGATTTATTTTATACAGATTTGTATGTTGATGTATGTTCCTTCTATTTCTAGTGTCTTTAAGGATTTCATTATGAAGGGATATTGAAATTTTTTTCATCATGAAGGGATATTGTCAAAAGCCTCTTCTATATTTAATTAGATAACCATGTGATTTCTGCACTTAATATTATATGCTGTGTTTTGTTCATTTACTTGCATATGCTGAACTACCCTTGAATCAGTGGAATAAAATCAATTTTATCATGTTGATAATTTGGTTTTGAATTGTGTTTGCAGACATATTGGTGAGAAGTTTTGCTCTATAATTTTCTGTTTTGGTTATGTACTCATATGATGGGAATCAAAGTGATCTTGACTTAAAATGTGTTTGGTAGTAATCTTTCACTTTTTATTTTATGGATGAGTTTAAGGTACATTGGTGTTAACTAAGATTTGGTAAGCTTCAGCAAGGACTTTTGCTGAAGATACGATAAAACAAATCACATCAGATTTTTGTCATTGTATTTGTAAAGCCTTACTTTATTGGTTAAAATGTGATATATTTTAAAGAATGTCCCATGGGCTGCTGAGAATAGTGTGTATCCCTTAACTGTTGGGTGGAATATGTTATAAAAGTCTATTAAGTTAATTTGGGTTGTGCGATAGCTTAAGTTTAAAGTATTTTTATTGATTGCTGATCTTATTGTTAATGATAATGAAAGTAGAATGTAGATATCACAGTTTACTTTCTAGTTCTTTTCATCCATATTCCCAGTTTTTCATTTGTTGTCTTTCTCATCTGTCTTCATGTTATTCTAACTTATGCTGCTGCCTGTCTTCTCCAAACCCAGAACTGACACCAGGTGGATGCAATGATTAGCATGGAGGCCTGGCGAACTTTCAGACTCTTGTGTATCTGATGAGTTAAGCTGGTGTTGAGTCTGCACTATACAAATGACATATGTTCACCAGGACTGTTGTTTTCTTAGTTATTGCTTTCCTTTCCAGGGATCTCTGCTGGTCATTTTTTGCTTTAAAATCTATGTGGTGAGCATTCTCTCACTCTCCTGACACTGCCTAGGGAGACTAATATTCCCCTAGTGTCTCGCCATTGTGTTGGAAGTAGGGAAATCAAACTAAGAACTGAACTGTGTACAGGGAAACCTCCCTCTGTTAGTCAATATTTAAACACCTGGCGATAAGTATCACTTAGCGTCCTAGCACTTTCTTGCTCTCAGTCTCTTCAGATGTAAACCTCATAAATGACTGGTGAGCTTGAATCACATTTTGACCCCAGACTCAGGACTACCTCCAAAGTTATTATCATGTGGTAAGACTGACTCTTAGCCTCAGAAAGTGGTCTACCTCATCTTGGATACTTCACTGTCTGAGCCAAAGACCCTGACACTTCCACTGTCCAACTTGTCAGTTTTTGATATTCTATTTTCTTTGACTGCCTCTACTGGCTCTCTCACAAGGTTATGGAAAGTTGACTTCTAACTCCATGCAGTAGTGAGTATTCCCTGCCCTGGAGACCAAAGAGTAGCTCAGTTATAAACATTGGATTTCCTCTCTAAATGGTGCTCTGAGCCACGAGGAGTACATGATGGATTTATTCTCAAATGCTAGCCCGTTCCACCAGAGGTGTTACTGTCTCACCATAACCTGTATTGGAATTGAGACTTGTGAGGGCTGTGGGTTTGCCATGTAGGTGAGACTGCCAATCTCTTTTCATGAAGTCTATCTGGCTTACTTCTTGATGAGACTTCTGCTTCTTTGCCCTCCAACAGAAAGGTTATGCCTCTGGAGCTGGATGCTGTATGCTCTCTTAGCTTATTTCTCCTCCTGGTCCTCTGTTTTACTGCACTCACCACCCATCCCATCATTCCTTTTGAGATTTTCAGATCCTCTTCCTCCTCCACTTCCTCCTCTTCATTATCTTCTCCATCTTTCACCCTTGGACTATCATTTTTTTTTCTTATCTCAAGGTTCTCCTAAATGGTATCATATGAAGGCAGCTCTTCTCCATTATCTCCAGTTGATTAAACCCAATGGGATCCATTGTGTACACGATCCGTGGGCTTTCTCCATTTGTGCATTGGACGTTTCTAATGATGCACACTTTTTTATTCTCCTTTCAGGCTTGTCATGTCCCCTGTGACCCCTCAAGCTGGTAGAGAGGTTGAACACTGGCACCTGGATTCTGATGGCCTGGCTTTGTGAGCACCACTCTCATTTGCTGTCTATTTAGACCAAATCATCCCTTATTGTCTCTGAAGACTGTCTTAGAGCTGAATTTTGTTTCTGTTTATTTTGATAGGAAAATGTAAGCAAATGGATTCTGATTAGTATTTATTTCTAGACAAACCAGAAGCAGCACAGTTTCAGATGGCACTTGTGAATGAAATTGTTTCTTAGCTGTCATGACTCAAGGGGACCCCCTTCTCAAGACAGATTGGCCCTGGGTTTTCCCCTGTTATCATGTGATGCTCACCACCCTCTGATGGTACCTATTCTGTTTAGGCCTTTCAGAGCATGCTTTAAATGTATATAAAATGGTTAGTTTCAGGAAAAAGTTAATACTCATTACTTTTTTTTTCTTTTAGCTTAGCTACTAACGACAGTTACTGAGATTTTGTACCATTTTGTCTTATTACTATTCAAAGGTGAGGCAGCAAATGTCCAATAATATTAAGTTCAACTTCCTTAAGTAACAATGCCACATAAAAGCATTATCCAAACAAACAACATTTAATTTAGCCACTCCCACCCACTTATTGATAATAAGAACCTGAACAGTCCATTGTAGTCTTAAATTCCCAAACAGGAATCTACCTTGCTCCCTTCGTTGCTTGTGATCCTAACCAGCTCTGTGGAAGGCACAGACCCGTTGGTACACTTCGCATTTCTACCACCTCTTTGAGACCAAACTCTTGCATGGTAAGCCTTTTAGCAAATTCATAGCACATCCTTCTCTCAACAACCGTGTTGCTCGTCATCATTTCAGTACATCATTTATGTGTAATCTTCTGATTCCAGATGCCATTCCCAATTTAGATTTTGCTGACACTTTCTTCATTTCCCAGAATTCAAAAATATTGCAAGTGAAGTTTGGAACCAAATGATGACAGTGTGTTTCTAGGCTCGTATAACCAATCTCGCAGTTATTTCGTTCTCTCGATGGAATCCTACCCTGCCTCACATACAGAGAGGAACAGTGAACTGCTAGGGAAATCAGAGTGAAGCTTTTTAGGTATTCAGCAGTGTTATTGGCTCAAATAAACACACCCAGCAGCAGTTAGATGTTAACATAGAAGTTCTAAGGCAAAGACACAAACATACTTTTCCTTCCATAACGTCTGGGATTGGTTGACTCAAACGTCCTGAGTTTCTATGCAGTGAAAAGTGTATGGTAGTGGTGCTGTGAGGCTAAGATCAGATTTAACATCGTCCGGAGATGTGACAAACTATACTGTCACTCTGTCCCCAAGAACATCTGAGAACCAGCAGTGGAGTTGGAATGAAGTTGAGACCACAGATGACCTTTATCTTTTAATGATACTTATTTGTCACATTAATTATGTGGAATTATGAGTTTCGTGGTGACTGTTAGCATATACATGCATCATCCTTTGCCCACTTCCCCCTTTCCGTTACTGTCTCTTACTTTTTGTGCTCTTCCTCAGTCACATTCTGTAAAAGTCTGTTAGATTGTCATGTGGGTTTTGTTTTGTGACCTTAAATTTTCACTTATGAGGTAAAGTGTATGATGCTTGTCTTTCGGAAGTAACCGGATTTGCTAAAGACCGTGATGACCTCTATCTAGCTCCATTTGTTTTTTTTTTTTTTTTACAAATGATGTGGTGTCAATCTGCTTTGTATCTCAGTAATACTCATTTGGATTTAAGACTGTGTTTCCTTTGTCAACTGCTTAAAGGCTTGATGGATCCCTCTGTGATTCCGGAGACAGGCTACAGTGAATAGTGCTGCAGCAAACACAGGGATGCAGGCATCTCTGGCATATGTTGACTTCATTTCCATCAGTACATGCTCAGGAGTGGAATAGCTGAATCAGATGATGGTTCTGTTTTTACATTTTGAATGGCCTTCCATGTTATCTTCCATAGTAGCTGGACAGATTTATATACCTATGAACAACATATAAGGTTTCTCTCTGTATCTTTACCAGCACTTGTTATTATTATTGTTGTCATTATTGTTATTGTAATTGGCTTTCTAACAGGGATGAAATGTTCAATATTTTACTATATTTTCTAATAATTTTTTACCTCTTATTGTAGAGTGTTGGCTAGCTAATTTGTTCATTTATTGACTATAGTGCTTGTTCCTTGGAAGCTAAATATTTTGAGTTCTTTTGTGTTAATTAAAATTAATTATGTGCTCTCATTTGTTTACTTTGTTATTTTTTTCTCTGAGCTATTCAGTAAATTATTGACTCTGGTCATCATTATAAAAGATGTCTCCTTTTTTTCTTCTAGTTGTTTTAAAGTTTTAGATTTTACACTCTGCTCATTAATTATTTTGAGTTAGAATTTGTTGTGAATAGGTATCTAATTTTAATACCAATGTATATCTACTATTGACAAGATATGGCTTTGGCACCACTGGAGGAAAATTAGATTGGTATACATATGTTGGTTTATTTCTGGATCCTCTACTGTATTTTACAATTCTATATTTCTGTTTTAATAAGATTTCTGTGCCATTTTTAGTATGTGCATATGTGCAGTACATGTGCGTGTATGTATGTGTTTTCTCCTGTGTATAGTCTCACATGTTTGTTGTTGCACATGCATGTGTCTGCATGCACACATGCAAAGGCCTGGGGCTGATGTTGGGTGTTTTTCTCCATCTATTGCCACAGAATATATGAAGACAATAGTGTCTCCAACTTGAACTCAGAGCTTGCAAGTTTGCCAACTTTCCTCAGTGTTCATCTCTCCTTCTTTGCACACTGAGATTACAAGTCAGCCACCATGCCTACCTGGTGTATATGTGGCTTCTGGGCTTCTGAACGAAGGTCCTTTCACCTATGGAGTCATTTCTCCAGGCCTCCATACTGTTTTTGCATGCAATTGTTTTTTATTTTTATTCTAGTTTCTTGTATGTATCATTATGTTAATTAATATATGGGTTTTTTTTTGGTGGGTGCTTATATGTGTGTTCCTTCTATTTCTATTTTATTCATTAGTTTGAGGGAGGCTATTGTTAACTCTTCTATAAAAAATGGTTGGATTCAGCTGTGTTATTTAGTCTTGATCCTTCCTGTGCCATAAGACTGTTTTTCCTTCTGACTGAGTTTGGATTCAATTCTATTTTGTTAGATATCTCTATAGCTATTGCTGCTTGTATTCTGATTTCATCTGCATATCATTTCTGTCCTTTCCGTTTCATATTTCATATATATGACTTTGTCTGTGAGGTGAGTTTCTTGCAGACAGCAAATTGGTGGATATTATTATTTTTTCAATCAGCCAGTTTCTATCTTCTACTTAGAAAATTAAGACCATTTGCATTCATGGTATTCATTCATGGTTATTAAAATGGAGTTACTAATTTCTGCCATTTTATTGTTTTTCCCATACTTTCTTTGCATCAATTATATTTATTTATTTTTTACTAATTATCTTAGAGATTTGATATTTTTTTGTTGACCATGCAAGGTTCTTTCTTAATTCTCATCTTTCTTGTTTGCTCCAGACTGAGATTTATTCTTTTTAATACTCTCATATTTGTGCTTACCTGGTTTTCACCTTTCCTCTGTGTGTCTTTTATAATGCCGGTTCAGTGGTCAGATATGGTTCATGTTCATACATGTAAAACAAAGCAAGTAATTATCCACATATTTTTACCCACACAGTCTTTAAAGTACTTAACAAATTAATAATAACAAATGCCAATGTTTTTATACTGTATAATTTAATACCAATGAATAGGTATACACTAAATGCTTTATATCTTTAAAAATCTGTATAAGATAATTTTTCAGTGTGATGGTTTGAAATGAAAATAAATTGCAAAATGGTTAGAGGGGCTTTTCATAAGATTGTCTTATTTTTCTTCCACACATGGTTTTAGTAGTATATGGTGATCTGAAAGAAAATGGCCCCCATCGGCTCATTGGGAGTAGCACTATTAAAAGGTGTGGCCCTGTTGGAGTAGGTATGGTCTTATTGGAGGAGGTGTGTTTTAGTCTCTTCCTGCTGCCTTTGGATCTGGATATACAGCTCTTAACTATCTCTCCAGCACCATGTCTATCTGCATGCTACCATGATTTCTAATGTGATTACGATGGACTAAACCTGTGAACTGTAAGCCAGTCCCAATTAAACATTTTTTATTTTTTTGATAAGAGTTGCTGTGGTCATGATATCTCTTCACAACAATAAAAACTAAGACACAATAGATATAAATGATCATTTAAAATTGATATTTGAGAATCCCAAAGTACATTTGCCCAGAATAAAGACATATAGATGACAGCATTGTCCTCAGCAAAGTCCACATTTCTCTTTGGGGAGGTTACCCAAAAACCTTTGTCATAATCTTCCATCTTATTTTTTCCTGTTTCCAAGTTCCTATTTTTATTAGGCATCTTTAGATGCATAATAGTTGATGAAGATTTTAGACCTTGTTTCTAAGTCATTTTTATATTTATATAATAAGAATGATTGTGGACAGGGCTGTCTCTGACTCTTTTACAGGCATTGGAAATCCTACTCCTCATACTTGGCCACTGTGCTCAGTCTTAATACTTTGGGAAATGCTTAGTATTACTGCAACTTGATATGCCATATTTTATTGATATTCATGGGAGACCTTTCCTTTCCTAAGCAGAAACTGAGGAAGAGTAGATTAGGGGGTGGAAATGGGGGTGGGATGGGAAGGAAGGTCTGGGAGGAGAGGAGGGAGAAGAAACTGTGGCCATTATGTTTTATATGTATATACATATACGTAAATATAAAATAATATATACTTTATTAATATATAAACATAATTTTATATATTAATATATAAAAATTATATAATTAAGTATATATTAAAGTAAAATTCTATTACACATAGAAAAAAGAATGGTTGAATGTATTAGACAAAGGTCTTTGTTTTCTGCATTTAAGTCATGGACATTTTATATACTAGATACAGCATAATTTCATTCTTTAGGTGTATGCAGAGACTATGAAATGGACTATGATAATTTTAAACATGTATTTCATATTCTCTTTTAAATTAATTATGCTTACTATATAATATTTTTAACTGCTATGGATTTCTTAAAGACAAAGTCTGTAAAATTTAATTGCTGTGTTACTTCATATCAACCCATGCTATTATGAATCATAAGGTTATTTGATCTGTACATGTGATATGATTCTCTATAATCCCTTATTTTCGATTGTTTATTGAAGATGCTGCCAATACAGTCAGCAATCCAATTAAGTGGCTCATTACTTGAGCTGATAACATAGATTCAAATTAAGCCCCATCTTTTTCTGGGCTAAATAGATAGAGCTGGACTCTTGCTAGACCATCTTGCTGGGCTTGCCAGACAGTGGACACTAACGCTGTGCAAAGAACTACATCAGTGGCAGGACTGGTGGGTGTGAGTCAAGTTTTGCAAGAGAGATTTTTCAGTTGGGTAAAATGAAACACAAGCATAAGCTAGGTTTCAATCACATATAGAACCTGCCAGTTTGGTCAACTTTTCAGAGATTCATTTAACGTATGTTTTGACATAAATTTTAATTTTTGAGTCCGAGTCTCACTTTGTAGCTCAAGATGGCCAGGAACTTATGGTGAAACTCAGCACCTTGAGCTCTGTGATTATAGACGTCAGCCACTCTGTCTAGTGAGGGCAAAATTGGAAAAATGCTATGGGGCCAGAATTCAGACACTTTCCCTTGCTTTACATCTTACTCTGGATTCTTTGCTTCTAAAATGTGACTTGGAAGAAGTTCCTTATCCTTTGAGGCTTCAGCTTCATTTTTAGCAAAATGCAGAAGGCTGTGAAGATTAACGCAGGTAGACGAGACATATGAAGTTGCTGGAACCGTGCCTGCAAGCCGGCGAGCACTCAGCCTGAAGTCATCTGTGGTTTAATCTGGGGAAATATAACTGGTGAAAGCAGCAGAGTAAGAAATATATGCTGGAGGAAGACAATTTCCAGGCAGGTTTTAGATGCTATGACAATTTGAAGGACCAGATAGAGTAGGAGTTTCTCCACTGAGTCAACCTTAGAGAAAAGTGAATTGGTAATCCATCCACAGAGTGAACCTTGGGAAAGCCCTTAAATGGACACAGAGAATGGATGAAAATCTAAGTGTCTGTACCTGGCTGGGTATCTGGTCCTGCACATACTTATGCTAAACCAGACCTCTTGAAAAAGTAGCAGTCGAACTCATGGAATACCCACCAGCCTCTGGTTTTGCTTGCAGAATGGGAAGAATATTGGGGCAAGATGAAGTCTGGCAGCCGGAACCCGAAAGGAAATAAGATAGCAAAGAGGACTAGCATTGAAGAAGCAGCATTGAATTCCTTTTCACAAATACCACCGCCTGTGACTACCCGCAGGAGGAAGAAGACAGCGAAGGCTGAGGCTGTTAGCCACAGCTGCGGTGGGATAGAGATGAGTCTTAAATGATCCATACAGCTGCGGGATGAATAAGCAGAGCAAAAAGAGAAGTAAAAAAAGCCACCAAAGGCTCTAAGACTGGGGAGGGGGAAGGGTGTTGTGTGCCATGAGTCAGTGGTAGTCTGATTAAAATGGAATGGTAGTGTTAAGAAAACTGTAATATAAAGGTTCATAAATTGGAGTCAGAATTACACACACGTGTGTGCGCGCGCACACACACAGCAGCATCTTCAAAGAAAATTACTTTGGAAGAGTCTGAGAGTTATTTTGGACGAGAGCAAATGGAAAACAATTATAATGTGTGCATGTTTAAGAGTTTTCTGGTATGTGTGCACATGTGTTTATCACAGTCATTTTGTGCTGCTTTTTTAGAAGACTATAGACTCAGCCATTTATAAATAACAGAAACTCTGTTTCTAAGAAGTCTCTTTTTGTGCTCATATCCTTCAATGGAAAGAACACTGCTCATCATGAGATATAAAGACCTTTGCAAGTCTTTTTAATGGTGGTATGTATTCATTGATGATGATAGAGCTTATACCCAAGGCCTTTGCTTTGGAAGAGAGTGAGTGAATTGTTGAAACAATGTTTTGTAATGTGTGCATCTTTATGAGTGTGCTGGTGTTTAATATATATGTATGCATATATATGGGGGCTGGAGGACAACCTTGGGTGCATTCTCAGGGACCTTATTTGAGACAGGGTCTCTCATTAACCGGATCTCAAAAATTAGGTGAGTGGTCCAGAATCCTACGGATCTTCCTTACTTTAATGCCCTTGTATTGAAGCTATAAGTACATACTGAAACGGTTAACATTATTATGTGAATTTTAGAATTGGACCCATCAGATAAGCAATTTATATGTTTACAAAACAAACACTTAATCAGCTGAGTCAGTCCACAGCCTGACAAAAGTCTTGTAGAATGCCTACCATGCATCAACATAATCTATATAGTCCATTTTAACCCATTATAGCAATCTTTGCTGAATAAGATGCAGCTATAACCATTTTTTTGCTGAATAGGAAATGGGGGCTGAGAAAGGTGAATTAACTTGAGCTGAGCCTAACGGCACCTGCTATCCAGCTACTTTGGAGGCTGAGGCAAAAACTTTACAGGCACAAGGATCATGGTTCAAGGCCTGCCAAAAGCTCCACACAGAGGGCAAAGCCAGCCAAGGCAAGTGACACTCTGTTCAAAAGAATATAAATAAAAAGCAGAAAAAGAGACTGGAGAGGTGGCTAGGTGGTTAATAGCACATCCTGCTCTTTCTGAGGACCTAAGTTTAGTCCCCAACACTCTTGTTGGGTGGCTAACAACTGCCTGTAACTACACTACAGGGTATCAGATGCCTTCTTCTGACCCCCATGAAAATCCTCACATAAATCACACACACACACACACACACACACACACACACACACACACACACACACACACACACATCTAGGTACTCCTAATATACACAAGTAATAGACAAAATGTAAAAATTCTTTGAAAATGTGAAAAGCGGGCCAAGGATAATCAAGGTCAGTGGTAATGTATTTATGCAAAATATCTGAAGCCATGGGTTCTGTTTCTAGTGCAACAAAGAACTCGAAATGGAGGAGCAACTTGTCCAAATTGCTTACCCCTTACAATAACTTCACTGAGAGACTCTTACGATGACAGGCGATGTTCCTTCTTCTCCTCCTGAAGTTTGTGTCTTTCTTGTTGCTAGCTCCATCCTTCTTATACTCTTGACCTTCTTAGTCCTTTTTTATTCTTTATCTTTACTTCTGCTGTCTTTCTTGTATTTGTATTTCTGGCACTTTCCTTTAATACATCACAAGGCACTACTCGATAAGTTGGTGTCTATTATCTTCTTTGGAAGACAACCAAAGAATATTACGGGAGTTGATCAGCCTATATTGTTGTTGTTATTGTTATTTTAATCATAAATTCACCCCCACCTACCAATGCTATACGTTTAACCCAGAACATAATGCTTTTAAGCATTTTACTTGCTTTATCTATCAGACATGTAAAAACAAGACATACTGTATCAGGCTGTGGTAAGCAATAACGCCACATATAAGACAGCTTGGTTTATAGGGAAGAGTCAAACACTAAGCTCTTTTCTATTTCCTTAGAGCTGAATTGTGAAACAGTTCAGGGGAGATGTTAAACATATCACAGGAGAATGAAAGAATATGAAGAAAAATAAGGAGGAAAATTCATTCATAAAACACAAGTAAATATGGAGAAAAAGCTGGTCGGTGATCATTCTGTACATCCCAGCTTTTGATGCTTTGTTTCAAAAGTTGTATGTTATTAGTCACTAGGTCAACCCCAGTTCATGACCTGTATATTCATTAAACCTGAAGAAGGCAAGTAGATTGTGCTCAAAACTCCATAGACTGGGTCAAGTCACTCTAAAGGAACATTTTCTATATGTTATTGGTCCATTTGGGTCTATTTGGACTTCCAGAACATGATACTACTTATCAAATCGTTTGCACCATGAAGAGACTGATAGTGTAATGGAAGAGAGAATAAAGATTAAAAATGAGTTCAGTACTTTCAAATAATGGACCAAGACTAGCAAGATGAAGTATAATAAGAATCAGAGTCAAGACCTTCATTAAAGTTCATGCTATTATGTCTTTATTATAAGGAAGAACAGATATTCATAAGACAATTTATATGGAATCTATGAATTATGAATTATATCTCAACCTTTAGTTGGTTGAAATGAAGGGAAGTTACATTTTAAAATAATTCTGAAAATTAATTACAGCATGATGTAGGGAACGCATTGGGAAATTAGTCAAAGGGTCTGGACTATTTTTATGTTTGTCTTTATATAATACCACCAAGCTGAACTTGGCCACCAGTCATATATGCTTCCCTTAGTGATTCTGAATGATGCATAGTTTTGGAGCAGAATTTGGCCTGCTGTTTGGCCCAAATCCAGTCTTTGTCTACTTATTGTTTTATAGTTGAATTTTCTTTTCCTCCTACCCAATAATGCCACAGAAGTTTGGCACATGAGTTGCAGAAATGATTTTCTGCGGTTTTGTGTTTATATTGGTATATATGGATTTCTCAGGGAGTAAATATAGTGGTCCAGTCCCAAGCACTGAAAATATCAGTTCTGTAGGAGATACTACAACAAATGATTTTGTCAACTCTCAGCTCAGAAACAGGATTCATAGTTCTTCTTGGAGATTCTGAGCCTATAAGGTACAATTGAGGATACTTAGTATCTCATGGTCACTGGTTCTTCTGCTCAACTAAGCAGTGCTAAGCTCTATATGTATAGTTGTGATTTTCTTATGCTTATCACTACCTCCTCTGGAGCAGTATAAGCTACTTTTTAATGTCTAGTTCAGTACCCTACTCTAGCTACTCTAGTCTCCATTGTCATACCTCCTAGATCTGCCGCTCTGAAGTCAAACTCTCTCTCTCTCTCTCTCTCTCTCTCTCTCTCTCTCTCTCTCTCTCTCTCTCACACACACACACACACACACACACACACATGCATAGTGACTTCTAACTTTTCCAACATCCATTAGCGAAAGATTGGAATTGAATGGAGTTCATTGACTCTTTCTGACATCTCTTGGCTATCTTCTGAGATCACAGTATCCTGCAGCATCACTTTATCCTGAAGCATCATTTTACTAAGAAACACCTTTCCTTCTACTCTCATGAAACTGTTTTTAAAAGAACTTGTTTGGTACAGAGTTTGCTTATTCATCAGTGATGAGTGGTTGCTGTTTTATGTGTCAGTATGTATAGAGAACGTGAGACTGCTTGATAGGACTAAACTTCAAGTGTATAACCAGGATAACCAGAATACAACTGAGTCCTTACATTCCTCTGCTGAAGAGGCTGGGGATGTTAGTGGTATTATGTATGTGATTGCTCTTCTTGTGTGTTTCCAATTACCTTCAGCCAGTATGTGAAGTCCACTTGTGACAGATGCAGATTTCCTCGCAAATATTAGGCTTATGCTTTCTTAACCAGTGGTTGCCTATTAGAAATTCTAAAATAAGAGAAAAATAACTAAAACTAGACTAGAGGCTTGATGTATTTGTATAACACTGAAAAATAAATTTATTTTTTTCTTAGCCATAGATTATTTACTTACAAGTTAATAATGACAGAAAACCATCAAGATATGGCAAGTGACGTGTAGAATATTGTGTGCACTGAGGATGGTTCCTTTGTAGAAGTGAAGAACAAGTGAAAAAAAAGTAAACACAATGATAGGTTGTTGGCAATGCTTTGGTTTGTTCGTTTGTTTGAGGTGGGGGTCTCACTTAATAGCCTTGGCAGGCCTGGAACTCATGATGTAGATCCTGCTGGTCTTAAACTTGTTTTTATTTTCTCCTGCCCCTGCCTTCCAGCTGCCAGGATTACAGGCATGCATCACCATTCTCATCATAATGATTATTTTGATGCATGAAGAGACAATGTATGAAGTAGATCTCTATGTAAAATTACCATTCATCACTCTTATTCTTTAATTTGCTTCTTCTAAATTGAGTGTTTGGTGAAGTGTCATAATAGGTCTGCCAAAGCCTCGTCGCTAGAGACATGAATTCTTTCACATCTGTGAAGTAAACAGCCTTTCAGTCATTAAAATGTTAGCCATGGAAGTAGATGGCCATCTAACAACTTCACAACAGCAGGGCGACTTCACGTTTCAGCAGCTGACTTTTGATCTAGGGTCAGTCCTCTTCATTATATTGTTTGTCTCCAACTCCTTTTTGGAAGTTTTGTTCTTCCTTTATTTGTTTTTGGTCTCTCTCTCTCCAGTTCTCAGGTGTCTGTCTTTAATGGGATGAATGATTTAGGTGAGTAAGCTGAGTGGCTGGCATCATACCCTGTGGATGCATTTCTCAACCAGACTGCTTCTTCATTTGAAAAGTTGCAGCAGCATCTTCAGCAATTATTTCATGACTCTACCTTCTCCCTTTACAGGGAGAATGCTGAACAAAGGGAAAGAAAGCATTTGAAATGGGAAGTAATTCCCAAGTTGTTTTCATTTGTTGATTCATGAACATAGGCATACACAAACTTAGCCATTAAAACCTCTTAATTAGAAGCACTCATCATTTGCAAGCGTTTTATTATTTGAGTTACCTCAACTCATAATTACATGAACCAAAAATTACCAAGGTAACTAAAGCACGGAAGTCATTTCGAATGGTCAGCGGTTGGTAATGGTAATATTGTGATTCTCTCTTGAATTAGAACAATACTTTATTCTTCCAGAAAAAAACAGTCATGAGAATTGTGCTTCCTGGATTATTTTACTTCAATTTTATCAGAGGACTATAATGGAGAGGTGTTGATTTATGCTGTTTTCCTTTTTATTTAAAAATTGTTTAGAAGAATATAAAGAAGGTCAGATCTCCTTCTAATATAGTATTAGACGTAATCCAAAAAGTCTACAGAAGACCATTGGAAATTGACTAGTTTGGAGATAAAAGAGAGCATTATATTTACTACTGCATCTGGGTATTTTCTTATCCCACATTTATTTAGCACTGTTTATGTAGTTCTAGAAAGTTCCCAATAAAATTAAATAGTATTTGATACTTTATAGATATTCCATAGATTTTGTTGAGTTTTGAATAAATAAGACTAGCATTGTCATAGGTGATTTACAAATTCCCTGGGAAATGTTTGACATTTTTAAAAACTTCAGGTTGGTATTCTTCCACGTGGGAACTGAAAGCAGACACAAGTACATTTTAAAAATGAAAGCATAATATTCAAGCTATCACAGTAATTGGATTCATTAATTGTAATTAGAGAGTTGGGAGACGATCTTCATGGATTCATTTGCCACAGTTCAGGGAATTGCAACTATCCATGTCTCTAGAGGAAGGTTTTATAGAGATAAATGTTAACATAATACTGTAGACTTCATAGTGTGGAGATAAAAATACCAGAATTATAGTCTTTGGCTTTTGTTAAATAATCTTCTTGGGTTTTGCTCTATATAAATAACCCCCAAAAGATATTTTATGCTGTGATATTCAGCATTTTAGACATAATGCCAATGTATTTATATATTATTAGAATGGAATGCTGAAATAAATAGATGGCATGTTACATCTATACTAAGGAAATTATTGTTCATAAGAAATAGAATATTGCTTTCTGTACTCTGGAATTTGAAATCCATTAAACAATAAATTGTGATTTATGTCTAAACCTAGCTTGGAGCTCTGCAGTATTTAAACTGAGTAGATATGATAGTATAGCTGTCCAAGTGTGCTGTTGGCAATGAGCCCTGACCAACCCCTGAAAATATTCATGACTCAGAGACAGAAATATTCAGAACTATAGAAAGTTGAGTAATCCCAAGAATACATGGATATATAATCTTGTTCATAGAAACAATTATAAGCACCAACTAATTGAACTTATATGTGGGGCAGACTGTTGCCTAAATTTTTTTCTAATTTCAAAGCCTAATTTAAAATATTTAAGGAGGAAAAGCCTTTCAAATAAAGAAGTAAAAGATACTGAAAATATTATATTACAAGCACACACACAGACACATAAATATACATGTACTACAATATACTGAGGTTGGATATACTATAATATTTTAATTTCTTTACACTTTATTTACCAGTCAGCTATTCAGAGGTCACTGTGAGAAAATATTTGGGATACTATTTACTTTTGGTTAGTGACGTCCATGATTTGCGGGTGGAAAACAAGAATCAACCATTATTTTGGGGCTTTCTTCCGTCTTTGCAGTAACCTCTGTCCTTCTTTACCATTCCTGGGAGCTTTGCTTTTAGAATAGATTGGTGCACAATTAGTTTAAAAACAGCAGCAGCGGTACATCAGAAATTCCACTGCAAGCTTTCCAGGACACACTCAGGAAGCAGGAAAAAAAGAGCAGGACCGAGCAGCAATTTAATTGCTTTCTCTTGCCTGTTTACTCGCTGTAGGGCAAGGGCTGAGGAGAGAGGGCAATTACATTAACTGGGCTAGAAATTTTGCCGCATAACCACTGAGAGAGAAAAAAAGATACTTGCAAATATTTTGCAAATGATTTAGTGTTGGTTAAATCCAATGCATGTTTTTCCCGTGAATTTTCTATTTAAAAAGTTTTCAAAAATCCGGTTTTAAGAGAGAAAATGCAATCCATATGTTACTGATTCATTCACACTTATCATATTTTGCGTGAGTAAGTTGGTGTCCAAAAACTTTTGGGGTTTTCAACCAGGAAGTTACATTTTACAGCACCAAAAAGGACGCTGGACCGGGAAAGGTTTTTGAATTTGATTTAAACTCAGAATCCAAGGAATTTGAGTGGGTTCTAAGTTTGGCAATGTGCCCTCACCCTAGTTAACATATTGATGGAGTTATATATATTCTTATGCACTTGGGTTAAAAGTACAGCTGTTAATTCTGTTTTGATTTTGATGCTAGATATATTCCTTTTGACTTCCTGGTTTGTTTGCCATGAGGAAACAATTGGCCACTTGTTTCATTATTCAAAAAATTTTTATATATTGACCTATATCCTTAAATATACAATAAGTGTTATCAAATATGTAACAAAGCTGGTGTGTGGAAAATGCATAATTTTCCCTAAGGGCTATTTGCTAATATGCAACACAGGCCTGTAAAATGTGATGAAAGGAAGGCCTGTGGAACAATGGGTCATGATGGCTAATTTTATAGGGAACACATGCATACAGTCTAATTTAAACCACATGCTGGAGCAGTTATAGGCAAAGGCTCGGAGAATTAGGCAGGAATTCTGCTTCATAAAAAAGAAAACAGTTCCTTCTTTCTCTCGCATTTTTCTTCTAGGAAAAAGATCCCATTCACTAATGCTTTAACAATTGCAAGGCCCACCCACAAATCTCACATAGTGTTGCAGCTCTCCTCCTCCAGGTATGGCCAGCTGTGCTTGATGGTTCAAAGATGTGCTGTGGCCTTGGAGGGAGAGGCTCCAGGATGCAGTTGCCGTCTTTTATAAGCAATCTTTGTTAATTGTTGCTCAGAACAACAATATTGTGTGGTATTGATTACTCCCTGCTTCTTAAACAGAGGGCTCTTGTTTTTAATCCACAGGGGGATTGTCCAGGAGAGCAGATCATTCCACCATTGCTCATTTTGAAGGAGAGAGTTTGAGTTGAAGGTGGTTAAGCTATTGAGTCCTCTTTTTTGAAGAGCTTTGAGAGTAGCTACATAGTAAACATCAAAGCAATTAGTGCTGTAATCATCAAAAAAAAAAGTCCAAGGTCTTTCAGTAACAATTAAATTTTATGTACCATCTTGACTAGGACCCAGATATTTGGCTAAGCATTGCTTTGGAGTATGTCTAAGATTGTTTCTAGGTGAGCTGTGACTAGGCAAACTAAGTGAAATAAATTATTTTTCATGCTGCTCCAGTGCAAATGGTCTTCGGACCGCACTAGGGCCTGGATGGAAGAAATTGCCAGCAAGGAAGTAGCTGCTCACAAAGAAGACCGATGTAGACGGTTCAATTATTTATATGTTTGTTTGTTTAATATTTGCTTTGAGGTCAGTTGCATGATCCCCACTAAGACTTTCATAAAATACAATTTTAGTTGACAGATTCATTAAAATCCATAGTCTGTTCCTTAATTCTCCAGGCTCATCAAAATGACTCTCTGAGCACACAGTAAGTATATTAACATTTCTGGAACAAACTCACACTAATTAATTTAGTAGAGGGGATTTCTGGAGAAGCTTCTTCCATCTGGAGATGGAGAGGACACACTGAGATTGAACCCATGGTCTCTTCCATGCTAAGCAGGCATTCTACCCCTGCCCTATCCCCCCTAGCCTGTAGATTCTTATATAAATAATCACACAAAATTGGCTTAGTTCCCTTCAAATGACTTGCAGTAGACCGGTCTATACATTTGACAAAACTGAAAAGACAGTTTTCTAATCATAAGAACACAATAAACATGAACGTTTCTGGAGACATAAATTCTTGAAAAGAAAAAGCAGCAACAACAGCAGCCCAAACATTTACAGCATAAGGGAGTCAGAAGAAAATTTTCCTAGCATGCCATCCAGGGTAGAGAACAAAGAGTCATTTAAGAACTTTCTGCAGTAGGGTCGGGTGCCCTTGGATCTGATATCCTCGTCTCTTCTCACTTTCATTGCAGAGGTACTCTGAATTTCTCTCCATGAACGACTGAATCTCATCAGATCATAGCACTCTCAAGAAGAGGTCTGCATGGCCATCTTATCTTGGATTTGGCTCCCAGAGGAAACACTGCTTCCATGCTTTTCTGGTCTATGTTGCTTTCTGTCTTCAGCCTGAAGAAGAGGTGTCGGTCGTTTTTCTTCTGCAAACCAAAGGTGGGTGACAGCCACTCAACAGTAACTTAACCGCGGAGTCCTCTAGCTCCTTGCCATTCCCGGAAGCTTGTCACAACACAGTCGAGAGCGTTATTTCTGGATAACCTTGACTTTTCTAACTTAGAAACATAAGTAAATCATTTGCAAACTTTGAACTATTAATAGTAACAAATTGCTCACAACAGACTGACAGACCACTGAATCTTGACCTTCGTATCTAATAGAGAAGATAAGTGGTTATTTTGATCCCTTACAATTTTCCTATCTAGGAGAACAACACGTAGACTTTGTGCTTATGAATTTGACTTATGTGACAAATGAAGTAAACCTAACACCATAAAAAGACTTCTTTTAGGACCTTTTATTTTGACATTTTTATAGTTTGAGATAGGGTTTCCACATGAAGACCAGAGTGGCATCAACCTCACAGAATGCTGGAACTAGAGGCATGTGCCACCAGAGCTGGCCCTTTCTGTACAATTTTAAAGAAGAAGGCTTGAATTAGCTCTTTACTCATGGAACATGTTTCCAGTGCCCAGAGAAAGATGATTACTTTAAAGCATCATAAGTTTATTGTCTGGAAAAGAAAAGAGAAAGGTGAAAAAGAGGCAGAACACACAGAGTAAATAAACCCTCCGATTCTCAGTATGTCAGGCCTCAAGAAGACTAATAATTTTCCATCAAGGAAAGAGCTGGGCAATGGTGACTTAATTTTGGAGCAGTGCTGTATTCTTTCTCATTCTCTCCATGTATTTGTAGGTCAGAAGGGAAGTCATTCGGGACTTGTATTTCCCGTCTCATCTTTTCCTTCCCTCTCTCCTGAAACTGTGGGAAACCGGCTTTAAAAATCACTTGACAGAAACAGGCATTTACTTATCCATTTCCAAGTAGGCTTTTCTTCCAGAATATAAGCCAGAAAAGGCCTTATCATAGAAAGGAAATATCACTGTATAAAATATTCACAAAATTCCTTTCAATTGAATAAGGTTACCAATATTTATACTTTTCTGATTTGCTTATGCCCATTTTTTTTTTTTTGGACAGCATCTGTTTCCTTTCCAGCACTTACTTCATTGATAGTTCCTTGGAGAAGGAAATATAAGTAAATTTATTTTCCAGACCTAATCACTCTAGGCAGCTACCATCTGTTCCTGATTCAGCTTTAGATATGATATTTTATCCAGAATCATAATAAGTCAAGAAAGCAAACATTAAAATGTATTCTCTTCTCAATCACAAGTGGTTGGATTTTTGCCTGTTAAGATATTTGGATCCTTCTCAAGGGTCATTCTTCCACCACAGTATCTAGGATCCTGATCTTGACGAGTGGCATTCCTTCATGGATTTTCCTAATAGTTCTGGGGTAATAATCCAACTTCATGGTGTTTTCTGTGATGGGACACTATAGAGAACAGAAGGGGGAAGGCTTCGTTATAGAACCACAGACTTTCTGTTGTTGAAGAGCTACTACAGGTAGCTGAAAAAACTGAGATTTTATTGTGTTTCCCCTTTATTACTGTCCCCATTTTTCTTTTACTAAACATAGGTAAATGATTCCTGAGAAAAAAGGAAAGCCATGGAAAAGTCCATAGGAAAAATCATGGAAGGGATGTGTAAGACCAGGATGCAGTTTTCTACTAAGGTGGGAAAACCTACCTGTTCTTTATTGAGACCTTTCCATATTCAAAGTCTATCAAGGTGACCAGTGCACACAAGAGACATCTATTCCTTAAGAGGTAGAGGAGAAGGGAAGAATCCTGTGGCTAAGACTTTTCTGCAGGGCAGTTAGCATTTTAGATGGCACCTTCCTTTTTCTTTCTAAGTCATAAAAATGTCTGACCTTAGACTTTGGAGTAACCACAAACATTCTTTATCCAACCCTTGCAACACTTTGCACTGTGGCATCTCCAGACCTCCCCGTGACCATGAGCCTTAGGGCAGTACTAATTAACGTTGGCAGATTTATAGGCAGCATATGTGAAGACAAAACAAATCCACACCGGCCCTCTCCTACACACACTGGCTTTAACACCACAGACATGTCACAAATGAGAGTTTGGGGCTGGCAAGTCCCTCCTGTGGCTCTGGCTCAAGTCAGCCTCATGCACAAACCAAATGCAACATGGCTGCCTAGCAGTGCCTAGCACTGCCTTCCGCTCAGCAGTCTTTACGAGGCCACTACGCCTGGACATTTTCCCCTTTGCTACGTAATCTTCTATTTCATAAACAAACTGATCTTATGCCTCTAGGACTTCCCAGGTGACTCACTCATTTCCTGTGCTCCATGATCTCTCTCTCCCCCAAGGAGGTATTAGCGCTCTCAGTTATTTTTCAAATTGCTGGGACAAAACATCTGACCAAAGCGAATGAAGGAAGGAAGGATTGATTTGGGCTCAAAGTTGGAGGATTCCGACCACAATAACATGGACTTAATAAAGGCAAGAGTTTGAGGCAGCTGGTCACGTTGTATCTGGAGCTGCAATAGATACATGCTGGTGCTGAACTCCCTCACTCCTTACTCATTCTAGGACTCTAGTTTAGGGGATGATACCATCAGGATGTGGGTCTTTCCATCTCAGTTAATCCTGATCTATGAACTACATCACGGACATGCCTGGAGATGTATTATCATAGGGGTAGGAGATTCCACTAAACTGACAATCCAGATTAACCACCATAGCCACTATTTCTGATTCAAGTGTTTTGAGTGGAAGTAGCTTCTTCTCCCATGCTCCACTGTACCTGGCAGTGGGAAAGTTTATGGCATGAAATGGAGCTGATCTTATGGGCTTGGAAGTAGCGGGTATGTAACACACTGGGAAGCATAGGTCTCTGGCCAACACAACAGCTCACTTGAAGTTAGAGAACCTGCTGCCATTGAGGCTACAAGCTAACCTTTATCAGCTCTCTGTGTTTCCTTTTCTTTTGAAATCAGATATTCAAGTTTTCGTATGTATTTTAAATTACTCCAGCTACTGAAAATGTATGAACACTGTGAAATAAATTAAAGTCACAGTTTAAACAATCAGGAGAACCTTGCATTTGAGGTCTTTATCCTATCCTTTTTGTATGAATTACTAATAAGTTCTTGTGTCTGTGCATCAAACCCTCTTCTTTGGAGAACTGCGAAGTCTGGCTGTGTCAGTTTCAAATTTAATCTTGATGGATGGACTAGCCTCCTAACTTTTGGGGTTTTCTCACTATACACATCTTCACTCTACTTGCCATTTCCTTCCATTTATAGCTTGGGTTGACAAATATTTTCTGGAAATGCCCCGAAAATAAATAATTTTGACTTTGTGAGCAACTGTGCCACAGTAGCAGGGAACTAGAGAAAGTGCAGAAACTAACCACTGCATCTGTGTTTCAGTAGCATGCTCTCTCTCTCTCTCTCTCTCTCTCTCTCTCTCTCTCTCTCTTTCACACACACACACACACACACACATACACACACACACACACACACACTAAGGAGATTTGTTAAGGATCATATAATTTGCTGGGCTTTAATCTGAAGAATGATAGAGAGGTCCATAGTAAGGGATACAGGACCCTACCTGATTTTTCTTCTGCATCTTCCTGCACTTTTATTTCTGTGTCTCAGTCCCTTCCCTGTGAGTTAACCAGTCACGACAGTAGAACACAATTATGATTTGTAACATTTCTAATATGCCAGATATAAGTCTCTAAAGTTTTTGACTGTATTGATTTGTGAACAATGATATGAAAGTTAAAGAACTGAGACCTTCAATTTATAGGTAGGCAGACTGGCATGCAGGAAGGTGACTTCATTTGACCAAGGTCACAGAGAACAGATGTAGAAAAACTGGAATATGTGCTTGTGTAGTCAGCTTCCGGCATTTGAGCTCATAAGCATTATATTGACACTTTGAGCCTGTCTCCAAATGAACGTGATGCAGGAAGTTCACCATGTTCCTGTATGTATAATGCTCCCTTTATCTAGTAATTTTGCTTTGACACAGAAAAGTAGATCTACTATTTCTTCTTTCCTTGCTTACGATCTGTGCTTAGTTTTTTGTAAGCGCTCAGAAATTTTTACAATTGTCTACTTTTGAAATGATGCTTTAGAAATCAGGTTTTATGCAGGGCCCCAACACTGTAAGTGCTTAAAAATGGTTTGCTGCTTTGAATGGGAAGATTTCTTTAACTTGAGGTTTCCACTGGTTTTGATTTTTCCATCTGTTAGCGGAGGCTGCTTGCTCATTTCCTGGTCACCAGACCTGAAACAACTACACAAAAATTGTGTTAATTAAAACACTGTTTGGCCAATCACTTAAGCGTATTGCTAACTAGCTCTCATATCTTAAATTAACCTGTTTCCATTAATCTATATATTGCCATGTATGGTTCTGTCCAGTGTCAGGTGTCTGTCTCCTTCAAAGGCTCCATGGCTTCTCTCTGACTCCACCTACTTTCTCCCAGTATTCAGTTTAGTTTCCGCCTAGCTCTATTCTGCCCTATCACAGACCAAAGTTGCTTCTTTATTCATTAACCAATAAAAGCAACACATATATAGAAGGACTTCTCATATCATCCATCAGTTCCTTTTATGCTGGGATGAAGCAAGAGTTTTGTTTGATTTGCCTCAGAAATGACTCTTTTTAAAAATTATTTATATTTGAGAATTTTATGTATGGGTATTGTATTTATGTAACTTTTAATGTAACTTTCTCCCTCCTCTCTCAACTCCTCTCATGTTCTCCAATCCCAGCCCTTCTCAAATTTGTGGGCTTTTTTCTTTAGTTATTATTGCTGCACACATTCACACATGAGAGAGAGAGACAGAAACAAAGAGAAAAAGGAGAGAGAAAGATACAACTTGATGAGTTCATTTAGTGTTGCACCCCCCCCACACACACACATGCAGACACAGACAAACAAATATATTTTAAATGGATGACCACTTGTTATTGGATAATCAAATATGGGTCTTATCTCCGGGAAAAAATTTGAATCCCCTTTCTCAGCACTCATTACCTACAGTTCTTCTTCTTGGTGTGAGGTTTTGGGAGAGTTCCACCATCCACGTTGGCCTGATATCTGGCATTTTCCTTTTTTAGATTTTGTGTAGGCAACAATGTTGAGATTTTTTGGATGCAGTGTCACTATCATGTAGAGTACACAATCTTGCAGTAGGTGTCCTGGCCCTCTGGCCTTTATAATATTTCTGCTCCCTCTTCTGTGACATTCCTGAGCCATGGGTTCATGTTGTGTTATCATAGGGTTGTGTAGTGAGTGAGTCAGTAGGATTAAGCATCTCACAGTCAGCTGTTCTCTGCTTCTTGACCAGATGTAGCTTTCTATAATGGCCCCCTTCTGCTGTAACAAGAAACTTCTTTGATGAGGAGTGAAAGGTACACTTACCTGTGGGTTTAAACATCAGTGTTTAGACTGCAGCAAAGAATTATATTGGTTTAGGAAAGTGGAAGTAATAGGTGCTCATCTAGGTACCATGGTCTCACTAGCTAGGGATAGTTGGCTAGGTTTACAGTACCACATATGAATTCCCTTCTGTGGAATGGGTTTTAAGTCCAATTAGATGGCTGTTGGTTATTTCTAAGATGTTAAGTGCTACTTTTAAGGACCTGTCATGTTAGTCATTGTTGTGGTTCATAAGAGTCATAGCAGGACAGTTCTTGCTTTTTTGCTGTGACAGTTTACATAGCACCTTCAGACCTATGAAATACAGTCCTCAGGGAGGAAGTTTTCCAGGTCATAAGCAGATCAATTTGTCCAAATCCCATGTATAAAGTGTGAGCTATCTTCAAGGATCATGATCAATTTCAAATTCTTAAAGGCAATAGCAATAACCCATGTTTTGGTGATTTCTTGGCGTCTCCCACAGATAATTTGAAAGGTGGTCTCCCATGATTGGTACTGGGGATTTTGGTAGACAGTCTATGACTCTTGGGAGGAGCATTATCACTCCAAGTGGCACAACTTCACATATATTTATAAACATGTTATATGTAATTTCAGGTAAAAAGAGTATGATTCTCAGTGTTTTTTTCAAGTATTTTTAACGTTAATTATGCCTTCCTTTCACCCCTGCTCTTTAGCATTCTTTCCTCTTCACCAGTTAAAGCCCTTCTTCCCATATCCTTCAAATCACCTGTGTCCTGCTAGTCTCCTCAAGAGCTCCTCTATTCCACTACAAATGATCTCTCTCTCTCTCTCTCTCTCTCTCTCTCTCTCTCTCTTTCTCTCTCTCTTTCTCTCTTTCTTCCTGATTTCTGTGGTAACAGGCCCTGAGATATATTTGCAAACAAAATAAGTGTGTGTGTGTGGGGGGGGTAAACTGTGTAATAATGGGGAAAAGGCAATGAAGGAAAATTAGCCCACAAAGTATAAATTATTAAGGCACCTACTAAGCACCAAATTCTTGCTTAATCTTTCTGGGGATGCCCTGAAAGACAGTCTGTCATAATGTTGTTCTAGTGTTCTACCCAAGGAATAAGGTTGCTGGGTATTTCTATACCATTCCTTTTGTTAATAAGTTGAAGGCTGATCCTGGGGTAAAACATTGCCAGTCATATCGAGAGTTCTGTGCAGGTGGCCATGGTGGGCTTTGTTGGCTAAAGCGAACCTCTGGGCATAGAAATGCAGGTGGTAGATGTTGCTGGTCCAGCCAGTGTGTCCTGGAGTGTTCAAGGGCTAGTGATCATGGGCAAGGAGCCCACAGCATCTGCTCTGTCTTCACTCCAAACTCATGAAATGGATCAGAAGGGGAAGAAGTCATTTCACTGTTTTTTTAATGATACTTTTAAAAGGACCTATAAAGGTAGAATATTTCATAATTATTATATTTTACTTTTGGAATATGAGCAAATTTCCATTTTTTAGACTTCTAATATTCATTTGCAAGTGTATCTTCTAGGATTGTCTTCAGTTAGTGTACTTTATACTCAGCACTTTGATAAATGGCACTTTAGAGGGACAACTATTCCTTCTTTTATACCTATGTCATTTGAATTAAACTGTGCCATTTATGGCAGAGTTTTATAGTTTGTACCCTATTCTAAGTGTCTGAGTAGACTCAGAAAAATAAAACTATATTTAAGATACACAAAGTAGCACTTAAGGTACATTTTTAGAGTAAAATATAATAATTTTTCTGTTAAGGATAAGAGTATAGAGTCAGGGGCCATGATAGAGGAGCTAATCATATTAATTACCCATAAGAAAAATATAATTGTGGTTATCTTAAAATTTACCCAAATAGAAAAGAAGTTTCTTGCTATTAAACTGTCCCAGGCTCTCTTATATTGTAAGCTGGTTCTCACGATTTCTCAAGTTTTTCAGTTTTTAACTTGGCACTAACCTGAATCTCATCCATGGATGCTGACAGTGGAAAAACTCTTGGGATTTTCTTTATTCATTTCTTGAAATATGGGAGCAACCACCTTTAGGCAGTAAAGGAAAAGAATGTAGGATGCCCAGCTGATATAATAGTCAAGGATATCAGATGGGGGGGGGGAGAGGGAGAGAGAAAATGAATCTGATATTTTCGTCTTGAGAAGCAGAGTGAATGGTGAACCACCTAGGCAAGATAGGACAATAATGCCATGTGGGGAACTCTGTGAGTTCAGTTTGGACATGAGCTGAGCTTAAAGAGCACAGGAATTTTCCAAGTAGGGCTGTGCAGGCCTGAACCTCACACTGTTAGATCCCCTTAGGAATGACTTGGCCTGTCAGGGGATTCACATTTTAGCGATAATGATAACATATGAGATAATGACAACAATAAATAATTCCATTTCTACCATTGTGGGACTGTAGGTAATCATTTAGGAATTTCTCATATATCTTGGCAGGAATTTATCTCACACAGTTGAAAGTATCCATTTGTGATGATTAATCTCCATTGTCAATTTGGCTGGTTACAGGATCACCATGGAAACACACCTCTGCATATGTCTATGAGTATGTTTCCAGAAAGGTTTAAGCAAAGAAGAAAGAATGTGAACGTAGGCGGCACCATCTATGGGATGGGTTCCCCAGTGGAATGTAAGAAGGCAAACTGAGCACCAGCATCCATTTGTCTCTGCCTCCTGACTACCGGTACAATGTGACCAGCTGTCTCACTTCTGCCTCGGCGACTTCCATGCTGTGATGGACCACACATTCAAAGAGCAAACCCAAATAAATCCACCCTTAAGTTACTCTTGCCAACTATTTTGTCACAGTAGCAAGAAAATAACTCATGGACCATTATTTTGGGTGGTATCATGCACCTTCTTCCCTTCCCTTCCAACAGATCTTAGCATAATGGCATTTGAGCTTTGGTAGCCATAACGAAAATGTAAAAATTATTGTATCTGCATGTGCCATATGACAGCTGAGAATTGTTTCTTGAAATCACTGTTGTGTATTTCAACTGACATTTTAGAAAAGTTTCCTTTCGCACATTGATGTAACTAGATACTTGATTCAGGGTTTTCTTTTGTTGTTGTTCTAATAAGTGCTAGATTTGTCCCACACAATTTTTCCATTCTCCTAGGTAATAAGAAAATGGAAGCTCACATGAGTTAACAGATGTGTCACTGACTTCAGTTGACATATTACCTTTATTCTTCTTTATTGTTACCTCTAGGTCTTTTCTTCACAATAAACTCTCTACAGAGGGCATGGCAGAACCCAGTCCCACCACACATCCTGACATATCACAGCACCTCCATTGGATGCTTTACCAGCTCACGTCTCTTGATACCTTTGTTTTGTAAGCAACCCCTATTGTCTGACTTTGTTTTAAGCTTCTCCATTTCTTTGGTAACTAAGTTCATCCAGAATATAAAGCATTCCTATAGGAGGGAAGGGTAACAAAGCACTTGTCTGCCTTTCTCTAGACATCAACTTCTTCCATTCTCCTTTGTAACAAAGCTAGAATAAAACTATAGCTGTTGGTCTCCATTTGTCTTCGTCAATCTGATACCATTCCACAGGCGTATGTACTTTGCATCAAAACCTTTCACTCTGCTCTAGTTTTCTTTTTCTTTTCTGCTGCTATGACCATTGTGACTAAATACAACTCAGGGAAAGAAGGGGTTCATTTGCCTTGTATGTCCAGGTAGTCCATCTCTGAGGGAAGTCGGTTAGGAACTCATGTGAGAACTTGAGGTTGAAACCTTGGAGAAATGCTGCCTACTGGCTTGCTCACTGTCTCATATTTAACCAGTTCTTATGCAGCTCACACTACTTGCCTAGGGAATGGTGCTACCTATTAGCTCCATTTTTCAAGCTCTGAAGTGTCCATCATCTTTTCTCAACACATCATTCCCTATAGTGGCATTCAGAGTACTTTAGAAGAACAGAGGAGAGGGGTGATTAGAGTTGTTTGAATTGTATTCTATGGGAAGTCAGAAACACAAGAGCTTTCAAATATTGTCAACGGAGACAACCAGAAGATGTTTTATTCTGAAAACTCACTAGGCATCATGGGAGTTCTCTCAAGGTGCCATTTAATTTTAATTCTCAGAATCTGAAGAAGCAGCAGTAAGATAAAAATGTGGTCCATTAATATACTTTACAACTAAACACAATAAATGTGTATGTTATACAGTGGCATGCAGAACAGGGACATAGTTGAATATTAATCACATGCTCTTTAAATCTTATACTTTCCTTTTGCTTTTGGCGTCTGTTTCCATTGATTCAAGGGCATTTTTCTTCCACAGGAGAAAATATCCAACTAGACTAATGACTCAGATATATTACACTCATGGCATTCTGAGACAAAAGGTTCTGGGAAGAAAACCTAGTACATCAGACCAGGAAAGCTGGATACTTTGAAGCAGGTGGTTCTCAACCTGTGGGTCATGACCCTCTTTGGATTGATTGACCCTTTCACAATGGTCACATATTGGATATCCTGCAGGTAAGACATTTACAATACAATCCATATCAGCAGCAAAATTATATTCATGAAGTAGAAATGAAAATGATTTTATGTTTGGGGGTCACCATAATGTGAGGAATTGTTTTACAGGGTATTAGGAAGATTGAGAATTGCTATTTCAGAGGCTAATCCAAGGTTAGAAGCAGGATTGTTTGTGTGTAGATTAGGACGGGCTAATATGTTTTAAGGATTAAGATGAGAAGGAATTTTTGTTCTATACTTTAAGTGAAGTTTGGGAAGACAGAAAGTTATATAAACTTATTCTATACAATTATAGCATAACAACAGAATGGTAGGGAGATGAATCCAGTCTTATAGAAAGTGAGAGGCTCAGAATACTAAATTGAGAATATTAAATTGACTTGTTTTTATTAAAGACTTAATTGGAGTTTAGTTTATATGGTGCAAAACACACATGTTCCAAGTGTGTAATTCAACCATATTTAGTAAATTCTGGAGTTGTGAAATCATCTCCACATTCCAGATTTTGCAAAAATGTCTGTATCTTCAAGTTTCTGGTGCCTGTTTACAGGCAATTCTTACTTTGTGCTCCAGCTCCAGGTGACCTCCAGACCTATAAATTCATTAGAAGAATTTTTGTATCCAAATGAAATAGTGCAATATACAGTCTTTTGCATCTGGATATTTCAATTAGCATAACTGGCTCATTCATATTGTACAGGCTCTAGAAGCTCATGCATTTTCATTGCTGAATAGCATGCATTGTGTGGATTAACTACATTTCATTTATCCAGTCACCAGATGATGGACATTTGGGTTGTTTCCAGTTTGGGGCTATTGTGAATAGTGCCACTATGAGCATTCATAAAAACATATTTATGTGGACATGTGTTTTCATTTCTCTTGGATATATACCTGACTGGAACAGTGTGTAGATGATTGTGTTTTTAAACTGTTTTTCAATGCAGCTGTACTTTTTAACATTATACCACAATTTACATTCTACCACAATGAGGCCTCAACACTTAATATTGATGATTGTTTTAATCACCCCATTCTCTTAGTTATATAGTTATATTTCATGCTGGTTTTAATTTATGTGTCTTTAAAGACATAGCATCGACTATTTTCATATGCACTTATTACCCCTATTAATATAGTAATAAATTCAGTTTGCTAACATTTCTTTTTCTCTATACCTGTTCATGAATGAATCTTATTCGCATATTTTTTCTGTTAAAATGATTTTTCTGGGAGAAAGATTTCAGAAGTGTGCCTCTTTGTGGTTTTGGAAAGTTTTTGAGTAGAATTAATATAATTCCTCTTTAAGTATTTGGAATAATTTAGGTTTGAAACCATGTGAACATGGGGTTTTCTTTGTGGAATTAGTTAATAGTTTTGCTTATTATAGGTCTATGTAGCTTATCTGTTCTTCCATAGTCAGTTTTAGGGACTAATAGTCCTTCTAGGACATTGCTCATTTAATATAGTTTAATATATTGGTAATGTTATTAATATTTTTTGTGTTTTATTTTCTCTAGTAGAAATAACTATCTTCCTCTATCATATCTTATTTGAATCATTCATTCATTCTCCTTTTCTTTATCTCCTTCCTCATTCTTTCACTCCTTCCCTCCCCAATTCACTTCCCCAAAGGAAGTTTACCAATCTGAGATTACCCAAGACTGTCAGCCATCAGGGGCTACAGCCGGTACATCCTGCATAATGGACACACATTAACTAAAGGCCTGAAACTTGGCCCTGCTTCCTGGAAATTGGAGAAAGCTCAACAACTGTATATACTATGGTACTGTGGGCTACCAATTGACAACATGGCTTGGACCATTTTCATTTTTCTGAAACCTATAAGAAGGGACCCACTGTTAGCCTCATGGATCTCCTCAGAGCCTCTGCTATATTGCCATCAGCATTCATATCTTAGCCATTTCTTATCCATAAAGAAAATCTGCCTCATTGCCCCTGCTGACTCCCAAATTTCTGAGACCTTTTTGTAGTGTGATCAATTAATTTGAAATGGTTCCTTTTTCTTGTAAAATAATATTTACTTCTATCTATTCCTTTCTGTACATTATAATGTTTTGCTTTTATTTTCATTTTTAATTTTAATAATTTGAACCATGTGCTATACAATTTCCAAAGAAATTGAATGGTTCTTGGATGTTTAACATTGTTGATTTAGAATTTAATTACAATTTTACTATATAACACACTTTTAAATGAAATTTCATCTTTTAGAATTTATTAAAATTTGTTTTGTGTCCTAGAGTTTGGGTTAATCCAGGGAATATTCTTAAAAATTACAAATTTTATTCCCCTTTTGAGTGGAATGTTTCATAAACATCAATTAAGACCCTCTGGTTGACATTAGTCTCATCTTCATTTACAACAGTTTACTACATCATAACAGCAACTGTTGAAATTGGGACATTTAAATCCCTGACTGTAAGTACTGAAATATCTGTTTATTTTTTATAAGCTGTTATCATTGCTGCAGGTATTAGAAGGGTCGTTTAAAGGCTCACATACATTTATAACAGTTGGATTTTCCTGATCTACCTATCTTTATTACAAAACACCTGTTTTCTTGATTCTAATATTATTACTTGTTTTCTGTTCTAGTCGGCAACATGAACCTGGGGGAGCAGGACCAAAAACTGAAGTGGACTAAAGTTTCATGCAATAGCCAATTTTATTCAGAGCACCAGGCAATTTTTACTCTGAGAGTTAAGAAGAATCACAAGAGTAAGATGTTCAATCACAAGGACAAGCTTCACATGGCAAAAATATGATTTTCTATAGAGGCAAATGAATAACAACAGCTGAAGTAAATTCATGAAGCATGAAATAACATTCCAAGAACAACTGTGTGTTTTGAAGAAACTGAGGTCACAAGACTCATGTCTTGTTTTCTAATGAGTACTCAGAAATCTCACAGAACTTCATTCTTGGACTGTGTTTGGACAATTACTTTATTTAATCTTCTTTTATTTGCCATTACATCTATTCAATATGCAAATATTTAAAAGTATGGTTTTCATAATGGTATCCTATAATTCTTTTACCTTCCACCTAAATATTGACATTTAAACTATTTAAATTGTTCTTATAAATACACAGATGTAGTTAAAACATTTTAAATCCAATCTTGTGATCTTTGAGTTTCTAAATTGGAGTGTTTAGTTCACTTATGTATAGTTTACTACTAATCTTTTTGTGTTTATACCTGCCAGTTGTCCATTTTTGTATGTTCTTGTAGTTTTTCACTCTGTTCCACTTATTTTCATTAAGAAGCATTTTAATGCCCTATTTTCCATTTGCTTATTCATTTATTTATTTATTTATTTATTTGTGTGGGTACTATGCCAAACAACATATATGAAAGTCAATAATCTGGTTGAATTTTTATTTATTATCTTAACCACAGTTTCCTGTAGCAAGAAGCCACTTGTTTGCTCCTGGCTCCTCAGCCCCAAAATACCACACAGAAACTACAGAAATTTAAACCACTGCTTTGCCTATTAGCTCTAGCTTCTTATTGGCTAACTCTTACATCTTAATTTAACCAATTTCTATTAATCTGTGTATCTCCACGTGGCTGTGGCTTATGGGCAAGTTTCTGGCTGGCAGGCGTTGCGTCTTTCTCCTCTGATGGCTCCGTGACATCTCTCTAACTCTCCCTTCTTTCTCTTGGCATTTAGTTTAGTTTTCTCCACCTAGCTCTATTCTGCCCTACCAAGCCCAAGATAGATTCTTTACTCATTAACCAATAAAAGCAACACATAAACAAAAGGACTTCCCAAATCAAATGTCTATCTATCTATCTATCTATCTATCTATCTATCTATCTATCTATCTATCATCTATCTATCTATCTATCTGAATATACATGCCAAACAACATATGTGGAAATCAATAATCTGGTTGAATTTTTTATTCATTTTTAAAATTTATTTTACATATCAACCAGTTTCCCCTCCCCCCTCTCCTCCTCTCCTCCTGTCTCCCTTCTATACCCCGTTACAGAAGTTGTTCTGTTTCAGAAGGTCTCATTTAATAATTGTCGATCTCAGTGTCTGTGCTACTTGTGCCACGTTTCGGGAGTGCCATTGTGTTCAATGCTACTTCTCACTTTCCTTTCTATCAGTTCCAGTGTAACTGAACTTACGTTAAGGTCTTTCGTTCACTTGGACTTGAGTTTTGTTCGGGTTGTCAGATAAGGATCTGTTTGCATTCTGCTACATGCTGCCGTCCAGTTATTCCAGGACCAATTTTTTCCATTGTATTTTTTTTTTTTTTTGGTTTCTTTATCAAAAACAAGGTGTCCATCGGTGTGCGGGTTTATGTCAGGGTCTTCAGTTTTGTTTCATTGATTCATGTGTCTATTAAAATGCCAATACAAAGTTGTTTTTATTGCCTTAGCTCTATAAAAGTGGCTGAAGTCAGGAATGGTGATACCTGAAGAAGTTCCTTTATTTTTTTGTACAGGTTTTTTTTTTTCTTCTATTATGGGTCTTTTGTTTTTCCATATGAAGTTGAGAATTGCTCTTTTGAGGTCTTTGAAGAATTTTGCTGGGATTTGGATGGGGATTACTTTGAATCTATAGATTGTTTTTAGTACGATTACTATTTTTACTATGTTAATTCTACTGATCCATGAGCATGGGAGATCTTTCCATTTTCTAACCTCTTCTCCAATTTCTTTCTTCAAAAACTTAAAATTCTTGTCACATAGTGCTGTTGGACCCTAAAATCCTCCTCAGGCAGAGGGTGAAAAGTCACAGTATCAACAATGTCTTAGACACTAGGAGTCAGGTAGAAGGCATACAGAAGACTTGTTTATTTAGTGGAGATTCTCCCAGCACCCAGACGTTCCTATTCGTTGACATTGCATTGTTACCCCTCTTTGGCTATGCTTGATCAGGACCTCCGATAGCACCAGGCAGACTCCAGACTGGCTCCTCTCAGCCGGGTAGGTCTTAACTTACTACAATATATGTCTTTCACTTGTTTGGTTAGAGTTACCCCAAGATATTTTATATTACTTGTGGATATTGTAAAGGGTGTTGTTTCTCTGATTTCTTTCTCAGTCCTTTTATCATTTGTATGTAAGAGGGTCACTGATTTTTTTGAGTTAATCTTGTATCCATCCACATTACTAAAAGGTGTTTATCATCTATAGGGGTTCCCTGGTAGACATTTTGAGGTATACTATCATATCATCTGCAAATAGTGGAAGTTTTACTTCTTTCCTTTCTAATTTGTATCCTCTTGCTCTCCTTTTGTTGCTTTATTGCTTTAGCTAGAATTACAAGCACTTTTTGGAATAGATATGGAGAGATAGGACAGCCTTGTTTTGTTTCTGATTTTAGTGGAGTCGCTCTGAGTTTCTTTCCATTTAATTTGATGCTGGCTGTAAACTTGCTGTATATTGCCTTTATTATGTCTAGGTATGTTCCTTGAATCCTTGTTATCTCAAGGGATGTTGAATTTTTGTCAAAGACCTCTTCAGCATTTAATGAGATGATCATGTGTGTTTTTTTTCCTTCAGTTTGTTTATATTGTGGATCTAATTGACAGATTTTTGTGTGTTGAAGCATCACTGCATATCTGGGACAAAACCTACTTGATCATGATTGATGATTTTTTTGATGTGTTCTTGGATTCAGTTTGCCAGTATTTTATTGAGTATTTTTGCATCAGTGTTCATGAGGGAGGTTGATTTGTATTTAACCTTTTTTTTGTTGTTGTTGTTGTTGTTGCGTCTTTGGTTTGGGTATCAGGGTAACTGTGACTTCATAAAAAGAATTTTGGTAATAGTCCCTCAGTTTCTATTGTGCAGGACAATTTGAGGAGTATTGGTATTACACCTTCTTTGAAATTCTGATAGAATTCTGCACCATCTGGCCTTGGGCTTTTTTTTTTTAAAGAGAGACTATTAATGACTGTTTCTATCTCCTTAGGGTAATAGGTCTGTTTAAAATATTTATCTGTTCTTGGTCTAATTTGGTATGTGGTACCTATCAAAAGAGTTGTCCATTTCTTTTAGATATTTTAATTTTTTAGAGTACAGATTTTTCAGGTATTACCTAATAATTCTTTATATTTCCTTGGCATCTGTTGTCTTTTGCCCCTTTTCATTTCTGATTTTGTTAATTTGGATATTCTCTCTCTACCTTTGGGTTAGTTTGGATAAGGGTTGGTCTATCTTGTTGATTTTCTCAAAGAACCAACTCTTTGTTTCATCGATTTTTTGTTTTGTTCTTTTTGTTTCAATTTTATTGATTTCACTCCTATATTTGATCATTTCCTGCCATCTACTCCTCCTTAGTTTGCTTCTGTTTGTTCTAGAGGCTTCAGGTGTTCTCTTAAGTCACTTGTGTGAGATTTCTCTATGTTCTTTAAATTGGCTCTTAGTGCTCTGAGCTTTCCTCTTCGTACTGCTTTCATTGTGTTCTATAAGTTTGGGTACGTTGTAGATTCATTTTCATTAGATTCTAGGAGGTCTTTAATTTCTTTCTTTCTTTCTTCCTTGATGTAGTCGTGGTTCAGTTGAGATTTTCAGTTTACATGAGTTTGCATGCTTTCTAAATTTTATGTTGTTGAGTTCTAACTTTAACACATTATGATCTGATAAGATACAAGGAGTTATTCCGTTTTTTGGTATCTGTTTAGATTTGCTTTATGACTGAAGATATGGTCAGTTTTAGAGAAATTTCCATGAGGTGCTGAAAAGAAGGTATATTGTTTTATGTTTGGGTGAAATGTTCTGTGTCTATTAAGTCCATTTGAGTCATGACATATGTTAGTTCTCTTGTTTTTCCATTAAGATTCTTTCTGGCAATGTGTCCATTGGTGAAAGTGGTGTTGAAGTCTCCCACTATTAGTGTGTGAACTTTCATATGTGATTTAAGCTTTAGTAATGTACATTTACAAACGTGGATGCCCTTGTATTTAGGGCATAGATGCTCAAAATTGAGACTTCATCTTGATGATTTTTTTCCTCTGATAAATATGAAATGTCCTTCTGCATCTCTTTAGATTAATTTCACTTTAAATTCTATTTTGTGAGTTAATAGGATAGCTACACCAGCTTTCTTCTTATGACCAATTGAATGGAAAACCTTTTCTCAACCCTTTACTCTGAGGCAATGTCTGTCTTTGAGGCTAAAGTGTGTTTCTTGTATGCAACAGAAGGATGGGTTCTGTTTCCTGTTTCCGTATCTATTCTGTTAGCCTGCATTTTTGTTTTGATTTTTTGAGACAGGATTTCTCTGTAGCTTTGCAGCCTGTCCTGGAACTAGCTCTTGTAGACCAGGCTGGCCTCAAACTCAGAGACCCGCCTGCCTCTTCCTCCCAAGTTCAGGGAGTGAAGGTGTGCCCCACCATAGCCCAGCCTAGTCTGTCTTTTTATTGGTGACTTGAGTCTATTGATATTAAGAGACGTTATTTACCAGGATTGTTGATTTCTGTTTTTTGTTTGTTTGTTTGTTTTGTTTGTTTTGGTGGTGATGATGGCAGTGTGCATGTTTCCTTTCTTTGGGTTGTGTTGTTTTGAGATTATCTATTGCCAGTGTTTTCATAGATGTAACTGAGTTTCTTGGGTTGGAGTTTTCCTTCTAGTACTTTCTGTAGGGCTGGATTTGTAGATAGGTACTGTTTAAATCTGGTTTTGTCATGAAATATCTTGTTTTCTCCATCTATATTTAAAGAAAGTTTTGTTGGACGTAGTAGTTTGGGCTGACATCCATGGTCTCTTAGTGTGTGCAGAACATCTGTGGACCTTCTCACTTTCAGAGTCTCCATTGAGAAGTCAGGTGTAATTGTGATAGGTCTGCCTTTATACATTATACACTTGACCTTTTTCCTTTATAGCTCTTAACCTTCTTTCTTTCTTTTGTATGCTTAGTGTTTTGAGTATTATGTGATGAGGGGATTTTTTTTTTGTCTAATCTATTTGGGATTCTGTAACTTTATTGTACCTTTATAAACATGTCCTTCTTTAGGTTGGGAAAGTTTTCTTCTATGATTTTTGGGAATATATTTTCTGTGCATTTGAATTGGGATTTTTCTTCTTCTATCCCTTTTATTCTTAAGTTTGGTCTTTTCATGGTGTCCCAGAGTTCCTGAATTTTTTTTTTAAGGAATTCATTGGATTTAGCATTTTATTTGGCTGTTGTATCTATTTTCTCTATCGTTTCTCCCACTCCCAAGATTATCTCTTCTGGCTCTTGTATTCTTTTAGTGATGTTGCATCTGTAGTTCCTGTTTACTTCCCCAGATTTCCATTTCCATAATTCCCTCAGTTTGTGTTTTCTTTATATTTTCTTTTTCAATTTTTAGGTATCGAACCATTTCCTTCACCTGTTTGACTGATTTTTTTCTTGACTTTCTTTGCAGGATATATTGATTTCTTCCAATTTTTTGTTTGCCTTTTCCTTGACTTCTTTAAGGGTATTTTCATTTCCTCTTTAAAAGCCTGCCTCTTCATGAGTTAACTATTAAGTTTGTTTTCTTGTGTTTCAATTGAACTGGAATGTTCAGGGTTTGCTGTTGTAGGGTTACTGGGTTCTGCTGGTGCTGTATTGCTCTTTTGGTTGTTGAATGTATTCTTATACAGCTGTTTACTTATATTTTCTTCTAACCAGTGTGGCTTGTGCCTGTGCTTGTTTTTCCAACTGTTGTGGTTTGCACCTGTGCCTATGTAGCTTTTTTCAATTTGTTCAGGTTGTGCCTGTTCCTAAGTAGTCTACTGGGGTTGCTGGGGAGGACTGTCCATGGGAAGGATGTTCGTTCATATGAGTGAAGTTGGGTGGTGGTGTGGGTCTTGGCAGGACAGTGTCTAGTGGATGGTGGAGGGTGATGTGGGATTCCCCTCTGTATGTTGTGAATACTATTGGTTAATACAGAAACTGTCTTGGGCCTGCACAGGGAAAAGAGTTAGGCAGGGACAAGTAAACTGAATGCTGGTAGAAAGAAGAAATTAGAGAGAAGCCATGTAGTCCCACTGAGACAGATGCCAGAACTTTACCTGTAATCCACAGCCTTGTGTTGATACACAGATTAATAGTGGGCTAAATTACTATGTAAGAGTTAGTCAATAAGAAGCTAGAGTTAATGAACCAAGCAGTGACTTAATAAAGTATGTGTGGTTATTTTGATTCTGGGCAGCTGGGACGAATAAGTGGCCTCTTTACAACAAATTGGCACCCAACAGGGGAGGGTGATGGAAGTTCATCAGAGCAGTATCCTATTGAATTTTTACTGTCTCCTTCCAATTGTTTTGCCAGTGGTGTTCAAGAAATTATATTGTATGCCTTCATGTGCCAGGATATGAGATGTAATTGGCATAATTTCAATAAAATGTAGCAATTATCCTATAAACATAATGAAGTCTCTCAAATACAATATCATTTATTCATTTTATGCTATTATATTCAAATGCATGACATATAAGCATGTTATAAACATAGATTGTTAACTCTTTTCAGCATTGCTAGATATAGTATATCTATTAAGGTAATTACAAGAAGGAAAAAAATTCACTTATTCTGTTTTATTTATCCACATTTTGCCTTTTCAGTTTCTCATTGACCCCTGTGGACTCTAGCTAGTATCAGATTCATTAATATTTAGAATTTACCTTTTATTTCTTTGCTTGTTTAAATACGAGACAGTCCTTATTTGCATTTATTTTTGAAGAATGTTTTTTGTTGGCTATGGTGTTTTTTGTTGTCTAATTTTCTTTTAGGTTTGGACTTCTTATCCTCTTGCTTTTTAGCATCTTTTGTTTCTGTTGACAATTTATCTTTTAACAACATTGTTCCCTGTGTGTGGTTAATTCACAACACTCTGTTGCTTTCAAGCTTTTATTTTCTTTACTGGTGCCCATCAATTTGACTACCATATCTACATAGATGAGTTGTCACTCATTTTGTGATTATGATAATTTGAGCATCACTAATCTTGTTGGAACTGCAAATTTGGAAATTTGGAAAGTTTCTACCCATAATTTCTTCAAGTAACTTCATTTTTATTCCTTCCTCCTCATCTTCTAGGAGTCCTTCTATCAATAAGTTTGTGTCTGCTGTGATCTATAGTGTTCTGAGACTTTTAAAAATTTCCTTCAGTCTTTCCTGTGTATTTCAAAATATATTTTATAGTTATGCACTATAAATTTATAATGTTTTTGTGTCAACTCTGGAATTTCCCATTTCTTTTTAAAAAATGATGTATTAATTTGTTGAATTGTATTTTTTGTTGGATTTTTAGTATATTTTCTTTTAAGTCCCTAAATAAAATTATTCCTTATCTTCTTTTGGATATATTTATAATGGTTGCCTTGATAGCTGTGCATACCATATTTCACATATTTGATTAATTTGGGGTTAATTTATTTGAATTTAAATAAACCAACCTATGTCACAAGGTTTTGGATTGATTTATATTCTCTTTCTTTCTCCATCTCTTTAATTTTCAAATAGACGGCTTAGAACTGTCTTTTAGACATTTTGTCTTTTGGTTTCTTTGTGAGGATTGCTATTTTAATTCTGACTACCTAAAATGGCTCATTTGTGTAAAATACCTATTGATGAACCTCATGTAGGTGACTGAGTACATTCAAAATTCAGATATTTTTTCTAATTAGTTTTAGCTTTTCTTTGCTAGGGGTCTTCGCAGGCCTTTCTTATGTATATTCACAAGCTCCCAATGAATCTCTGATGTGAGGAGAGTGTGAATGTTTCAGGTCTTCCTTGTGGATTCCCATATACTGACTAGGACTAAGCCGAAGGCTTTGATTTTCTTAGATTTCTCCAGCTTGTTGGGGTCACCTATTGTGGGGTCTGGAAATGTCCCTTTTTATCTGTGGTTACATCATTTTCCAAATCTTTGTGGTAAATTTCAGAGCCGCTGGATTTGTTGTGCTCTACAAGGGGACTCATTCCTGCCCAATATGCACTCACAAACAGGGAGAGGACAATGTTTGCTGTGTGGTCAAATTACTGAGTTCTACTGCCACCACTGTTAAGACAGTGCCAATATATCCCCTGAGCTGTAAGAAGCCCAGAACCTGGGCAAGTAGCCTAGATTCCTAGTCTTCGTAGAAGTGAAGGCCAAGAGCTCTGAGCGGTTGTTTTTGATTGGTGATACAAAGCTTTTTATTTTGAGAGTGTTTGCTGAGCTTTATACATAAATTTATACACTCATGATTTGTCTCCTTAGTCCCTGCCATACCATACAATACACATACACACATACACACATACCACACACACACACACACACACACACACACAAATACACACACACATACACACACACATACACACACACATACACACACACATACACACACACATACACACACACATACACACGTACACACACATACACACACACATACACACACACATACACACACACATACACACACATACACACACACATACACACACACACATACACACACACATACACACACACATACACACGTACACACACATACACACACATACACACACATACACACACACATACACACACACATACACACACATACACACGTACACACACATACACACACACATACACACACACATACACACACACATACACACACACATACACACACATACACACACACATACACACACACACACACATACACACACATACACACACACATACACACGTACACACACATACACACACACATACACACACATACACACACACATACACACACACATACACACACATACACACGTACACACACATACACACACATACACACACACATACACACACATACACACACACACACACACACACACTTTTAAGAACAACAAACTATAGAAGCTAAAACATGACTAAACTCATTGGCCAATTGCCCCAGTGATGGGATACCATCACACTATGAGAGTGAGCCATCTGAGGAGTGGACCTCCTAGAACCAATGAAATGAACACAGTTCATTCCATCTGCAGCAGAGATGAAACTTTCCTGCCAGACGTTTTCCAAACTGTAAATTTGTGAGCAAAATAAATGATGATTGTTATTTCAAATCACTAAGTGTCTGGGTGGTTTCTTACATAGCCATAAATAACTGGAACATTAATTTTCTGCCTCCTTGAGGAATGGGAGCTGAGGATTAAAGCTAAGAACAGTTTCTCTAAAATCCATTTATCATGCACCTAGCAAGTAAGAATTTTCATAGCCACAAAATTAAATTGCAAAATTACAATCTTAAAAAAAGGCTGTGTTAGTAAAGCTTGCTGTCATTAGTAGAAGGCAGTTATGATATGGAAAGATGGGGATGTTTGCATAGAGAATTATGGAGCAAAGAAGAAGGTAAAAGAAAAGCAGAGAAAACAATCAGATATTTGCTACAGTGATCCTTAGGTGGTTTGTCTCAGTGACAGAGAATCAGTCCTGAGCACAGAGTTGTGAACTCTGGCCTTGACCTAAGGTTGATACCTGTAAAGGCCTGTGATGGGCTCGAAGATTTCACATGAGGACAAAACTTAACCATCAGGGTTCAGAGGGCAGACTGGAACACTGAAGGAGAAAGACAGGATTAACTCAAAGTTTTCTTTTTCTCTGTGTGTTCTTTATAGCCTGATCCTCAAGTTGAGAATTAATACCTTGACTGTGAATCTAAGGTGGCACTTGTGGGCCACATAGGCCCAAGGCAGTGTAAAAATATATGATAAACTTTCAACACAGTCCAGGAGGCCTCTTCTAGACTGTCACTCAGCTAGGGGATAGGCCCAAGAGACTTTTAATGCAAATATCATGGGGGAAGTAGTTGATTGCCTATCATAGGCAAAACCAGAGGATTCTAACCCTTTCTATCAAGAGCTCATAGGAGTCTCTTCTATATTCCTGGTCTTTAGCTTAGGAAGAAGTCAAAGCAGCTAGTCTATAACTAAGAAAATTGGAGTCATTAACCCAATAGATTAGGCATAACTAAGGTGTTTAAACTATTAAATCAGATTATGTTGACAACTATATTGGTTTTGTGTCTATTCCCATCACATTACCTAATGGGTGGGAATTTCTTTGGAAGTCCATAATGCTTAGAGATGAAAACATAGAAAATACAGTTTTTGCTATTCATTTTAGCTATAATGAAAATATATTTAGTCTCTGATATATATTTTGAAAGAATTTCCTAACTGAGAGCTTAACAAGATTTTATATTCTGTGGAGGTATTTTCTGAAGTGAGAAGCATGTGCCAAATATTTCCCTTTGTTTTTTGAATTCATTTTCAGTTGCTATTTTGTATAGGCAAGCCTATATAGACCAAAAGAATAGATTACTTATGTTAGGTTAAAATTAATAGTACTTTATTACTCCGAATGCCAGTTAAATCTATCTGTAGTAAGAATGTATGGATATGAATTATGCCTTTATTATTTACTGGCTAAGTGGGAAGTTACTTAACACTCATTTTTAAATATTCTCATCTGAGCAGCGCATACAAAAAAAGTAATACAATTATCTTAATTTCCTTGTTAAGCAAGTTGATGTATCTTTAAGTTGTTCTCAAATAGTAAACACTGTAATTGAGCTTTGTTGTCATTGTTATACATTTATTTGTAAAGTGCTAAATGCCTTGAAATCTTAGCATGAATGTTTCCTGTACCAAAAGATGAAATTCTTCAGATGCACATAGTAATTAAACATCATTTAGCCAACCACTATGTGCCCTAGATTCTGAGACGTGAAGAAGGTAGGGGGTAATATAGTCTGTTCATTTCTCCCTAGCACCTTCATATTGAAGTGGGCAGAGTGATGATCTGCAGTCAAATGACTTGGGTCCTGTGCAATGGCCCTAGAGATGCGCAGCAGAGCTTCTCATCCAGCCATGGACCATAATCCACATCCACCATACTAACTACAGATATATTTAAATTCACTCAGTGTGTTAAAGTCCTATTAATCTTTGCCTAAAATAACTAATTTATTGGCTTAGCAAGAAAAGTCTCATATTGAAATAGATGTTCTTTGGGTAAGAACAGATTGCCAATGTCCAGCTAGGTGTGGCTTGCGGCTAGATGTAGCTTGCTTTTATAACGAACACAGCTGCATTTTGTTTCACCTTAATACCTATGAAAAATGAGTAACTATTGCTGTAACCATGGCTCACACCAGAGTGTAATTGACAAAGCATAGTGATGCTTTGGAAAGGCCATTGAGCAGTAGTCTTTGTAGCCTTAGCTTTCGATAGATATCTTTAGTATTCAACATTTTCTTTTCCAGAAAAACAGTGAGAATAAAGAACAAAACATACAGGACTGAAAGTTATCTTGAAATCAACTCAGAAGAAAGGAAAACAATGAACAATTCCCCTTGAAGAATATAAATAACACTCATGCCATATACCTAAGGCAGAAGCCAAAATGACGTCTGTGAAGTTGGATGAAAAAAAAATTAATTCAAGAGCTTCAGGGCAAATATCATTACGCTGGAAATTTTTCACATAAATTTGCAACTTCTTATGGCTAATAAGTCCAGAGTGCTGGGAAAATCTCGTCACATGTGCATGATACTGCTGCATACTTGCATTTTGCTCACTGGGAGTCGAAATTATTCTCATCAAACTAAATCATGTTGAGGATACAGTTCCCTGGGACTGTGAACTGAGATCTGACAGTAGCTCTTATGTAAGAAGAGCTATGAGGGAAAACGATGATTGGGATGTGCTCCCAGGGGAAACTGGGGACCCAGTGACGGCAACTTAATGTTTGCTCTATTACACTCAGAAAGTACTTTATTTCTTTTGAACGATAAAAGAAAAGTCATATGTAATGGCTTGGATTTCTGTAGTTAGTGGCCCATGAACTTTACAGAAATGTTTGCTAACATTTACTTTGTAGGTAAAAATCTTTACAAGTAGTCATTTGCTTCCAAAATAAAAGTGATTATATTGTTAAACTACTAGATGAGCAAACTGAAGCATTGCACTGTTGATATTGACAAAAGCGGCTGGACATGTAGATCAGTAATAGCATATTTGCCTAGTATGTGTAAGACTGTAGATTTGGTCTCTAGAACCGCAAATAAGCATACCCTCACAATGTACCCAGTAATGTTGACAACACACATGTGTAAGTACACGATGTGAAGATCTGTAAGCCCTCCCATATCTGGGCAAATGTATGCATATGCTTATTCACAAAACACGCAGAATTAAATGTTTTTGGAGACTTAGCAATAGTCACAGCATCAGCTTCTATTTACCAGGACCATAAAAGAGTAAATCTATGAAGAGTCTTTCTGAGGTAAATATACACCAAATAACAGCTGCTCTTAAAAGCTAGAAAGGCATCTACATAGGAATGAAGGCAATGAGAACATCCTTATAAAAGTTTTATGTCAAACTGAGATCTGGGCGGGTTTAATGTGGGCAACGGAATGTCACAGGATTCAGACCTTCTACTGAGACTTGTGCTCATGCACATTAAAAACATTTTGTTCTTACTGCACAGTTAGGCATCTATATACAACTGTGAAAAGAGTACCCATATTGGGAAATGTGGGAGTGTATACATTTTATATAACCTTCTTATAAGGTTATATAAAATTGAAGATGCATTTTCTCATTCTGTCTCACTATAAAACTATAGGCAAGATAAATTAATGATTCTGGTTTGTGAGAACATGACAAGCTATTAATATAAAATAGAATATTAAAATATTTGTGTTGCAAATATCTTCCTTTGTATGTTAATTTATAGTTGTAAATTGTGTAATTAACTTATAAGTGTATATTAACTGATATCCAGTTATGTTATGTTATCAATTTTCATAAAAATTTGACAGTAAGTAGAATTTCACCATTGTCATTTTTGTACTTGTTTAGCTTAAAAAGTCTAACTTATAATCCAAATGCTTCCAATAACCCATTGAAATTATAGCTTGTGCCTAGAAAAAAAAACAAACTCCCAAAGCAAAGCTAAATCTTACAAATAGCAGCAAATATCCTAGCAATAAGCTTTCTTACAAAGAAATGGCCAGTATGAAAATACCTACTATTAAGATCTTAAAGTTGAAAGGAAGAACACTGTTTTGTTACCTTGGTTACAGAAAAATCTATAAAATATGCTTGCTATTCTCTAATGGGAATTTATTCATGTGTTTATATTGTGTAGGAAGTGGTAATACAGAGAATCCAATGTATGCTTTCAGTGTGTTTTGTTTTGTTATTAAGCAGTTTTCATGTTAAAGCTATTTTCATCAGTTAATTAAAATATACTTACCGAACATTATCCTTCTCTATAAAATCTTCTCTATACATTTCTCTGTGTGATTTTTCGGGTACCCCCAGATTCACAGGCCTTCTGCTTTGGAGGAGGAAATAACTTGGAGTTTTGTGGTTAGCCTGAACTTTCAGAGTGGCTCAGTGCTTTTATCCCCAGCTGTGGACTTTAAGAATCACTATGACTGAAACAGAAGAGAAGAAATGTTGGACTCATTTCCTCTTTATGTTCCTTCTTGGTCTTGGAAACAGGCAGAAGTGAGTCATACACAAGGGAGCATGAGAAGATGGAAGTGATGAGATGTAAACAGTCTGACTTTTCAATTTCCCTTTTTCTACTCTTCCTGCTTTGCTGGAACAAGAAGAGCTCATAGTGGCAGCTCTGACCAAGCAGCTCCACGGAAGGGAAGGCACTGCATGAGAGTATGATATGCTGTCTCTGCTTCCATGAAAGTGACACACTCCACTCAACAGAAGAGAATAGGAATGCTGATCCTGTTCCCATTCCCTGCATCCTACTACCTCATCTGTAGTTACAGAGAGCTTCTCAGGAACCTGGTCTATAAAACAGACCACAGAAATGCCTAGCTGTCCTAAAATATTGTCCCCCTTTTGCTCTTTAGCTCACAAATTCTGAACTTTACCAAGGCATCATTACATTATTGACCACTCTATATGAATGTTTTCCCAGCCTTCCTCGCAGCTACATCTATGGCATATTTTTGGTCTACCGGATTTGAGCGGAAGAGATGAATGGAATGTCTCTGGGTCATGCCTTTCAAGGAAAAGTTTACACTTTTGTTGGGTCTTTCCTTGACTGATGAGAACAAAAAAGTTGTGGTGAGATTTGAGGGTGTTAGGTTGGGCCAGGTGGTGGGAGCACTGCACTGAGCATAGCAGAGAAGCAGTAAGAGTCCTGGGTCCCTTGTAGATGTTAAATCTTTCTCCCTAAACTTGGAAATGGAGAGGAAATTAAATGCTCAGCTAATACACTATTGTGTTGGGACTTTGTTATAGCCATGACCCTGGGAAATTTCCCAAGGTTACAAAAAATGAGTTAAAACATAAATGCACTTGAGAAACATCCAGAGTTCATCATAAAATGTTGTGGGATTCCCCTCTGTACGGTGTGAATACCATTGGTTAATAAAGAAACTGTCTTAGGCCTGCTCAGGGCAGAATATAGGTAGTTGGGAAAACTAAAGTGAATGCTGGGAGAAAGAAGGCAGAGTCAGAGAGAAGTCATGTAGACCCACTAGAGAAAGACACTGGAAATTTACCCGGTAAGCCACGGCCTTGTGGTGATGATACACAGACTAGTGCAGATGGGTTAATTTATGATATGAATTAGCCAGAAATACGCTTAAACTATTGGCCAAATGGTATTGCAGATAATACAGTTTCTTTGTGACTATTTTGGGGCTAAGCAGCCAGGAACAAACAAGCAGCCTCTTACTACAATAAAATGTAGATTTTTATTCAGTATGAGTGATAGATCGAACATATGTATCAGCATATTGATTTATGATGCCATGGTGCCAGTGGTGTGGTCAAATATTAGTCTAGATGTTGCTGTTAGGATATTTTACATCACTTAAGATATACAATGAGTTGACTTCAAGTAAAATATTTATAAAAAATATTGCAAGTGGCCTTCACCTAATCATTTGAATGTCTTAAGGACAAAAAAAAAATCCAAAAACCAAAAACCAAACAACCAAATAAAATAAAATAAAACAAACAAACAAACAAACAAAAAAAACCCAAAGCTTTCCAGAGAAGAAATTCTGTTTCAATGTTGAAACATGGGGATTCTGCTAGGTTCCAGCTCACTTACCTTTCTTATGAATGAGAAGTTTGCCAGTCAATTCTTCTAAATGAATTTCTTCTCAATTATATGTACACATATTTGCACACACACACACACACACACACACACACACACACACACACACATCACAGATATTCCTGGGGGGGGGTTCTGTTTCTCTGAAAACTATGTGAAATTATGGGAGGAATGGAGTAAGCCTTAGAATATAAGTTTCTAATCAGTCTTGGTGCTACAAGTCTGAGTACTGTACTAAGTACACAAATTCCTCAAGGCCTGATTTTTAGGATATACGCTTTTCAGTCTATACTTTGACATAAAGTGGCTGTGAAACCTTAAGAATGACAGTACACAGATCTCATTTTCTCATCCGTGATGTATAAATGTTGTCTGTGGTCATCTCAGGTCCTGCTTTTATAGCTGTAACTCTATGAAGCTTATCTTTCTGACCCAGCAGCCTAGGGCGGGAAGTGTAGGGGAGGACTTCTTGCAAGGCAGACCCTTGGAGTATGTAAAAATTAGGAAATACATTTTTCAGTCTGGACTTTGACATGAAGTTTCTGTGAAACCTTAAAAATGGCTACCATGCGTGATGTCTAGTCCTGGTGGTAGCTATTCTCTATCTTACTTTATTCTTTCTTTAACTTGATTTTGTAAGTTGTGTACCATTGATGTGTTGTTTTCTGAAATTTGATATTTTAGCAAATGTAATTACTTTTGAAATTTTCGAACATTGTAGTGGTTTGAATAAGAAATAATCCCCATAGGCCCACATATTTGAATACTTGGTCCCAAGTTGGTGGTGCTTTTTGAGGAGGTTATAGAAATGTTAGGATTTAGAGTCTGGCTGGATGAATGAAATCACTGGGTTTGTGTTGTGTGGCAGGCTTTGGGTATTTTTAACCGTGCCCAATTGCAGTTTGCTTTCATTCGTTTGTGTTTGTGGATTAATATGTTCTCTCTCAGCTTTGTTGGGCATGCCTCTCATATCATTATGAACTCTATCTCTCACCCTTCCTTCCTTCTTTCTTCTCTCTCTTTCTGGAACCATAAGCTAAAATAAATCCTTTCTTCTCTAAGAGGTGGTTTGTCATAGCAAAAGACAAATAGCTACAAGGTATGAATGAAAAAGCCCTTAAGAACCCAATCTTCTATTTTCCATTTATTTATTTGTTTATCTTTTTATTATTTATTTATTTATCATGTAAAAGATAGATCAAATCTAGTGATATAAAACAACTTCTTTGTCTCTCCTCCTGACTAACCACACACATGTATTATAATGACTGTGAAATCATTATGTAACAGCAAATATATATTAATGAGCTTACTTATTTACTTCCAAAGCCAGGGCATTATAGATTATGAATTTGGAAAATTGTAGGAGTACATTGCTCATTTCATTCATTCCTTAAGAACAACAGAAAAAACTTTGGCATTAGAATGTGTTAAAGTTGTGCTTCTGTTCAAATGCTCTTGCGTCCTATAAAGAAAAGTGTGTTGCCAGTTGTAGACATTCCTTTTCCCAGGGCGACCAGCTCTTATCTTCAATCTTTGCTTTCTAAAATTAAAATACTAATTGAAAAGGGGATTTAATTAGGAGTATAGTTGAGGAATTTTTTTTTCAGGGACATGGGCAATTAACAAATGGTTAATCCGTTGAAGTCAAGGTCCTGTTCTTCCTCAACAACGATTAGCTGTGTATAAGTGCACAGCACGGGGTGAGGACTCAGGAAGCACTGTGCTCTCTGTGGTGATGCTGACCGTCCCAGTCTTGTGCAGGTCTATGCAAGTATTCCCAGCCTCTGTGCATTCATAGGTGCTAAGGCCATGCCCTGCCTGGAAGTTAGCATTCCATGAGCCTACATCCCTTCTTTTAATTATATAGTCTTCCTATCTCCTTTTCTGTAATGTTCTCACAACTGTGGATAGGGTGATATGGATAGCCCATTTTCAGTTTACCCTTACTTATTCCCAGAACATCGACCAGATGTGAGTCTCTGCAGTACATAACAACTATGACAAAGAGGGGTTTTTTTTCAGACCAAAGCCGACACAGCACCAATCTATGAGTATAAACATAAATTCCAAATTCGCTGGGTTGTTTCCTTTCTTAAAAGTGAAATGAAAGTAGAAAGGGACAAGTTGGGATGAGAAAGGTGTTCACTGAGAGTGGAAGCAGGACAAAAGATGATAATGAGGGTTGAAGATGATCAAAAATAATTTTGTGCGCATACAAAAATGTCATAGTGAAACCAATATTATACATAATTGGTGCATGTAAATAATAAAATACTTTTTCAAAAAAATTGAAGAAATTTATTCGACAACTGAAAAATGGAGCTGTAGAAATTTTAAAAATATTTATTTTTATTTATGTTCAAGTGTGTGTCTCTGTATGTCGGTGACCACAGAGGCCAGTAGACAGCATCAGATTCCCTGAATCTGGAGTTGCAGACAGTTGTGAGCAGCCAGACATGCATACTGGGAACTGAACTCAGGCCCTCAGAACGAATAATTAATATTCTAATCTACTGAGCCATTTCTTTGCCCTCTGTAATATTTTATAATAGTGACAATGTTTCCCTCTATAGTACAGAACATTTGCTCTTCAAGTAGATACGTTTAAATGTTCAACGAGACTAAACAGCCGCACAGATGATCTTGATTTAGGGATCATGATTCTGTTACTCTCCCACTGGGCTGCTGTTCCATTTTAATATGGTGTAATTATGGGTTTACTCTTGTGCAAAATGCTAATATATTATTTACTGATGGTGCTTTGGCTAGGCTTATATGAACCAAGCAGGGAAAGTGTGACCCTCTGGGTACACACATCTACTCATTTGAAATATATCAGAGGTGAATAAATTTCCCCATCTTTCCCCCAACCCCCAAGGAACTTGTTATTCATGCCAATGGGACTGTATGTACACAAGTGTATATTTGTTCTGTGTTTGATATGTGTATATTTGTGACTCTGAGTTTGTACATATTGAAGTTGAGGCTAGGGAGTTGAAAGAAAGAAGACAGTTCTTCCTTCAAGGATTATGAATTTGAGTGCTACCTGATGTTGGAATCATGGCTTTATTTTCTCAGTGTTACTTTTTTTGTCTACTATATTGCCCTCAAAAAAACTGCCTTAAAGTGATTCTTGAGTAGATACCACTTCCTTTCATATGTAGTGAGCAAGATTGCTGGGGTAGGGGGCAAAAGCAAGAGAAATAGAGGGCACAGAACCAGAAACAAGAATTTGTGTACACTTGTAATTGAAGAAATATTCTTTCTCATATGTGGGAAAAGGGGCAGAAGTAATCCATAAAAGGGAGAATTGGGTGTATTCTTTTGTGCAAAACTCCTCACTTATGTTAATTGTGTCCATTTATTTTAATTAGACCAGTAGGAGAAATGAAATACAAAGCTTGAAAGTTATAAAGCCAGTTTTTACTCTTTCCCACCATATCAAGAGAGGTGTGTCTGCTTTAGAGGGGGCAAGTCTACCTTTCCTGAACCATCAATTATTGTCTAGAAGTACTAATACTTTTCTGTTCTCTGAAACACAAGTAGAATCTTTCACCATGTGACAGAAAACACATCAGCAGTCTGGTTTGTGGTTGTTTGACTTCTTAGATTACTTTGCAATTGTTTTACAAAGCTGAGAGCTGAATAGTCATTAAGGAACACACATATAAATCACATTTGTACTTGCTGAGTTTCTCCTGGTTTGATTTTCATTTCCAGAGGGATGGCAACTGGAATCAGTCTTTGAATACTTAGATTTGGCTGCAGGTTGTTACAAATACACCATAGTTATCTGGGTTGTTTTAGAGTGGTCAGAGTTTTGTTAACTGATTTGCATAAGGAATTAGCTTTTATGGTGGCAGGTTTTATATTCATCTGCTCCTGCCTGCTCCATTCCTATCACAGTGTTCCTCCACTTGAAATGTGGGATCAGCTGCACATCTTTGGCCCTCTATCGAACCCTGACAACATAATGGGCTTATTCTGTAGTTAATTCACAATGTCTGGTTTGTCTCCAGCAGTTTACCAGATGGATCTCTACACATTCTTCTCTCAAATTCTTTATTAAATATTTATAAGACCAGATTGCAAATGGACCTAGCTTTGCCCCTGGAGGTATGTAGAGGGATCTCTGGACCAAAGAGGATCAAGTTGGCCAGTTCAGGAAAGAGAGACAAACATTTTCTACAAGAATTTTCAGAAACACACTGAATCATTGCCTTACTCATGGTAGTGAGATCATGAGTATGCCGGCAGTGTTCCTCATAATAAACAGGATGTTGCTTTGTAAAGAGGAAGCTGTTAAGATGAGAAGATAAAGATGTCTGATATCATCATAAATAAATCAGAGTATTTGAAGATCAGATTCTTACTCTATGAGAAATGAGTACCGGTGACTTTTGCTTAAATAGTACATCACCGTATATAAAGACTTAGCAAAACAAAATGTGGAGCTCTGTTGTGGGATAATCTTTTTGTACATTAAAAAGATGTGTCTCTGCCTAAGGCGCCTTTGGATTTGTTTCATAAAGAGCTGAATTGTCAGTAGCTAGGTAGGAGAGAATAGGTGTGACTTCCAGGGAGAGAGAGAAACTCAGAAGAAGAATGTGATGTGCACAGGAGATGCCAACGAGACACCAAGAAAGTAGCATATCCAGAATGGAAGAGAGGTTAAAAGCCACATGGCAGAATATGTATTAACAGAAACAGGTTAGTTTGACTTGTAGAAGCTAGTTGGGAACAAGCCTAAGCTAAAGACCAAGCTTTCATAATTAATAATAAGTCTCTGTGTGATTATTTGGGGCTAGGGTTCCCCCCAAAAAAAGTCTAAAAGGAAAGACGAACTATAGAATTCTGGGAAACAAGTGGATTTGGGAATCGGGTAGTTGAAATACCACTTCACTGGCCTTGTAGAGGAAGGCGTTCAAATCAAAATGCCCAACTTACTCAACTTCCTGCTAAGCTGAAGTGTGAAGAGCCTGAAATTTTTTTTCTTGCAGAGAAAATTCCTGATATCCTTGGAGTTGGGCAGCCACTGTAGATGTGTTGCGTTAAAAGCAATGATGGTGCTCTTTAGCCTGTAATCCTGGGTGAGGGATTTGCATTCTAAGATCAGGTGTAATGCTTCTGCCATAGATGGGAAGACCATAGTGCACACAGCATTTGTACCGCCTTAGGTTCCTCTTATTGCCTTTGGACAGTTCCCTTTGAAATTGTCCCAAAGACTTGAGGGCTCATCCAGGAAAATATTACTTTGCCAGATCATAACCTCATTCTTAGTGTTAGTGCCACAAGATAAATTATAAACCCCAGCCATTAAAGGCATTTATTTCAGTGGTCCCAGGAAATCTTTCAAAAATTCTTATTTAACATTTTAAATGATTGTACTGATTTGGCAGTGTATGAAAACACGGAGTGTCCCTTCCTTTTGGGTAATTCCTTGAATTGAGCCAAGTTATAATACCAAATGCACTCTGGAAAACAGTGTTTATTCTTGCAAATGCTGAACTTCATGCTTCCACTTGAGCCAAGAAAATTCCAAGCTTTTTCTCCTGTAATGTGACTAATCTTCTGGTTTGAGTTCTATTGGAATAACTGTTACCAGTATTCTGAGGGTACTATATTTGAAATGTAGAAAGGTTAGAAAAGAAATAGATGTTTAACCTGACCTTGCATTTGAGAGAGTTCAGGATCCTATAGTGTTAGACAAATCTTTTTGTTTGTTTGTTTGTTTCCACAGAGGATGTAAACCTATGGATTTCTTCTAGACTAATATGGTTTGATGGACCAAGAACCCCTGAAAGGTTGCCTTGAACACCCCTAAAAAATTACTTCACCCAATAGACAGCAGGGAGCAGTCTGGAGAATAACTACGCCCATATTCTCAAACATTGTCCATAAATGTTTGTTTATATTTAAAGGAGGATACACTATAGAGATTTGCATTGGTATGGATCTTGGTTTATTCATATACATTTAAGGTCAACCTTGTTATATGTGTATTCATGCTTTTGATTAAGGTATTGTGTTTGTGCAGTTCATTTAAAAATGTAATGTATATATAAAATGTAATATATATATAATGTAATATATATATATAATATATAAAATAAGAGAGTTATCTATAATAGTTAAGCTTGTAGTCATGTTAGATTTTTCTGGATGTATAGAAATGTATTTCAATGAGATAGGTGTTCTTCAAACCTTTCAAAGGCCTACAAAATATGGCATTTAAATATTTTAAGAACTTAGGACTTTTTATAACAGTGAGACATTTCTGCTTCTGGCAGCATCAATAACTTCAAGAGGAAGATGGGCATCGAAGAGGCTCCTTATGGAGTTGTTTAATCATTTGGGCAAAAAAAAACTGCTTTTGCCTGGACTGCATGATAAACTGGACATGCAGGACCCACAGAGAAATGACTGTTGAAGTTTCCTAAATAAGGTAAGATTATCCTTTGGGGTTCCTGCTACATGAAAGACATTCTGCAGGACACAGAAAAAAGTGACCAACAAACTGCCAATATAGGTGGCATATCTTTTAAATATTCTCCTTTGTGGAAAAGACTGTTAGATACTATGGGCATGTAGGCTGAAGACAGATGCTCCAACAGTACAAAGTAACTTTGGATGACTGTCCAGGCAGTGAGATGTCTCTATCATTTCTAGAATTTTGAAAGTTGCTTACAATGCACTTCCTGTTAACTTAAGTAATATTATATCCTTCTGGAGTTTTTGATGGAGTTAAAGGATATATAGTTATTAATGTAATTTTTCTTAGTTATAATAAATGATAAAGTAGATTCAAATATTGTAACTATAATTCTTGTTTGATAACTAATTTGTTATGTACAATTTTACTATGTTAAAGTTAAAACCTTCTTTTTTATTTAAACAGAAAAGGGGAGGTGATGTGGGATTTCCTTCTGTATTCTGTCAATATGATTGGCTAATTAATAAAGAAAACTGGCTTGGACTGATAGGGTGGAACAGAGCTAGATGGGGAAAACTAAACTGAATGCTGGAAGGAAGAAGGGCGGAGTCAGGGAAAGCCATAAAGCCCTGAACGGACACAGACATGCTAAAACTTTGCTGGTAAACCACAACCTAGTGGTAATGCACAGATTAATGGAGATGGGTTAAATTAATATGTGAGAGTTAGCCAATATAAAGCTAGACTGAATGGGCCAAATAGTGATTTAATTAATACAGTTTCTGTGTGACTATTTAGGGGTTAAGTGGCCAAGAACCAACAAGCAGCCTCTTTACTACAACAACAACAACAACAACAACAACAACAAAAAACAGCTCAAGAGCAGTTCCTTAGAAACCTGAGTATGGTGTGGCCAAGGGTGCATGCGTAGGACAGGACTGACTGTGACAAGACAGGGTTAATAGTCCTTGTTTTGTTAAGGGCAAACACTGTTTCCTCTTCTTTCTTTCAGGTGTTTCTCAAAGCAACCACTGGGTGCTTCTCTTATAGATGCTATTTCTTTTTTCTTAATTGACTTTATCGATCTATAATTTTTTCTCATCTCCCCTCTCTTCTTCTCCCCTCCCCACCAATCCTCCCCCATGGTCTCCATGCTCACAATTTACTCAGGAGACCTTGTCTTTTTCTACTTCCCATGTAGATTAGACCCAAGTAGGTCTCTCTTAGGGTCCTCATTGTTGTCCATTCTCTGGGATTACAATTTGTAGGCTCATTTTCTTTGCTTTACATTTGAAAACCATTTATGAGTGAGTACATATGATAATTGTATTTCTGTATCTGGGTTACTTCACTCAATATGATGTTTTCTAGCCCCATCCATTTGCTTTCAAATTTCAAGATGTCATTATTTTTTTTTTCTGCTGTGCAGTACTCTATTGTATGCACATTGTACTACATTTTCCTTATCCATTCTTCCGTTGAGGGTCATTTAGCTTGTTTCTAGATTCTGGCTATGACAAACAATGCTGTTACGAACATAGTTGAGCACATGTCCTTGTGTTACAATTGAGCATCCGCTGGGTATATACCCAAAAGTAGTATTGCTGGGTCTTAAGGAAAGTTGTTTCCTATATTTCTGAGAAATCACCATACTGATATCCAAAGGAACTGTACCAGCTTGCACTCCCATTATCAGGAGTGTAAGGCTGTTGGGAAAAATGTAGCTGTAGAGGTTTGAACAGAATAAGAACAGGATGTATTGATGCTCACAAGTGGGCCAAATTTTGTGAATAGAAGAATCAGAAATGACTCATGGCTGCTGTAAACAATGTATAAGGCAAGATGCCCTGTAAATATGTTTCTCTGGGGACACGGTGATTGTATCTTAACTCTAGTGTATTATGTGTGCCAACAAGAGTTCACTTTGAGTCCTACTGCGGCAATGGCTTGGGCAGCTGCACAAACAGGATAAAGAGCCCCACTCAAGCTTCAATCCAGAAAATTCAATGCTTTCCAGAAAGGTCTGGGGGCAACACCAGTGGTGTGGAACTACACTTCTGTTGACAACACTTATTCTAGAAGGTAATAACTAAGGCTCTTCCAAGGATTTGTGCAGACTTTCAGGGCTTTTTAAGTTTAGAGGCTGTGAAGGGAGGTATGTGATTATTGTACATTGCTTATGGTACACATCTTCCTAACAGTAAGTGTGGCCCAACACTTTTGTAGACAACATCATGTAGCAATGTCAAAAAAATTTCAACAAGACCAGGAGTACTGTGTCATGCTGACACAATTTGCTCTTCTAGAACTCTGAGAATCCCTAGTCATATTTATTGGTTAGAATAAGTGGTTATGTGGATAACTCAGTAACAATGGTTTTGTGGCTTGCTGAGGCTCAGGCTTGTTTGGAATTAGTAGAATGCTACTAATCTGTCAAAAGATATCATGCAGTGACTAAAGCTTCATTTCATGGCATTTTCTGTAGTGTTATATAAATTCTCAGAGATGGAAGAAGCAGAAATTATCCCATCTGCCCACACTTGAGATGTGTGGGAGCTAATGAAAGGACACACATATCTATTAGAGGATTCAGAAATAAGCCATAGAAAACATGGTCATATTATAGAATGTGTCCTGGGATTACATTGGTTTTTTTATTTGTCATTTTACAAATGTAGCCTTATCACAGAGAAAATTTTTGAAGTAGAGATGATGTTTTCATGTTGCATAGAAAGAAAACCACCGTGGGAACTCAACTTTATTGTCCACAAAATCAAAGCAATAAAATTTAGAAAGTGTTTTCTTTTCTTGAGTTGTTAAAATTCATAACTTCCAAAAAAGCACATTTTTTTTAATTTTTCTTCTTTCGGAGTTCACCAAGTAAGACAGACTGTGCTGGGCCATTACCATTCTCATCAGTTTAGATTTATCTGATGCATACACCCAAGTGAACATCTGGACAGTTAGTGAGTACATTTCATTTGAAGGTCCTTGTAGCATGTCCCTCCATATGTAGAACACCCTTTCGAAAAACAATGTAAGTAGGAAGATAACATAAAGCTTAACAGAAATATTTTTTAAAATAAAAATTGCTAGAAACAGAATTATTGAGAAATTTTATTACATATAGTAAATGTATAAGTAGGATCATAAAGCACCCCAAGGATATAAAATGTGCTGACGATTTCGGCTTTATCTTGCATCCAGGAAGACAGTGAACTTGAACCCATTCGTGACTTCCAAGGCAACTAGCTGTAACCTCAGTGTCTAGTGCTTCTCAGGCCCCAGAGGATATTTTTCAGCCTCGATAAGTATTTCATAGAGACGTTCGAGCCAGGTGCTTTATGTAGTAGGATTGGTGATTCAGTGTGTGGCATTTAACAGTGTGAGTCAGAATTAAATGGATGTCTCACTGTTATAGTTGGGGAGCTAATGGAAGGGCCACCTCTCAGATGAGTCATTGAACACAGATCCTGCTCCAGGCTACTTACTAAAGCTTGTGCAATCATTTTTCCAAGCAGCTAAGATGATAACCTTGATGTTCTGCCCTTTCTGAGTTCAGATGATCAAGCTGCTCATCTCTGTGTCCCCCAAAATAGATCTGAGCTAAAACCACCCTTTGCCATCATTCATTGTCCCTTCCTGCTTTTGTGTTGTGCCTCTATTCATTTCATGCAAAAAAAAAAATGCAATTACAGTACTTTAACTCTTAATGCACTCTGTCATGGGTAAACTGCCTTTGTATTTATAACCCCACTTTGCTCCAAAAATATTTGAGGAAGCTTATAAAAGACACATGCATGCTACAACTATCCAAGCAAGGACAAATGAATGTGATTATAAGCTATGTTAGGTTAAGAATGAATTTATAGGCTAAAGATAGCTCTTGAAACTGAATCTCTTTGAACTTCCTGATGTATCCCTTTGCTTGCTTTTTAAAGGTCAGTGTGTGGTTTAGTATTTTCCATGCTAGAATATAAACTGATGAAGAGGGCTAGCACCATTATCGAATATAATTTATCAACTAGTTTAAAAGTTTGTTATTATTACTATTATGATAATGATGCTGATTATCATTGTTATTTGGCTGTTAATCAGAGTGGAAAATGAGAGCAGGTAAGCAGGGTAAGTAATCAAAGAACAGAAAAACAGCCATTTATCTTTGTTCTCAACTAGGTCACTGGTCAGCAGGGTGAAATGAGTCATACACTTGAGTGGTCTCTTTCCACAGAAACGTAAGAGAACTAAAGTCAATTAAATTAGTAGTGTTCTGAGTGTGGGAAAATATAGCTCTTGGTACATCTATGACATGATACTTCTCTGAGGAATTGTTAAAGAGAGGTAGGAAGTAAGTTTTTAGCAGGCTATTCCATGGCCATCCCAAGACAGCATTCTCAGAGGAAGCCTCTGTGAGAAGAGTACCCAAAGACATGTTCTATATGCCACAACTGGTGTCTTGTTAACTTCTTTACAGATGGATTCTCATATAAGCTTATAATTAAAGAAGAAAAAGAATAGGGCAGAGGTGTAGGCCGGTTGGCAGAGTTCTTGCCTAGAATGCGCAAAACCTGTTCATAAAACTGGCCATGGTGATATGTGTCTTTAATCTCAGCACTTGGAGATGGAGACAGAAGTTTAAAGACACTGTTGGCTATGTAGCGAATTTGAAGCAAGCTGATTATATGAAACCATATATATATATATATATATATATATATATATATATATATATATATTCAAAGAAAGAAGACAGACAGACAGACAGAAAGGGAAAAGTAAAAAAGTAAAAGGAAGAAAGCACTGAATAAATTTAGAAACTGAGAAGAAAGAAGTAGTGAGAATAATTGGCTGATTTTATGGCCTCTTAAGTAAGAAATTTGGAATTCAATGTAGGACCTTAATCTCAGGCCTCTTTCAATTGATTTCATTATTTGAGTTTCATACCTGTATAGAATGTATTTTGTTACTCTTTTCCACACACCTCTTATCTGTTTTCCATCTCTACCACACATGCAGACACAGACAGGCAGGCAGGTAGATCCTCCCCTCCACACGCACACACACACACACACACACACACACACACACACACACACACACACACACACGGAGCCCCATCTCTCTCAACCATGTTCCTAGAGCTATGATTTTGGTTTTATTTTGTGAGTCATTTAATTTAACCAGGCAATCAGCAGCTTAGTTTGCAGCTACCCTTTGTAGCTTAGGATGGTCATCGTGCTGATACAATTGGATACAGTAATTTCTCTTCTCCCTAAATCTTCCAGTAGTAAATAGCTCTACAGTTATGCATAGGGTCCTCTGAGTCGCTCCTGTGCACATGTTGGATTGTTGATAGGCTCATTCTTACGCCGACACAGCGCGATTACTAGCAGCAGCTGTGAGTTCATGATTTTAAAGGCTGTGTCTTGCCAATGAGATGGCAGTTCATTTTGGAGCTCTTCTCCCTGTCATCTAGCCCTTAAATTGCTTCTGATGGCTCTTGTGTAGTATCCCTTTAACTTTAGAAGGAGTGATGTAAATGTCTTGCTAGCCATTACTTATTCTCAGCACCCTGCAAAGCCATGAGTCTCTTTATTTACTGCTCTTCACTGGAAACAGAGGCTTCTCTGAATAAGGCAAGGAGCAGCATTTGTCTATGGGTATAAAGATAAATATTTAGAAGGCAGTTTGATAGTGTATTTGATAGTATGTTAATTCAGTCTATGATACCATACCATGGATTTTTGACTAGGTTTACAGAACTAGACTGATCCCCTCCTTGTAGTGAGTCTCAAATCAAGTTGAAGAGCAACTGATGATTCCCGTAACAGTAGTGACACTGTTGCACAAGTGGATGTACCTTGTCTGGCAGGATGGTCTTGTAGATCATAGGATTCATAGTTATCTCAGGCTACTGATGCCCATTTCCTCCTATCAGTCTGCATAGCACCTTCTGGAGGTATGAAAACTAGCTATCAGGGAGGAAGCTTCAAACTTCAGTTGCAGCTTCATTTCTTAATCTTCTGAATAGTGTATGTGGATTCTTCAACAGTAGGGTCTTAGCATATAGTTCTGGTGGATAACCAAAGAATAGCATGAGTCTGTATTTTGGGGGAGGCTCCACAGGCTTGTCAACAAAAAAAAATCACAAGGAAGTGTGGTATTTTGAATAAAAAATGTCACCTATTGAATCATGTATTGGAATTCATGGTATCTTTTTTCTTGTTAAATTCTTCTCATTTTAATTGTTTGAATAGGGATGTGCTATACACTTCTTCCCACTCCCCTTTCCCACTTCCCTCTCTCTTTTGCCCTCTCTCTGTAACTATAGAAACTCTAAATTAAATGTACACTGTTAGAAATTCAAAGTTAGGATTCACATATGAACGTGGACATGCATTGCTTAAATTTTTTTCTTTCATCCATTTATCAACAAATTTCATTTTTCTTTACAATTGAGTAAAATTCTTTTGTATATTTGTACCATATTTTCATTCCTTTCACCAGTAAATAGGCATTTAAGTTGATCCCATTGTCTAGCTATTATATGTAGATTAATAATAAGCATGGATGAGCAAGTTTCTCTGTAGTAGGATATAGAGTTACCCAAATAAAAACTAAGGAATGGTATAGTTGGGTCATATCATAGTCCTAGTTTTTCTTAAAATAACCTTTTTTTTCATTTTACATATCAATCCCAGATCCCCCTGCTTCCCCTTCTTCCACTCCCTCACCTTCCCACCTCTTCACCCCTGATCCACTTCTCCTAGAGGGTAACACTTCCCATGGGGAGTCCACAAAGTCTGCTATATCACTTTGAGGCAGAGCCAAGGCCCTCCCACCTATATCTAGGCTGAGCAAGGTATCCATCCAAAGAGAGTGGGTTCCACAAAGCTAGTTCAAGCACTAGGGATAAATTCTGGTCTCACTGCCAGGGACCTCACAGACTGCCGACGCCACACACTGTCATATTTAGAAGGCCTAGTTTGATCCTATGCAGGTTCCCCAGCTGTCAGTACAGAGTCAATGAGCTCCCACTAGTTCAGGTCAGCTATTTCTGTGGATTTCCCCATCATGGTCTTGACCCCTTTGCTCATATTAACACTTCTTCTTCTCTTGGACTGGTCTCCAGAAGCTTGGTCCAGTGCTATCTGTGGATCTCTGCATCTGCTTCCATCAGTTGCTGAATGAAGGTTCTATGATGACAATTAAAATAGTTCAGGCACTTGTTCCACTATTGCTTAGGGTTTTAGCTGGGGTCATCCTTGTGGGTTCCTTGGTATATTCCTAATGCCAGGTTTCTCACTAGCCTCATAATGGCTCCTTCAATCAAGGTATCTCTTTCTTTGCTCTGTCTCTCCCCATTCTTGACTATCCTATTCACTTATGTTTTCCATCCCTTCTCTATCTCTCTTCTTCCCTTTCTCTTCTCTCCCACTCCCAATTTTTCAGGAGATCTTGTCTACTTCTTCTTCTCGGAGGAGGGGGGATCCTTATATATATCTCTTAGGGTTCTTCTTGTTACCTAGCTTCTCTGGAGTTGTGGACTATAGGCTGGCTATCCTTTGCTTTATGTCTAATATCCACTTATGAGTGGGTACAAAAAGAAGCAGACTCACCCAGAAGAAGTAGACAACAGGAAATAATCAAATTGAGAGCTGAAATAAATAAAATAGAAACAAAGAGAGCAATACAAAGAGCTAATGAAACAAAGAGTTAATTCTTCAAGAAAATCAACAAGTTAGACAAACCTTTATTCAAACTAACCAAAAGACACAGAGAGAATTGTTTTTGTTTTTCTGAGTCTAGGTTACCTCACTCAACATGTTTTTTTTTCTAATTCTATCCTTTTTCTTGCAATGTTCAAGATATCATTGCTTTTAACTGTTGAGTCGTACTCCATCATGTAAATGTACCGCATTTTCTTTATCCATTATTTGTTTGAGGGAGATCTATATTCTTTCTAGGTTCTGGCTATTACAAATAATGCTATAAACACAGCTGAGCAAATGTCCTTGTGGTATGAGTATATATCTTTTGGATACATGCCTAAGAGTGATATTGCTGGGTCTGGAGGTAGATTGAGTCCCAATTTTCTGAGAAACTGCCATACTGAGTTTCAAAGTGGTTGTACAAGTTTGCACAATCACTAGCTGTGGAGGAGTGTTCCCCTTACTCTACATCCTTCCTAGAATAAGCTATCATTGGTGTTTTTTATCTTAGCCATTCTGACTGGTGTAAGATGGTATCTCAGAGACATTTTGATTCGCATTTCCCTGATAGCTAACGAAGTTGAACAGTTCTTTAAGTGTCTTTCAGCCCTTTGAGATTCTTCTGTTGAGAATTCTCTGTTTAGATCAATGCCCATTTTTATTGAATTATTTAGTATTTTGATGCCTACTTTCTTGAGTTCTTTATATATTCTGGAGGTCAATCCTCTGTATGATGTGGGGTTGGTAAAGACCTTTTCCCATTTTGTAGGCTGTTTTGTTGACTGTGTTCTTTGCCTTACAGAAGCTTCTCAATTTCATTTATTAATTGTTGCTCTCAAGGTCTGTGCTACTGGTGTTGTACTAACAAGCCAATGTATTCAAGGCTACTTTCCACTTTCTCTTCTATGAGGTTCAGTGTGGCTAGATTTATGCTGAGGTCTTTGCACTTGAGCTTTGTGCATGGAGATAGATAGATAGATAGATAGATAGATAGATAGATAGATAGATAGATAGAGCTTGAAGTCAGGGATAGTGATGCCTCCAGAAGTTCATGTCTTGTACAGGAGTGTTTTGGCTATCCTGGGTTTTCAGTTTTTCCATATGAATTTGAATATTATTCTTTCAAGGTCTATGAAGAATTGTGTTGGGATTTTGATGGAGATTGCATTGAATCTGTAGATTGATTTTGGTAAGATTGCCATTTTTATTATGTTGATGCTACCTATCCAAAACCATGGGAGGGCTTTCCATTTTCTGATATCTTCAAAAACTTAAAGTTCTTTTTGTACAGGTCTTTTAATTCTTTGGGTTAGTGTTACCCCAATAGCCACAAATAACTTGAAATATCCTGAATTGTCAGAGTAATATTATTTTGATGTCTGTAATGTCCATTTGGCCTATTGTTTTTTATTTAGTTCTGATGCTTTATTGTTTATTCATGTTTCGATACCCTTCCCATTTGTGAAATTTGGTATTACATTTGTCTACTATTACTGTGTTAGAGTTAATCTGTGACTTAATGTCTACCAGTGTTTATTTTATAAAACTGGTTCACAGAAATTTATTGTATATGTATTGAAAATTTAATATCCTCTTAATAAATTGTTCCCTTGGCCAGGATGGGATAATCTTCTTTATCTCTTTTGACTGAAGTCTATTTTATAAGATAGTTGAATTGAGACTTGCTTGTTTTCTGGTCTCATTTGTTTGGTTAAGGCAGTTTCTATACTTGAAGGTGAGATGTGTTTCTTGTAGACACTCAAATATAGATCCTGCTTCCCTATACAACTGACTGTTTCTTTGTATTAAATGAAGTGAAACATGCTTCTGGCAATGCTGAAGTATGTATGGACATCCTGTTTATATTGGGTTTCATGGTCTGAGTTGATTAGGATAGTAACAATTATAATATTTGAAAGATGTGTATTTATTGCCATTTTTTGATATCATGCTGTTTGTTTTTATAGCACTACTTCATAAATCATTATACTGTCATTATTTATTCTTTCCCTTAATGCCTCTTGGGTATCATCACTTTTTTTCAGTCCAAAGTAATCCTTCTAGTATTCTTTGTAGGACTAATTTGGTAGTCATAAGTTTCTGTAGACTGTTTTCCCCCATTGGGTGTTTTTTCTTTCTCCTTCAATTATAGTTTACTAAATAAGCTAGTCTGGGTTCACATCTGTGTTCTTCATAACTTGAAGTACATTGCTCCAAGCTCTTCTTGTTTTTAAAGCTTTTATTGAGAAACAAACTGTTCTTCTGATGGGTCTGCTTTTGTATGTGACACTTGCTTTTTCTCTTAGGGCTTTCAATATCCTACTTTAGGGTTTTTGCTAAAATATATTACAGGAAGTTCTATTTTGTTTCTGTCCATTTATTGTTCTGTGTGCCTGTTCAAGGATTTGTACAGTTTGTTTCTATGATTTTATTGAAGGTACATTCTATGTCTTTGATGTGGAATTCTTTCCCTTCTATTCCTATAGTTCAAAGATTTTCTATTTTCATTTATCCTGGAGTTCTGCATAATCTGTTCATCAATGTATTGCATTTATTATTTGCTTTTATTTTTGTTATTTACAAGTACTATTAAACATGGTCTCATTCTTCTTCCATGTCTTCAGGTCCTGATTCTCTCTTTTATGTGATTCATTATGGTGGTGAGGCTTTCCACACAGTTTATTTTTCTTTTTTTCTTTAGATGTATTGAAAATTTCATTTCCATTTTCATTCTAGTTTGGGTTTTCTTAAGTATTTCTATGTCTTTAGTGAATTATTTTCATGTCCTGAATTGTTGTCACTATTTTATTCATCAGCTCATGTGAGTTTTCTTGAATTCAACCAGAAGTTATGTGCTTTCCTTTTTAAATTCATTCGGGTGTTTGTTCATGTTCTCTTTAAATTCTTTGACCTCTTTTAACATGCTTAGGATTTTTTCTTGTGAAATATGCTTCTTGAGTTTCTTGTAAAGTGTTTTCAATGTGAAAAGTTTGGTGATCTTTGTGGGGTCATATTTTTTTTTTTATTTTTCATACTGCCTGTGTTTTTGTAATGAGACTTGGACATCTGGGGTTAGGTTGTTGGTGTGTCTTTTGATATGAGATTTTAGTCCTCTAAACCAGAGTCCTGAGGTGGGATGTTGATGAGATTCCATTCTGTATGCTGTGAATACTATTGCTTAATAAAGAAACTGCTCTGAGCCTATAGCAGAGCAGGACAGGGAAAACTAAATAGAATGCTGGGAGAAAGAAGGTGGAGTAAGATAGACACCATGTAGCTCTGCTGGAGACAGATGCTGGAACTTTACCCAATAAGCCTCGTGGCGATACTGGAATTAGTGGAGTTGGGTTAAATTAATATGTAAGAGCTAACCAGTAAGAAGTTAGAGCTAATAGGCCAAGCAGTGATTTAATTAATACAATTTCTGTGTGTAATTATTTTGGATGTGAGCAGCCAGAACAGGCAAGTGGCCTCCTACTACAGGGTGTAAGGATAGTCAGTTTGGGAAAGTCATGAGGCCATGGAGCTGAGGAGAGGAACTTCCAGGGGCTACTGAGAAGAATGAATATTCTATACTGTCAGAGTAGACTGTTTCTCAGCTGTCCACAAGATCCATTTGGTATATGGTTTTATTTAATTTTGATATTTTACTGTTGAGCTATTGTCTGGCTGATTTTCCCATCAATGGAAGTTGTTATTGATGTTGCCTATTATTACTGTGTTGAAGTGATTCCATAGAGTATATTACTGTAAAAGTGCCGAGAAACAGTGATGAAGAAGACAGGTTGGCTGGGTAGCCTGAGGAAGTCCCGAGGGTGTAGAGATGAAAGGAGCAGATCTCCTATCATGGGCTGTGTGCTAAAGCATGTTTCAAATGCGGGTTGTTGGTGATCAATTTGGGAGGGTCCCCAGAGGATGGGGCCAGGAGAAAGCATTCTCGAAATTTGTCTGTCCATGTGGTCTGAGTGTCCCAATAGAGTCTGAGGTAGGAAGAACAGAGCATAGGTTGAGTCTGAATAGGCTCTCTTTTACAGGGTGGACTGCATGGGCTGGGTTCCATACAGAGCGTACAGTGCCTTGGAATGCCGTATCAGTAGCTTGAGGTAACCAGGAATGGTTGGTGGGTGATGTGGGATGCTCTTCTGTATATGTGTTGCATTTATTGGTTAATTAATAAAGTTGTTCAGCTTGTGACAGGGAAGAGTATAGCCAGGCTGGAAAAAATATATAGAGGAAGTAGGAAGAGTCAGAGAGATGCCATGTAGCTGCCAAAGGAGCCAGATGCTGGTACCTTACTTGGTAAGCAACAACCTTGTGAAGATACACAGAATAATATAAATGGACTAATTTAAGATGTAAGAGTTAGTTAATAAGAAGTTTGAGCTAATAGGCCAAACAGTATTGTAATTAATTTAGCTTCTAAGTGATTATTCTGGTCAGGGCAGCCAGGAATGAAATAACAGTCTCCTTTTACATGTGGGCACCCTAAGGATGAGGAAAAAGTAAAATCTTTCCAGGAGGCAGGTCAACAAAGGTCCTAGGAGAGGTTTGTAGAGAGCTAGATGGCCCAGGGATAATGAAGGAACTTGACTTACTGAGAGGAAGGTGTGGAAGAGCAGGATACGGTTGAATGGACTGTATATAAGGAAGAAATGTAGCCTATAATGCAGTGAGGTCAGCTTTAGGAACTAAGGAAGTCATAGAACTGAGTTGGGTCCACTTTTATTTTTTCTTAAAGTTAATTATCATAACTGAGATTGTTGGGTTTCAGAGAGTTTTAATCGCATTTATTTCTCTCTTGTTTTATGAAGCATTTTTCTTTAAAAACAGACCAAAAAGTTGAACAGATATATATTAATTAAGCTTATTACTATAAATGCTGAATGGAAGAAGTCAGAAATATATAAGCACAAAGAATTTCCATCATTTCCCCATGGTAGTTAGATATGTCCCTCCTGAAAGATCATTTGAATCTACAAAGGAGCCCAAATCAGATTTGTTGCTTCATGTCCCTGCTATATTAGGGACACAGAGAAACACAGATGTCTCCACGCCCATCTCTGGCATCTCAGCTAAGCTTAAGTCAAGTGTGCATTCTGTGTGGAAGAAAAAGTTTTAGACCCTATGGATTCTTAAGGAATCAAAACCCCAAATAAGCAAAGGCAGGGGCTGTACCATTGGCACTCTTACAGATCAATCCCAGTAAGTCAAACTTCTGTGGGATAAGAGGAGAGATGAATGCCTACAGCTGTACTTCCCTATACACACCCTTGCCTTGGCTCCTCAGGTAGAGCTAGGATTGACAAATATGAGAATAGAAAAAGGACTCCCAAAATGTAGTCCTAACTATTTATAGTTATTTGCTCATTGTACAGTAGAAGTTCTATCGATATTCAGTGAATGGTTACTAAAGAATATGTATTGGTTATGTTTCATCCACAAGTGAAACTCTCCATATTTAACCCCCTGCCAGAAGAATTACAGGGAAGGATTTATTCTTTTTAATTTTGACCTGGAATTCTATCATCCAAACCCCAATTTTTGTAGGACTTTCAGGCCTTGACTAAGCTGGAAATTGTCATAATATTAAATGGGTTATATTACACCAAAGATAGATAAAGATTGGGAACTTGTGAAAAGAAGATAGAAGGAAGTGGTAGAAGGGTAAGGAAAAGAAGGGACATAATTTGTGTTAGAAGATACAAACTCCTTTCCTCACACATACTGACCAGTCGTTCAGTGAGGTCTCAAAAGTCATGCTGCTTAGTTTTTATCAACTTGCCACAAACTAGGGTCAGTGGAGAAACTGCTATCATAAGATTGTGCTGCAAGCAAGACTGTGAAGAGTTTTTATGATTGATGATGGAAATGAGTGGGTCCATTGTAGTGTAGATGGTGCCATTTCTACTTAGGTGGTCTTTAATTGTATGGAAAGTAAGCAAGTCACTAAGCAGCTTTCCTCCATGGTTCTGGTTCAACTCCTGCCACCAGGTTCCTACTCTCTCTTGAGTCCTGTCTTGAATTTCCTCAAAGATAGATTATAACACGTAAGGTAAAATAAACCATTAGCATTCTAAATTGCTTTTGGTAATGGTATTTATTAAAACAGAAAGCAAGATAGACAGCAGCTATGAGTAAAACTGTATTATAGAGGGATTCTGAATGCTTAAAGCAAGATCCCTTTTCGTAGATAAACAAAGACTCTATAGATTCTTCCAATGCTGAATTTTCCAAGAGGAGTTGTTAATATAACTACCTTACACAGAAGTTGGTTATTACTCAGTGTCCCAGATAATACAGCTTTCCTTCAAAAATAAAATAATAAGTCAGCAAAGTTGCTAGAATTTACATTCTAAAATGTGGCATTTTAATCCTTGAAGCATGAATAGAAATGGAATAATACTCAAACTTTTTATCAATTTTCACAAGTTATAATGGATATTCCAATTATTTTGTGTAAATTACATTACCAATTCTAAAAGTTGCATAAATTTTTACATTTCTGGAAGCAAAAGTGTTATAATTTGACTTGCAAATATGTTTAGCAAATAAAACAAGCTTCAGAAGTTGACAGAAAATGGGTATAGCATGTATACAAATATAAAGCATTATTTAACATACTAGGATAGTTAAGTCCTCAGTGAAGGTGAGAGATTTATGCATGCAAGAAAAATACCACTTTAGCTCCTTTTGTTTGCAAACTCTGAAGCTTCACAAACTTTTTCCTCTCCATTTATATTGTTGCCAGCTTCAAATGCCTTCATGCATCCATCCTTCATTATGACCTCCATGTTTGCCCTGCTATTCAAACTCAATCCCATCTTGACATTTTAAAATACTCCGCTACAGTGCCTTTAAGGTGGCTTTGTGAGTCAAAGGCTTGCTGGAATCTGACAACTCAAGTTCCATCCCCAAACCAATGTTAAGATAGAAGGAATAAACTAACTCTAAATGTTGTCTTCCGATCCCCACACCCCACATTCATCATTTTTGTACACACAATAATAAGCATGTATTTACTCCCATACAATAATCTACATTGCCCTTGCCCCAACTGAGTAATAAAGACTAAATATGCTGTTAAATATTGTGTTTTCTGAGTCATTATATTATTTAGAATCTGCTTTTAATGGCCTCTGTATGTGATGCTTTGCTTGAAAGACTACACTTTCAACATATTCTCTTTATCCAGAACTTGGCAGATCTCTCAGTCTTGTATGTGGCTATTGTTGTTGCAGAGGAGTTTTATTTTCTTGACTAATAAGCACTTATGTTTTCTGGTGGTTACTTAGGGAAGTCATCTTTTATTCTTGAAATTCATCAGTAAGGTAAGGGGGTTTTAGTGTCGAGTGTTCATCATTATTTGTGCCTGGATTTGAACACATTCTTTTATTTTTAGTTATTTTGTCCTCCATCTCAGAGAAATTTTCTGGATTTATGTTCTTTTTTATGTTTTGGGATTTGTAGTTAACCTTTGTTCATTAGGCAAGATAATTATCCTAAGTCAGCTTATCTTAAAGAGTCCCCATTTTCTCATTCCCTTGTTCCCACTTTTCTTCTTTCCTTCATCTTCCCTTCCTCCATTTTTTCTTTTCCTTCTTCTCTTGGTATGTTTTCTTCATTCTCTGTATTTGCTTTGAATGAAATAAAGAACTTAGAGTAGCAACTTTATTTTTAGATATGTATTTTTCCTTTCCACAACTAATTGATGTGTTCCAGACTTCAATTTGGCTTAATGTTGAAACTCTGATTTTATATCCTTTCATTTTTTCTTTTGTTTATACATGTATTTTCTTGACTTCTACTGTGGTATATTTATACATGTGAAGATACAGTTGCTGTGAATGGTGTAATAAAAAGTTGAAGGGGCAATAGCTAGGCAGGAGAGGTAGGTGAGACATCCAGGCAGGGGAGAACGTTGGGAGGAAGAAAGGCAGAGTTACTAGAAGATGTAGAGGAAACAGGATGGGCAGTAGGGTAAAGGTAGCAGAGCCACATAAAAGAATTTAGATTATAAGACAGGGGGTAATTTAAGTTATAGGAATAAGACTAAGCTAAGGATGAACTTTCAGAATTAAAATTGACTCTCTATGTCATTATTTGTGAGCTAGCAGTCCAAAGAAAAATCTCTCCACATACTTGTGTCTGTTTTCCATTAAATTTTGCTCATCAGCTACCCCTGTAATGTGATTAAACTATTGGTATTCAGATTCTTTCAATTTTGTTCATACTGAATGTCCCAACTTGGAATATTTTAAAGTTATGATGTCAGAAAAATGCACTTAGCAAATTATCAGACTCAGAATTTTGGTCTTTGTCTTGGCAAGCCTCGTGTGATATGGTGGGCTGAACTGGTACTTAGGAGTCAGTGTCAATCAGCTGTATCTTCCAGTTGCCTCCTTGTATGAGAGTGAATCAAGACTGGTCTATCAGATTATAGTATTGTTAAGCTATGGTTTCTGGTTTTTTAGATGTACTCAATGTAGTTTCAACTCAAGAAATGATCAACTCAAGGTGGTTTTATTGAGATATAGTCCAACTGTGATAGAGGAGCTTGCCGTGACTTATTTGATACAACTGATCTCACTAATTTTCTTCATCAAATGCTTTGAGTCTTTCTTTGATTCATTTTCTGTTTTGGTAAATGTCAGTTAGTGTTCCTTCTCCCTAGGCAGCAGATAGAATGTGGGGAACAAAAGAGAGCAAAGATGAGGTGTTTTGAACACCTCACATCATGGTTTCCTATAAAGTCTAAGGCTTGCCCATCATTCTTGTGTAGTTGTCTACTCATGGTGAAGCCCTGTGTACTGAACTGCCTCAATTATAGAATTTCATTGATCACATTTTCCCTCCCTGTCTCTTTCCCCAGAATTTCCCAGCTACTAAAAGAATAAAAGTACAAGGAGGCAATTTTAATTTGCCCCTTCAAAGTTTGTTCCTGTTAGTTAGTGGTCACCAGTATATTGTTGACAGCACTATTGTACCTAGAGTGCTGAAAAATTATTAGAAGCCAAGTAAGTTGCCTAACTGCTTTGTTTTATTCTAGAATCTTCTGTGAGTTCATCTTGACTTCTTTACTTGTGGATGATTATTACTTTCAGTTGCACATCTTTTTTACTTTGATTGTTATTGATACTGACTTATTTTCTTTTTAAAAAATTGGTCATGTGTGAATACAGAATGGAAAGTGGAAATCATGTAATATGGTATCTCTTACATCGCCTTCTTTGCTCAAAATTCTAGCAGTTGAATTTTATTTATTATCCAGAAACTTATCTAAAGAAGTATTTGTGTTTAAATTTTTACTTGGAACTACCATTAGACAAGTCCTATAATTTATCGCCTGTTGAATAAAGTGGCTTTTCTTATTATTCCCTTCTACACTTGTGTTCCAGCTTTTAATATAAACTACATTTTAAAATTCAAGGCATATTGCACAACTCTAAGTTCAGATTGACCACATGGTCTATTGTTTTGCCAATTTGTTCATAGACTCCCATTTTTTTGCTTTAAAAGTTATACACACATATATGTGTGTATATATATATATATATATATATATATATATTTGCTGCTGTCATATGCTGATTTCAGATTTCCTATTGTGCTTGATGTTCTCATTATATTGTATTCACTGAAATCATGAAAATTAGAATGTTGCATAAAGACAGGAGGTGGCAAAAATAATTACCTAAAAAATGAAATGAAAGGCCAGTGTGGGTGAAGGGCTAACTGTGGAAAGACCTTACATATAAGACCTTACATATAAGAGAAAAGGTGAGGCTTGAATCAAGAAGAAAAAACAAGCAAAATTAATGCCTGAAAGTTTATTTGTAATACTAGGAATAAAAACAAAGGGAAGCAGGGCTTTTCCACTGAGTGGTTCTGAAGAAATGCCAAGATGGCATGATTTTCATTCCTCAGTCCTTGCCTCTGGGTGGGTGCACAAGCCCCTGTGATGTCCACCAGCTCTCTGTCGCAGACACATGGGCAAACTCTCCTGAAGTATCTCCATTTCTGCTTTCAACAAGCATCACTGAAGACCATGAGGAAGGGGTAGAGAAGACACCTAGGTCGTGAACAGTCTTCAATAGGGGGGCAAAAGTGATGGGACTGTGGCCTCTCCGTTGCTTGTGTTTTCCCAGTACTTTTTCCTGATTTGTAGATGGCTTAACAGAATTGGAGAGATGGCTTAGCTGCTAAAGATTAGGCTCACTACCAAAAATATAAGATGGCTCAACAGAAGTCACATTTTTCCTGTGACATACTGATTGTATTTTCTATTGAGTCTTGTAGCTCTTGTTCTTGAGAGGGGGAACATCCCCTAAGAAAGTGCAAAGTTTTCCTGAGTGAACAGTAGGAGGACTCACGGCCTTCTTTCTCAGCAGTGGCTTTGCCATCCCAGGGGCTCCTGGGTAGGGGGTGAATCAAGCTATGTCGGTGCTGGCTGGGTGCAAATTGCCTTCATTTGAAGTTGTCTGCTTTGTACTGTTACCTGCCTACAGCAAAACAGGGCCCCTCCAGTAGAGAAGTCTCTTTAACCAAATATCAAACAAATTAACCTTTTAGTGCGTTCCTCGCAGCCGTGAAGAGAAGGAGCACCCCAGTGACATCACTAATGGCAAAGGTTAGCCTAAAAGTAAAATGAAATCATCCGGCCAGGCAGGCCCTGCGGGAGAATCAAGGCTTGTAATTAGATTGAAGGCTCCTAGGAAACAGAGCCCTGTTGCAGGCAGAGCATTTGCAGAAGCTAATTGGAGTAAGCTTTTGCATCAGCGCTCCTGCTTCGCATCACTTACAGCCTTGAAAATAGCTATAATGATGTATGATGATTGAGTCACTCCCTAATTTTAGCTACCCAGGCTGAACATGAATTACATGACGAACATGTGCTTGACGTTGTCCTATCTCTCACTTGAGACTACCCGAAGACTCCAGGTCTGGGATGACTGACAGAGGGGTTGCTTTTCTGAGAGTAGCAGAGCTTGGAATGGACCATGCAAGCAGGTGCAGAGAACTTTGTCCATGAAGCAGCCAGCTTAGTTCTATTCTAATGCATGCTATTCCTTGTTCTTGTCTGGTTGGGTGTCTTCTGCCTTTCTCGCTCACTTATTTTTCTTCAAAACACAGAATCAACAACGAAGACTAACAGTTGTTTTAAATGCTTTCTGTGGTAAATTAGAAAGAAAAAAAATCTGATTATTAGGCAAATAAGCTGAGCTCACCATCCGCCTGGCTGTAGTGACTCAAGCCAGAAACAAACTGACTTGGGAGGTATGAGAAAGTGAGCAGGAACAGACCTCGTCTCGTTGTTTGCTCCTCTAATCTTCTCGCCAGACCATCACCCCACCTTCCATTTACATAGTTCTATCCTGGTCCTTCCCAGGATATACCAACCTGGTGAGTTTATATTTCTGAATGGTCTTTGGGTTTATAAGTAGCTGTTAGCCTTTGAGTGCTAGCATAATGCTAAGATCAGTAAACATTCAGGACTTGCTTCTTTCTACACTTGGGACAGTCACCTTGCTTGAGTTGTCTAAATATTTCATTCCTTGTCAACAAAATGAAATTCTGGGACAGTCATTGGCACGTGATTGGTACTCATAAACATGAACTTTTATTTTGGCCATAGGCATTAGTAGTGAAGGTATATTATAAGCTACTTATTTTGGTGATTGTACTATAATAACACTAACAAAATCAGCTTAGATTTATAGTTTACTATGCACAAGGTCAATGCTTAAGCATGTTAAACAATGATGGCATTTCAAACTCATGCTAACCTAGTCTGTGTTCATTGCACATACAGGAGAACAGAGGCATCTGCATGGCATGACAAAGACAAACAGAACCGATTCAACAAAGAATCTCAAAGGAAAGATAGAAGACGAGTTTTCACTCAGAATCCTACATAGATCTCAAGCCCCTGTTTCCAACGCATCCGTGCTGCAATCCCAAGGCAAAATCCTCTCCTGAAGCTCACATGAAGTCTGTTTATTTCTTATATCTGGATGGCTTTTACATTTTTCACTAGCTAATCTCTGGTCCTCTTTCAAGCCAGAATCTGGATATCATTTACCATCTGCCTCTACGGGATGTACTTGCCAAGTCCCTTAATTTGCTATAATTGGCAAGTTTTCAGTGTACATAATTTATATTTAAAAAAGCTACCCCGAAAAAAAAAAAGATTAATTAAACCGTTTCTTCTGGGTCCCTAAAAGTGGAGTGTTTTCCAATAAAATGACTTCAGGGCCTTAAGGTCTTCTGTGTGTGTGTGTGCTGTCACAGCTGAGCACATTAAAAATGTATGTTGGGTTGGTCCCTGGTGCCTCTGAGCTGGTCAGAAAGATGTCACTGGCACCTGGGCAACATCACAAATACTCACTGAATTAAGCAGCTCGCATTTGCATCTAAGGCTTTTGTTCCAAGCTTCCCAGACATTAGAAACTACTAGACTGCAGTATAATTTATGGATACCTCTGTGTTGGCAATTCTGTCACTGATATGATAGGAAACACTAGAAAAAAAATACACCCAGATGTACAGAATTCTAAATAGAGTAAGTGAGAGACCACAAACTGACTCCAACAAACAGCACATGTGGCTAGGGGATCAGCCATCGACAGGCTCTTCCGTCTCAACTCCTTGAAGCCTTCCATTAAGCTCATGGTCCTAGAGACATATGTGAGGTCAATGGAGGCATCCTTGTCTTTTTCCAGGGCAGGTTAACACTACTGTGGGAGCATATTTCTCAGTCCATACCTATCAGAAGTTAGCATATCTCGTCCTCACTGCAAGGATAAATACAAATAGTAGTTTTTCTACCTTTCTCTGGTGTGCTTTTGTGATTTTCCAGCCTGCCTACGGAATATATAGAGTAGCACAGGGATGAATATAAAGTTACTGTCTATTTTCCTTTTTTCCTCTGGAATGCTCATCTTCTCATCCTTTTCTAGTTTCTCCCGCTTCCTTCTGAGTCTCATCTCAAATCATATCATGTTTACTCTGCTCCATCTTGAGCCCTGGCTGATGATGTCTTATTCTGTGTATCAGAAGGTACAAATAATTCAAACCACATGGTTTGAAACCAAGATCATCCAAGGATCAATCATGTGCCTATTAGTTAGAACACCTCAGAGCTTACTACTAATTAAACATCTCAGACTTTGAGAAATTACATGTCCAAGGGTAGGGTATTCTACCCCCATGGCAAAGTTGAGTATATTATCAGTAATAATATAAATTATCAGTATATATGGGAACCTCAAAGGTTTATGACTTTATTTTCTGTTTATCCATCAATCTTAGTTTATCAGTATTTTTGTATTTTTAGTGTAGATGGTCTTTGATCTGGTCATGGCATCTTACCCATCAATTAATGAGCAGAATAAAATATGCTTGTATAATATATGAGTAGAAGTCATGGATTTGAACCTCAGTTGGGCCAGCACTCTCAATAGTATTGGTTGGCTTGTCTTTGCCATGAAGTACAAGCTTCATAATGGGATATTATGACTTTGAGCACTTGGTACTCAGTTCTATGCCCAGTGCCTGAGTCACTCAGTAAGATTGTATAGTTTAATTTTGACATCGTTGGTCCTTACATCATTGGTCCAGTTCAGAATAAGGACCAACCAGCTCCTTTTTAAAGAGGACAAAGAAATGGAGTAAGTGATGTCTTGTAAGTCTTTCTATGTCTGGAGGAACTCTGTAGTAGCTTATGCTTTGACCATTTTTTTCTTGATTTTATCTTCCTCTGTTATGCTGTTGGATTATAAGACATTATTTAATACTCAATAGCCATCTAAGCCACAGTACTTTGCAATGCAAATAAAATTTTGAGTGTTAATTTTATTTGAATGTTTTTGTTCATGTTTTAGTATTGTATCTAGTTGCCATAGCTGGCTAAGAATATGAGTAAGGTCATTGTTCTTTATTTCTCTAGAGAGTACTTTGACATTTTGAAAATGGTCTGATCATAACACTGAATAAATTCATCTTTTCCAAAAAGAAAAATAAATTAAACAAAGGAGTTTTATGCCCAAGCTGAGATCTTCAGTCTCCAAAACCAAATATTTAACCGAAACCATCAATAAATATTCAATTCTAAAGTATTTGTTCCAAATCATAGCTCTGGATGATTGAATTACTACAAACAGGTTTATATATATATTAGATATTAAATTCAAGTGTGTGTAAGTTTATATATATATACACACACACACACACATCTTCAATAATCTATTGGCAATTTATACACATTTCTTTCATGTCATTTCTTTCTCTTCCAGTACTTCCTCAGAAATATTGTTGCTGCAAAAGTGCTGCCTTGAATGTCTATTTTCCAGTTGGACTGTGTTTGGAGATCTACTCCAGAGACTTCTGAAGAGGGCCAAGGATCAGGATAGTGTTGACAGGAACTTATTTGTAAAGCATGTCATGTATCAGAGAATTAAGGAAGTTTCCAGAAGGTACTCAACCAAAATTAAGAGGTGTTCTTATACTAAAAAAGTGTGATGTTGCTAGATTAGTTAAGGTTAGATCATATCCACTATCCATTGACTGTTGACATGTGTAGAATGCTTGAGAAGTTGACCCTATTTAGACTGGAGAATTGACACATATTATCTGTCTCTTTCTGTACTATGTACTGTTGAGTTTGTAAATCAAAAATGCCTACATCCCAACTATTTAGCTTTACCTCCCTGAGGCAACACAAAAGACAAATAGATGTGCCTGCATTTCGGTCAACACTGTTCTAGTTTCAAACTCAGGTGGTAGGCTGGATTTGTCAGATCTGCTGATTTATCTGCAGATTTATCTGCTGATTTGCTACTCTTATAAGACAAGTTTTTTCAAGAGATAAACAAAATTAAAGACTTATTCTTCTTGTATTTCATAAAAATGTCATAAAGACTACTTTGAGCAGCAGAAGATACTGCATAACTGTATGTCTTAGTTCATTCACTCAGGAACCTACATAACATTTAAGTAAATATATAATGTTTCAAAAACATCATCAAAATAAGCATTGCATAGATTAAGTCTTTTAATATTGAAGATTAATTATGATTCTAAGAAAAGGGAAATAAAATATCTAATGTTGCAAAAAGCTTCATGAATTCACGGAAGTCTAGTGTTAGTTGGCTTGCCCAGAATTTTAGGTTGAATCCTGTTCCAGTGCTAAACAATCATACCCTTTACTGAAGATTAGTGGTATCTAAGAAATTGCTGGCCTGGCAGTTCCAGGGCTGACTGATAACTTTCCATCCTGCTGCAGTGGGAGGGTATACCTATACTGTCTGGAGGACACTGAAACTCAGAACTAAGCTCATTAATGATTGAGAGTATTGGGGGTATCCTTTGTGTCACAGATGTTTAATGCATGAGTTTGAGTGTACATTTCATGACCGCTTCATAATGGAAAATTAAATAAACAAATGAAAAGGATAAAACACAAATAAACTGGCTCCAAAGCATCTGTTGCAATCCCAGACACTGAGAAGATGGAAGTCAACCAAGGATATGCTCCAAAAACATGGTACTTTGGATAGAAGAAATAAAAATTTTCCCTTTATTGAATTCTATTATTTGTAGTCTTTAACTTAATTAATTAATTGGCACAAGGTTGCCAATTGAAAGATTATTTTAATAAAGATAGTGGTATTTCTTGCCATATCTCTACTCTATGCCCCATAGGATAAGAAAACATGAACTATAAGTAATTCAAATGGCCATGCCTTTATTTTAATCACAGCCATTACTGTCCACTCTAAAGTGACAACTAAGAATTTGAAAAAAAAAAATCCCATCACCACGATCTCTGTCAGCTGTTCAAAAATTGCACAAGCTGCCATTGTTATTCAGGAAATGAGACTAGAGTTTACTAGAAGATTTACGGTATCTTTACTAACATTTATTGATCACTACTTACTTATGTCCTAGGTACTTTTCATATATGATTGTCAAAGAATTCTAGAATATATAAATTATATCACTAAAAAAATTAGAGCTGTGTTCCACAGGAAGCATGTGGTGAATGAATCTGGGTTTCAAGTTGAGGTGTAGGTCAGATACCCTCACTGCCGTTTATTGACACCAGGAGACTAAAAATGTATCTCAATTATTTCCTGAGTCCCATGCTGGAAAATGTCACTGGCATGAGTTTTTTTTCATTAGAGTCCCTAGTCCAGGTTACACAATTCCCCAGTCTTACAAAAGACAACCACCAGATTTTTTTTCTTTTTTTTTTTATTGAGAAAAGGAGAAAAAAAAAACAAGTTTCCACCTCCTCCCAACCTCCCATTTCCCTCCCCATCCTTCCACCTTTCTCTCCCTCCCCCCCCCCACTCCTTTCCCCCTCCCTCTCCAATCCAAAGAGCCTTCAAGGTTGTATTGGGTTTTTCCAGATCTTTCCCATGCCTTGAGATAGTTGCTCAGATTACATGACTAAACACGAATCTAAATGGAGAAAGGAAAAAAAAAATCAGAGTAGTTTTGGTGTGTACCTAGAGTCCATGCAACAGCAAGGAGGGAGAACCCACAGCTTCTGACCAAATGTACAGGGCTGGTTTTAGGTCTTCTGAAGGTTGCAAGAGTGATTTGTAAAGTGAAAGTCCTCCAGACTTGACCTCTAAGCACCTGCTTTAGGAAGGTTTTATTTGGATCCTAGACTCTTCTTATCATTGTTACAATTATTGACAAGAGAAATATAGGAGTGAGTATAGACAGAGAGTTTCAGGAAAGAGGAGCTCAAAGGAAGTTTCTAGAAAGTAGTGCTTCTTAGAGTAAGCACAGCAGTGGGTCTCCACTGCTAGGGAAATGGTGGGGACAAGAAAATGCCCAGCATTGCTTCTGCTGGCTTCTGTCCTGGAGCCAACACAGCATGTTCAAACATGCCCAGAATTCTCCTTTATGTACTTTCGGCTTTCCTGTGCCTTGCATGTTTAATTAACATTCATGGGCAACAATAGTAATTTGATCAAACCCGGGTCCATCCTTCATTACATCGTGCGCACATGAAATCCCACATGTTGAGATGAAAGAATCGTCTATCTTCTATCAATCTGAATTAGGTAAAATTCTGTAGTTTAACCAGGTAACATTTCCACGGATGTAAACAAATACATCACAGATAATGAGTTGAAGGAATTGGTATGAAATTGAATTTAAAGCCTTAATTTAAACAAAATATGTTCCCTAGTTTATATCCAATCAATATACATGGCATATGAAATTTCATAAAATATGATACAGTACATTGTTTCCTCCATATACCAGTCACTATTTTTATAAGTGTGGAATATTACTGGATGATGAATATAATTAAATAGAGCAAAAGCATGTGAATTAAAGCCATGAAGATTGTTTTTTCTTTATGGAATTACAGGCTTGCCAGTGAGCTCGTAGCCATTAATACTATGCTAGCAGAGAAGCGTATTAGCCCCCAAGGGATAGATTCTTATTATCAGTTATGGATTTTGTGGGCTTTAAATTATGAAGAAAAATGCTGTGTTTGTCTTTGAAGGCAAGGGAAGAAAATTGTAAGCAAACAATGTTAACTTCAAATATAAGGGTATTTGGTTTTGTACGCAGTTTGCTCCATAGTTAAAGCTACGCTCTACATTGCATGCACAATTTCATGCAAATTGGTCTTAATTTACTACATGCTTTGCCTCTTCAATTAAATAAAATGAGAGGATGATTTTTACTTTAGAAGAGTGAGAATTCAATGTGTTAAAATGTTTTACCTCTAAATTTTCTGTAAGTAGCTTATATACCCAAATGTTTATTTGAAATAATTAATTTAACCAGGGGGTTTGGAGCTTAGCTTGGCTGGGAATGCTTGGGTGCTTCCCCTGAGGAGCTGATGCACTCAACACAAGCAAAAGTACATTAACATGGTGAACACTGCCTTTAAATTTATCTTCATGGAACACCTTTTGTGTGCCTTTTCTTGTTCCTTCCCTCTGTCCCAACTTACCAGTCTTCAAAAACCGGTAGCTTAAAACCTGTAAGATGAAGCCTTGGATGAGGTGGATCCATTTCTTTTTCTTTTTTTTTTTTTTTTAATTTTGACAGTACTATATCATTTAAAACTGGAACAGTGGTGGATACAACATTTACAAAATGCGAATCCATGGTAAATAGAGGGACAATCTACCCTTAGATTCAAAAAATTTTTTTTTTAGAATTTTTTAAATTTTTATTTATTTATTTATTAAAGATTTCTGTCTCTTCCCCGCCACCGTTTCCCATTTCCCTCCCTCTCCCCCAATTAAGCCCCCCCCCCTCAGCCCGAAAAGCAATCAGGGTTCCCTGTCCTGTGGGAAGTCCAAGGAACCCCCACCTCCATTCAGGTCTTGTAAGTTGAGCATTCAAACTGCCTAGGCTCCCACAAAGCCAGTGCGTGCAGTAGGATCAGAAACCCACTGCCATTGTTCTTGAGTTCTCAGTAGTTCTCATTGTCCGCTATGTTCAGAGAGTCCGGTTTTATCCCAGGCTTTTCCAGACCCAGGCCAGCTGGTCTTGGTGAGTACCCAGTAGAACACCCCAGTGTGTGGGTGCACCCCTCGCGGTCCTGAGTTCCTTGCTCGTGTGCCAGACCCAAAAAGAGGAACATGGGATGTACTCACTCATATTCGGTTTCTAGCCATAAACCAAGGACATTGAGCCTATAATTAGTGATCCTAGAGAAGCTACATAAGGAGAACCCGAAGAAAAACATATAGGCATCCTCCTGAATATTAACCTTCAGCAAGCGATGAAAGGAGACAGAGACAGAGACCCACATTGGAGCACAGGACTGAAATCTCAAGGTCCAAATCAGGAGCAGAAGGAGAAAAAATTTTTTTTTTTTTTTTTCTTTTTTTTTTTTTTTAAATAATTTTTTTTTATTAAGAAAAGAAGAAAAAAAAAACATAAACAAAAAACAAGTTTCCACCTCCTCCCAGCCTCCCATTTCCCTCCCCCTCCTCCCACCCTTCTCCCCCTCCTCCCACCCTTCTACCCCTCCCCCCACTCCTCTCCCCCTCCCTCTCCAGTCCACAGAGCAGTCCAGGTTCCCTGCCCTGTGGTAAGTCCTAGGTCCTCCCCCCTCCGTCCATATCTAGGAAGGTGAACATCCAAACTGGCTAGGCTTCCACAAAGCCAGCACATTAAGTAGGATCAAAACCCCGTGCCATTGTCCTTGGCGTCTCATCAGCCCTCATTGTTCGCCATGTTCAGAGAGTCCGGTTTTATCCCATGCTTTTTCGGTCACAGTCCAGCTGGCCTTGGTGAGCTCCCAGTAGATCAGCTCCACTGTCTCAGTGGGTGGGTGCACGCCTCGTGGTCCCGACTTCTTTGCTCATGTTCTCCCTCCTTCTGCTCCTCATTGGGACCTTGGGAGCTCAGTCCAGTGCTCCAGTGTGGGTCTGTCTCTGTCTCCATCCATCACCAGATGAAGGTTCTTCTTACTTAGCTTCTTTAGGTTCACCTATTGTAGACTCCGTGGCGCTAACTTATGGCTAGAAACCAATTATGAGCGAGTACATCCCATGTTCATCTTTTTGGGTCTGGGACACCTCACTCAGGATAGTGTTTTCTATTTCCATCCATTTGCCTGCAAAATTCGAGAAGTCATTGTTTTTTACCGCAGCGTAGTACTCTAGCGTGTATATATTCCATACTTTCTTCATCCATTCTTCCATTGAAGGGCATCTAGGTTGTTTCCAGGTTCTGGCTATTACAAATAATACAGCTATGAACATAGTTGAACAAATGCTTTTGTCATATGATAGAGCATCTCTTGGGTATATTCCCAGGAGTGGTATTGCTGGGTCCAGGGGTAAGTTGATCCCGAATTTCCTGAGAAACCGAAACACTGACTTCCACAGTGGTTGCACAAGATGGCATTCCCACCAGCAATGGATGAGGGTACCCGTTCCTCCACAGCCTCTCCAGCAAAGGTTATCCTTGGTGTTTTTGACTTTAGCCATTCTGACAGGTGTAAGATGATATCTCAAAGTTGTTTTGATTTGCATTTCCCTGATTGCTAAGGAAGTTGAGCACGACTTTAAGTGTCTTTTGGCCATTTGAACTTCCTCTGCTGAGAATTCTCTGTTCAGTTCAGTGCCCCATTTTTTAATTGGGTTAATTAGCATTTTAAAGTCTAGTTTCTTGAGTTCCTTATATATTTTGGAGATCAGACCTTTGTCTGTTGTGGGGTTGGTGAAGATCTTCTCCCAATCAGTAGGTTGCCTTTGTGTCTTATTGACTATGTCCTTTGCTTTACAGAAGCTTCTCAGTTTAAGTAGGTCCCAATTATTCAATGTTGCCCTTAATGTCTGTGCTTCTGGGGTTATACATAGGAAGCGATCTCCTGTGCCCAGCTCCTGTAGGGTACTTCCCACTTTCTCTTCTATCAGGTTCAGTGTGTTCGGGCTGATATTGAGGTCTTTAATCCATTTGGACTTGAGTTTTGTGCACGGTGATAGATAAGGGTCTATTTTCATTCTTCTACAAGATGACATCCAGTTGTGCCAGCACCATTTGTTGAAGATGCTTTCTTTCTTCCATTTTATACTTTTAGCTCCTTTATCGAAAATCAGGTGTTCATAGGTTTGTGGGATAAAATCCGGGTCTTCTATACGATTCCATTGGTCGACTTCTCTGTTTTTATGCCAGTACCACACTGTTTTCATTACTGTAGCTCTGTAATAGAGTTTGAAGTCAGGGATGGTAATGCCTCCAGAAGATCCTTTATTGTATAGGATTGTTTTGGCTATCCTGGGTTTTTTGTTTTTCCATATAAAGTTGATTATTGTCCTCTCCAGATCTGTGAAGAATTTTGATGGGATCTTGATGGGGATTGCATTGAATCTATAAATAGCCTTTGGTAGAATTGCCATTTTTACTATGTTGATCCTACCAATCCAAGAGCAAGGGAGGTCCATCCATTTTTTGGTATCCTCTTCAATTTCTTTCTTCAATGCCTTAAAGTTCTTGTCAAATAGATCTTTCACTTCCTTGGTTAGATGTACCCCAAGATATTTTATGCTGTTTTTGGCTATTGTGAATGGTGAAGCTTCTCTGATTTCCCTCTCTGCTTCCATATCCTTTGTGTATAAGAGGGCGACTGATTTTTTGGAGTTGATCTTGTATCCTGCCACATTACTAAAGCTGTTTATCAGCTGTAGGAGTTCTTTGGTGGAGTTTTTGGGGTCGCTTATGTACACTATCATATCATCTGCAAATAACGAAAGTTTAACTTCTTCCTTTCCAATTCGAATCCCCTTGATTCCATTATGTTGTCTTATTGCTATTGCTAGAACTTCAAGCACTATATTGAAGAGGTATGGGGAGAGTGGACAGCCTTGTCGTGTTCCTGAGTTAAGTGGGATGGCTTTGAGTTTCTCTCCGTTTAATTTGATGTTAGCTGTCGGCTTGCTGTATATAGCTTTTATTATATTTAGGTATGACCCTTGTATCCCTAATCTCTCCAAGACTTTTAACATAAATGGATGTTGAATTTTGTCAAATGCTTTTTCAGCATCTAATGAAATGATCATATGGTTTTTTTCTTTCAGTTTATTTATATGCTGGATTACATTGATAGATTTTCGTATGTTGAACCAGCCCTGCATCTCAGGAATGAAGCCTACTTGATCATAATGGATAATTTTTCGGATGTGTTCTTGGATTCGATTTGCCAGTATTTTGTTGAGGATTTTTGCGTCGATATTCATGAGTGAGATTGGCCTGTAGTTCTCTTTCCTGGTTGAGTCTTTGAGTGGTTTTGGTATCAGAGTAATTGTGGCTTCATAAAAGGAGTTTGGTAATGACCCTTCTGTTTCTATCTTGTGGAATACATTAAGGAGTATAGGTATTAGATCTTCTTGGAAGATCTGGTAGAATTCCGCATTGAAACCATCTGGTCCTGGGCTTTTTTTGGTAGGGAGGTTTTTGATAACCTCTTCTAATTCTTCGCGACTAACAGGTCTATTTAGATTGTTCACCAGGTCCTGATTTAACTTTGGTATATGATATTTATCTAAAAAAGTATCCATTTCCTTTACATTTTCCAATTTTGTGGCATATAGGCTTTTGTAGTAAGATCTAATGATTCTCTGAATTTCCTCTGTGTCTGTGGTTATGTCCCCCTTTTCATTTCTGATCATATTAATTTGCAAATTCTCTCTCTGCCGTTTGATTAGCTTGGATAGTGGTTTGTCAATCTTGTTGATTTTCTCCAGGAACCAGCTTTTTGTTTCATTGATTTTTTGTATTATTTTCTGTGTTTCTATTTTGTTGATTTCAGCCCTCATTTTGATTATTTCCAGTCTTCTACTCCTCCTAGGTGAGTCTGCTTCTTTTTTTTCTAGAGCTTTCAGGTGGGCTGTTAAGTCTCCAATGTGAGCTTTCTCTGTTTTCTTTAAGTGGGCACTTAGTGCTATGAACTTTCCTCTTAGGACTGCTTTCATAGTGTCCCATAAGTTCGAGTATGTTGTTTCTTTATTTTCATTGAATTCCAGGAAGACTTTAATTTCTTTCTTTATTTCTTCCTTAATCCAGCTATGGTTCAATAGTTGACTGTTCAGTTTCCATGACTTTGTATGCTTTCTGGGGGTAGCATTATTGTTGAATTCTAACTTTAATCCATGGTGATCTGATAAGACACAGGTGGTTACTAATATTTTTTTGTAACTGTGGATGTTTGCTTTGTTACCGACTATGTGGTCGATTTTCGAGAAGGTTCCATGAGCTGCAGAGAAGAAGGTATATTCTTTCCTATTTGGATGGAATGTTCTATAGATGTCTGTTAAGTCCATTTGATTCATTACCTCCACTAATTCTCTTATTTCTCTGTTAGGTTCCTTTCTGATTGACCTGTCCATTGGTGAGAGAGGAGTGTTGAAGTCTCCTACTATTAGTGTGTGCGGTTTGATGGCTGCCTTGAATTTTAGCAATGTTTCTTTTATGTACGTGGGTGCTTTTATATTAGGGGCATAGATGTTCAGGATTGAGACTTCATCCTGATGAACTGTTCCTGTTATGAGTATAAAATGCCCCTCTCCATCTCTTCTGATTGATTTAAGTTTAAAGTCAACTTTGTTAGAGATTAGTATGGCCACACCTGCCTGTTTCTTAGGTCCATTTGCTTGATAGGCCTTTTCCCAGCCCTTTACTCTGAGTAGGTGCCTGTCTTTGTGGTTGAGGTGTGTTTCTTGTAAACAGCAGAATGTTGGATCCTGTTTTCTTATCCAATCTCTTAGCCTGTGCCTTTTTATAGGTGAGTTGAGTCCATTGACATTAAGTGATATTAATGACCAGTGGTTGTTAACTCCGGTCATTTTTTTTTAGTCGTAGAGTTTGTGTGTTTCCCTTCTTTGTTTTGTGTTGGTGAAGGGTCTCTAGATGTCTGAGTTATTGTGGTCATTGTTGGACTCCTTGGTTAGTGATTTTCCTTCAATTACTTTCTGTAAGGCTGGATTTGTGGCTGCGTATTGTTTAAATTTGTTTTTATCCTGGAAAATTTTATTTTCTCCATTTATAGTGAATGAAAGCTTGGCTGGGTATAGTAATCTGGGCTTGCACCCATGGTCTCTCAGTTTCTGCAGTACATCTATCCAGGACCTTCTGGCTTTCATGGTTTCCATGGAGAAGTCAGGTGTAAGTCTGATAGGTTTACCTTTATAAGTAATTTGGCCTTTTTCCTTTGCAGCTCTTAATATTCTTTCCTTATTCTGTATGCTTTGTGTTTTGATAATTATATGGCGAGGGGATGTTTTTTTTTGATCCAGCCTATTCGGTGTTCTGTATGCTTCTTGCACCTTCATAGGAAAATCTTTCCTTAGGTTGGGAAAGTTTTCTTCTATAATTTTATTAAATAGATTTTCTGGACCATTGAGCTGCCCTTCTTCTCCTTCTTCTACTCCTATTATTCTTAGGTTTGGTCTCTTTATTGTGTCCCATATTTCCTGAATGTTTTGTGATGAGAGTTTGTTGGACTTGCTGTTTTCTTTGATCAGTGTGTTTATTTTCTCTATGGTATCTTCAGAATCCGAGAGTCTTTCTTCTATCTCTTGTATTCTGCTGGTTATGCTTGTTTCTGTAGTCTCTATTCGTTTACCTAGATTTTCCATGTCCAGACGGCCCTCTGTTTGTGTTTTCTTCTTTGCCTCCATTTCAGTTTTCAGGTCTTGAACTGTTTCCATTATCTGTTTGATTGTTTTTCCTTGGTTTTCTAGGGTATCATTCACTGATTTATTCAATTCTTCAAACTTTCTGTTATATTTCTCATCCATTTCTATAAGGGCGTTTTTTACATGCTGTTTAAGGGTGTCAATCACTTTCATGAAGTCAATCTTTTCTCCTTCCTCTTGATTAAGGGGTTCTTGTCCTCCCGTTGTGGGGTCGCTTGTTTCTGGTAGCTTCATGTTGCTTTTCAGCTTGTTGGGCGAATTCTTGCCTTGACGTCGGCCCATCTCTTCTTCCAAATGCTCCCTATGGATCTTCTTTTACCGGATTAGGTCTCCTTGCCTACCAAACGCTGTCTCTCCCCAATGTTGGCTCTCCCAATGCTGCGTCTCCTGGCGCCGAAAGATCAGGCCTCCTTGCTGGTTGGGCAGCTCGCAGACAAAGCGCCTACCCCGCTTGGTGCAGGCAGGCCACAGAAACAAAGGAACTGCTGCCCCCCCGGGAGCCCCGGGTACTCGGACTCAGCGCCCAGATAGGCTGGGCTGGGCGATGCCACGCGCCAAAAGAGGGCAGTGGGGGCGAAGTGGGGAGGGCTCTGGACGGAAGCTGGGTGGGCCAGGAAGAAAGAGGCAGCACCCGGGGAGTAGAGGCCCTGCAGAGAGCCCAAGCAGGACAGGGGGCCAAGAAACCCCCGAGCTCCCCGTCCCAGGCTGGCGCCGTGGGCCAGAAACTCACCCCAATGCTGGGTCTCCTGGCGCCGAAAGATCAGGCCTCCGTGCTGGTTGGGCAGCTCGCAGACAAAGCGCCTACCCCGCTTGGTGCAGGCAGGCCACAGAAACAAAGGAACTGCTGCCCGCCCGGGAGCCCCGGGTACTCGGACCCAGCGCCCAGATAGGCTGCGCTGGGCGATGCCACGCGCCAAAAGAGGGTAGTGGGGGTGAAGTGGGGAGGGCTCTGGACGGAAGCTGGGTGGGCCAGGAAGAAAGAGGCAGCACCCGGGGAGTAGAGGCCCTGCAGAGAGCCCAAGCAGGACAGGGGGCCAAGAAACCCCCGAGCTCCCCGTCCCAGGCTGGCGCCGTGGGCCAGAAACTCACCCCAATGCTGGGTCTCCTGGCGCCGAAAGATCAGGCCTCCGTGCTGGTTGGGCAGCCCGCAGACAAAGCGCCTACCCCGCTTGGTGCAGGCAGGCCACAGAAACAAAGGAACTGCTGCCCGCCCGGGAGCCCCGGGTACTCGGACCCAGCGCCCAGATAGGCTGCGCTGGGCGATGCTACGCGCCAAAAGAGGGCAGTCGGAGAAAAAATTTTAATTAAAAAAAAAAGATAAGAAAACCTTTGGATGAGATACAAAACTTCACTAAATAAATACAAAAAAAAAAAGTTAAAACACTGTTTTTCCTTGCAAAGATGGGTCTATTTTCAACATAACTTTTTCTTGGTCTGTCGATATTTTGAAATATCTGAGACAGGTATGATTAGCACATCTTCCAACAAGATGTGCTCAGTCTTTTATAGTTACTGACATGAGATGAAATCCAGTTTTCAAGAGTTTTCATATGCATATGGGGTAAAATCGAGGCTCTCTATTTTGTACTTTTCCAAAAAGGCAATCTGTCTTCTTCCCTCCAGATACTCCTTAATATAATATTTGATTTTGGGGCATCCATTTCTTATGGCAAATATAGAACGTTATCTCAAACTGAGTGGCTTAAAACAATAAAACAATATTACCTCACTGTCTTTGAAGCTAGGTGATCAAAATCTACCTATTGACAGTAACTTCTGAAATGGGAAAGGGCCAATTCTACTTTATCACTTCATGATTTCCAGTGGTTTGTAATGACTTTGGTTCTCCTTGCTTTTCTAGTTCAACATTTTTTTCTTTCTGGTTCCATCCGTCCCTTCCTTCCTTGATGGAGGAAGGTCATTGGTTAAAAAAATAAAGAAACTGCCTTGGCCCATTTTATTGGTTAGAACATAGGTGGGTGGAGTAAACAGAACAGAATGCTGGGAGGAAGAGGAAGTGAGCTCAGAGAGGCCATGTTCCCCTCTCCCAGGCAGACGCCATGAAGCAAGTTGCCAGGTCAGACATGCTGAATCTTTCCTGGTAAGACTGATGCTACACAGATTATAAGAGATGGGTTGATCGGGATATGAGAATTAGCCTGTAAGGGCTAGAGTTAATGGGCCAAGCAGTGTTTAAAAGAATACATTGTCCGTGTAATTCTTTCGGGGCATAAGCTAGCAGGCGGCCAGGGTGCTGGGGATGCAGCCCCGCAGCTCCTACTACACTTTCTTCTTCCCATTCTCCTTTCCTTTCTTCCTTTCATTCTTTTTTGAGGCTTTTTTTTATTCCGTACCTTAAACTGGCCTGAAACTCACTGACATCCCCCTGCCCCACCTCTTAACCTCCTGAGTGCTGAGACTGCAGTCGAGACCTTCCATACCCAGCTCAACAGCATCACTCCATCCTGGTATCCTTTGTGTTCTGTCCGCTTGCATCTGAATTCAAGTTTATGTCCTTTAATAAGGACATCAGACCAAAAATAGTGAGTGCTGTCCTTATTCTACAATAACAACAACATGGTTTTAGTACTTTCGTGTCACTGTAACCAAAATCGGTAGCAAAAACAACTTAAAGCTTGCAAGATTTATTTTAGCTCATGTTTTAGTTTATTACAGCAGGGAGTGCAGTCTCTATAACTCAGAATGAGAGCAGCTACATTTGGGGAAGTAGAAGCATTCATGTAGTAGAAGATAAGAGGCAGAGAAGCTATGGGAAATGTATGAATAAAATGTGTAAGGTCTAACTAACCTGACTGACCTACTTAAGTCAGCTAAGCGGGACCTCCTAAAGTCTCCCTACCTGTCAAAATACCATGACAAGCAGAACTGAGCATCCTCACAAGAGCCTGTGGGAGCTAGTTCAGACTTAAGTTATGAAAACCAAAATACAAACAAACAAACAAGCAAAAGAAAACAAAACTCTTCTTCCAAATTAGGTCACATTACAGTGCATGGGAATTTTAATTTTCAGTATATTTTGAGGAGAGTGGAATATAACTTACCATATGACAAGATACTTATGTTCATAAGCAAGCCTTCCTATGTTGTATGCATTCATTCTTCATTCATTATTTAAAAATGGATCTTCTGGTTATTGAATTTCTTTTCTACAGCATGCTCTTTCACACATGCTTCTTAAATTAAGTCCAAAAGTATTTCAGAGAAAATAGTATTATTCCAGCACTGCTAGGAATGAATCTGAAGTTTAGAGACTTAAGATACATTTACTTGTTCTGGTCTGGGGATGTAGCACAGAGGTAAGACAGTTTCCTGGCACAAGCAAAGCCCTGGTTTGAGCCCTGGCACTGGCCTCCAAGCTAATCATTTATTGTGCTCTATGTCTCAGCTTGAATCCTTTAAGGAAGCCATCCTGACAAGTAAGCGAGAATTGAATTTCCATTATCTCCTTATTCAATCATCTTACTGGTGTTAGGCTTTCAGTCTATGCCATAAGCTTCATGAGACTGGATACAGGTATTTCCATCCCTCGGCATAGAGCCACTTTATAATATCAGTGAAACACATGTTGTAATAAGTAACTTTTACCATTGATTAGTGATAGCTGTGAATTTTTTAATCCAAACCCCATTCCCTAATGCACTCATTATTACTGTCAAATTCTCCTTCGTCCCTTATAGTTTAATAGACACTCTACTTTGTGTTCAAGATCTGAAGATGAATAATATCCTTTCTTGTCCTCAAGGAGTTCCCACTTCAGTGGAGAAAGAACAAAAGAAGTGGGGATGAAGTAAGTAGGAGGAAGACTGGTTTCCTGAGTATGGGGGTGGCTGGAGGTTCTGGTTGCATGACATAAAAAGGCAGCAAGGCAAGATGGAATCACTGACTGGTAGACTTAAGACATCAGGGGCACAGCCACAGATGGAGAATCTGGAATAAAGGAAGGAATCTTTGGCAGAAGATGCATCGTCATTGGAATAGCTTTACCACATTATACGAGCCTCTTCTTACAGATCTCCTGTGTGAGCCACATCCTCTTTTGTTCTCATCAGTGTATCCCACACATTTCTGACTCAGCTTACATAAAGCAGGATTTTCTAGTTGCTGGAGTTTTGCAAACATAGAAAAGGCTCTCTTTCAGGATCATGAATTCCCAGTCCCTTTGCAATATTTAACTGTCTGTGTGAATGTCTGCTTCAAGCCTCTGTGAAAGAAGTGAATCTTTTCTCTTTCGATGTCATGACACAGAAAGGAAATGATGATGTTTTGATGACACACTGAAATAACAGCCAGAAGGGAAGTCTTCTGACTCTCGGGCTAAATGGTCAATAGTCCCCATCTTCACTAATGCTTTTTGTGTGTCGTGTATTTGTGTGTGCACATGTATGTATCTGTGGGGGTGGCACTCACCTATGTAGAAGTGTATGTGTAAGCTAAAGATTGGCATAGAAATGTCTTCCTCAATCATATTCCATTATTTACTTATATATTTATTTAGTTATGTATTTATTTATTTGTTTATCCTTGAGACAGAGTTTCTCACTGAACTTGGAGCTCAATGTTTTGTCTAGACTGGATAGCCAGTGAGTCCCTAGGATCCTCTTATCTCTGTCACTTCAATATAAGGATTGAAGATGTGCACTGTTGTGCTTTACAGTTTAGGCTGGGTTTGGGGGATTTGAACTCATATCCTCATGCTTGCTTAGCATATAATTTAACACTGATTCATCTCCCTAACCTGCCTTCCTTTCATACAATTTCATGATGTATGTGAATCATTCTAAGTTGAGGAATTAAATATTTCTGGGGTGTTATCTATGGGAGGAAAGTAACATATCCTCTAATCTTCTTCTATGTCAGAAGGCATAGGCAGGTTTATTTTAAAATTTTATTTATTACACATTTGTTTTTGTTGTGTGCACTTCAGCTCTTGCGGAGGTCAGAGGTAGTCTGTTATGTGCTTTGATTTGGGATTCCCCTCTGTATGCTGTGAATATGTTTTGTTACCATTGTTGGTTAATAAAGAATGTGCTTTGGGTCTATAGCAGGGCACAATATAGCCAGGCTGGAAATATAATATATACATAGAGAGAGTAGGTGTAGTCAGAGATGCCATATATCCACCAAAGGAGTAAGACATGAGCCACCAACCAGAACCTTACTGGTAGGCCACAAGCCTCATAGTAAAAATATAAAATAATATGAATAGGTTGATTTAAGATGTAAGAGTTAGTTAATAAGAAGCCAGAGCTAATAGGCCAAGCAATGTTTTAATTAGTAGAATTTCTGTATTATTATTTAGGGTTTTGGCTGCTGGGAATGAATGAATGGTCTCTGACTACAGTCCTTCTTCAAGCTGGGTCCAGGGAATAAAACTTAGGTTATCAGTCAACACACACTTCTATCCACTTAACATCACATGTGCTGGAGGATGAATTATTTTAATACCTTAATCTTTAGCTCAAATTTGATTAAGTCAGTGAGACCCCCTGATTTTTTTATGGAAATAGTTTGGACTCTATTATTCTACTTGTTTTTTTTTCTGTTAATTGTGTATTTAAAAATACAATAAATCACAATTTATTATCATCTCTTCCATTCACGCATGCTTCCTTTCCCCTCTCAGCTTTTAGTTACACCAAGCCCTTGTTTTGCTCAGCACTCTAGTCCTGATATGACACATGGAACAAGGTTTGGCCCATTGTGTGAACTCTATGGCTCGTGAGTTTATAAATCTTAAGACTCTATAATGTATTAACTTCCTGAATGAATCAGAACATTTCAAGGAAAAATGGCTGCATAGATCAATGCGGATACTATGAGCTCAATGGGAAGAGATGATTAACTGTTGTATATAGGCATGGGAGATTTTGTGGCAGAAGCCTAGATGTGTTGAAATATCAACATGAAAATCTGAATGGTGTGGATGGGAAAGAGGGCAAAGCATTTTATGAGCACCTGTTACCAACAAAAGTATATTTCTTTTGGTAGCAGGAAAAGGCTTGGAAAAAGCAACCAATCCTTTTTTTTTTAATTTATTTATTTATTAAGGATTTCTGCCTCCTCCCCGCAACCGCTTCCCATTTCCCTCCCCCACCCCCGATCAAATCCCCCCCCCTCATCTGCTCGAAGAGCAATCAGGGTTCCCTGACCTGTGGGAAGCCCAAGGACTGCCCACCTCTATCCAGGTCTCGTAAGGTGAGCATTCAAACTGCCTAGGCTCCCACAAAGCCAGTACGTGCAGTAGGATCAAAAACCCACTGCAATTGTTCTTGAATTCTCAGTATTCCTCATTATCCGCTATGTTCAGCTAGTCCGGATTTATCCCATGCTTTTTCAGACCTAGGCCAGCTGGCCTTGGTGAGATCCCAATAGAACATCCCCATTGTCTTAGTGTGTGGGTGCACACCAACCAATCCTTTTTGATCTCATTGCAATATTGCTTATCACCCACCTCACGGGTTATTTGTAGTCCCATAGGGACAAATGTGTCATGTCCCGATACAGTTTTGATTATTGCAACTTTCAGGGTGTTACCAGCTCTGCAGTCTGTTAAAGATTCTTCAAGGCACAGAGCAATCCACATCTACAAAGACTTTACCTCTCTACATGTTCTCAAAGACAGGACTTAAAAACATTGAGTAATAGAAATTTATGGTAACAATACAGACAATACAACTACAAATTAGCTAGGCTAAATTATATAAATATATTGACATATTCATATCCGGCACCTGATTAGACAGGAGGGAAGTAATGATGGTTTTATGCAGAGATGGGAAAGAATTAGGACAGTTCTCTTAGAATATTAACCTGGTGCATGAATAAAGGGCTCCCCAACCAGTAGTAGGCCTGTTTGGAGTTCACATTAAAGGTTCAGATAAAATAATGAGGTCTTACGCAGATTTATGTTTCTTCGGTATTACCAAGCTTAGGGACTGGCAGTGACATGAAGCATTGCTTTGTCTTGAAAGTTTAAGTTGAAATGCTTTCACCTCTTTGATTCAGTTCAGATGCATTGCGGAGGGAGCATACCACAAGTCTTGACTTTTTGTCCATAAATGCTTGGAATGCCCCTGAGGTTTCCTCAGGGCTTCATATCGCATGTTTTCATCAGTGAGTGGAGCATTCAGAAACACGACTCTCGATGACTAACAGCTCCTGAGCCTTAGTGAAGGAATTTGTTATTGCACCATATTTGGGGGTGGGATAAGTAGAGGAAAGGAGGGGGGGAGAGTGAGTAGAAGAGGGGGAGGAGGAAGGAGAGGGGCAGAGAGAAAAACACAGCAAACCACAACAGTTTCTTCATTTCCCTTGTAGAACTTCTGTTTCTAGAATACTTGCATGATGAGGATATGTGGAAAATGGAGCCATGGAATCTCTGAGTTAGAAGGTTATCTAGTCCAGCCTCCTCCCCTTCTTCGTTTCATGTACAAAAATCAAAACATTAAATAGGATGGCTGATGACTCTTGCCTTAAAGATCTTCAGTTCTTGGAGAGACGCCAGCTTAGTCAGTGTGGACTTACATTTGCAGTGGGGCTCTAAGATCTGAATATGCTGGCCGTTTGACAAAAGCCTACTCCAAAAGTAACTGTTACCTTTAATAACGTAGAGCAAATGTGCTATGAAAAAGACCTGAATGTACAAGGTAAAAACAATAGTTTTTGTTTGGATATTTACTGGGAACCTTTGATATCTCAGTCGGGGGAAAGCACTCTCCTTGGCTGGGTTTCAAGGCTGCCTTCCTCGAGCCTGGGAAGAGCCAATTGCTGTGGTAAACAGAGTCATTTGAACATCAGCAATTTTCCTTTCACCACCCTAAAGCCAGCCTCAGGAATACTGACCTTTGTGTAGCATAGCAGTTCTTGTCCTCAGTGATCCAGCCAGACCCAATCTTGTCACCTCAAAGACAGGAAGTGAAAATCTGAGCTCTGTAGCCATCGGTGGGAGTCGGGACTTTAAGGCCCATTTAGTTCACTTGAGCTGTAGTGCTTTCGTAGTAACTTGTATCCTAAATCACCCATGAACTTTTAGCACGATGTCAAGAGCATGTAAGATCCTTCCCTTTTCTGGAAGGAACATTAGACATGGAAGCATTGACACTCTGAAGACAGCTTAAGCCAATGTAATGCTCAGTAAACTGAGGCCAGGGGAAGAAACTGCTCATGAGTGCTGGCAGGGATGGAGGTAGTTAGGAGACAGTTAATTTCAAGGAAGGTGATTAGTGGGGTAAGCCTAAGTCCTTGGTTTCCAGATAAGACCATCTGTATGGGAGGCCTGCAGATATTAGGTAAGGCATAATATCTAATAATACATCTTTGCATGTATATTATATGGCTAGTAAACTCAAATCAACAATACCTCCTCTAACATTAATCTCAATATTTCTACAATTTTTTTGGGGGGGGGGGAGATAACTACCATGCCATCATGTATCCTTTCTAGCTAACAAGATTTATGTCCCCCTTTCTCTTTAACAGAAAGTATTTATTCCACAGGAAACCCTGGTAGGTAAAACTAGTAATTCCTACTACCATGTCTTATGAAACCAACAGAATATATAACAAAGACAGCAACCTGACCAAAGATATTTGACTGAAGGCAAAGTACCTCTAATCTATCAAAGTTCCATGGGCAGGATACACAGAATAGTGACGGTCTTTAGTTTTGGTTCAGTTTTTAAATGAATCATTGGATGATATCACAGTGTCTATTCAAGTTCACCAGTGCTACTACTGAGGACAAACTGTGAGATTGAGAAGTGGTGGGGGGGGGCGCGTAAGGTAGCTGCATGGTAGATGCCCAACTAGTGTGCCTAGTCCTGGACTTGATCCCAAGATCTGGAAAGAAAGAAAAATTAGGTGAGTGGGCAAAATGAAGCATTCAAGCCCCTGATAAACTCGGGATGTTTACTTTTTAGATAAAAATTCTTTGACCTTGCAGTGCAGTCTGGTTATGAGTGTAAGAAGAGGGGGTATTACTGCATGATTTTATGAATATAGAGTCAGAATCAGCATGGTTTCTTGATTTTTACGTAGGTTGCATACTTTTGGCCTATTTATTCAAACATCTTTTGGCTTTTGATTTCCTGAGCTTTTCCTGTGTTATCTGAACAAGAAAGAAATTCCCAGTTGAAGGTCATGAAATTAATGTATGTATACACACATGTATGTATATATATATATATATGGCACATTTTATTTTACATTATACACATATTTTATCTTCTAAATTGTAGTTCATGAACTTTTAGAGACTATGCTTTCATATCATTAATATGATGAAAATTGCATTCAACTTCACTAAAGGAGAGAGGACATGTTCGCTATTTATTAATCCCATGGTGTGTGTGTGTGTGTGTGTGTGTGTGTGTGTGTGTGTGTGTTTGTGCATGTATGTGTAATTGTACAATACTGACTTGCAGTTGTTGGTACAGATAATACCAGCAGAAATTTTGAGCTGACTACAATAAGGCTACTTGCATGGAAGCTCAAGAAATTTTGGTCCAACTAGAAACACAGCATCATTACTATTTACTCTATTAGTGAGTGACTCCAGTAGAGCAAAGGCCAGGAGATAGCAGGAAGGGGAGGAACAGTCTGCAGTTCGCAGTTCGTCAGGTGGTGTTTGTTTTTCCAAGCAGAGAAAGCCACTCTCTAAATAATTCCCTTAGATCATCCAGTTAAGCTAAGTCGGCTTTCTAGCCAGCTTTGTTTGTGAAGAATGACTCTGTGGTAATGAGCTGGTGGCAACACCAGGAAAAGTGGCTCACCATTCTGAAAAATAATTCCAAATGGAATTAAAGGCACGCAGGAAGGAAGGAAGGAAGGAAGGAAGGAAGGAAGGAAGGAAGGAAAATGATAACAAGAGAAAACAAAGAAGACGACAGAGGGAGAGAGAAGGAGAGCACGAAAGAGAGATAGATAGATAGATAGAGAGAGAGAGAGAGAGAGAGAAACTCAGGGTGAAACATTTTCATTTTGAAAATCTTTATTTTATTATGATTATGTGTGCTTGTGTCTGTGTGCTGTTTGTGAGTATGTGGTTATGCATGTGGTGCCTGCATAACACTCAGATACTCTGGACCTGGGCTTACAGGTGGCTGTGCCCCACCCTGTATGTGCTTTTAATAGCACAGTGGATAGACGATATTCCATGCATTACTTACTTTGTGTCACTGTGATAGAATACCATGGCCATGAAAACACAGAGGGAAGATTTATTTTGGCTTATGGTTCCGGAGAGGAAATTCATAACTGTGAGGAATGCATGACAGCTGATGTCCAGAACAGAGGCACACAAAACCCAGAGAGAAAACTGGAATGGGGTGAGGCTATGAACTCTCAAAGCCCTCCCCAGTGAGGAACTTCATCCATCATGGCTCCAAAACTTAGACATTCCATGACTTCTTCACACAGAGTTACAACTGGACACTGTGTGTTAAAAATCATCTTCCATTCAAACCACCACACCGACCAAATTACTGTGGTCCAAGGGTAAATTCTATTGTGGTTCATATTCATTTACATCCTTAAACTCAGGTATACTTGTGTATTTTCTTACCTTTTCTGGGGAGATGCTCTATTCTTCTGTAAATGAAGCAACCTTAAAACAAGATGTCTGTATATCTGAATCTTTTCTCTAAACTCAATAGGTCCTAAACATTTTTAAAAATGTTTTCTCTCATGTATAGGCAATTCCCAAGAATGTACAGTAATCACGTTGAAGGTACCAGACTTTGCAACTGGAAAGCAATTGCAGGAAAATCATAGACACTCCTGGGGAGGATTGTGACATTGGGGTGACTGTGAAGTATGTTTCTAACTGGGAAATGAATAGGTTTCTAGTTAGTTTTGTTTGTTGTTTTTGGTTGCAGAAACCAGGCCTCTAGTACTGATTTTTCTTGGACAGGACTGGAGATAGGTGATGAAGAATTGGAATCATAGGGCAGAGGCAAAGATGCTGATTAAATCAGTCAGGAAGAGGGCCAGCTTTGCACTGTGAGTAAAGAGAAAGGGGTAGCCTTTCATTACAGGGTGCACTGGGATGTTGCTACTCTTCTGCCATACTCACATTCTTATCAACTTTCATGTAAGGCCATATGGATTTTTCTTTTCCGTCTTTCCTGAGACAAATTACACAAAATAATTCTCAACAAAGACAAGTTGGATAAGAGATTTTAGGATCTATGATCCTTGCATTAAAGATAATAAACTCCTTGCTGTTGTGGGCTTCCCCTGTGAGTTCCAGTGGGAACCCTTTTCTTTGGTAGAGGGACTATTCATGTTTAAATATGAATATGTATGCTTCCTAGGTTCTAGGGAACTGATTCAGTTTTCTTATTCATCCTTCTCACTACTGTTTTTCATTTCCTCCATCTCTTCTTTAATGTGTTGGATGAAAGAAGAAACAAGGTTGCAGCTTGAAGCCTTTGCTGGGCATCTTAGAGGATGGTTGGCTTTTGATAATCTTTTAAGATGGAAGAACCATTTTTCTTTTATTTATTCACTTGGAAACTGAGATGGGCACTCACAGGAGATGAGATCCTCCCTGCTTCCATGCTCACCTAGCTGTTCTCTAGCTGTTTCCACTGTCTGGAAACTCTAAACCCTCTGCTTTCTGGTGCCAACCTTTCATGACAGTTTCCTGTACCCAAATATGTATATTCAACATTGAAAAGGTCTGAAAGATGCAAGGTTCAAGCTCTTCCTAACATTGAAGTTGATTCTTAAGTCTTGGGCACTTCCTAAGAAAACATGTTGTTGAGGCTCCCCACTCAACAACCACTGTTTGGAGTAACCTTTCTTCAGAACAAGCTCAGAATACTAGAAATGTGCTTTGGAAACCCACAGTGCCAATCATTGACTGTCTTTATCAAGCTTCTTGGAAGCTTCCGTGCCTTATTAAAAACTCTAAGTTCAAGGCTGGGCTTGTGTCTGCTAGGGTATTATTTAATTTCCTCATGGGCTTTTGAATTATTCCCTTTTGTTGTGAACATGAGCACCTTACACAAACTAAACATGACTCAACATGGCAGCCAGCAGAATTTCCCTCTATTAGTCTTATGCAATCTTTCTTCAATAGCAAAGCAGTTTAGATGTCTAAAGCATGAAGCTGATTCTACATCTTCATCTAAGTTCTTTTATTTTTTTGCTTGAACATGACATTTGGAAGATTTATGCTTGTGATAAATTGGGAACCTAAGACAAGGCTACTTAGAAACTATAGAATTATATAAGATATGCAGAAGATTTATGTTCATGATAAATTGGGAACCTAAGACGAGGCTACCTAAAAATTATAGAATTATATTATGATATGAAATACCACTACCTGATCTAGTCTCATATGTTTCAGAATCTATTGCTTGAAAATTGCTTTGAAAACTATTATTAAAAATGCTTTGGAAGTACAAATACCAATATATCTGCTTTTGCTCTGGGGACCTTCTAGAACATCTCAAGTCACTTCACAGTTAGAGAAACTAAACAAGTGAAAGGAATTTTATGAAATTTCGCAGTAAGGCCAGAGTCTATCTTCAGTGAAGTAGAAAGGTGTCACCGATGGCATGCTTGACTATTGTCTCCCTAGAGGACAAAAGTAGGCAACTAATCCTCAAGTCCAACAGTTCTGGCTACTTAAGGTCACAATAAAAGAAAGATGTGAACGAGTTGTGAAGCTCAGGCTTTGGAATAATTATTGCAGGGTTAGTTACTACATTTCTTGGATCACCCAAAGACAATCCAAACGTAACCAAACTAGCTTCATAATAATGGTATTTGATAAGTGCATTTTTTTTTTATCTTTTCACGTAAATGAGAAGATTGAAATGAAAAGACTTTCTGTAATTTTCGAAAAGCCTCATATATGGAAAGTGATCTTAAACACATCATCAGAACCAGTGCAACTAGTAACCAGAAGTACTTTGTGATCCTTCTAAAGGCTATAAGGGGTCAGGTGTGATGCTGCTTGTGATCAAAAACTTGAAAGACTAAGGAACAAGGATCATAAATTCAAGGCCCAGCATGGGTAATTTAGTGAGGCGAACAATTTCCTGGGATATAGTTCATTGTTAAACTGCTTATCTAATATACATAAAGCCCCATGCTCGGTCTTCACCCAGTATTGAAAAAAAAATGTTTAAGACCTTCAAGAACTGATTTTTCTTAAGCATTGTGTGTATGCTTGTACTTATTTGTATCATATGTATTTTTGTATTATGTGGTTCTATTTATTTATTTCAATCTACACAATGGACTTCCATTGTGTAGACTGAAATCATGGGCTCCACCAATCTGCTTTTAAGTCCTGGTCATATAAAGATCATCTCACACTGAGAGAATATATGCATTTGCTATTGCTGGCAAGGATAGGCTTGTGTATTTGAAGATGCTTCTAATTTCTGAAATCTCAAGTCTGTGAAAAAACAACAACAAACTTTGGGGCTCCTCATTCTTTCTTTGGGCTTGGGCAGTGGGAGCAGCTGTGGTTAATCTATGAATAGCAATTTTATCATCTGTTTCTTCCTCATCTTATTCTGGAGTTGTCTAACGATGAGGTAGGCACACAGTGTTGTGCATTCTGGTCCCGGCAAAGCCAGGGATCAGGCCCTTGCAGAACCTTTAGTGAGGGACCTGGGAAAATCTCCCAGGGTCCTCTACTGCAAGATGAGCCTCTGAGCCCTTTATCCCACTTTCACATTTTTGCTATTGTAAACTGGAAGCAGTGTTCACAACATGCAGTAAAGATGCGAGCAGCTCTGCCCTTGTGGCAAGGGGCTGAACTGACTGTGTAAAGACTTTCAGGACATTACTTTTTTTGAAAATGATGCTTCCCAGAGATTATCTTCTGCAAAAGAAGTTTGATTTGCTTTCGAAGGTATTTTAGTGCTTCTCCCCCCCACTTCTGTTTCTTTACTTGGATTTTGTTCTTTGGAATTTTGCCACATTGAAGCATTCCTTACAGCTACATACATCCCATGGAATGTTTTTCTTTTTTTCCCCTTCTACTCCGTTTATGGACATATTTCAAAGATTTGTAGTTTCTTCCAATACTAAATAGATTCTTCTGTATTTAACAACCATTTCATGAAACAGTAATCTATTCTAGGAGCTGCCACATTGTAGAGCCATAAGCAGAAATAGTATAATTTTAACACACTTAATATAAAGAATTTCCATCCCAAGCATTTGGTATTTGAATAATAGAAGTGGATAGTAAAATCATTAAGAGATAAAGATAAATTCTGAATTAACTCTCAAAATCTATTACAAATCAACATAATTTTTTATTATTAAATCAACATAATTTTTCTGATTATTTCCTTTCATAAAATAATAATTAGGTGGTGTCGAGACATGACTTGGTAGACAAAGTATTTATTTGGCACGCAACTATGAAGACCTGAGCTTGGACCTCCGTCGTCCATCTAAAAGCCAGCAACAGCAGCAGCACACACCTGCAACCCCAGCCCTGGTATGACAGAAGGAGCAGAACTCCCAAGACTCTCTTACATAAATGGTGAGCTCTAGATTCAATGAGCAAGCCTGTATCTGAATATAAGATGTGTGGCAACAGAAGTAGACATCCAAACCTAAAACTCCTTCCCTACCATGGGCAAATATACCCATGCACGAGTGGGTATATTTGAACACACACACCTGCACACTCACGTGCACACACACAAACACACTAAAATACTCATATATTTTGTATAATGCTGAGCATTTGGAACATGGAATTCAGTAACACAATTAAAATAGTAAAACTTGACAATGTGTCGATGAAATCTTAGCCTCTTCCCCTCTCATCTTTGTTGTTGCTCCTTAGCTCCATAGTCATTTTGATGTTCTCTTTTCTGTTATTTGACTGGTTTCTTTTCTGTTTTATCCTCTGCTTTGTTGTTTTCACTCTCAAACTAAAAATATGACGAGAAAAGAAAATGCCAAAATGTTGTTTTTAAATGTGAAGAATCATAAAATGAGACATTCTATAGTCTTTTAAATTAAAAAAAATCCTTATTTGTCCCTCTCATTGGAAAAAAATATCATTGAAAACAGGGTAAGAATCTGTTCATAGCTTTCTTGTCGTATTACCACAGATACCCCCATTTAATGGACTCAGTTCACTGATATTCCTCTTAAATAAGCAAAGCCCAACCTCCAGGACAGTTGTCAGCATGAGCAGCAGAGGGATGGGAAAGTGACTGAACAGGTTAGCTTGATAACTGCCAAGAAGACGACAGCTTGACACAGACTCTCAGACTTTCCGACTCTCCTTCCACTCCCCAGCGGGTGATGTCCCAGGAAATCTCTAGAACTGGGCAGCTAGCTGCACAATCCCTGACATGGGGGCTACTCCAGCTACCCCAGTCTAACCTTTCTTTGCTCTCTGTGTAAAACATACAAAAAGAAGTCTGTTTTAAAACCGGCATTACCTAGAAAAACAATAAAATGCTATAGTTATTTTTACCTTGCTTCTCATAAGGCCTTTTTTTTTTAACCACCCAATAAACAAGGAGGTCACCGTAACTGAAAATGACTCTCAAAACCCGTAGTGTACACATCCATCCAATGTGTGCGTGTGTAATCTAGGATGCTAACCATTGCTCTTTTAGTAGCCCCTGTAGGTCTTACCTTATATACAGCCACATTCTTCTGTCTTCTGAGTTTGTCAGATAGAATACACTCGCCCTTTTTTTTTCTTGAATTCTAGTGGCTCAGTTATACACTTTTCTGCTCTTCAAACACTTCTTTAAATCCTTGATCTTCAAAGGGTTTCTAGCCTAACCTAGCTGGCAATGCAACTGCAGACCTTCCAGTGATCCATCACATAGCTCTAGTGTCTGATCATCTGAATTTGATCCCTGGAGAAAATCAGGTCATACAAGTGGCCATACATTTGTGCTGTGGCACTCATGAGCCCATGCGCATGCGACAAATGAAAACGGATTAATGCCAAGAAAAATATTTTAAAGATTATTTTAGGTAAATGAAAAGTGGTTTTTCTGTAGTGGCTACAGCAGTGCCCAAGAAGTCCTTCAGGAAATCATGGGACCGGCTGAGCCCCACTCACTGTCCTGGTAAAGTTCCTGGCAATTTTCTTCTCGGTTAAAATGGCTTCTGAGATAGAACCAAATTTGGCATTAGAATCATAGATGCTCACAAGAACTTGCACGAGTAGAACAAACAATTTCTTGCTGCCTATTGCTCATGGGACGTTTGCCAAGAAAAAACAATTTGCTTTGCTGCAAGAGCCCAGTCAGCTATTACTGGAGAATGTTTTTCCAAGATTACTTATCAGTGACTTTAATAGGGCTCAGAGGTTTGTGTGGTTTGTGCAAAATGTTACTTACTTTTAAACTCTAAATTTTTCCCCATGTTCCTTTAAGCATCTGAACTCTCTTCTAATTGTAATCCAATCATTAAGATCAACACCTCCCGAAATGAGTAGATAGGAATGCATAATTAAATACTTAATGATGAAGTGGATTTAACTATTATATTGCTGTTCTAGACAGGCACCCCTCCCATCTAAAGAGGCTTCTTGGTATATTACACAGGAGTTCAAGTTGTTAGATACTAATTTGGTTTTTTAATTGCACACTCTTGTCATGACAGGATTTCTGCCAGGAATACACGTCTTCAGTGCCTCTTCATTGATTGATAGAATCATTCATTTAACAAGCATTTGCTGGCAGTAGTAATCCATTTAGCAGACGTTATTGGGCTACACTGAGCCAGAGACACACAGAGAGAAATACATAAGATAATATTGTGGTCTCAATAAAGTCAAAGACTCGATGGAACTGTGGACATGCACAGAAAGAGCAACAAGACAGCTTCATACATGAACAATTGATGCTCACATGTGGCTTAATGCTTCTGCCTCATTCAACACCACCTCCCACCCATGTAAATACTTGAGTATGGATTCAAAACCTGCCACAATGTAAATATTTGCACATGTAGAGGGAAATCAAACCGAATATAGAGAGATCTGGGTAGTTTAATTCAGTTGTTAAACCATAAATCTCTAAGGCCAAAATCATAGCTTGAATGCTAATCCCAGAAAATCTACTAGACAAGTGAACAATTCCACTGGGTTTTTTGGCCATTCCTTTAATTCTACACAAAGGTTAAGAGTGACATGGTTTGAAACTGTGTGAGTGTTCATCAGGATAAGTATCAACCTCATCAGTGGGATGTGAATAGCATTCGCTTTCTCTGCTAATAGTAATTCAGAGCATATGGAAACGTCCTGGGAATTAATAAAATTTGATGTTTGTCTTTAAAACATCAGTACTCATGCAGTAATGACAAGTGAAAGCATGAAGAAATATTCAAATCCTTACATCTAGCAAAAGCTTAAACATATCTTTGAATATTTCTATTTTCCCTAGAAAATTATGTTGCAGAAGCTTCTAGAGCTAGTTTCAGCAGTGGTGGTACCCAGCCTTGATGTTGGAGTCACAGCGCTGACTTTCCTCTCCCTCATCTAGGGAGGAGGCAGCGAATCAGAATGTCCACATAATTTTCTGTTCTTTAGTTTTCTGTGCTTCCTACGTGAGACCCCACCTGGTTAGAGGGACAGGCTTTGCTCTGGCTTTCGCCTTTAAATGTGGAAAATCAGCCATTAGTCAGACTAAAATGCAGGCATTTACTTGTAAAGTCGTCTTTGTTTTCTGGTCTCATTAGAGCTATTCTGGACGACATGATAATGAGCATAACATAATTAAAGAGTAAACACCAGGCAACTATAACCAGAGTCCGTGCTTTCCAATATCCGATGGTAACAATCAGAATGAGTAATTTCTCCTCCACGAGGGTGGTCTTTGTACAGCCTGAACTCAACTTGTTCTCTTTCCCCTTGCGACCAGAGGCTTATGCAAAAATCTCTGCTAACTGCAGAGTTTGGGTTTTATTAGAGAAACATCATCTTGAGGGCAGAAGTACAGAGACTCAGATGAAAAATCTTGAAACCTGAGGCAGATAGAGAAATTCTGGCAGACACTGGCAGCTGCCATTTTCAATGACGGGAAACTGACTGAGAAATGCAGAAGGTGATGACTCCGGATGTAAAAACCTCAGCGTGATCAGCCAGAGCTTGAGAGAATAAGAAGCTGAAAATTATCTTCAGAGACGATTTGACACTGTAGAAAAAGTGATGCCAATTGCATGGGAAACTGATGGGTGAAGAGTGGATGAGACTTGGATTTTTCATTAGTTTTAAATCACACAGCACAGGAAAGTCTAGGAAGATCACACAGATTTGCTTTGCTGGGCCCCCATTGTGTCTGAATATTGATGCTGTGGAAGGTGATAGGCAACTTGGGGCTCTTTGACATTCCACCTTCAAGGTGACTGATGTTAAAAGGAAGACATGCAGAATTCATTATTCCAAATGATCTGCTACGTAAGTAGATTTTTAAGCCCCCGTTGTAGACCTATTGTGATTTGCCACCCCAGGAAAAGGGTAATTTATTTCGACCTGCAAAGAAACAGTGGGTGCGCTATATTGGGATGATTAATTTTTTTAAAGATACTATTTCAAGGTTAAGCCTCCTTGGGTCAACAGCCTCATATTTTTGGACATCTTTCCCAGTTCTCCTGTTCTGCTTTCTGCCTTGCTGGCCTTCTAATGAGTTTCAAGAGTTTTACATTTCAGTCATTTTAACTAATAATATTTGATACTACTCCCCATTGTCGTATTTCTACTAATTATTCTCTAGCTGCTGCCTGTATTTGCCCCCTGGCAGACTGAGACACAGATGCGTGTCATTTCAAGTCTCTAGAATATTTGAATTTGATCACTTGCAAAAATATGTTTCTCATTCATGAACATTATACATCTCAGGCTAATCGGCTGTAGATATGACTTTGATTGCCACCTGTTTTTTTTTTTCCCAGAGCTGTTTGTTTCTGTTTTTCCTCATTCCCCAGATGTTATTGGTTTGCTCATTTTAAGATATTTTAAAGAACAGAATGACACATTTATTGTCAGTGATGTTAAAACAATATACATAGCAGAATGCAATTGACTCCATCACAATATGAAATTAAGTTTTATAAAGCACCAAGACACACTCAAGTGAAGTTGTAAAATAAGATAGAAACATCTTGTTTGTGGTTTTCTTGAAGCCTGGTAGACATTATGGCCTGTTTACTTTGGTGGTTTTTTAGGTAAAGTAAAAACAGGATTTATTTTAGAAGAAAAGTTAGACATATATGATCAAAGTATGGATAGCAATAAGAAAAAGAACTACACATTTGAAATATTCTGTAAGTCACTAGGATCAAATCTCCCTTCCAGTGGTTTTAGTTATAGCTGCAATGCTGAGATGATGAAACGGGGAACTAACTTGCTACTGTTTCTGACAAATTTTGCATGTTGGTGGATTCATCAATGAGAAAGCAAAATCTTTTCAATCCATAAAAAAGAATCCTTTCTTCCTCATGAGTCTTATGGCAATCCTCTTCCTTTTATAACACTGAGATACAACAAAGTCACTTGTAAACAGTTTTTCTTAATACAATCTATGTACCTTAGTTGAGGGCTGATCTTTGCCTAGGTATGCTCTTGGTAACTGTCTGGTAGGGATTTGCATTTTTTATGATCTACCCTTACTACTTTGAACTTGCTATAGCATCTCTGAAAAGTTTCAGAGCTTGTTTGAAACCCATATCCTGAAAGATCTGCTATCTAATTTTAGTGTTCCATCATGACGGTTTGAATGTAGAAAAATATGCATTAGCTTTGTCATTATTGATTTTCCTCCTCCTATTTAAAAACTTCACAAAGCTGTTAAATAGTAAAAAAAATATTTGCAGAACTTATTTATGAGGAATTACATATAAATGAGAAGTTAATCTTTTGGAAAAATTTCTAAGGATTTTAATGGTAAGAGCCAATTTATGAGAATAATGTGGTACATTTCTGTTGATAAAGCAGCTTTGGATCATGTTCTGATGATGTGCAGAAATCCCATTATTGCTTCTGTCATCATCCTTGATTAAAGATGAAGTTAGACAGACTGGGATATGCACTATTTGGGTTTCTTTTCTGTAGCATTTCACGATTTCTATGCTATACAATATTGTTGCCTTTGAATTTGTTTCTTATTTTCGAGACAGCTAAGAGTTTGTATGTTGTCAAGGTTGTATGCCTTTATCAGTTTCTTGCTTTTGAGTGGTTTGATTTATTTTGTTTAGGCTTTTACTTTAAGGTAATTGATTGTGATAATGTAGAACTCTTTCATACAGTCTTTATACTCATATATAGTGTGAAATTGAAGATTTACAAAGTTAATAGAGGCAGTATGTAGGGTACAAGTAGAAGCTTTTATAAGGAGGAGCCAATCTTTGATTGTATATATAAGAAAAAGTCATTTTCAGAACAGAGAAAAATATAATGGAAGTTGAAGTTATGTGGTGCTTTCTCACACAAGCTTGGTGATTGGATCATCCATAGCAGCATGTAGAGAACATTCAGAAATGCAGGCATCAAAGACCTCATTACAGAGCTATTGTTGTAGGATGATGCTTTACAAGATTCTGTAATATGGATATTAGTGTATGATACAATGATTCCTACCTCTGGCTTCACATTAAAATGGCTTTGGAGAGACTGGAATGAAAGCAAAACAGATAAAATAGCCAGAGTTCACTGTAGTTCAATTAATCATGATCTCTGACTAGGGTCACTAAGTACAAGCTTTTCTTAGTACCACACTGATAGTTTTGAGGTACACCCAGGATCAGAATCACAACAGTTTATAATAGAGATCTGAATATACAGACAAGGAACTGGATTTAGTGTAAGAGATTTGATTGCAGTAGAACCTGCCTATCTTATTTCTTAGAAGATGGGGGTCATTTGAAGTTCTCAGAAGTCTACTATATTCCTAACAATTCAAAGTATATGGGCCTCTACCTGAAGTCTATTCTGAGTTTCTTCATGATTCGTCTACATTGGGAATGTTTGTAATCATTCATAGAACTACTTCCAGACTGGGAGAAACAGCCTTAGGCCATGTTTCCTTAGTACAAGTCCATGACATCTTCATTTACTAACCACTTTCTCAGTTAAGATTTGGCGCAGGGTAGAAGAGCCTAATGAATCACACTAAATTTGATATTGCTTCTAGAGACAGCAACTTACCTAGAGACACATCTGCTTTTTTTGATGGGTTTTCTTAGATCATGCCTCCTGATATTTAACACAACACAATAGTGGAAAATGGGGTTGGAGGTTGAGGGTATACTGAAGCTCCATTAAGGGCATGTAAAAATAATTGTCTTATTTAAGAGGCTGCAGGCATCCTTTGAAATCCTGGCAATGAACTCATTATCTGAAACTTTGAAAGACTTGCTGATTGACGAATGAATGCATAGTAAGCAATCGTGGTGTGGGGGAAAGAAATGGATTGGTCGGTGAAAGGAAGATAGAAGGCAGTTGACTTATACACAAAGAAGAAAAAATGAGTTAGATATGGCAATAGATGAAAGGTATAGAAAGGAAGGAGTGATTATAGATGAATTGATACCGATTTGAACTTAGCATATGCATATTACATGAATGATATTTCTTAAACTGAAACATGCACATGAAACACTCAATGAGTGATAAAACACATCCTGACTCTTTGGCTTCACTTCCAGTGATTCTCATTTAGTTATCAGAGTCTAGACTCCAAAATTTTCCAGTTGATATTACTGTAGCTCTCCCAAAAATCACAATTCTAGTCATGGCACATGCAGGCTCAGGAACATTGAGTTGGGATAGCGTTTTCATTTGGTTGTTTTTTTGTTTTGTTTTGTTTTATTTTTGGCCCTTCTAGTTACAGGCTTGAACATCTAAAATCTATCACCTTTTCTTGGGCAATGCCTAATGAACTCTCATGAACTATTCACTGAGCAATCTTGTTAAAATGTACATTCTGATTCTGTTAGTCTGGGCTGGTGGGTGAAGTTTTGTGTCTAACAAGTTCCCTGGTGAAGCTCATGCTGCCAGTTGATGAACCAATCTATGGTTCAAAATCTCTCAGCTATCATTTCCTTATATATCAGATAAATAAAACAAGTAAATAAAAATGTCTGCATACCATGGATCAGTAGCCTACTAGAAGTAGCATTTTTGCAAATGATTGAATCGTTGGTTAGAATAATAAGTGAATTCCCTGATAGTTTATTATCGCATAATTCTAAAAGAAAAGCATAATTGCTTTCAAATGTTATAATATTGTATTATGATTTAATGATGTTCAGGTAATAGTTGAGATGGTTAATACTGGCAGATTGTCAGAATCTAGAATTATGTAGAAGATACATTTGCGTATATGCCTGTAGGGATACACTTGACCATATCAACTGAAGTAGTAAGACCCATGGTAAAAGTCTTTTCATGGACAGATATCTCAAGCTGAATAAAAAAGAAAAACAAAGCTGTTCCCAGCTTCCCTCCATGCTTCTGACTGCTTTCTGATTGTAGTTGTAGTATGACCCACGATGACTGTAATACTTTTCGTTCCATGGATAGCTATTTCCCCTTGAACAACTCTAAGTCAAAATAAATCCTGTCCTTCTGAAATTGTTTCTGTCATTTTCTCCCATGGTAATGGTAGAAGTAAAACATTTCCTTACTTTTTAAAAAACAACAACAATAACGAAATTTTCCCGTTTTAGCTAGCCTCTTAATATGCAGTTGAGGGTGGTCTTGAACTTCAGATCTTGCCAGTGTATGCCATCATATCTGTCTCCTAGTTTTGTTCTTCCTTTGAAATAAGACTTCAAATACTAGAAAAGATGTTAAAAACACTTGCTTTTTTCTTACCATATGTTACTTCACTGACTGTGCTGCTTTCAGGTCCTTTTATTTTTCCTCTGAAAGTTTGAAGTACTCGGTGTTAAAAATCTAGACATTTTAAAGTTTGATTTGCAATAATCTAAACTCCAATTCAACAGAGAAATCTTTCTAACATTGATTTTCTCTCACAGGGTCATTCATAAACATATTCATTACACACGCACTCCACGAATATTCGATAATACATCAATCACGAGGCTGTTTACATTAAGAGACACAATTGAAATTGAACAATATAATTCAATAAAATTACTGGTCTTTTTATTTATTCATCTAACCCCCAGTTGCTCAGTCACTGCAAGCAGTTTCATTGAAAACAATTCACTTTTCTTTTGTTTCTGGATTGATCTTCCCAAACACATGATTGCTCTTAATTCAGATGAAATATTTCATTTCTTTAAGTACATAGAAAGGAATTAGAGCCAGCTGAATGCAATAAGGGATGAGGAAGGAAGACGCTCAATAAAAGGAAATCAAACGTGTTTACAAGTCTGGGATCTAAACACTTGGGAGGTTTGTGGTTTTGGAAACTATATTCATATGTTAGAGGAGCAAATGATGAATGTTAGATAAACATGAGTTTAAAATGGCCTGGGTTCTTATTTCCCATTGCACTCTAAGGACCTCTTTTAAACAAAAATTTCCCTGGAATTTCAAAGAGTTTCAACTCAGGCAAATAAAAAAAAAAAGTCATTAAAATGTGGAGGAGAGAGATGCAAATTTCTTCTCCAACATCAAGATGTATCTGATGTATCTCTTTTACTCAGATGACAGAGGTAAAGTGTGGAACACTCATAACATTCATAAAAACAATTAGTGTATTCAGCCATCGTGAGGCATGTCAAATTATCATCCCAAGCAATGGTAAATCTTGGGTTCCTAAATCCGTTCTTGTTTCCAGTTCTCCTTTCAATATGTGACACTGAGAATATGGCAAACACAGCCCTTGGGCAAATTAGAAACAGAAACTGGTGAAAACATTAGCAACTCTTTTTGGTTCTTATTGCATTTTAAGTTGTATTGTCTATTCAGTTGGTAAGGAACATTAATCTAAGTGTGTTTTAGAAACAGAAAGAAACCTATCAGCTGAGAGAGTACCATCCTGGAGTTCTGTCCCTATGGTCTTTTTTATTTATTAATTTACATTTGAAACCTGATAATTTTTTTTTTTGTAGTTTTTGTAAAGGAATGAGAACAGCCAGGTGGGGACTCCTGAAGGTGGCCGTCACTTTGAATCACTAAAAATCCAGTGATGGCTACCAAAAAAGATACTTGGCTGTAGGAGCTTTTGAATTTGTTGGCTTTGAAAGTTTCATGACTGGAAAAAAAAAAAGGAAGGCTGAAGGGAACTGGCATTTTAATTCCATGTGGCTGAGCTTTTTAGTTACATTCAGACACTTCTATTTTTATTTCTTGAAGCTGGGCCTATGTCCAAGTCGGAAGCTGCAGAATTATTGCTCTCGCCCTCACATTTAGTACAATCTCTTAGAATACTAAGGTTAGGTCAACTCTTTCCCTGTCCTTGCATTAAACCTACAAATAGATCAGATTTCATGATAAGTACCAGTGGAAAACGGACAAAAGATGGAAAGTGAAACACGGGCTCTCCTCTAGTTGAATTGGAATCAAATCCACTGCATCATCTCATGTTTGCCTAGTGTTTTGGCCTGAGAACCTGGTTGGTTTCACCTCAGTATTGAAGCTATTGTTTTTTTTTTCTTCTTCTTTTTTTCTGTAGTGCTGTGTTCTGATACATTGAAAATGATAGCTCCTCTTGTTTTTATGCAATGGAAAAACTGTTGCAGAATACTTAACCTTGAAAGGCACTGACTGAATCTAAAAACAGAAAAAAAGGTTTCCCTTACTGTGCGGTCCCATTGGTTATTTGGAAACAGCTGTTTGATGTCAAGTCTGTCCTTCACTCTTATCAGCCCATTTGGTGAGATCAGAATATGCCTGAATAACTCTGAAGGTTAAAATATGTTGATAGAGATTTCTGCTACTTCCATTCCAGAAAGCCACCTAATGCCATCCCTGGCAGGCAGCAGGGACCAGCCTCTGTCTTTCTCATGATTGTGACACATAGTGGAAATTTACTGGCTTCTATATATTACCATCCCTGCATGGTATATGTCATATTCAGGATAAGCCCAGCAGGACATCCTGCCAATGGCCTGGCAGGGTTGGTCAACCAACATATGGAACAGTCCCTCTGAAAACCAAAACACACTGCTCACATTCATGATCTGGAGACCAAGTTTTACATTTTGAGTTTTTCCCTAATACATAGTTTTTCCCTAATACAAATATAGTGACATCCATAAACCTTTATTTTTAGGAAGCTGGAGAATTATAATTTTCATAATTGCATAATCATTTTCAGCATTCGAAAAGTTATGCTTCATTGATATTAAATACCACTTTACTTGTATGTTTCTTTCCAATTCTTATTTATAATGCAACCTCCAAACAATTACAACATTTTTGTAGGTATTTATTTATTCAGGATTCTTATAGTATTGAAATATATTACATTATTATGGTGACTCAGCAATTAGAAAATACACATAGTCCGAATTTTTTTTGGAATATTTCAAAGTACTGTTGTGTAATCTGAATGTCATAATATGGTCTTAGTCTAGAAACATCTTTTAGAAAAAAAATGCCAAAGATTAATCTTACCATTTGTGATGTGCTTTCATTTATTTCCATACAGCATTTTGTCAGTTGTTTATCTAGCTATTTATATGTTTATCTGGTGCCTGTCACTGGGATATTCAAAGACTCTGACAAGTGTGCTGTTAGCCGAAAATATTGCCCAAGAGAGAAAGGATACTCTTTTTCACTTGACTACTTCAATGCAGCAGCCATAGTATTTACTCTATGATTTATTGAACAGCCCATTAGAAGAAAAGAGACAGAACTAGATCAGCCAGTCGCTCAAGTCACAGACACTGGATATCTGCTCTCAGTGAATTTCTGTCTGAAGCAGGATGGGAGTTGAAAAGTAAAGATAACCATCGTCCAAAAGGTAAAATAGCAAACTTAGCATGAATAGTTTTCAAAAATGCCTTGTACATGATTTTCATTTCTTAGTATCTCAAGTCCTCTTTCAAATGCAGTGCTTCCCTTGATCTTGGATGAGTGTCATTTCGTCAAAACACCAATGAGTTATATAGAAAGTGATAATTGAACAGCTATACATTATCAGATGAAGATAGTTTGATACATAGTAAATTTGAATGCTAATTTTCACACCTGATGCTTGTGAAATCAATCACTTCTGTGAGTGGTTCATCTCAGATTCTCATAGCTGTTTTTTGTTTATATCTTATTTTCTTTTCACAAATGATAAGAAAAAGTTGTTAAATTAGTTATCTAAAACCAGAATACCCAATGTGGATGTGCTTCTGTATGCTTTGAATATATACTATTACCATTGGCTAATAAAGAAGCTGATTTGGCCAATAGCCAGGCAGAATATAGTTCAGTGGGAAATTCAAGCAGAGAGACAGGGCAAAGAAAGCAGAACGAGAGAGATACCAGGAGCCACCAGAGGAGTAAATTGCCAGAACATTATCTGTAAGCCACAGAGCACGTGGCAATACACAGATCATCCAGTTACAAATAGTGCCCAATGTGGGCTCTCAGATTTCCACAGGGCTGAATACTGAGAACTCAAGAACAATCACAGTGGGTTTTTGATCCTACTGCACGTACTGGCTTTGGGGGAGCCTAGACAGTTTGGATGCTCACCTTACGAGACCTCATGGAGGTGGGCGGTCCTTGGGCTTCTCACAGGTCAAGAACCCTGATTGCTCTTCGAGCAGATGAGGGAGGGGGACTTGATCAGGGGAGGGGGAGGGGAATGGGAAGCGGTTGCGGGGAGGAGGCAGAAATCCTTAATAAATAAATAAATTTTAAAAAAAGAAAGCTTTAAAAAAGGTTCTGGATGCAAAGAAGCAGAGCTGTACTATGCTTCTTGGTCTCACAGTCTCATGCCAGCAGTAGTGCAGAGACACATCTCCCACCAGCTGCCTGCAAGATGGTGCTAGCCACCAGCTGCCTTGAGCAAAGGGGTATTGGTAGGTTTCCACAGTCTTACACAGACCTCCATACAGAGCTGCTAATCAATCCATGATGTGTGGCAGATTTAGCTTTTGTTCATATATACAAAAAAAGGTTTGTGAGTCAGCTGCAATCTATCTGATGGCAGCACTAAGAGTGGGGTGTATGTGGAGTGCTCATTGCTACCTCTTCCATGTTAAAAAGTTGAACAAACGGGGTGGAACCAATAGACAAAGTGGTCACATTGGTCCTAGTCACACCCAGTTACTAGTTTAAAACAGCGATCAAAATATGAGTACAAATACGCAATAAAGACAGATTCAGGCGATAGATAGATAGATAGATAGATAGACCTCTAAAAGGTCCTACTGTGTTTTAAAAATGTAATCAGGCTTAGGAGAGAGAGGAAAAAAGTATAATCAGTTATAAAAGTAATAAATAGTTTTAAAAAATAAAACAAAGTCTTTAAAGAGACAGTAAAATAATATAAAAGACAAAAAGGCAGGTTAAGATGGAAAATATGTAGAGAGCCTGAACTATGTATACTATGTGTTTTTCTTGAATTATTCAACGTTTAATGAACTAATTAACTGTGAAGAGACATTTGATTGTGGGGGCTGTTAAGTAAAACCAACATAAAATTATCTTGATTTCAAAATTTGGGTCTAATGATATGTTACTTTAGGAAAGAAGTTCTGCTTTTGTTTCCATAGAAGATGAGAAGCTGAAGATTCCATCCAGGTTAATTTGGTTTGATGGAACAAGAGCCCCCCGAATGTTCTCTGATGGAAACAATGACCTAGATGATCCAACATCCACAACAACTTCATAACAATTGGCTGAGATGTTATAGCCTTACAGACTACTACAACAAAGATTTAATTAGAATTCTAAATTTTCTCTGACTCCCCATAGGATTAAAAGTGCCCCCAATCAGCAGGAAGTAGTATAAAGAACTATGCCCAAATTCTCAAAATATTGTTTATCAATATTTGTTTTCATTTAAAGGAGATTGGTTATAAATAACTAATGGTCATAATCAATCTCTTTCTAAAGAAAAGAAGGAATTGTGATATAGAAATACATACTTTATTGGTATGGATTTTGGTTAATTGGTACAATTTTGAGGTTAATTTTGTTACTATATATATACTCTTATTTAAAATATTATGCTTATGAAATGTAGTGCAAAGATAAGAATACAAGTTAATAGTCATCAATAAGAGTCATTTATAACAGTCAAACATATAGTCATGTTATTAGGTTTTCTAGATATGCAAAGACTTATTTCAGATGGATAGGTGATCTCCAAGATTGATTATAAACAACTGATGAACCTAGATGTACAGAGAGTATGAGAACCTCTAAAAAAAGAAAAAGATGAGGGTAATCATTAAAAAGCCCTTTACAAATTTAGAAAGCAAATGGGTGAAAATAAAAAGAGCTATACAGGAGGCTTCAAAGGAAACGCTTGGTTATACAAAAAGGACAACATGAGAAGAATGGCTTACTGCAGAGATCATCAACCTGGTAGAAGAAAGAAGGAAGCTAAAGAGCAAATAAAGAGGTAATCTGCAGGCAGCAAAATACCACAACTATCTGTGCAGGGAGATCAAAAGAATAGCGAAGAAGGATACAGAGTTGTATATATAAGGTTTATGCAAAGAGGTTGAAGAGGGTAGGCTCAATAATAAAATAGATCTTCTCTACAAAGCTATCAGATGGTGAACTCCCATATATGCTCGTTAGACTTGGGTGATTAAAAATGGGTACGATCATTTATTAACAGAACCAGGGGAAGTAAAGCAAAGACAGAGGCAGGACTTTGAAACCCTATACAGTACCCTAATGCTGTCAATGTCGGCTACAGTGCGGAACACTTTGGCAGCTACTTGAATACCAGAGACAATGAGAAAATTTTAAATGTTGATAGGAGTGAGATAAAGAAAGTTGTCAAGATAGCAAAATGCAGAAAGGCCCCAGGAGTGGATGACATCATGGTGAAAGAGATAGAGGCTCTTCTTGTTCCTTGACTTTTTTTTATTGAGCTATACATTTTTCTCTTTTCCCCTCCCTTTCAACCCTTTCTCATGATCCCCTTACTCCCAATTTATTTAGGAGATTTGGTTTTTTTTTTTTAATACTTCCCATGTAGATTAGCTCTATGTATGTCTGTCTTAGAGTCCTCTTTGTTGTCTAGCTTCTCTGGGATTGTGAATTGTAGGCTAGTTTTTCTTTGCTTTAAGTCTAAAATCCAATTATGAGTGAATACATATGGTATTTGTCTTTCTGGTTCTGGGTTACCTCACTCAATATGATGTTTTCTATATCCTTCCATTTGCCCTCAAATTTCAAGATGTCATTATTATTTTTTTTTTTGCTGTGTAGTACTCCATTGTATAAATGTACCACATTTTCCTTATCCATTCTTTGTTAAAAGGGCATTTAGGTTGTTTCCACATTCTGGCTATGACAAATAATGCTGCTATGAACATAGTTGAGCACACGTTCTTATGGTATGATTGAACATCCTTTGGGTATATACCAAAAGTGGTATTGCTGGGTCTTGAGATAGGTTGCTTCCTTATTTTCTGAGAACTCATCATACTATTATCCGAAGCAGCTGTACTGGTCTGCACTCCCATCAGCAACTGAGTAGTGTTCCCTTTACCCTACATCCTCTCCAGCATAAATTGTCAACAATGGTTTGATCTTGACCATTCTTACAGGCTTAAGATGGAATCTCAGAGTTGTTTTGATTTACTTTTCGCTGATGGCTAAGGATGTCGAGCATCTCCTTAAGTGTCTTTCATCTGTTTAGAGTTCTCTCTTTAGGTCTGTACCCTATTTTTTTATTTGACTTTTTAGTTTTTCATTGCATAAGCTATTTATGGGGTTTGCTTTCAATGTGGCAAGTCTAGTGATTTGGGCAAGAAACTGCTCTTGCATAGTGTGATGAAAATAAACTGTGTAAACTGGGCATAAGGACCCACAGAAAAGTGACTGCTGCCCTTATCAAAACAAGATGGAACAATCCTTCAAGGGTCCTACTTATCATGTACTTCCTTATTACTTAGGTAACATCATGTCCTTCTGGAGTGTTAGATGTAGTTTAAAACTAGATAGTTATAATTAAAATTTTCTTTACTCATGATAAATGATAAGATAAACCTAGAACATTATACTCACAAAAATAAGATAAATGATAGAGTATTTTCTTTAACTTTGCCAAATACAAATAAACAATTACAACTGTAATTCTTGCTTGATTTCTGTTTTGTTATATGTAATTTTATAATGTTAAAGTTAAAACATTCCTTTTCAATTAGACAGGAAAGGAAAAATGATGTAAGATGTCCTTCTATAGACTGTGAATATGTCTTATTACCTTTGGTTAATAAAGAAGCTGATTTGGCTGATAGCCAGGCAGAATATAGCTAAGTGGGAATCCCAAGCAGAGAGACAGGATAAAAGGCAGAGTAAGACAGACACCATCAGCTGCCAGAGAAGTAAGAAGTCAGAACATTACCTACCGGTAAGCCATGAAGCAATTGTCAATACACAGACCATCCGGTTACAGATACCCAACAATGATGGGTCATTTAAAGATGTCTCAATTCTTCATTACGATATGGCAACTTCATTTCACCCTATTTTAATCTTTATAATGTTTCGCTTGAAAAAAAAATTCTAGAATATTTTCAATGTACAAGAAATATCAACATTTCTTTTTCCTCATAGTAGTTATTTGAAAAAGCTAATAGTAACTTGCCAACTCTCTGTGAAGGTCACTAGAAAATGAAAATACATAGGAATGTTGAAACACTTGAATCCCTATGGGAACCATGTCTCCATGTCTCCTCACAGGATGAGGCTGGGTGAAACTTAGTCAGGAATAGAATCGGTCTGTCTCTCTCATGCTTCCTGAGTTTATATTATTCATTACAGATTCTTTTCCACAACTTATAGTGGACTTGAGTGAGGAGGGACTTTCACATCTGCAAATCATACTTTAATTCATGACTCATCAGGATATCTAGATATCTATTCTAGTAATCCCTTCCTTTATACTGCTGAAACTTAACAAATTATGAGGCAAGCATATTATAGGATTGCAAAATAGGGCAGTTATTAAAAAACAGAGGAGAGAGTTCAAATCTTTATATGTGTGTTCATTATAAACATAGAAAACTACAATATAGTTGAGAAATAATTCTGAAGATAAAAACCAAGTCTTCCTGTGCAAACTCCCACACATCTAGAAATAATCTTCTTTAATTTTGTAAGAAATATCTTAAAATAGGTTCTTTTATATTCAAGTTTTCCCTTGAGCACAACATGGAAGTGAAATTTTAAGAGCATATAAGAGCATAATTATTTTACAGTGCTAAAAATTCCTGTATCTATATAACATTGCTACTCTGTGCTCTTCAAAATGTCAATTAAAATATCAGATTATAGTGCCCTCTTCTGCAAAAACTAGTGGTTAGACATGGGATCTCTTAGGATACTCCAGGTTCCAGTGTTCCATGTTCTATGATCTTAAACTAGGAACTTAGCTACATATTTGCATATAAATATTTCTTTTTTTAATAATCTCACAATAACAGTTTTACCTTCATTTCTCCTTAAAGAGGGGGATACTGAGTGTTCTAAGACACGTTTTATAACTTTTTTTTACTGTAGTCCATGCTTAAAGATCCAATGATATTTAACAACAATGTGAATAATAAGTGTGAAGCATGGATTAAAGTTATAGCTTTTAAATTTCCACACCTTGGACATACTGTTTTCTAGTGTGCTTTTATTTCCCTTTGGGTAATTGAGCTGTACCATGCTCTTCAACAGTTTGGCTCCTATAAAATTTATAGCAAGAACGTGTAGCAAGTGGAACATGTCTTCATTGCTGGTAGTAGTGCAAACTTGTATAGCTACTATGGAAATCAATATAGCTGTTGGTTCCTCAGAAAACCAAGAATCAATACACCTCAAGATCTAATTGTTGTGGAGTAATAGTTTAAGATGAGTTGCTTTTGTTTATGCTGTGGTATGTTTGTTTAATAATGCAAAGATGTATTGCATTCATTTATGCTGCATTTGTTTAATTCTATAAAGCTTTGTTACTTTTCCTGCCTAAAAAAAAAAAATTATAGCAGAATGTTTTGGTTAATATGTAGAGAGTTTCTTCTAAGCATCCTTAGATCAGTGGACCAAAATCTACCTATACCATCTCTACATAGTCCTGCAAATTTCTAGGAAAGTTGTATAGACACTATGTATGATACTATGTGGCTCTGTGTGACTGTTATATGTATGCATTGGCAATCAAGAATAATAGCTGATATTTAAGGTGATGCCACTGATTTGATAAAGTCTTTTTATTTATTTTTTATTGCTTTTTAAATAATATGGTTTCACATCACTGGCTTTGTAAGTACATTTGTGGCCAGAGAAGAACTAAAGACAGAGGAGGGTAAAAGAGGCAGAGAAAAGCATCCTTGTAGTCCAAACATACTTTATAGAAAGATTTAAAGAAAAGGGGAAGATATACATTTTGAGTGGAATTTAAGGAAAAAAGGAAAGTCAATGCAAACAGTGTTTTTAATGAATTGTTATTAGTGATTCCATTTATTTAATTTCTATAATAATTCTAAAATTGTTATTAGTAGCCAACTGAAGCTTATTGCTAGACTCTGGCTGAGAAAAATGTGGGATACAGAGTTAGAAACTGACACAGGTGTCGTTTTTGTGTTGGAGTGATGTTGCAGATACTTTGAGCCAATTGCAATACCAGAGAAGCACAAAGGGGAAGTGTATTACAAAGAATTAAATAGTATTAAGGTACTAATGTGTGCTGATTCTGTACTGTTCAGTCATCTAATGATGGCAATCATAACAAAAGAATACTGACTCAGTATTGATCTAAGACTGGAGAAAAACCCAACTGTCTTTTCTTGTAAGGAACAAATATATTCACATGGAAGATTTGCATAAAAACTACCTTAACTAGAGATTGCCTACAGAAGTATCAATGCATTATAGAAGGTTTCTATTGCACTTCAGATTCCTTAATGGGTGTTGAGTGCTTTGTGTTTAATCTACCAAATGAAAGATAATTTATGCTTATTTGTATAATAACTAAGAAACTATCAAATATTTATTATTGGATGTAAGCAAAGAAAATGGCAAGAAGAAATAACAGGGCATCTCTTTTTTTTTAAAGAAAAATGCAATTAAGTCTTTAGGGGGATAAGAATTTTCAGTACTATTATAAATAGAAGGGCCCATCTCAGCTTGATTACTTCAAAGCAGCTTCCTGCAGCCTCCCACCAAGTAGATGAGCAATTAGAATAATCACAGCAATAAGTCAAAGGCACTTGCTGTTCAAACTTGTGTTGCGACTTTTCCTTTTGGCAGCACTCCTAGGCTATTCCAGTTGCACACACACAGGCAAGCATGCACATATTTAATGCTGTTTTAGCTGGTAAAAGGCAAAATGCCTGAGACTGATTTCATGTTTTGTCTCAAGGTTAACTAAAGGACACTGAACAAGTAAAGCTGTGCTGAAAAGAACAGTAGCCAAGAGAGGGATATTCTTATACCACAAACAGTCATGCAGATGGAAGTCTGGCCAACAAAACCATAAAGCATCGCATCTCACTGTGAGTCAATCTGTCAGCTCAAGTACAAGGTGACTCAGGAGAAGACTCGTCCTGTTTTCTGATAAATATTCAGAATTTCTAGATTATCATGCTTGCTGGATAGTGTTGATCAGAAAGGTTAAAGATTATTTTATGCATTGTATAACTGAAAAGGGGGATCATTTAACAGTTAATTTTTAGTTTTGAAAAGTGAGTTAAACCACAAAATATAATATTTAAAAATTCTTTTCCTAATAGGTAGAGATTAAAAGTATCTGATCGATTCTGTATTTTCATTTGAAATAACTTCATCGTATTTCTTCAGCAGATGCTAGTGAATTGATTCAGTATGATAGGAATCAATTTTATGAAGTAATAGGACAACAACATATTTTTTTGCAAAGGCAGTCATATGATCTTATTTCCTGTCTGATTTTTGAGCATTCTAAGGTTTGTGTTTGTTCTCTGGTTTATATTTTTAGATCTTCGAAGTTAGCAGAATTTTTAAATGGTGAGCATTATAGAGGAGAACTTCAAATAATTCTCTCCAAACTTCCTCATAATGGTATGCATTTTTAATGGCCAGCATTCTTCCCATCCTGTTCCTGTTTCCATAGTCTTGAGTTTGCAAGTTCTTCTGTGGATGTTCCCAAACGCTTCCTTCCTTTTGTCTCAAGGAAATTACCGCTCTCTGGACAGAATTTCAATTTCAGTTTTTCAGAGAATTCTATGAGAGGTCAGCAGACACACACAGTAAAACCATACAAAATAATTTCTAGTTGCCAAAGTGAAAATAATAGACTAGACTTACTGTTTTTAGTGTTCTGTGATAAAAAGATATCTGGCATTTCTATTTGAATGAAATATAGGAACATCTGAGCACACACACTGAAGCTGTGTTAATCTCAAGGGTTAATCATGAAAACACATTCCAGGTGAACAAGAGCTGGAGGAAAGCAGGTCAGCAGTAACATGAACTAGTATCAACAACACATAATATCAAACTTGAAACAGGAGTGAGGACCTAAGAGTATTGTAATTGTAAACTATGCTGAAAATGGATATATGGAATAGTGAGGGAATCAAGAAAAGTGAAGAATTATTAGAGCCAGAAATGATCAAAGTCTAAAATAATTGTTGTATAAGAATATAAATTACCTAGTAAAGATAATTACAAATGTTATCTTCATGCATAAGTGCTATGAAGGGGAAAGAATACTATAAATGATAAAATACACAATTTGTCATTGATGCCATGCCATGATGTTGCAGCTGACTGAAAGGGTTCGGTTGAAAATACAATCCATATAAATATATGTCTATTATTGTTTGAAATATAAAGGTAAATATTTGAGCATCATTTGAAATTTGACTGCTGTTTGCAGAGTAATTCAATACTAAGTAATGCAGATATGACTAGCTGAGCTGCATCCTCTGCCGAATACATATATGATGTTATCACCTTTAAAGCCTCAGATCATGGCTATAGTTAATGTCAGGTCCTTAAGGAAGTAATAAACTCAGAAGATGTTTGCTGGGCTGACCCCCTAATCTAATATGGTGACTGTCCTGATTTTTTTTTTTATAAGTAGAAGTTTAGATACAGACACACACAAACGGAAGGGCGCATAAAAAAAAAAAAACAGGAAGAACATGCCTAAGTAAAAATTTTGCGAAAGAGAGTTTTCTGAAGAAGCCAACTATACTGACATCTTTGATGTGGTGCATCTGGCCTTCAGAACTGTGAAGAGATAAGTTTTCCTTGGTTAAACCATCTACTCTGTGATAATTTGTTATGAAAATGTCAGAAAACTAACTACTAGGGCTTTTCATACAAACTTGTTAGTAAGAAGCAATATGTGTAGAATACAAAGAGTGAAGATTCCTTGAAAGAACTTAGATTTTATCGGGCACATGTGCCCAAGTAATAAAAAAGTTTAATGAGAGTTCAACTAAGGGTTTTCCTTCCAAACAAATTCCAAGGGTAAGGTAGTGATGGACATGAGCATGTGAGTGAGGAAACAGACATAAAAGCATCACAGCCCTTTGGATGAGAACTTGAGTGGAAAGACGCAAACTATTTTGCAGTAGTACATATGATTGTATGGATTAGAGTTGTCTACAGTGGGATAGATGTTGACCCAGAGTGAAATGATTTTTTTTTCTTATTCACAATGCCTTTTGGGTATAACCATTGTGCACATTTGCCATTGATACAGACATCTTGGAATTAGAGCTAATATTCCCAGTATTTATTTGGTCAAAGTTTATATATAAATGAATACTATGAGATAATAAAAACACATGTTGAATAATATGTATCTTAGTATTTTTTGTGAGTGAGGAAGAGGAATATGTCCTATAGTTACTGATAGCTACTAGATCAGTTCCCTCAACACACTGATAAAACCACATAAGATTATTATTTGATACTATGCTACTTAAAGAGTCGATATTTGTATTTTTCAGGATTTAGGTCTCACAGTTTAATGATATTTACTGCAAACAAAATATGGTAGTTTTTTTTTTTTTTACAGTACCCATCATTTTCCAGGAGCCAACTGGAGAGAGGACAGTGATATACTATTGATTCACTCATTTTACTGCATTTTCAACAGGTATGGGGCTGATCTGCATTTGCTTTTGGAAATATAGCCTAAAGACATGCCATTCTAATCTTCTTAAAACTTTGCTAAAAATTAAGCCATAAAAGTTCAAGCTCTGTTGTTAAATAGCTCTGAATCTGCAAACAATCTCTTGTTTTGAAACAGTGCAAGGGGACCATCATCAGATGGACAGAGACTGCAAAGCATCAGAAACAGCTCTTGTCCTGGGGCCACTCTGTCAGCTTTGATGCTGACCAGTAGGGATTCATGGTTACCATTTAGGCAGTGTTTATGGTGGAAGAAGGAAGCATTGTAACTTGATTAAGTGTCAAGACATCAGTTCTGGTAGAATTCTCTGTTCAGTTCACAACTGTGTTCCTTTATAGGAGCATGATAATTATTGACTAATCAATATTCTAAGTGCAACCCTCCAAATCTCTACAATGTTCCATGCTATTTTTAACCCTGGATTTGCAACAAGAGGCCTATTATTCTTTTGTCTATTTTGAAATTAGAGAAGTTGAGATGACACACAAAGTAACTCAGAGAAGGAACAGGACATATAAAACACCAGGGAGACAAGTTTCATGTAGTCTATAGCGCATACTATTTTTGATTTTTCATATGTAGTTCCTATTTTGAATACCAAGCAAAACATGGTTGTTGATCTTTTATTAGCATACATGTTTCTCTCCTAAGGTTGCTAGACAGAAATTAATCTGTTGCATTAATTTATCACTATGTCCATTTTCATACAACTTTCAGATTAATTTATATTTGTTTTTAAAAACTATTCTTTGCTTTCAGTTTCTCAGGAATCTATACACTGTCATCCTCAATTTACAAACCATAGTGCATTCTGGAGCATATGTTGGGCTTTCTTTTGATTTATTGGGAGTAGACTGATTTTCATGACCTCCCCATGAAGCTTCCAGCTCTACAATTTCAGGATCTAATTCTGATAAATAGCTCTCACACTAACTATAACTGATCTATTCCCTTATTCTTTGGTGTAAGATGCAAGACAAAGGACATTCTCAGCAAAAATATTTTTTTATCACACACAGATTTGTAAGGATGGAGATCTATTTCTGATAAATATTACTGTAATCTTATTTAATTCCTAGCATGGGATAATATAAGAAATTCCCTCATTTACACAGTTATTGGAAAACTCTACAGAGATTTTTGTCTTGGGGTAGCAAGACAGTATAAAATTTTCTTACAGTTTAATGAATAACAAGTTTGTACCAAACACAGTGGCATAGATTCTTCTAAATATCCATTCTGGGCATCAGCTGCCTGCACTCTCCATATAAGTAGGCAATATTTAGATTTTTCCCAAGACTAATTAATTCAGTTGCACAATTCCCAGTAGATCTCTGTGACTAAGGTGTGAATTAAGAAAAATTAATTAACAGAAGCGATTTTGTATAGTTTTCATTGTTAAATTAATTATTTTAGCTCAATATTTCAATTCTTGGTGCATAAGACAACAATGTTGTAAGAGTACAATTACTCAGGTGAGCGAACACTTTACTTCCTTGCTAATCTGCAAAGGAAGGCTAAGATATGCTTTGAGTAAAACAGGATTTTCTCTTTCTGGAACCAATTGCATGGTCACAATTACACGTACATTCCTCCTCCAAGCACTCAAGTTGTGTTTCCTTTTAAAATGTGTTTCTCATCTTAAAACCTTGTTGAAGGCTGCTATGAATGTGGAGAACCTGGTCATGGTCTGGGATTTGGAAGTGGTTTATATCCTTTCTATGCATACCTTGGTTTCTCTTGCTCTTCAGACCAGAATTTGAAATTCAGGTCTCATCTTAAGTTTATGAAAAGATAATGTATTAAGAAAGTTTATCAATGCATACACATATAACATTCTGAAATTTGTTAAGGCAACAAAAGAAGTTATTGTGATAGAATAGAAATAAACAAAAACAAAAGCCAGACAGTATTTGTATTTCATAAAGAACTATAGTAGCAAAGTGAATCTGTTACAGAAAGTAAGCAATGAAAAATCTGTGTGTAAAGGAAGACTGAGTGAATCATTATTAGGCAATGCATTTTCTATTTTTCATATTCTGTCCTCTGGACACACTGTCCATAGGTACAGAACTATGTGTCATATTTATTTTAGTTGAGCTAATGTCTACTTTTGTTAAGGAGAACTGAAAAAGAAATACAAAATATATTGGTCTACGGGACCATTTATTCACAGGATATTACCTAAAGATACATTCTTAAGATGAAATCCTGCAGAAGTCAAGGCTGGTGTATTGAATTATAATTTCACAGACTTAAATTAAAAGAGACTAGAAAATAGAACTTGTTGATAAACTGTGATCCTTCCATGTGCTTACCATGTAGTCTATGTGTTTTTAAACACTTTCAAATATATGTCTTCAAAGTTTGTGCTCAGATGCCTCCAACATTTGATGACCCCTAAAGATGCATGCAACCTTTACTTAGGATCTACGATGCTCTGCATCTTTATGGGCAACAAATTCATATTAAAATTATTTTGCACCCAAGGGCAAATAATAGGGATCCTATTTGCAATCAAAAGTTTGGAACAAAAATGCTCAATTTAAATAAGTCATGAATATTATCCTGATAATTTTAGAAATTAAATAAGTCATGAATATTATTCTGATGATTTTAGAAATTAAACTGTATTTAAAAGTTTCTCAGATCTTATATACAATAGAAACTGGCAAATATGTAAAGTGAAAATTGGTGTGATGACATCTTATTCTCCACAAATGTATTCTTCAGCAATGAGTGGAGACAAAAATCTTAACATGGTGGTCTTGCTTGATGTTTACTGAGAAAGGGAATATTATTTTTTCAAATTATCATCTTATTTGTAATAATAGAATTAATGATAATTTTTCCTAATTCACTTCATGTCTAGATTATGGATTTCAATATTTAAAAGTATTTGACATCAAACAATAATAGGCATGTATCTACTGCAACATTAGAAAGGTTGACATAGAGAATTATAGGCTAGAAGACACCTTAGTCTATCTATATAGTGATATCCAGGCAAGCTCAAACTACATAAGAAAACCCTATCTCAAAAAATAAACACAGAGAAATTCTTTGCTTTAAAATTTAAACAATAAATCTATATGAAATTATAAAGGAAGTATATTTAATTATATATTTTTATCTAATGTTTAAAGACATTTATTTATATTAATTTCTTTTTGCTACTGTACTGGAAGTTGCTGTCAAAAGTAATTTAAGAATTAAAAAGTTTATTTTGGCTTACAGTTCTGGGAAGGTAAGAGTCCATCACAACTAGGAATGCATAGTAACAGGCCACGAATGTATGTTGATAGGACATGAAGCTGATTGATCACATTATCATCCCTCTACTGAAGTAGAGAAGGAAAACAGGAATTAGTCATGGTACAAAACTTGAAAACCTCTCACCCAGTGACATGCTTCCTCTTACAAGGCTTTACCTCCTAAGGCTCCATGGCCTTCCCAAAGTGCCAGCAGTTGAAGACAAAATGTACAAACCCAGCAGTCTTAGGGGGGCATTTTATATTCCAAAAATATTGTTACAGTATTATTCCAACTTAGATACATATTTTTATATGAGCATTTAAAAGCAATCTGGTAGAAATACAGATAATACCCATGTGGATACAAGCATTCTTTATACTACCATTGACAGAACTTTTAAACATTAGCCTGAAAAATATTAAAAAACTCCAGGAGACCATGATGCTAGTACTTGACTAATATTGATTTTGCTTATTTTTACTAAACAAAGAGCTTTTTACCTTAAAATAGCCAGTACTGGAAATCAAGCACTATATTAGTGACATCATGTTTAATGGGTTAGGGATGGGACATATAGAATCTAAAGTTCCCAATATAAATCCTGGATTTACTTGAATCTTGTTATTTGTGAATGTTTTCCTAGTTACTGTGACAAAATACCCTGAGAAAAAGCATCTTAGGGGATAAAGGATTTATTTTGCTTACAATTCTAGGCAATAACCCATCATTGAGAAGTCAAAACAAGAACTTGAAGTATCATAGCCAAATCAAGGTCAGAGAAGCAACACACTAATGGATCTGATTGCCTGTTTGGTAATTGCATTTCTCTACTCATATAATAGTTGAGGGCCCAGCCCAGAAAAAAATAGTGCCAGTCACATTCAAAGCAGGCCTTCTTGACTTAAATTACAATCAAGACAACCCCCCTTAGATCACATCTCAACCTGCTTCAGATAATTCTCCATCAAGACTCTCTTTATAAGTGATTCTAAGTGTCATGCTGACAGTTTGAACTAACCATTGTAGTATTTAATGTACTTTCATTAACACATTAACTATCTTTATTTTTATTCTGAAAACACTTATTTTTATGTCACTTTCAGGGAATAAATAAATCATTCAGAGAAATGACCATATCTCAAGGATTAGAAATTGAAGAAATATTTATGAAACCTCCAATACAGTCCTGGCATTTTGGGACCCTAGTCTATTTGGATGCACAGCTTCCTAGGCCTGGATGTAGGGGGAAGGGCCTTGCACTTCCCACAGGGCAGGGTACCCTGCCCTCTCTCAAGCAGGGAGGGGGAGGGAGGAGGAGGAGTAGGGGAGTAGGAGGGGAATAGGAGGAGGGGAGGAAGTGTAAATTTTTGAATGGAAAAAAAAGACTCAATCCAATGAGCAGGAGGCACTAAAATACTAGTTCTGAACTTCTAAAAGTTGTTCAAGCACAGGTAAATCATATACAAACCTGTTGAATCATTAAATGTTGAAGCCTCCTAGGCATTTGTCCTTCAAGTGTCTGGCAGTTTTTCTGGAGAACTAAGGTATTAGCTTCTTCCACGTTCACAGTTTTACTATGCTGGGGTTTTTGGTTCATTAATACTTGCCAAAGATTCACGGAGAATAATTTTATACATCAAAGATGAGACCAGGAGATTTCTGTGAACTAAGATCGATATGAAAGTGGAGGGATATTGAAACTAAAAACCAAAGATATCTGTTTTGGCAGAAGCTGAACAATGGAAATGGGAGCTAGGTATTAAAATTATATCAAGTACAACCAGATGAAAAACGGCCTCTTAAACAGAGGAATTTGCTTTTGAACAGCCACCGACACATTGCTTCCCTGATAGAATCCTGGCGTTTGCCCGACTGCTCTACTGTGTGTGACATTTATAGATGTGAGTAGCGGGGAAACACATTGCTATGTGTTTAAGGTACTTTCGCATATCGATGTTCTAGTCTTCACTTTGCTTTTCTACATTTCTGTGTGCCTGATTTTCCTTTGGACACGTTAGCTCAAGGAGAACTAGAAATCAGCAGGAAAACAAGAAGACAATATTTTTGTCTATTTTTTGTTGGTTCATCTTTATTTTGTTTTGTTTTCAAATTCCAGATAGACTTGTGAGGGGCTCAGCAGAGATAATTAGCGGCGATAAGAAACAGTGTCATCATTGGCAGGCAGTGGAGCAACGATTGCTGCCAGCAACATAGAGCAATGGGACAGCAGAGCCCATGCCTCCAATTGATTGTCCTTCAGGTGAGCGCCTTGTCACAGCAGCACTGTGTGACTGTAATAGCTCTCCTTGTCTTGGAAGGAACTGCTGAGCAGGAACTCTGGCTATTGTTCCGTTGGCCATCCTGCAGTATTGATTGCTCGCTGTGTTCCAGGCTTTTGTCAACTCTGAGGATCATTTGCTTTCCTCTTCTCATCGCGTAGCAATTTTGGTACCTGTGTGAGTTTTAACATCTGAGATGAACACTTACCCTGCGAGGGTTTGGAAAACTGTCTGACTCAACAGCATTACACAGGTTGCACAAGACTGTGCTCCGTGCTCTGTGAAGTAGAGACAGGCAAGATATTATGGCCTTCAAAGCTCTTTTAAGATTCTGTTTAAACTCATTTGAATTATATTAACGTTCCACCAAAATGATAGCCCAACCTTTTGAATCCCAAGACACACAGTTTAAGGTTCTTTCAAATAAAAATAATAAAGAGTTGGAAGTTTGAAATTAGGCAACACATTTGCTATTTTTCTACATTGAGAAATCAAATGACTTTTAATTAAAATATAGGAAATTACTAAAATGCAGAAACCCAGAAAAGTTTGCTGTTTACAATTTTCATTAAATAATTTGAACACTTCTTTATGTTACAGCAATCTATAACATTTCCTATAAGAAATTCAAATCCTTGACAGCTTAGAAAGTTTATTTTAGATTCAGAGTCACCATTGATAAATTTATAAAATTTTAAAAGTTATGGTCTCATTTAGAAACTGTGCTTATATATTGAAAACTTCTACATAGTGCATTATAATTATGAGCCTTCTAAAATTTGTATTTTTGTTAATTCTAACACAAATTTGTGTCTATTTCATGAGAACAGAATTTCTGACACATTGTATTGCACACAGTTTCATGACTGATTATGTGTGTGTGTATATTTAATTAAAATGGATTGCATCACTTTTCTCTTTTCCTAGTCTCTTTTCAGCCCTTCCCAAGTCCATGTCCTCTAACCATTCCTAAATTTCTTCACTCTCAAACTGATATACTATTTTTCTTTGGTTATTATTGTCACGTATGTATGCATATATATGCACAAATACATAAATAGAACCTGAAACTTCTATTTTTGTTGTTTGTGTATATATGAATAACCAGTAAGGGCGCTTATCCCAGGGAGATGCTAATTCTCCCTTTCTCAGTAGTTGTTAGTTCCTTGTAGTTCTTTGCGGAGGAGTGGGACTTCTCCTTTTAGCATTAATGCGATTATTGATATGATCCCTAGTTTGGTCTTGTTTATGCAGCCATTTCTAGGAAAGACTGTTTAACACTCAGGTTTTCTGGCTCTAATAGCTTTTAAGTCCCCTCTTCAAAAATGTTCCCTGAGTCATAGATGCAGGAAGTATGATGTAGATGTATCCACTGGGTCTGGGCTCCCCATGATCCATTGATTTCCATATTGTGTACAGTTGTGTTTTACTATGATGGTCTCCATTTGATATAAAGCTAGTTTCTTTGATAGGGGATGATAGTAACAATCTGTGTGTACATGGATGCAATTTAAAATGTAGTAAGGGATTGTGCTGATTTAGCAAAATGTTGGTAGCAGTTTCTTTTCTAAGGTTCATGACCTCACTAGACTGGAAAAGTTTACTGGCTGCCTCTTCTGCTGAGTGGGCATTGACTCCAATGTGGGTGCAACCTATTGCACCTTAAGTGATAATATTCCTATCCTGATCATTGTTGTGGTTCTTAGGTGCTGCTGTTGGATAAGACTGTTACTTTTCTCCCTTGGTAGCTTGTATAGTATGTTCTGGCACCATATAAGCTCTACTGTGGTAAAAAGGCTTTTAGAAGAAAAGGAAGAGTTAGTAATTTATACGACATATTTTCAAAACCCTCTGCTGATCATATACACACAACAATTCAATACTCTGTTGAGAATTTTATACAACTAATCTTTGGAAGAGTTTTTTTTTGTTGTTGTTTGTTTTTAAACTTACTCTTGTCTTGTACATTTTGGCATTAATTTTCTTCTAATCATTGCTTTCTTTGGGTGCCAGATATCATGGGACACATTTCTCTTACTGTAAGATCTCTGCCTTTAAACATTGGTGGCATATTGCCAAAATAGTCAATATAAGGGAAGCTGAAGCATTCCTTCATTCTGGGCCTGCAAGAGAAGAGAGAGCAAGAGCATCATATATTAAAGTGCCTGCCGACCATCAATATATTCGACTAAAATCAAGCTCATGCTACTTTCCTTCTGTGTAAAATTTTCTATGATGCAGAGGCTTCCAACAGCAAACTCTTTACTGCTTACAGTCATTTGGTTGGAATTTTGAAAGTTATATTAATGACAATGGCTTACTTTTATTTTTTTGTGGTCATCTGCTCTGGTTTGACTGAGGCTCAAAGAGCAAATGTGATCTTCTTGTTGTTATCTGGAGCATTTATTGTTATACTGAGCCACTTTATGTCTTCAATATGCCTTTTTATTTTCTGTGCAAGGTAGTCTATTCACTGTGACCTTTCTTATCCTGACCTCTTTATATAGGAACTGGATTACAGCAATCCTAAACATGTAGATGTTTAGGACTTCACAACTGCCAGTCTTCTGATGAAAACAAGTCATAAAACCAGTCCAGTTCAAAAGATAGATAAATAGCCCTGACTTCCTGATGGGAGAAGCTGTAGATATATTTCAAAGGAACATGGCCAAATGGAGTAAAGACTTATGGTCCATGTTTAACAGTCTAGGACAAAATCCTACATAGTTTTCTCTTAGCTGGATCCAGCACTGTCTACAATTACTACAATGCCAGCTGACCTTAGAGGTACAACCAGACTAAGGCAGCCTTAACACTGACATCTAACACATATCAGTATTTGAAATTATGTATTTAAAATAGCTGTGGCTTTATTTTATAGTTGGATAAGGACTTTGGAAAGATGTTGTGTAAGAGTGTTTTAGACTTAAGTCTCATGAACATAGATGTTTACCTGTACCTAAGTACTAATATCCCCACTGTCTTAGTCACTGCAGAATTACAGGGTCCTCTTTATCTCTGACCTAACCCAAATCAAACTGGTATTTAGGACTGTTGATTCAACCTGTAACAATATACTGTGATTTCATCACTTTGTTTAGCACTAGCATGTTAGCCTAAGACATCAGCCTCTCTTGTTTGGGCTATTACAACACAATCATCTCTTATTACCCTAGTTTGCTTCTTGCTTTTATTTACAAAGCAATCATATGTGTGTGCCAGCCCTGTTGTGTCCAGAAGGAATTGATTACTTGGAGTCTTCCATTCCCTCTGGCTATTACACTCTTTCTGCCTCCTCTTCCATAGAACCATAGAGTTCCCTCAGCCCCTAAGGGAGGGATTTGATGGAGATGCTCTATTTAGGGTTGAGTGTTAGGGACTCTCACTCCCTGAATATTGTGTGGCTGTGGTTCTGTGTTTGTTTGACATTGGGAACTTTTGAATTTATACCGAATATATTTTGCATTACAATATGATAATATGAGAGTGTCGGGGGAAAGAGGTAGAAAGTTGTGCCTTATAAACGATGTATTAAGTGTGAAATTGACACCCAAAATATATAATGGAGTTTTATATTTTGAATTTAGAGAGCTGCTTAGGCTGGACAATATATTTCAGGGTAAGAGTCCCAATAATGGAGCCTTAAGTAACCACTGTATGAAAGTATGATGAAGCAGTCTGATTTGAATTAGAGTTCTCAGGATAATGGAGATTCCAGGAGCATGAGACATCTGCAGGAAGACTTCAGATATGTGATGAAGGCTTTTATGGTTAAAAGAAAAGGCCAATTGGAAGCCATTGAAATGACTTCTACCTGGGAAAGTAGTAAATCCCAAAAAGTATCACATTTTTGGACGAATTACAGAAATTAGTGTCAACATCAAGGATTAGAAAGGTCCAGATGTGGTGGTGGGTCACTCCCACTATCTCACTTTGCTCTTCTGTTTTGTCTGTTCAGAGGACAGATGGATCATGGAAAATGATGGTTGCCTATAGTAAACTTCATCAGGTAGTGATGCCAATTGAAGCTGCTCTTTCAGATGTTGCTTCCTTACCTGAGCAGATTAACATATTTTCTGGCAACTCTGACCTAGTAAATGCCTTTTTCTTGATTCCAGTCCATGACGATCACCTGAAGCAATTTGCTTTCCTCTGAGAAGGCCATCCATATACTTTACTGTTTTAAGGCTATACTAATTCTCCACCCTTGAGTCATAACTTACTTTTAAGTGCTCTTAATCACCTATTAAATAAAATAGACCCATCTATTGATGACATCATGCTGATTGAGCTAAGAGATCAGGAATTAGTAAAAACTATATGTGTTTGTAAATTTGAATGACTGTTGTTTGCTAGACAGTTTGTGATAAATAATATTTATTGTTTACTTGACAGGATCTGGAATCATCTGAGATAAACTTCTAGGTCAGTCTGTAATGGATTGTTTAGATTGGGCTAGCCACTGAATATGCTTGTGAGGGATTATCGTGATTAGGCTGATTAAAGTGGGAATATCTACTATAAAGGAGGGCAGTGTTTGGGTCCTTGAAGGAATAAAAAGGAGAAAGTTATAAGAGCATGAATAAAAATTGTTTTCTGCTTCCTGAATACAGAAGCAGTGTGACCACCTGCCTCCAGCTTCTACCACTCGGTTTTGCCTGTAATGATAGACTATATCCTAGGAGAATGAACCCAAATGAAACTTTAGGTTGCTTTTGATCGATCTATTATCTATCTATCTATCTATCTATCTATCTATCTATCTATCTCTATACCTACCTATCTACTACCTACCTACCTATCTATATCTATCATCTATCTGTTGATTAATTTGGGAGAAAAATTGCAAAATTGCTAACTGATTAAAATGACCAAAATCACTCATGCATATGGTAGTAACAGGCCTAAAGCCCCCACCAATGATGCAGTTTCAGTATTTTTTCAAGGAGTTACAAACTTAATGCATATTCTTTTGTTACAGAAACACTGCATGGCCACATGAAAATTATCTTTATTTCTGAATGTGTTTTATAGTTACTAACAAATTATTTATAGTGAAAGAGTCATAAGCACTTGCTATTGCCATGCCAGTTTTGTAGTCTTTGTTGGTAGAGAATTTACTTGAATTTTACTCAAAATCCACCATTTTTCTAGAAAGGAAACTTATGGGACCATTTAAAACTAATGAGAGACTCAACTGTTTTCTCAGAATGCTTCTTCTCAGAAACGGTTAATGAGTTAATTTGATTTATTCATAGAAAATGAATCACATCACAAACAATCTTTTAAAAGTTAGCATTTCTTTGTTATTGGCTCCATAATGCACAGTATTTGTATGTAAGTGTATATTCTGTGTCAATATCAATAGATCTTCCAGATTTAATTGGGTTGGGCACTGCTTTTGTTTCAATACATCTCAAATTTCACATGGAAACTTCATTCCAATGTAGCAGTGTTGGGAGGTGGGGTCATTAGGGGTGTTTAGGTCATGGGGGTTCTGATTTCACAAATGGGTTAATGTTGTTGTAACAAAGAGTGTTGTTGACCAGTTTTAAAACGCAGCTTCCTGGACCATACTGCCAGTGTCAACTCTGGTTATGGAGCATTTGAATGGCATTTGTGGGCTCAGGTGTTTGTGTGACCACTTGGGGTTGGGAAAAAAGTAGCTGAGACCATGCCCGTGGCTCAGCGCTCCGACCTGGGCAGGCAGGGGGATCAGGTTTACTAGGCATGCACAAGCTGGAGAGCATGGTGGATTCCTGCTGCCATACACAGAGATATTTCCAGGTTGCCCAGTGCTTTGCATGGCAGATTTAGCTGTTATTCAGATAAAAAGGGTTTATGTGCTGCACACTCAATTCTCAGAGTTAAAGTGCTGAGTGTAGCTCCTACCAGACCTGGCAGTAATGGTACATTCACCGTTTTAAAAGTGGAGAAAAGTGGAACCAGCATCCAGGCCAGCTACAACCAAGCTGTTTACTATTTTAAAATCTCTTCAAGATAATAAAAATTACATATAACACAATCAGGACAGATTCAGACATAAAAGAACTCCAAATGGGTCACAGTGTTGGATAAATGTACATAGGCTTGGAAGAGAGAAGAAAAAGATTATAGAGAGTCATAAAACAAAGTTAATGCTTTAAAAAAGGTAAAGTCTTTAAAGACACAGAGTAAAGATATTAAAATAAATATTAAAAAGTAATAGAGTAAAAGCAAGCCACGTAAAGATGGAGAATACACAGAGAGTCTAGATTATGTATATTATTGTGTTATCTTTGGATTTTTTTGACTGTGAATAAGCTAAGTACAGACAGACATTTCAAGTATGGGTTGCTAAGCTAAACCAGCATATATATTCTAAAGGTATCTTGATTTCAGAATATGGGTCTAAGGATATGTTGCTTTGGAAAAGAGGTTCTTCTTTTGTTTTCCCAGAAGATGAGAACGTGTGGATTGCTTCCAGACCAATATGGTTTGATGGAAAAAGATCCCCTGAAAGGTTGCTATAAACACCCCCACAAAGAAAATACTTTGCCCAATAAACAGCAGGAAGCAGTTTGGAGAAACTACACCCATATTCCCAAATACTGTTTATAAATGTTTGTTTACATTTAAAGGGGGATATGCTATAGAGATGGATACTTTGCATTGGTATGGATCTTGGTTAATTGATACAAGTTTTAGGTCATTTTTTTTCTATGAATATTTCTGCTCTTGATTAAGGTACTGTGTTTGTACAGCTCATTTTAAAATGTAATGTATAATTAAAAATATAGCTTAATAGAGAGTCATCTATCATAGTCAAGATTGTTGTCATGTTACTTAGATTTTCTAGATATACAGAGATATATTTCAGATGGATAGGTATTCGTCAAATCTTTCAGGGAAGATCAGAATATTGCATTTAAAATGTTTTAATAACTTAGGACTTTTAATGACAATGAGACACATCTGCTCCTGGCAGCACCAATTACTTTAAGAGGAACATAGGCATCAAAGAGGCTTCTTATGGCATTGGTTAACCATTTGGGCAAGAAACTGCTCCTGCTTGGACTGCTGAACTGGACATGCAGAACTTGCAGAGAAATGACTGCTGAACTTGCCTAAAGGTGAAATGATCCTTCAGGGACCCTGCTTCATGAAAGAGTCTGCCAGACATTCTGCAAGAAACAGAAGAAAGTAACTGAGAAACTGCTAATATAGGAAGACCTGTCTTTGAAATTTCCTGCTTCATGGAAAAGTCTGCTGTATACTATGGGCCTGTAGGCTGAAGATGGATGTCCCAATGGTGTAGAAAAACTTTGGATGACTGTCCAGGCAGCAAAATGTCTCTGTCAATTCTAGAGTTTTAGAAGTTGCTTACAATGTACTTCCTGTTAACTTACATAATATTATATCCTTCTGGAGTCTTTGATGGAGTTTATAAATAGAATAGACAGTTTTTATTATAGTTTTCCTTAGCTACAATAAAAGACAAAGTAGATATAAATATTGTAACTGTAATTCTTGCTTGATAACTGTTTTGTTATATGTAATTTTACTATGTTAAAGTTAAAGCCTTCCTTTTTGTTTAAACAGAAAAGGGAAAATGGTGTGGGGGATCCTTCTGTCTATGTGTTGCTTTTATTGGTTAATGGATAAAGAACTGCTTTGAGCCTATTGCAGGGAAGAACAGAACTAAGTGAGGAAAGGTAGGCTGTATGCTGGGAGGAAGAAGGGTAGTCAAGAGTCAAGAGAATCCATAGAGCTGCCAGAATTTTGCTGGTAGGCCACGACCTCATGGTGAGACACAGATTAATAGGAATGGGTTAAATTAAGATGCAAGAGTTAGCCAATAAGAACCTAGAGTTAATGGGCCAAGCAGTGTTTTAATTAATATAGTTTCTTTGTGGTTATTTTGTTTCTGGGTGGCCAAACAAGCAGCCTCCTTCCAATGTAGTGTGTTATCACAGGAGTGGGCTTGTGATAGAAATGAGTTTCATTATTTATTCAATCTCTTGCGTTTCTTCCTTCCTACAGACAATGAAGCAAAATGAAGACTTTTCCCATAGTCTAATGTCATGGTCTTGCGATTTCTAACTGCCAAATCCACAACTAAGGAAACTTTAATTCTTCAAAACTACCCAGTTTGTACTATTTTGCTGTAGCAACACCAAACAGACTAAACTAGGCAAGGCATGGTTCAAGTGTGAGGTGTGAGGCTATTTCAAGTTGTTTTTGCAAGCATATAATTCAATTTGGAAACAGTGTTGATAAGAATATGCTAGAAAGGAAGAGATAAGGGGGATAAAAAATACTACCAAGGCATCCACACCCTGATCCTGGGTGCTGTTGATCATGTTCAATGTCAGTTCTCTTTGCTGTGCTATGGGATCAGTGGAGTCCCCCAGCTCTCCTTAGGAGTCAAAGAATAGATGGAAACAAACAAGCCCAGGCAGGAACAAGACACATAGGATGAGCTGCTGTGCTTTGAAAAAGATGTAATCACCAAATAAGTAGTAAGTTTAATATAGTGAGGAACTACTGAGAGCCTTAAAAAGTTTTATGAAATAAGCTAAGTAATATGGTGAATCCTAAGAAAAACACATAAAGACCCCCCCCGGGAAGACAAAATAGACAAAATCTCCAGACAAAATTGGTAGCATGGGGTATAGGGAGAAGGGAAGGTAGAAGGGGAGGAGGAGAAGAACTTGAGGGGATGGGATAGTTGAGATGGAGAAAGGACAAAGATAGAGAGTGAAGAAAGAGATATTTTGTTTGAGGGAGCCATTATGGGATTAGCAAGAAACCTGGCACTAGAGAAATTCCCAGGGATCCACAAAGATGACCCCAGATAAGACCCTAAGAAATAATAGAGAGGGGTTCCTGAACTGGCCTTGCCCTGTAGTCAGATTGATGATTATCTTAAATGTCAACAGAGAATCTTCATCCAGCAATTTATGGAAACAGAGGCAGAGACCCACAGTGGAGCACTGGACTGAGCTCCCAAAGTCCAGTTGAAGAGTGGGAGGAGTGAGAATATAACCAAAGAGGTCAAGATCATGATGGGGACACCCACTGAAGCAGTTTACCTAAGTTAATAGGAGCTCACCCACTCCAGCTGGACAGGGAAGGAACCAGCATAGGACCAAACTAGTCCCTCTGAATGTGGGTGACAGTTATAGGTCTGGGGAAGACTGCGGGGTCACTTATAGTGGCACCAGGATTTATCTCAACTGTTTGTACTGGTTTTTTGAAACCGATTCTCTTTGGAGGGATACCTTGCTCATCCTAGATATAGCAGGGAGAGCCTTGGAACTTTATCAACGCAATATGCCTTATCCTCTCTGAGGAGTTGATGGTGGGGGGTGTTGGAGGGAAGGTGAGGGGAATGAGAGGAGGGGAGGGAGTGGGAACTGGGCTTGGTATGTAAAATGAAAAAGGATAGTTTTTCTTTTTTAAAAAATAAAATAAAAAATATTTAAAAAATTTTATGAAGATTTTTAACCACATGTCACTAGTATCCTTCAGACGTACTCATGCTGCTAGGTCTCCAGAGAGCTGATAGCTATGGCAATTTGTTTTTTAGTCAGCATTACAGATTATTCGTGAATGAGCTTTAGAAAGTGAGTAGTCAAAGTAGTTTTCAGGTAAGCTCACCCTAGGCAACTGCACACACACACACACACACACACACACACACACACACACACCACATGCACATGCATGCATACACACACATATGAACACCCCCACATGCACACTCACACACAAATAATACATATACACACGTGTGCTTTTGGCTGTGCATGCACACACTAATGAAAACACTACTTCATACCTTGCCCTGATCTTTTATGAATATTGTCTAATCACTGTGGAGGAAATACATATTTTTTTCTGCTTTCTATTTCTTAAGCCAAAGGCAGGGTTCTTACTCTCATTAAAGATTTATTAAATTCAAAACTAAGGAAATTGAATGTAAGGAAAATAATAGCTACCATTCTCTTTAGGCCTTCCACATTAAAAAAGCATTAAGAAGGATGAAAACAAAGCAAATTTAATTTGTTTTCCTGATTTCTCACTTCTTTATTCCTACTTTTCTGTCTTCTATTTATTCCCACTAGAACGAGATCAGGTTTTCTCTTAACTCTCAAATTCCCTCACTTTTGTTGGTTAAAGTGATACCCACAGGGGACATTTTTCAAAGTGGCATGCCAGGATTTAGCTGTGGGAGGCCCATTAATACACCACATAGAATTTTACTCCCTATAATGACATTTAAAGAGAGCTATTTGTTTTGACTGTGTTCTTTGTGTTTGCCTGAAGGTTACCATAGTAAAACCCCCTTGGCAAATGTGCAGTCAGAAGTTTCTGGGTTAAAATGGCAGTGGGTAAGGAAGAGGGCAATTCCAAAATATTTCATAAGTGAAATCCTGGTAAAAAAGACAGAGTCCCTGGGGTCTGCTTTGCTCTGATTTTGATTTCCTTCTCTGGGAATGGAGAACAAGTGCCTCCTGTTCCCAACTCCTCTCTCAAAAGCATCAAGATTATTACCTTTCTCATTTGTGCTACAATGTCTACTTTAACATATTATTAAGTCACTTTTCTGTCCATGAATATGTGGTTTCTTGCTTATGGTTACAAATGGCCATGATATTTAAGGCTTAGCTAGTAGCTACCACGCATGGAATTTTAAGTTGGATGGTTTTGCTTTTGGATTCTTAAATTTTCACTTCTGATTGGCTGTTTGAACTTGGGCAAGTCATTGAGCTTCCCAGAGTCATGCTTTCTCTCATCTTTTAAAACAGAACGGTCCACATTCTAGGGGGGATTGCCATGAAAATTACTTGAGATGAAGAGAACCTTTCTAAAATAATTCCCGGCCCATGGTAAGCACAGGCAACCGTTAACTTCTCATATGTTTTAAAACTTGTTCTCCGTTTGGATAAAATAACCAAAGAAGATGCATGTTCTCTTTTATTACAAGAATATTTCTCAAAGTTCTTCAAAGACAAGAAAATAATAATGGCATGGTAGACATGTAGCTAAGAGGGTTTCGTTCTACCCTGCCCGGACTGCTGAGTTTGAAGTCTATCAAGTACGTCGGAAAATGTAACATCCTCTTCTATTGTGGCTGAATGTTCGCATTATGTCTCCATGATTCATGCATTGGAGGGGAAATTGAATTAACTGAGGAAGGAAATAAAAAATTTAAGAATAAGTTTAACAAGATCAATTCTTTTATAATTGGAGCGTTTGCTCTCAGCCTTGAAAAATAGCACTTAAAAAGGTGTTCATGGTCTGTGACTATCATTTGTAAAGTGAAAACTGAGTTTGGTGCCTGAAGGCTCAGTTGAAAATAGTGTCTTTGAAGGGACTTTTTCATTTCACAGACATTCCAGCTTTAGTGCATGCTTTCCCCTGGGCTGCTATTCTCATGGCTGTCGTGCTTTAAATTAAATATGGAAGTGCACCACATGGTCGTGTTCTCACTCATCCATTGTCCCTATAGAATCGTTAATCATTTATTTCTAAACTAATACGGTGCAGGTTATAAATTAACTCTCTGAAGTTTAACAAGACCAATGTCACTACTTGTTCCATGTGCAGTTCTAGCCAAGCTGTTCAACATTTCCCCGTCTCCGTTGTTTACATCTGTCAAATGGGACAGTAATTCATTCATTTCTTGAGTGTTTCATAGGAAGCACGAACATTTACTGAAATTTTCTTACAAAATGGTATCATATATATTGACTCCAGAGCTGGGCACAAATGTATAATACCTGCTAAACTGACATACAGAGTAGCCTATAAGAATGATTGATCTGATGAGTTTCATTGCAACTGATGTTTAACAAGGGGGAACAGGAGTTAAGGTAACCTTTTAGGCAAGGGGAAAGCCATCAGCAAACCCCCTTGGTAGTTTTGTGTGCGCTTGTAGGAGGCAGACAGAGCAAGCAACAGAAGAGCAAGCTGGAAAATGAAAGATGTAAGATTGTCGTGCCTAGGAAGAGGAGGTAACCCTGTGCCAGGTTCCAGATGAAGGCTTGAACTCTGGAAACATTTGCTTCTGTCCTTTTGTGAACACCAGGCCAATGAACTGATCTAAAAAAAATCTCATTACACTACTTTTGAGATCATCTGTAGAGACAACAAGCAGTCACAAGACAAAAAGAGACTTCTTCAAGAATGTAGAGCACATGAGAATGGCCCAGCCATATACACATCATACTAATGTACATCCTAGCTGAGGTAGTCCTCTAGCCGTCTTCCTCAAGATTCCATGAAGGTGAGCTTCACCAGCTACCTGACCATAGCTTCATTGTAAATATTAATAAGACTGACAGAGGAATTGTAGAAGAAACACTAAGTTACCTATAATGTGTCAAATAATGGGATGACTGCTGTCTTCATGTTGTGAGTCCTTGTATCACATAGATAAGCAAAGAAGCTGTTCCTTTGCATGCATTTCTTTACTCTTTTTATTTTCTTTCTCTTACATACAGCCATAGAGGTTATGAAACTTTATAATCTGCCTAGATGATTTCTAAGACAGATTGCTTATTTTTACAGCCTCAAGGACTGTGTTCAAGGATCCAATCATTTATTTGTCTATTTGTGCCTTTCATCTGTTTACGGAGCTGCAGATCCAGATTCAGCAGCTGAGTGTTTTCTTTTGTAAGCTTTTCATTGAATTCATGATATTATTCTCTTTAAGGGTTTTAGTAATTATCTATTCAGTATAATGCTAATCTTTTCATCGTGACATTTCCTGACCAGGTATTATTTCTGTTGCTTGTCAGCATACTTTCTGTCTTACTGTCAGGTGGTCTCACCATGCCCGACACAACAACTTTTTTTTTTGGTATGTGCTTGTGGTTGTTGCATCAGCTTCCATTCTGACTGTTTTCTAACTTCCAAATATTTCATATTTCCCCAGCTTTGACTTCAGTTCCAAATCATCTGTGAATCTTTTCTTAATGTTTCCATTGTTTTTCTTCATCTCTGTAGTTAAATAGGACTAATGTATAACCTATACAACTTTTTAGTGGCTAGCCTAAGGCTCCTTTTCATCCAGCTAAGGTGGCTGTCCTTTTTCAGGAAGTAACTTTGTACTCTATTGCTCTTTGTTGATCCTATAGGATGAAATTTGACATATGCAACATGGGAGCAATTTATTATTCTTTATTGTTACTAGGTTTATAAGTTATAAAGCCAATAGGAAATTGTCTTTTACATGTTGGGATAAATTATTTTTATTCTGAAAGTAGGTTTGTCCCAGGAAGACTCCCCCTTTCTCTCTCTCTCTCTCTCTCTCTCTCTCTCTCTCTCTCTCTCTCTCTCTCGTGTGTGTGTGTATGTATGTGTTCTCTAAGAACTGTGCACACACAAGTGCAGAACAAAATTATGTCTGCAAACTACACTGAATAGATGACATGAGAAACAGCACTGTTTAAGGAGCTCCCATTCAGTCCAAACAACTTTGTGGATTACACAGCTTTGTGATTGACTTTAGGCTGAAGTTTGTGTCTCCAGCGAACATCTGGGACTCAAAGCAGCATTCTGTTTGACAATTGAACAGCATAATAGGAAAGGGTGGTATTTCCTGGCTGTCGAGCAGAGAGTTATGAAGTGGAAGCTTGGAGTGAAGCTGAGTTGGTTTGGAACATTCCTGAAATTCCAGCACACTGGAAGCTGAGAAGTTTGAGATCAGGCTGGGACTCATAGTATGACCCTGCTCCATCCCCCACATACATACATACATAAACACACACACACACACACACACACACACACACCCCAAAAAAATAAGTGAAAGCAGAGGAAACAATTCCCCGAGAATAGAAATTGTGATCACATTAATTGGGGTGCAGTTAGGAACTGGAGTGAGCACAGAATAGGAGGGGATTCCTGGAAGAGTTTCATCTTGAAGCATCGTGCAATTGCTTCTATTTTACTTCGTGTATTATGTTTCCCCCAAGACGATTCAAATTTAGGGGTACTAGATGCAGAGCTCTATGTGAAAGATCTTTGAATAAAGTTAGGTGTTATTATAGTGGAGTATTTTAGACAGAATTAAATGAAACAACAGAGAAAATAATAGTGAGAATATTTAAACCAAGATTCATCTAATGATCTGATCATTTTCTTCTAATTATACAAAATGTAAAAAAAATCATCTAGTCAGGAATGGAGGAAAAGTATTTTTGCTACTTTGGTCAGAGGGAAAATTCATGCTCTAAGTTTAATAAAACCTACAAAGGAGTTTGACAGAAATGGTAACTGTTCCCAGATTCAGATAAGGTCACTAAGGAAATAATAATTATAATTCACTGTCCCCTTTGGACTTCTCAATTCCCATGTCTATATTTATAATCTGGACAATTGGACTCTGGGAGGAGTTACTACTTTGCCTCTCTAAACCTGGCATGTGACTTCCCTCTACATATTATAAAATCACAGAAAAGTACACACAAAGATATTGTTAAAAGAGATCATATTTATATATGCCTGCATATGTACAAATTGAACGTCTTGTTCTAATCCTGTATATATTTTTCACTTACTATTTAACCTGCGAACAATTATTGCCCTACTACTAAAACATCTGTTTCTGCAAACAGGAGTCTTACAGAGCACCATGAAGCAATAGAGGCTGAAGATTGATAAGTACTGTGGGCAGACATATTTCTTACAACATCCTGTTTTGTTATTTCAAAATAATCGAATGTAGCTTAATGGGTATATATGTTCTTATAAAGTACATTTGGATTATATACTAGTACAAATTATAATTTAAAGACTACTTTAAAAGATACTTATCAGCATTTTACATATTTTGCATGTTTTTTTAGATCTGTACATTTCATTTTGCGGGGAGTGTTGATGTAGTGATAATGTGGTTTTCAATTTAAGCTCCACCTTTTAATTACTTATAGGAAATAGATTGAATTTTCTATGTGTGTTTGTGTCTGTGTGTGTGTGTGTGAATGCTAATATGCACATTGTTTCACGTGTAAGCTGGGGCACATGCATTGTTCAGAGGTCAGTCTTGGATGTTGTAATTCAGATGCCGGCTAATTTATTTATTGATGCAGGGTCTCCCAATGATCTGGCACTCACAAAAAATGTTAGGCTGGTTGACCAGTGACCCTGAAGGATCCATGTGTCTCTACTTTCTCAGTTCTGGGATTACAAACATGTGTTACTATCCTGGTGGTTTTACATTGGTAATGGGATTCAAACTCAGGTTTTTCTGCATATTAGGCCAATGCTTTATTTTCTGAGATATCCCTTCTACCCAGAGATTGACTTATCAATACCATTATTTTAATATAATCCTACAGCATTTCAGTTAGCTCCATAAGCAAAACATTTTTGTTACTTTTGCTCTATTTCCTTTGTAGATGATTATGTTCTTAGAGAACAATTTTGTTCTTTTTTCTTAATCTGCATAAGATTTTGTTATTGTTACTTTAGTGTAAGATTTAAACAATATAATGTGAAAAAGCAGAGAAGAAAAGAGACATCTTTGTTTTGACCCAGTTTTAGTGGGAAAATTTTGTGTTTTTCACCATTATGCATGAGGTTAACCATGGAGGTTTTGTAAAAATCATGAACTTGAGGAACTTCCTTTCCATTTCCAGCTTACTGAGATTTTTAGTCTTGAATGACTGTTGTATATCTTGTATGACTTCTCTTTGTTTTTGATATGATAGTATACATTTTTTTCTTTCAGCTTGTAGATATAACGTGCATAGCTGGGATAAATAATTCTTGTTTGATTTGCTAATATTTTGTTGGCAACTGTTGTATTTATGACCATCAGAGCTATTAGCATGCAATTTTCTCATAAAGTGTTTTCGGGGTTGTTATTAGGACAATTGACAAATAACACAAAGATGTATTGATTCTGTTTTTATTCTTAAATGAGAGTGTGCTAATTGGCAGAATTTCTGCCTTTACTATTTGGTTGGATTTATCAGTCAGCCTACATGGATTTGGTGATTCCTGTTTTAGAGGATTACTATTTATTGATTCTATTTTAGAGATAAATATGGGCAAATTCAAGATGTCTTTTTTCCTTGTGTGGTCTTTGCACCCCTGTCTTTGAAGGGGTTGTCCCATATCATCTAGTTTCTTAATATTTTGAATATGGAGTTGGTTATAGTGTTTCTGTATTACCTTTAATGAGTATGGATCTGTGGAAATGACCCCTTTTCAGGGCTTGTGTTAGAGTTTTAACTTTTCACTTACAACATTTTCTTTCAGTTGGCCTGGCTAGAACCTAGTGGCTTACTACTCTTATTGATCTTTGCAAACAAACAACTTTAATCTAGTTGATTTCTCTGCTAATTTCCCATTTTAAATTTCATTTGTATTATATGTTCTTATAATTCTTATCATTTATATTCTCTTTAATCCAGATTCAAGTTTCTCCCATTTCTCTGTTTTTTTGAGATGTTGACTTAAGATACAGAGTTAGATCTTTTAGCATTTTCTAATATGTGTATTTAGTGCTACACATTTTCACTTAAGGGTTGCTTTTAGCTGCATCCTATATATTTAGATAAATTATGTTTGGGGAAATTCTCAGTCACTCATGTTTCAGAGATATTACATCTGTTTGTTTATGTTGTAAATTTTGTACACATTCCTGATTTTAGTTATTTCAAAATTCTTGTGAATTTTGTTCATTTTCTCTCTTTGTTTGCTTTACTTTAAGGGACTCAGGTGCCTGTTGAGATGTATGTATAAACACAGTTTCCCCTGAGCTGCGTCCAGACGGCTAAAACGCCAATGAAACAAATTCTTCATTCTGTTACAGTGCTTATTTTTATTTTTAGCTTTCATTTCATTTTTTAAGACTCCCTTCTCTTTGCTTACATTGCCCACCTGTTATTACATCCTGTTGACTTAATCCATTAGAGCCCTTAGCATTTTATTCGTAATTGTAAATTATCGGACTGAGTCTTCTACTTTCAATGTTCCAGTCATGTACAGTTCAGGTGTTATAGTTTTTCTATCTCTCAAAAGAGTCCTCTTTTTCCATTGGAACACACTTAATTTTTTTCCTTAATAGCCAAACATGTTGTAAGCAAGCCATCAGTAATACAGTGTGCTTTGGGGCAAAGGAAAGCATTCTATACCTCTATGATTAAAACTCTCTTAGCCAGTTGTACTTCTTGACTGTGTACTATGAATTTCACAAATATTTCCCTTTATTTTTTCTGACTTCTTAGGTGGAAGAAAAGAAGAGAACTAACTGAAGTTGGACAGTTCATTTACCCACGTGAAAGACTACTACTTTCTTGAGCTGGATGTTTTCTTCTTCTTAGTTACTTGGCCTTGAGAAGAGTCCAGCAAGTTCAGCCTGGAAAATATTCCTCTTGATGGCAGGAGTTTTTGAAGAACACATGGTTCTGGTTCTGATACTGATACGTGGTTCATATTATATTATATCCCCCACACTTGTTAAAATAAAAGATTTATACTATTTTTTTTATTGAGAAAAGGAAAAAAAAACAAGTTTCTGCCTCCTCCCAGCCTCCCATTTCCCTCCCCCTCCTCCCACCCTTCTTCCCCTCCTCCTACCCTTCTCCCCTCCCCTCACTCCTCTCCCCCTCCCTCTCCAGTCCTAAGAGCAGTCAGGGTTCCCTGCCCTGTGATAAGTCCTAGGTCCTCCCCCCTCCGTCCATATCTAGGAAGGTGAACATCCAAACTGGCTAAGCTCCCACAAAGCCAGCACATTAAGTAGGATCAAAACCCCCTGCCATTGGCCTTGGCTTCTCATCAGCCCTCATTGTTCGCCATGTTCAGAGAGTCCGGTTTTATCCCATGCTTTTTCAGTCCCAGTCCAGCTGGCTTTGGTGAGCTCCCAATAGATCAGCTCCACTGTCTCAGTGGGTGGGTGCACCCCTCGTGGTCCTGACTTCTTTGCTCATGTTCTCCCTCCTTCTGCTCCTCATTGGGACCTTGGGAGCTCAGTCCAGTGCTCCAGTATGGGTCTCTGTCTCTATCTCCATCCATCACCAGATGAAGGTTCTATGATGATATGCAAGATATTCATCAGTATTGCTATCGGATAGGGTCATTTCAGGTTGCCTATCCTCAGCTGCCCAAGGTACTAACTGGGGACATCGCCTTGGGCTCCTGGGAGCCACTCTAGGTTCAAGTCTCTTGCTAACCTGATAGAAGAGAAAGTGGGAAGTACCCTACAACAGATGGGCACAGGAGATCGCTTCCTATGTGTAACCCCAGAAGCACAGACATTAAGGGCAACATTGAATAAATGGGACCTACTAAAACTGAGAAGCTTCTGTAAAGCAAAGGACACTGTCACTAAGACAAAAAGGCAACCTACTGACTGGGAGAAGACCTTCACCAACCCCACAACAGACAAAGGTCTGATCTCCAAAATATATAGAGAACTCAGGAAACTAGACTTTAAAATGCTAATTAACCCAATTAAAAAATGGGGCACTGAACTGAACAGAGAATTCTCAACAGAAGAAGTTCAAATGGCCAAAAGATTTATACTATTTTTATAAATATTTGAATTGATTTTTTACCGCAGCGTAGTACTCTAGCGTGTATATATTCCATACTTTCTTCATCCATTCTTCCATTGAAGGGCATCTAGGTTGTTTCCAGGTTCTGGCTATTACAAATAATACTGCTATGAACATAGTTGAACAAATGCTTTTGTCATATAATAGAGCATCTCTTGGGTATATTCCCAGGAGTGGTATTGCTGGGTCCAGGGGTAGGTTGATCCCGAATTTCCTGAGAAACCAAAACACTGACTTCCACAGTGGTTGCACAAGATTGCATTCCCACCAGCAATGGATGAGGGTACCCGTTCCTCCACAGCCTCTCCAGCAAAGGTTATCCTTGGTATTTTTGATTTTAGCCATTCTGACAGGTGTAAGATGATATCTCAAAGTTGTTTTGAATTTCATTTTCCTGATTGCTAAGGAAATTGAGCACGACCTTAAGTGTCCTTTGGCCATTTGAACTTCTTCTGTTGAGAATTCTCTGTTCAGTTCAGTGCCCCATTTTTTAATTGGGTTAATTAGCATTTTAAAGTCTAGTTTCTTGAGTTCTCTATATATTTTGGAGATCAGACCTTTGTCTGTTGCGGGATTGGTGAAGATCTTCTCCCAGTCAGTAGGTTGCCTTTGTGTCTTAGTGACAATGTCCTTTGGAGCTGATCTACTGGGAGCTCACCAAGGCCAGCTGGACTGTGACCGAAAAAGCATGGGATAAAACCGGACTCTCTGAACATGGCGAACAATGAGGGCTGATGAGACGCCAAGGACAATGGCAGGGGGTTTTGATCCTACTTAATGTGCTGGCTTTGTGGGAGCTTAGCCAGTTTGGATGTTCACCTTCCTAGATATGGACGGAGTGGGGAGGACCTAGGACTTATCACAGGGCAGGGAACCCGGACTGCTCTGTGTACTGGAGAGGGAGGGGAAGAGGAATGGGGGGAGGGGGAGAAGGTGGGGAGGAGGGGGAGGGAAATGGGAGGATGGGAGGAGGTGGAAACTTGTTTTTTTTGTTTATGTTTTTTTAAAAAATAATAATAATAAAAAAAATAAATAAATAAAATAAAAAAAATAAAAAATATTTGAATTGAATTTATTCTTTTTTTGTGACAAAATATTGCTAGGTTCCTCAAGTTGGCCTCAGATTTATATTGAGGTCTTTGATCCATATGGAATCTACTTTTTTGCATGGGGATAGATATGGATTTATTTGCATTCTTCTGCATGCTGACATCCAGTTATGCCAACACCATTTGTTCAATTTGCTTTTTTTTTCCATTGTACAATTTTAGTTTCTTTGTCAAAAATCAGGTGTTCATAGGTGCATGGATTAGTTATCAGTGTCTTTGATTCAATTCCATTGGCTCAGCTGTCTGCTCATCTTATTGTTATAGCTCTATAATAGAGCTTGATGTCAGGGATGATGATGCCTTTGGAAGTTCCTTTCTTGTATAGGATTGTTTTGGCTATCCTGGGTCTTTTGTTTTTACATATGAAATTGAATATTGTTCTTTTGAGGTCTGTGAAGAATTGTGTTGGGATTTTAACGGGGATTGCATTTAATCTGTAGATGGCTTTTAGTAGGATTGCCAATTATATTACGTTGATCCTACCTATTCAAGAGCATGGGAGATCTTTCCATTTACTAATCTCTTCTTCAGTTTCTTTCGTGAAAGATTTCAATTTCTTGTGGTACAGGTTTTTCACGTGGGGCCTGTTTTGTGTTGGTCAGCTAGCTACTCCTGGGCACGGAGACTGTCCTGGAGAGTGGTTGATATTCTTAGTGAAATTCTATTAGAGAAAACCGATTTTTCATTTCCTAGAAGGTATCAGTTGTAAACAGCTTCTTGGTTATGGGTAGGGGTTTTGTGTCTACCTCCTCTCCTCTGTACTGAGATTCTTGTCTTACTAATGCTGGCACAGTCTCTGCGGATTCATATGTGCATCAGTCTTCTGTGCCAGTAAGATATCATTTCCTTGGAGTCATCCATCATCTCATGCTATTGCAAATATTCTGCCTTTCCTTCAGCATGGACCCTTGAACCTTGAGGAAACAGGTATGATAAAGATAACCCATTTAGGACCAAGTGCTACATTGTTTCTCATTATCTGCACATTGTCTACTGTGAGCCTCTGTGTTGATTTAATTATCATCTACTTCAAGAAGAAACTTCTCTGATGGGGTTTTAGTGATGTGCTTTTCTATCGGTATGGCAATATGTCATTAGGAGTCATTTTCACTATATTTCTTTATCAGAATAATAGCAGTATGTTTTCCCCTAGGCCAATGACCAATCTAGTCTCAGGTTTTTGTCACTTCAGGAATGTCAGGTCTGGATTCTGTCTCATGTAGTAAGCCTTAAGGCCAATTAAAACCTTGTTGGTTACTAACAGAGCATTGGTGCCACTGCTGTATCAGATTATCTTGCAGGCAGATAATAGGCTGTTGTAGGCTGAACGGTCTGTACCTGGGTGTTATCAATGACTAGCTAATTGCTTTTCTCCTCTGTATGCAATGTATCTTCTAATATCATGATTGCTAGTCAATAGAGATGAAACTTTTAGTTTAGGGTCCAGTTTAACTTTTCCAGTTTTGATGACATAGGTTGGTTATGTCTTATATAGAGTAACCAGCAGCTTTGGCTGTAACCTGTGATGTTTTGGAAGTTCTATGGGACAATTTTGGACAAGAAGTCAAAAGGATACAGCAAATCCCTTGCAGTAGAGATTGACTTGGTGGCATAAGATGTTGTTGTCAGAGTAAAAATTCTTCCATCTTCTCCCTGATACGGCCATTTAAGATCTGACTCAGTGATGACCATCTTCCATCCTTCCTCCACTCTTATGCAAAGGTTTCTTAGAAGATTATGCATCTTTGTCTTAGGGACTGGAGGTCAAGATGCCCCAGTCTATTGCTGCTTTTGTTTTTGTTAGACTCATTGTTTGCTTGCTCTATATCTCCCTGTGGATGGCAACCAGGATATGGATTTTGTATTTAAACTTCCTACAGAAAACAGTTGGGACTGCTCTGTGAGAGCTGTTGTCTAGGCAGTGGGCAGTCAGCTAAAACAGATTTCAAATTTGGACTCTGGTCTTGTCAAGTGGCCCTCAGGCTCTTTGCTCCACAACAATGTCTAGTTGGGGAATTGCCTCCTCATTATATGGTGATTCTGTATAAATTTCCTTCATATATGTATATGTTTCAGGGATTATCTGCAGTCGTTGGATTCCATATGGCTTTTCGACGGTCCTTCAGTGTTAGTCAGCACTTCCATAACTCCTTTTGCACCCTGCTACAACCTCCCCCTCTCAGTTATATTCTCCTATTTTAGTTTCCCATTTATTTCTTTATAAAAATTGACACATTTCCCTCTCCTTAGAAAGTCCCCTTTTCCCCCCACTCCCTATCCTTTTCTACCTACCTAACCCGTGTGCAAAGCAGCAGGTTCCAGAATGAGAAAAGATCTCTATCAGTTTTACAGCTGATAGAGGGTTAGTATCTATAACATATAAAGAACAATAACAACAAGAACAAAACCCCTGAACATCAAGAAAATTAATAAAGCAGTTAAAATGGAATATAAAACTAAACAGACCGTAATTCAAAGTAGAAACATAACTGACTGAGAAACACTTCAAAAGAGTCATTATTTTAAATCTACAGGTAATTATAAATTAAAACTAATTTGAGATTTCTTCTTACCCTAGTCAAAATGGCCAAAATGAACAAAACAAATGGCAGTACTTGCTGACATGGTTGTAGGGATAGGAGAACATTTATTTATTGTTAGTGGAAGTTTAACTTGTTATATTATCCATGCGAATCTGTGTGGTCCTTCCTCAGGAAGAATCAGTCTACTTCAAAACCCAGCTTGACCACTCTTGGGCATATATTCAAAGTGCTCTATCGCCTACTACAGCCAGAAATTAGAAACAACCTAGATACCCATCATCTGATGAATGGATAATGAAAGTGTGACATGTTTACACTATGAAATAGAATTCAGCTGTTAAGAAAAATGAAATTATTGAATTCACAGTTAAATGGATGTAGCTAGAAATAATCATCCTAATTGAGGCAACCCAGACCCCAAAAGACAAATATTGCATGTTGTCTCATATAAGCAGAGGCCAGGTTTTAAACTTTAAATATGTGTGATTCAATGCAAATAGAACGGGATTCATTTTTGTTTGTTTTTTGTTTTGTTTTACTGTGAGAAATTGAGTGTTTAAGACACTCTGCTAATGTGTAAGGAGTCTTTTTTCCATTTATTTATTTATAAAACAATCTTATTTTACATACTAATCCCAGTTCCCTCTTCCTCCTGTCCTCCCACTCTTCCCTTTTTCTCCCCACCCATCCCCCATTCACTCCTCAGGGTGAGGCCTCCCATGGAGAGTCAATAAAGTCTGTCACATCACTTGAGGCAGAACCAAGGGCCAGCCCAGTATCTAAGCTGAGTAATATATTCCTCCTTAGAGAATGGGATCCAAAGAGCTATTTCATAGAGTAGGAATAAATACCGGTTCCACTACTAGTGGCCCATGCTACAAAATTGTCATCCTCATTCAGAGGGCCTAGTTCTGGTTCCTCAGCTGTCAGTCTGGGGTCAGTGAGCACCCACTAGCTCGATTCAGCGGTTTCTATGGGTATCCCCATTATGGTCTTGACCCTTTGCTTATAATTTTGCTCCTCCCTCTCTATGGCTGGACTCTAGGAGTTAAGCCCAGTACTTAGCTGCAGATCTCTGCATCTGCTTCCATCGTTACTGGATGAAGGTTCTATGATGATAATTAAGGCAGTCATCAATTTGAGCAAAAGGGAAAGACAGTTTAGGTACCCTCTCCACTATTGCTTAGATTCTTAACTGGGGTCATCCTTGTGGTTACCTGGGAGTTTCCCTAGTTTCCAGTTTCTTTCTAATTCCACAATGGCTCCCTCTGTCAAGGTATCTCCTTCCTTGCTCCGCCCCCCTTTCTCTTTTAGCCAATCCAATCTTCTCTATCCCTCATGTTGTACTCTTGGTTCCCCTTCTACCCTCCCCATTCCCCTACTACCCTATCTCCCCACCTCTGCTGCCAATTTATTAAGGAGATCTTATCTACTTCTCCTTCCTGGGGGATCCATGCATGTCTCCCTTAGGGTTCTTTTTGTTTCCTATCTTTTCTGTGTTTGTGGAATCTAAGTTGGTTATCTTTGCTTTATGTTTAATATCCACTTATGAGTGAGTAAATACTGTGTTTCTCTTTCTGTGTCTGGGTTACCTCACTCAGGATGTTTTTTTCTAGTTCTATATACTTGGCTACAAATTTCCTGATGTCCTTGTTTTTTACTGCTGAATAGTATTTCATTGTGTAAATGTACCACATTTTCTTTATTCATTCTTTGGTTGAGAGACATCTAGTTTGTTTTCAGGTTCTGGCTATTATGAATAATGCTGCTATGAACATTGTTGAGCAAGTGTCCTTGAGAAATGGTTGAGCATCCTTTGGTTATGTGGCCAAGAGTGGTATTACTGGGTCTCAGGGTGTATTGATTTCCAATTTTTTGAGAAACCGCTATACTGATTTCCAAAGAAGCTGTACAAGTTTGCACTCCCTGCAGTAATAGAGGTGTGTTCCCCCTTACTCTGCATTCTCTCCTGAATAAGATGTCATTAATGGTTTTGATCTTAGCCAATCTGACTGGTGTAAGGTGCATAGGTATATCAATATAATCAAATAGAAAACTCTAATATTATCACACACACCTATAAGCACCTAATTTTTGACAAAGAATCTAAAATTATACAATTGTATACAAAATTATACATCTTCAACAAATAGTGCTGGCATAAATGGATGTCTACATGTAGAAGAATTCAAATAGATCCATATCTATCTCTTTGAACAATACTCAAGTCCAGATGGATCAAATACGTCTACATAAATCCAGCTACACTAAACCTCATAGAAGAGAAAGTGAGAAGTAGCCTTGAATGTACTGGCACAGGAGACAACTTCCCAAATATAACACCAGTAGCACAGACACTGAGATCAACCATTTAAAAAGGGACCTCATGAAACTGAAAAACTTCTGTAAGGCAAAGGACACTGTAAACAAGGCAAAATGGCAACCTACAGAATGGGAAAAAAATCTTCACAAACCCCACTTCGGACAGAGAACTGATCAACAAAATATACAAAGATCTAAAGAAACTAGACATCAAAATATCAAACAATCTGTTGTAGTTGGAGCGGCAGGCTGTGTCCCCGGCACCCGGCCGCCCCCACAGCTAGCTTTACCAGAAATAATTACACGGAGACTGTATTCTTTTAAACACTGCTTGGCCATTTCTATCTAGCCTCTTCTAGGCTAACTCTCGCACCTGGACTAGCTCATTTCTAATAATCTGCTGTAGCTCACGTGCTGGCTTACCAGGAATGATCTTAACCTGCATCTGCCTGGAGTGAGAGAATCATGGCGACTCCTTGACTCAGCTTCTTTCTCCCAGCCTTCTGTTCTGTTTACTCCTCCCACTTATGTTTTAACCTATGAGGGCCAAGCAGTTTCTTTATTGCTTAACCAATGAAATCAACAGATTGATATACGACACTCCCACATCAACAATCAAGTTAAAAAATAAGATGCAGATCAAAACAGAGAATTCTCAACAAAGGAATCTCTAATGGCTGAAAGACACTTAACAAACCACTCAACATCCTTAGCCACGAGGGAAATGCAAATCAAAATGACTCTGAGGATGGGGATTTTAAGCTTGGTACATGCAGAACTAGAAAAAGGAAGGCCATCTAGCTCAGTGGTTTTTAACCTTCCTGATGCTGTGAACCTTTAATGCAGTTCTTCAGTTGTGGTGAATCCTCAGTGAAAAAAAAATCAATTTTTGTTGTTACTTCATAACTGTAAGTTTGCTACTGTTATAAAATGCAATATTGATAACTTTGTTCTTTGGTGATCTTAGGCTATCTCTGTGAGAGAGTCGTTCACCCCAGGGAGTAATGACCCACAGATTGAGAAACATCAATCTAGCTGTTTTAAGGCACTATTTGAAATTTAATATATTTTGCAACTTCTTTGTATGACATTACATTTTTTGAAATCCAAATTAATCTTTCTATTTATCTTGTAGTTACCTAATGTATTAGGATTTCCAACCTTGTTACAGTTTTGTATTGGAAAATATTTTTTTTTTATTGAGAAAAGGAGAAAAAAAAAACAAGTTTCCACCTCCTCCAAGCCTCCCATTTCTTTCCCCCTCCTCCCACCCTCCGACCCTTCTCCCACCCTTCTCCCCCTCCCCCCACTCCTTTCCCCCTCCCTCTCCAGTCCAAAGAGCAGTCAGGGTTTTCTGCCCTGTGGTAAAACCTAGGACCTCCCCCCTCCGTCCATATCTAAGAAGGTGAACATCCAAACTGGCTAGGCTCCCACAAAGCCATCACATTACGTAGGATCAAAACCCCGTGCCATTGTCCTTTGCATCTCATCAGCCCTCATTGTTCGCCATGTTCAGAGAGTCCAGTTTTATCCCATGCTTTTTCAGTCCCAGTCCAGCTGGTCTTGGTGAGCTCCCAATAGATGAGCTCCACTGTCTCAGTGGGTGGGTGCATCCCTCGTGGTCCCGACTTCTTTGCTCATGTTCTCCCTCCTTCTGCTCCTCATTGGGACCTTGGGAGCTCAGTCCAGTGCTCCAGTGTGGGTCTCTGTCTCTATCTCCATCCATCACCAGATGAAGGTTCTATGATGATATGCAAGATATTTGTCAGTATTGCTCTAGGATAGGGTCATTTCAGGTTCCCTATCCTCAACTGCCCAAGGAATTAACTGGGGACCTCGGCTTGGGCACCTGGGAGCCCCTCTAGGGTCAGGTCTCTTGCCAATCCTAACGTGGCTCCCTTAACTAAGAATTCTGGTTCCGTGCTCCCCTGTCCAAACTTCCTTTATCCCAAACCTCCTGTTTTCCCAAGGCCCGACCTCCTTCCCTTCTAACTTTTCTCTCCCCATCTCCCCTTACCCCCATCCCACCCCACCCCCAAGATCCCAATTTTCTCCTCGGCAATTTTGTCTACTTCCCTTAGCCAAGAGGATAACTATATGTTTTTCCTTGGGTTCCCCTTCTTACTTAGCTTCTTTAGATTCACCTATTGTAGACTCCGTGACCCTTATTTATGGCTAGAAACCAATTATGAGTGAGTACATCCCATGTTCATCTTTTTGGGTCTGGGATACCTCACTCAGGATAGTTTTTCTATTTCCATCCATTTGCATGGAAAATTCGAGAAGTCATTGTTTTTTACTGCAGCGTAGTACTCTAATGTGTATATATTCCACACTTTCTTCATCCATTCTTCCATTGAAGGGCATCTAGGTTGTTTCCAGGTTCTGGCTATTACAAATAATACTGCTATGAACATAGTTGAACAAATGCTTTTGTCATATGATAGGGCATCTCTTGGGTATATTCCCAAGAGTGGTATTGCTGGGTCCAGGGGTAGGTTGATCCCGAATTTCCTGAGAAACTGAAACACTGACTTCCATAGTGGTTGCACAAGATTACATTCCCACCAGCAATGGATGAGGGTACCCCTTCCCCCACAGCCTCTCCAGCAAAGGTTATCGTTGGTGTTTTTGACTTTAGCCATTCTGACAGGTGTAAGATGATATCTCAAAGTTGTTTTGATTTGCATTTCCCTGATTACTAAGGAAGTTGAGCATGACCTTAAGTGTCTTTTGGCCATTTGAACTTCTTCTGTTGAGAATTCTCTGTTCAGTTCAGTGCCCCATTTTTTAATTGGGTTAATTAGCATTTTAAAGTCTAGTTTCTTGAGTTCTCTATATATTTTGGAGATCAGACCTTTGTCTGTTGCGGGGTTGGTGAAGATCTTCTCCCAGTCAGTAGGTTGCCTTTGTGTCTTAGTGACAGTGTCCTTTGCTTTACAGAAGCTTCTCAGTTTTAGTAGGTCCCATTTATTCAATGTTGCCCTTAATGTCTGTGCTTCTGGGGTTATACATAGGAAGCGATCTCCTGTGCCCATCTGTTGTAGGTTATTTCCCACTTTCTCTTCTATCCTTTTCAGTGTGTTCGGGCTGATATTGATGTCTTTAATCCATTTGAACTTGAGTTTTGTGCACGGTGAAAGATATGGGTCTATTTTCATTCTTCTACATGTTGACATCCAGTTGTGCCAGCACCATTTGTTGAAGATGCTTTCTTTCTTCCATTGTATACTTTTAGCTCCTTTATCAAAAATGAGGTGTTCATAGGTTTGTGGGTTAAAATCCGGGTCTTCAATACGATTCCATTGGTCGACTTCTCTGTTTTTATGCCAGTACCACACTGTTTTCATTACTGTAGCTCTGTAATAGAGTTTGAAGTCAGGGATGGTAATGCCTCCAGAAGATCCTTTATGGTATAGGATTGTTTTGGCTATCCTGGGTTTTTTGTTTTGGAAAATATTTTATTATTGTAGCTTGTTATCTGTGTACCTTGCAGTCTTCTTGTCCTGACAATGTGTTTGTAGATGTTTTTATATCTGTCATAATTATTGGATACATCTAATTTTTTAAAGTATTTGTTTCTCTTTAAACATTTAAGAATTGCTTCTATTTAAAAATTTGCTTTTATTTAAAAAGAATAATTTTATTAAAAATAATGATCCATGTATCAATATATCTTAATTCTTGTCTTCTATTGTTTCTTTGTCTTGAATTCAATGTATGTTTATGTAATTAATTTTATTCTACTTTTCTTGTTTAGTGCTGAAAGTATTTTAAATCACAAGAATCATGGTTTTACAATACTTTTGTTATTACAAATTAGTTTTAATTATCCCATTGTCTAAGGATTTTAAATGAAAATTAAAAATAAATCTTCCATATTGCTGTTTTTGTTTTATTGTTGCCCCCATTGCTATTTTTCTGTTATGTTGCATTTTAGACAAAAATTACTTTTGGCATGATGCCTGTTTTCTTCCTGTTTGGATCTGCTTGCTTGTGCCTTCTTATGAAAGGAAGGTTAGTAATTACTGCAAAGGCCGCCATAGGAGAAGTTGCTATCTTAGAACACAGAACTTAAAGAGAAAACTGTTGAAATCTAACATTTACTATTTGGATCATTATTGTCTCTTTCTTTGGACTTTCTTATCATGTCTTTTGCCCTTATGAACTCCCATTGCTCATTCAGACATCTTATTTTTAACCTTAATTCATATTCTTATCATTTCATTATTTATATCTTGTTTTGTAGGTTCTGTATTTTATTGAATTTTAGCAGGCTAAAATTAATCAATGCTGTAAAAATTGCTTGCTATACTGTGCCTCCTCTGCAGAGAATATCACCACCTGTGGCTTTTAGTACTTGTAGTAGGAGAAGCGGGTTGAGTCCCACAGCTGGGCAAGCTTAACCCTTGAAATAACCACACAGAAATTGTATTAATTAAATCACTGCCTGGCCCTTTGTGTCTCTAGCCTCTTATTGGCTAAATCTCACATCTTGATTCAACCCATTTCTAATAATCTGTATGTCACCATGAGGTCATGGCTTACTGGGAAAGATTCAGCATGTCTGACCTGGCAGCTTCATGGCAGCTCAGCTCTATCTGCTGCTTTCTTCCTCCCAGAATACAGTTCTTTTTCTCTGCCTATCAAGTTCTGCCCTATCAGGCCAAGCAATTTCTTTATTGATTAACCAATGAAAGCCATACAAATACAGAAGGACTTCCTACACCAAGTACTTTTTCAAGTTTCATGCTTAAATGTTCACATTTCCACTCAGAACTTGAAGAGCAGTACAATGTATTTATTACTTAGATTCTCCTTAAGTTTTTCACTGTGCTCATCTGAGTTGTTAGAATTAGTACTTTCTCAGATCCCATGTCAAACAATGATTGAGAACACCAAATTCAGATTCTGCATCCAAAAGAAAGAAAAACACAGGCTTGAGACTTCACTGTTTTTGAGTTGTTAAAGACTTCTTTGCATGTCAGTACAAATAACTTGCTAGCATAGTCTGTTTAGTTACCAGAGGTTGGAATTATGAATCTTTAAGCACTGCTCCACATTGAGCCTCTAGAGAACAAATACTTCCTGTGATGTACATTCATTCTTGTGGTTACATGGTTTCAGTGATGGATTAATCTAACATCCTAAACTTCCCCTAAATATATGACATATGTTTTTATATATTTGAATTTCAATTGTGGTCATTGTTGGAAATTTTCTATTAAGGCGCCTATTTGTTAGCAGGTTATCTCTTGGACAATTGCACACTTGTTGTAAATGCTTGCAAAGAGTCTGCTGCAGGCAACAAATTTAAAAAGCTTTTATATGATTTTGGTGACTAATTTTCCAATGAGTATTTCAAACAAAATTGGGTCATTAAATCTACTTATAGGAATATTGGAATATGAGCTCGTTAGATTTTCAAGAGTATAAAATAAATTCCAGTAGCGTAAATCCTTTGCATATATTGACATTCTTCTAAATAGGATCATAGTTGGATTCAGGGTAGACTTTCCAGGTAGTTTCTCCTTGGCTAGTAGGCCATGTGGACATGTTTACCACTTGACCATCATGCATATCAAAAACAGTTAAATTCTCACCCATCCACATACCAATAACCACATTTATAATTATGAAATTTAATGAAACAATAGGCATATTTAATTACTTAGTGTCACAAAGTACAAAATTGTCTTTCATTGCCTTAATCACGCAAATTGGGTCATCTTATAACTTGCCTACTTTGGTTGAAATTATCTCTACCTGATTTTTCCTGAATAGAATTAATTTTATGGCAAACCACAGCCTTACCAAAAGTTCTTGACATTAGTAAACTAAACTTTTCAAAAGTTTATCTATTTATTTACTGGGTGCATACAGTGGGACAATGGTTTTGTACTTTATAAAGATTGTCACTTGTATTGGTTTAGTATTGGTTTAATAACACACTGATTGGCCAGTAGCCAGGCAGGAAATATAGGTGGGACAACCAGAACAGTTCTGGGAAGAGGAAAGGTTCAATTTGCAGTCATTGCCTAGAGGCAGAAGACGCAAGATGAAAATGCCTCACTGATAAAAGGTACCATGCCTCATGGCTAACACAGACAAAAATTATGGGTTAATTTACAATGTAAGAGTTAGTTAATAAGAAACCTGAGCTAATAGGTCAACCAGTTTATAATTAAAGTAGACCTCTGTGCATTTATTTGGGACTAAATGGCTACGGGATCGGGCAGGACAGAAACCTCTGTGTGCAGCATGGTATGTGTGTGAATGCATGAGTGTGTGTCTGTGTGTGTGTGTGTGTGTGTGTGTGTGCGTGTGTGTGTCAGAGGATAACTTGCAGTAGTCATTTAACTCCTTCTAACATATTAGTCCCCAGGAATGAACCCAGGTTATTATGTTTGGCAGAAAATGAGAAAAACAGCTGAAACATTTTACTGGCTAGGTTTTAGTACATTTTGAAAGAACATTTGAGTTAGATGTATGTTATATAAACATAAAACTACATGCCAATCCTACATAGTTAAGAAATCTCATGGCTGATAAACGTTGAAGAATTAGTGCTATTCTCAACATAAAATATTCAATGAATAAATCACATATTTTCCTTAGTAATTTGTTCAAAATAGCACCCTTAAGTGACTTGCTTTCCTGGATATTTCTAAATTTTCCAAGTATCTCCATTTCTTCTGTAACACATGTGGCTTGAATATAACAGTGTTTATGTTAAGCAATCCAGACTTTGTTGATTTTCCTCTTGTATGTTTTAATTTAATTTTTTCTATACATGTGATAATATCTATATATGTACAATTATAAATTTAATTGAAATTCTTCAGTTTGCAGAAAGATAAATGTGGAAATGTTTGTTCTGAGGAAAACTAAATTATCAGCTTTGCAAATGTGTAATACAAGCAAATTTGGGGCTGAAGCCACTGTAAACAGAGAATGGTAGCAGAATTATAGGAATTTTTGTATATAGATAAATGTGACATTTTCCCCAAAGATTTATTTTTTATTTTAATATATATATATATATTATATATATAGGTGTTTTGTCTGTATATGTATATGTCTATATATATGTCTGGGAAGCACATGTTTGCACCTCCGTCCCAGGGGACAGAAGAGAGTGTCAGCTCATTGGGAACTAGAGTTACAGACAGTTTTCACTTATTTTGTAGATGCTGGGATTCAAACCCTGTTCCTTGGAAAGAGCAGCAAATGCTCTTAAGCACAAAAGCCCTCCAGCCCCCAAAGTAGGATGTTTTCAAGGAGGTTTGGCATTGTAAATGCAGTTCAATTATCAGATCCATGCTTAATAAAGAAAAGGAAATTTCATGTCTCAGTGTCAAAATACTAATCAAAGAATAGAGGTTTAAATGTTCTAAGTTAAACAATAGACCTACCATTTTCTGTTTCTCCAGTCTAAATATTTTAAAAATTGATTAGTTCTTGTCCAAGTCTGTTTTCTCAACATTTTGTAAAAGTATCATCAACTTTAATAAATTTCACCCAATTTCTTGTTTTCTCCATGCATATTTTCTACATTCTTTATTCCATTTCCCACCTCTCTTGGCCTTTTAAATTTCAAAGACTAGACATAGACAAAGCACTTGAATTACATCAGTAATAAATATTACTGAGTACCACTGACTCCAACAGTCTATTCTGGGCTAAGTTACTGTGCTTGAATAGGAAAACTCTTACTCTTTAGAAATGTAGTGTTCAGGCAACCTTTAGAATAGGTAAGTAAGGAGGAAAACAGAAGATGCTAAGAATCAGTTTATCTAACTTTAAAAATTGACCATGCTGTGTCCTTAAAAACTTTGGTGATTTCATAGATATCCTCTGTACCTTTCATTCTTTCTTTCTGAAAGAAGAAAATAAACCCATTCTGTGTCCTGTCTAGGGTTACAGTGGATTTTAAATAAATTAATGTAGATAAAGCTTGTTATGAAGCCACTGTCTTATTTTGTTAACTAACTGCTGTTGATAAGTGCCCTGGGATGCTTGTTTCTTGAATTTTCAAAATTTGAGAACTCAGCCAAATTCTAACCCCCAGTTTTTCTTCTTCCACCTATATAATTAATAATCTCTATGTTTTTGATGTTTAGTTAATTTCATTGAATGTCACACACATGAGCATGTGTTAAATACAGGGGAAAATTAATTAGAAATGAACACTTTTATATGAGGAACTCTGTCTGAGACACCAAAAACAACATCTTCAGGGAAAAAATAACTCAGTGGTTGGATTTTCAGATGTAGCTGTTCAGTAGTTCAGTTCATACCTGACAGGCTTCAAAGATTCTGTATGCAAATTGATCTCCCAGATGCAAGGGTAATTAGCATGAGTTGATGCTTGGCTCTGTTCTATCCATTCTTCTTCATGTTTATTTTAGTAGCTTAACAATTGTCTGCAACTGTTTAATCCACTCTTGGAGCAGTTATAATATTACCCTACCGTTGCTTGTGGAATAAGACCTCTCCCTACTCCATGGTGCACTCTGTTTACTTGATATGCTAAGCTTGGCACCCCAGGTGAAGATGTAGGGAAATGATATGCAGGTGAACCGCCATCTTCCACTGAGACACCTACTTGTGATGCTCACTCTTGACCTTCTTGGTGATACATACGTTTTTTTGCTACTGATGCTTCTTCTTAGCTCAATAAGAAGGTGTGTGTGTGTGTGTGTGTGTGTGTGTGTGTGTGTGTGTTTGTGTGTATTTCATGTGCATGTGGACTTGCGTATTCTGGTAGAAACTGAGACAGGAGAATTGAATTTAACAAGAAAGCTATCAATCTTAATGGTGTTGAAGCATAATTAGACTTTTCTTAGCAGAAAAAGCCACACCAGCACTTAGTGATGCTTTTCTGTCATCGGGGTTTTCTGTCCTGCCTGTTCCATAGTAATTAAGTCCCAAAGAAATCACACAGAGATCTACATTAGTTATAAAATGATTGGCCCAATAGCTCAGGCTTTTATTAACTCTTATAACGTATATTAGCCCATTATTCTTTTCTATGTTAGCCACATGGCTTGGTACATTTTTCAGCGAGGCAGTCACATCTTATTTCTTCTGTGGCCGGGTCACGACTGCAGAAGAATGGGCTTCCTTCTTTCCAGAATTCTCCTGTTCTCACCTCTACTTCCTGTCTGGTTGTCCCACCTATACTTTCTGCCTGGCTACTGGCCAAATAGCATTTATTTAAAATATAATTGACAAAATACATACGATTGTCCCACACCACTATTCCTCCTGAATAACTTAGGACCACACTCAGTGTTAGAGACTTAGAGAAGTTCCTAAGGTTATAGTGTGTCTGATTCATGTTCACACAATGTTCCCCACTCAATGCTTGAAAAGAGTATTTCTGTGGAAACAATTCATTTATATTTTAAGTCTCATTACTTTTTCTCTTTTATTGAAAATAGTTTTCTCATATAATGTATCCTGTTTATGGCTTCCTCTCCCTTTATTCCTCTCAGTGCCCACTACTCCCAACACATCTTCTCCCATCCAGATCCAACCCCTTTCTACTTCTCATTAGAAGGTAGGCACGATTCTAAGGGATAATAATGAAATAAAATAAGATAAAACAAAATCAAATTCCTTGGAATAGAATTTTTTTAAAAAAAAATAACAGAAAGAAAAGAGCCCCAAAAAAGTCACAAGACAGATTTGGTTGCAGAGCCCCACATGTTTGCATAATCAAGAGTCACATAAAAATACTGAACTTGAAGTGATTGATAATATATTCCCAAGGAACCTGTATGGTAAAAGGAGAGGATATTATATTTATATACATATATATACTATATATACATAGATATCATGTGTATATATGATAGAATTTCAAAAAAGGAAAAGCTCTGACATAACATTTTGTAACTGACAAGGAACCTCCAAATATACTTTTGAGTTCCTTGTCTGTTGGCTATCTACTGCTGGTTCTGCAGGCAACCCTGAAGAGTAATTTTTTCCCAGTGAGACTCTCCTTGATAAAAGCAAATTTTTATTTATAAATGGTTATCAACTCGACATTGCTTCTTGTCTAGGAAAGGAACATCTGTCCACTTCTTTCATCTCTAAAACCCCATCTGATGCAGACCTGTGAGGGCCCTGTGTATGCTTCCTTAGTCTATGCGAGTTCTACATGCATTAACCCTGCTCTGTATGAGTCTGTATGTATGAAGCCTGTTGGTTTAGAAAGTGTAATTTTCTTGATGTCCTCTATCATCTCTGGCTCTTACACTTGAGAAAAAGATTTGTAGTATTTAACAACTTCAGCAAACACAAAAGACTGCTCTGCAGTGTTTCAGAAAACAAGGTGTAACTAGTCTAATAAAGTGGGAAATAAATTGGATGGGTTTGACTTAATGTTGTACATATTCAGAAATGGAATCTCACTTAAAATATAGTCCTTTACTGCAGAAGATCTTCACACTTAGATACCATTGACAAAGTATCAGAACTATGAGGCATTCTTGGCTTCCTTTCCACTGTTAATGAGATTTGCTTGCCCTATTTTTTCTTATTTAGACAATGTTTTGGTTCCTTGTGAATATAATTTAAATCTTTTTCTCTGTGATTAAACTGCTAGGTGGATGGATGTGTTTTATTAGCTTTATGAGATTTTGTCAATGTGCTACTAATTTAGCTACACACACACACACAACACACTCCCATGGATTGAATTTAGTCCCCTTTCCCAGTTCATATCTTGGAGCTCATGATAAGATCAGTGCCCTTATAAGAGAAGGAAGAGACATTAGGATTCTCCTTCTGGCACATGAAAGAACACAGCAAAGGAGGAAACTTTCGTGAGCCAGGAAGAAACATTTTACTGGGAACCAATGTAGCTGGCGATTTTATTTTGGACTTTCTGTTCTCCAGAAATAAGTTGGAGAACTAAGTGACAGTTGTTGAAACATTTTGAAGTATTTTGTTTGAAATATTTTATAATGGTATCTGAAGGTGACCAGTATAGAGTAATGTCACCTACTGTATGAGTTCTTTTATCTATTTATTAGCATATTGAGTTGAAAAAAGTTTAAAACCTTATATAGTTGCACTTGAAATACAATTGTAGCATTAATTTTTAAATCTTTAGGTAGAGTATGTGGTCAGATAGTCCTCTGTCTCAGGAGTGTTGGGGTCAGACTACTTTGGTGGTCCTGGAAAACGTGATATACACAAAATTGGATCAGGTCCCAAGTCTGGCCACTCCAGGAATGAGAGTGGTGGCCTCAGAAATGTGGTACACCAGCTCTTGTTTGGCTGAGCAGAGGCATGGGATGTAAAGGTGCTCGCAGTGGCAAGGGAGGAGATGGGGTTATGAAACATAAAATATATAGCTCAGGCCCGGTGGGGCAGATGGGGCTAACTTTGGTATAGCAGCTTGACTTTGATCTGATACACTGTCTTTTGCTAGCAGCCTGGACTTAGCAGGTTGGGAAAGATGTAATGCATGCTCCTTCTTGATGCAAAACTATGGTGTGGACTCAGGGTAGCGCCTCGAACTAAACCTAGAGTCTAGAAGACATGGGAAATTTTTTGTCCCCAGGCATATTGGTATTTTCAGTGAACAGACCTAGAACGACTGCCACTTTAGGGACTCAAAATGTTAATTCACCATTATTGATTGTCCCCTTTCATGCTCTATCTTCCTATCCTAAGCTCCTGTCACACCATTACTGGGTTCTAGTGCCATTCACCTCAAAATGACATCTATTTATTCTTTCTAATTATTCCGTGTGGCAATGCAAGAACTGAGTGCTTCTATCCTGTACTATTGCCTGAAAAAAATCATGTTGTTTTAATTTGTATTTTCCTGATGACCAAGAACGGTTAAACATCTTTTCAACATTTATTGTTTTTTTCAAGATCTCTTTGAATTGTTCTATGCATCATTTAACCTATTTTGAATAAGCTGATTCCATATTTGTACCCACTTTTCTATCGAATAAAAAATTTTGGCCTCTAGATTATAATTTAATATTTTAGGTGGCTTTTCAATTTATTGTAACACATTTCTTTTTAACTATAGACAAAGCTGTATATAATTTCCTCCATAATATTTGCTTATGGAGAGTTATTTAAAGACTTATTCATGCCACAATGTCAAGAACATATTTTCTTCATTTCTAAAATTTAAAAATTTTTACTTTTGAAAGGTTTATTTTATATGTAATTGAGTTTTTGCAGACTAGATGGCTAGATTAATTTTTCTACTCTATATTTGTAATAGTACCACTTATTAATTTTTTTATAATAAACAATGATAACATCTGTGCTGTAAATTATTTTCATTCAAGAGTGATTCTCTTTTAAAAAGTATTATGGGGGTAGCTCTTGAAGATGACCAGGTTTTTATTCCCAGCATCAGAATTGTCTGTAACTCTATTTTCAGGATTCAATGTCCTTTTCTAGCCTCCATAGACACCAGATATACAAGTGGTACAGATGCCTATAAGCAGACAGAACATTCACAGACATGAAATAAAAATTAAAAAATAAAAAGTAAATCTTAAAAGGAAAGCAGCAACAGTATCCTGCCATATTTGTCTCCTAGTTCATCCCTTTGCAATCTTGTTAAAAACCTCTTTTATTTTGAGTCTATAATTTACTTTAATTACTTCCCTTTTCTCTTTTCTTCCTTCAAACCCTGTATATACCTCTTTTTGTTCTCTTTCAAATTCAGTCCAGTTTTTCATTAATTGTTGTTATGTAGTTGAATGTGTATATATATGCATATATACACACATATGCATAGTATTGGAATATATAACACATATAATAGGTATTGTAATATAATGATATATGTCATATATATATTCTTAAATATAACTTTCTCAGTCTGTATACAGGTTTTCAGGGATGTAGCAGCAGACTGCTAGTTAGTTCTTGGCCACTTAACCCCAAAATAATCACACAGAAATCATATTAATTAAATCATTGCTTGGCCCATTAGCTCTAGCTTCTTACTGGCTGACTCTTACATATTAATTTAACCCATTTCTATTAATCTGTGTATTGTCACTTGGCTGTGGCTTACTTGCTAATGTTCCATCTGGCTCTGGTTGGGCTACATGGCTTCTCCCTGACTCTGCCTCTTTTCTCCTAGCATTCTGTTTAGGTTTCCCCACCTACCTCTATTCTACACTTGGCCAAGCCAGTTTTCTTTATTCATTAATGGTAATCATAGCATACAGAAGGAAATCCCACATCATCTCCCCCTTTTTTAATTTTTAAAATTTTTTTTCACCTCCCCTTTTCTGTTTCAATAAAAAGGAAGGTTTTAACTCTAACATAAAAGTTATCAAGCAAGAATTACAGTTATATCTATTTTATCTTTTATCATGACTAAGGAAAACTATATTCTTACTATCTATTCTTCAACTCCATCAAAGACTCCAGAATAATATATTATTATAATTATAATAACTACATTATCATGTAATATTATATAAGTAAACAGAAAATACATTGTAAGCAACTTCCAAAACTCTAGAATTTACAGAGACATTCCGCTGCCTGAACAGTCACCCAAAGTTCTTCTCTACTGTTGGAGCATTCATCTTCAGCCTACAGGCCCATAGTATCCAGCAGACTTTTCCATAAAGCATGAAATTTCAAAGATAGTTCTGCCTATATTAGCAGTTTCTCAGTTACTTTCTTCTGTGTCCTGCAGAATGTCTGGCAGACTCTTGCATGAAGCAGGAAGCCTGAAGAACGGTCTCACCTTTAGGAAAGTTCAGCAGTCATTTCTCTTGGGTTCTGCATGTCCATTTCACGTAGCAAGGATGACCACTTGGTATTGAATAATCAAAAATGTTTTCTCCCACTTTGAGCATTTATTTCATTGCCTATAGTTATTTGTGTAGGGTTGAGACCTTGTTATTTTTCCTCTGTTCACTTTTGGAACTTGTTCATGTTCAGTTCATGCTTAGACAGTCATGTAAGCAAGACTTTATGGTTGTAATTTCTGACATTATTTGGAGACACAGTCTTACAAAGTACTCCCTGGTCCTTAGGTGTGGTAGTTGGTGAGTCTCTATAGCAGAGGATACTGTGCTCTTCAGAAGCAAGGCCCAGAGACCCTGGAGCCAAATGGAATCTCCTATCCTATCTTGTCTAATGATGCATCATGAACTGTTTTTGAACTCTGTTTAAAGGGCTTAGGTTTTATACCCAGGAGGAAGGGAAGTTACACAGGCCAAAAATCAAACCACCAGACAGTGTATAGTTCCACCATATCTGTCTGTAGCTGTCTCTCTCTTTCTCTCTGCAGTTAAGGTAACCCCATTGTTCCCAGGAAGATTTCTATGTGGCTTTTCATTGAAGCAAATTATAAAAATAAGAAATTTCCCCAGAATCTTTGTGGCTTCATTCTCCAAGACTCCTGTGCCATGGAAAACTTTGATAAAATAAACCTGTTATAATTTTTTTTTCTTGCTATGATTTTTTCTTTCATTATTTAGTGTTGACCATGACCTATTCCATGATTAAGGGATAATATCACACATTATTGTTGCACAAATTTGTAGATACTTTAAGGAAAATTGACATTGTTTTTCTTTCATTGCTATTTCAAAATCGAGGCCAGAAGTCCATGAGATTGTTTATTTTCCCACCTATACATTTTTTTGTAAATTCTCATTTATATTTCAGTTCTGTTTATTCAGTGTTTCCTATATTTTATGCTTTATATAGTGTCCTTGCTAAGATTTGTTTCCTTGTAGTTAAAATTTGTAATTTAAACTTCTATCCACCAGCATTATTCAAAAATTACTATATCTCAAAAAAAAAAAAAAATTACTATATCTCACTATTTTTGTAACAATTTAATGATGATTTGGTTACTACACTCCTGTTTTCTTGTTATCTCAATTATCTTTATTTTATTTGAGTCACTGTCCTGATTTTAAGATAATGCCGTATAGAGATTGTAATGATGTCAAATGTGTTCTTGATTTGAATTTAATGCTATTGAAAACTCTTTATTTTACGTGTTTTATTTATTAATTCAAGCCTTAGCATTAGTTAATTCTGTCTTTCTTAGTTTCAAAAGACTATATTAATCATGAGTAAGCATTTTCAAAAATAACTTTTTAATATTTATTGATATGAAAATTTTTCCCTAATTTCCTGATATGCATTATATTACACTCACATATAAAAGCATCTTGTAGTCAAAAGGTAATTTTATCTTAGGCGTGGCTCATTTTAAAGTAAACTGATTGTTTCCCAACACTATTTAAATTTTTATTCTGTATTAATAGGTAAAAAATAAATTATTAAAATTTTCTCTATGTCTCTCTGTAATAATTTTTTATATTGTGACTCTCTGACATGATTTCAATACATCTTGTTGTTTCTCTACCTCCTTTGAGTTGTAATATTTCCTTCCAGAAAGAAAAGGGAGTTCATAAGACTCGGGAAGCCCAGGAAACTAGAAGGTTTGTGTGGATGCAATCACTGCAAGAATAATAAAGACTCACCTCAAGATGATACAAGCCTTGAAAATAATGGCTGTAGAGATGAGCCTTATTAATGCAACTTTGTGCATCATCTTGTGCTGGGGTGGGCCTTTTGATCATGCAATTTCCTTTGAATCACTCACTCATGGGGCTGTAAACAACCTTTTGCCTAGCATGATTCTATAAATAATCCTAGGAAACTTACTGGTTTGCCAAATTAGACTTGGGTATAATTATTATTTCTTTGGTTTGTCATCATTGCCCTGTCTTCAATGAATGTGTGTTTGTTACATCTCTCAGAAAACTTCACATAATTGTCCTTTTTCTTGCTTTCTTCTTTAAAAGTTAATTTATTCTCTCCCTCCATTTATCACTTTGACCTTATCCCCCATGTTCCCATCTCCACCCGCCTCTGAGATGACTGGAATTGGGGGTATCTCTGGGAAGAGCAAGAAAACCAGTGTAATGGAAACTTCCAGGAATCCATGAATATGACCCTAGCAAAGATTCCGAGTAATAGAGGTTATGGAGCTTGAACTGCCCATCTTCTATAACCAGGCAAGGTTTGTAATGGAGAGAGTGGGACACCAACTTAGCCATAAAAGCTTCGATCAACAATTTATCCTGCCTTAAAGATGTGTTGGGTTATGTAAAGGTGGTGCAGAAATTATGGAAGTTGCCAACTAGTGACTAGGCCAACCTGAGACCCATACCATGGGTAGAAAACCCAAGCCTGAAATGGTTGAAGGGCCAGGAACTAGAGGCTGGGTAACCTAGAGACAGAGGCTAGAACCAGACATGGCTGGAGAAAAGTCAATGAAATTATTCCTAATGATATTCTGTTATAATTGTAGACTGCAGTCTTTCATTATTGCCGTCAGAGAGTCTTCACCCAACAACTGATAGGAGCAGATGGCAGAGACCCACAGTCAAACACCGGGTGATCAGGAAATCCCACAGAAGAGGCAGAAAGAAGGATTGTAGGATCCAGAACTGTCAAGGACCCCAGGAAAACACAGCCCAAAGAATCAACTAAAGGGGCTCACAGACACTACAGTGACAATCAGGAAGTTTGTATGGGTCTGACCTATGTCCTCTGCATATATGTTATGTGTGTGTAGCTTGGTATACTTGTGGAGCTCCTAATAATGGGTGCAGGTTTGTTTCTGACTCTTTTGCCTGCTTTTGGGATCTGTTTTTTCTACTGGGTTGCCTTGTCCAGCCTTGATAGGCAAATTTGTGCCTAGTCTTATTGTAACTTGTTATGACATGTTTGGTTGATATCCCTCGGAGGCCTGCTCTTTTCTGAAGAGAAACAGGGAAGCGGATCTGTGGGAAAGGGAAGATGGCAGAGAGGGACTGAGAGGAGAGAAGGGAGGGTAAACTGTGGTTGGTATTTAATATATGAGAAGAAAAAATACAAAAAATAAATAAAAAAGAAGAAACAACACGCAAAAAGTTATTTTATTTAGTGGGTATATTCTGTGTTGGTGTGTGTATGTATGTGAGTGTGCTATGTAGGTATGTGTTTGTGTGTGTGTATGTGTGTGTGCTGTGTTGGTGTGTAGGTATGTGTGTTTTTAATATGTGTGTGGATTTTTGTGGAGGCCAAAGGACAATTTGCTGGAGTCAACATTTCCCATCAACCATAGGGGACCTAGGAATTGAACTCAGTTTGTCAGGCTTGGAGTCAAATGCTTTCATGCATTGAACATATTGTCCTACTATTTTTTTGTTCTTAAAGACTTTTGCATAAGAGAAAATTTCATATTTTCAAGTGTGTTAGTAGTTTGTCCCCCTTTCCTGACATTCTCAAACGTGTTTATCATATCTTTATCTTAGGGCGGTTGTAAAGCTCTCATTTCTGGAACTAACATGTCATGAACAATATCTCTGTTGTTTTATTAATCCTTATCTCCTTTCATTACATAAATCTTTATCACAATCACTCCATCATTGCCAACACACTGCCCTCTCCTCATCTTATTTTATCTAGGACTCTTAATGATTAATTGCTGTTTGACTTATAGATTTATGAGGTTGTTAAAGACGTTTCTTAAACATTTCACTTGCAACAATGTACTCGTCATTTTCTTGTTCTGCTAGAATGGTTGCAAGATTTGTGGGATCAGGCCAAGGGAAAGGTGAGTAGGGCACATTGAATTTGGGATTGATAGGGTATTTATGCAATTGACAGTTTCATTGATTTTATTACTAGCCACCCTGACGTAGCAGTGGCTTCAAGGTGTACTGCTATCTGTGATTGCACCTTTGTCCTTGTCACTGTAGTTCACGGGTACAATTTCATAATTCATTCTAATGTCAATATGTCCTTTAGCTCCTGGAACTAGGTGCATGTTGGCAGTGATGGAGATGATTAAAAGAACACAACAAGAAACTTATCTGTTGGAAATTCATCCCACCTTAAGATATTATAGAAGCATACTTAAAAAGTAAAAACACGTTACACTTTTATTCTGTTGGACTTAACACTAAATAGCATTTATAGAAGATTATTTACTTCCCAAATAATGAGCAAGGTTTATATGAGAATTTATATGTTTAATAGCTTTTAATATGTTAGATTGTATCTTAGCATACTTGATGATTTGTCTTAAAGAGATGTGGCAGACTTGAATAAAATGGATTGCAAGTTTACTATCAGCACTGTTTATTAGTATGACATAAATGATTTCTGGTGACCAAATTCTCATGTGCATCTGTAAGTTAATGCAATGAAAAAAGTAATTTGATTGTACAGTCTTTAGGCCATCACAAAATAATGGTCCTTTGTTTGCCCAATAACAGGTGAAATTTGTGTTTTTAAATAGTTCTGAACATACGAGCAGTCTTATGGAGCAGGAAGCTGGTAATTTATCTCCAAAAGAAAATTTGCCATAAACTTAAAATATCAGAAAAAGTCTATAGTATTATTCACAATAACTTTTCCAAGTATAAGGAAGTTTTCCAAAGTAATTTCTAAAAGATTATGTTATTGGAAAGCTTAATTTATCATTGCATACTCCCATTAAATATTACTAAAATTGGAGAGATATTTAAAGAGTATGAAAGTAAAAGATATATGAAAAAACATTAAAGAGATGGTCTAGATAATTAATGACAAAGCTACTAAATCATTCTGTATTTATAGTATCTTTTAATGGTTTCCGTTTAAAAATTTTCATATTCATAACTAACTTTGAATTCTTTCAATTACTTAAAATTTCTCTTATGAAAAGGACCTGTAAGAAAAATGTTATGGGATAATCTTTTTGTACACTGTGAAGATATGTCTTTGCCAAGTCATACCTTCTGATTGGTTAATAAAGAGCTGAATGGCCAAAATATGCAGGAGAAGATAAGTGGAATTTCTAGGGAAAGAGAGGAAGAGGAGAAGGAATTTATGCTCCAGGATTAATTCAGAGAGATGACAGGGAGATATTGAAGAGCTAGAAAATATGGTATGGGGTAGAAGTAACCAAGCCACATGACAGAGTGCAGATTAATATAAACAGGTTAATTTAACTTATAAGAGCTAGAGGGACCTGACTTCCTTGCTCCTGTTCTCCCTCCTTCTGCTCCTCATTTGAACCTTGGGAGCTCAGTCTGGTGCTCCAATGTGGGTCTCTGTCTCTATCTCCATCCATCGCCCGATGAAGGTTCTATGGTGATATGCAAGATATTCATCAGTATGGCTATATGATAAGACCAGTTCAGGCTCCCTCTCCTCAGCTGCCCAAGGAATATGAGCAAGGAAGTCAGGACTACGAGGGGTGCACCCACCCACTGAGACAGTGGGGCTGATCTATTGGGAGCTCACCAAGGCCAGCTGGACTGAGACTGAAAAAACATGGGATAAAACCGGACTCTCTGAACATGGCAGACAATGAAGGCTGATGAGAAGAAAAGGACAATGGCACTGGGTTTTGATCCTACTGTATGAACTGGCTTTGTGGGAGCCTAGGCTGTTTGGATGCTCACCTTCCTAGACCTGGATGGAGGGGGGAGGACCTTGGACTTCCCACAGGGCAGGGAACCTTGACTGCTCTTAGGACTGGAGAGGGAGGGGGAGAGGAGTGAGGGAAGGAGGAGGGAAATGGAAGGCGGGGAGGATGCGGAAATTTTTAATAAAAAAAATAAAAAATAAAAAAAGAGCTAGTGGGAGAAGCCTAAGCTAATAGCCAAGTTTTCATAATTAATAAGAAGTCTCTATGTTGGTATTTGCGGTTTGGCAATTCAAAGATAGTCTGACAAGAAAGCTTGCTACAGAAATAGACAGTATCAAGTATAGATAAAACAGAGCACATTTTCCATGAATTCAGGTGTTGACTTCGTGCAATATTGTCTCCAAATACGTTGATATGTTTATCAGGGTTTCCTATTGAGCAGGGTGACCTTGAACTCACTGTAAAGGATGGCTGAACTTCCAATCTTCCTGCTTCCTCACTGCTGGGATTAGAGCTCTGTTCCTTTAAGCCTAAATTATGCAATTCTGGGATCTAACCCAGGACTTCCTTATTGCTGAGCAAGCACCTTTCACACTGAACTGCAATCCAGCCTTAACATTTGTTGTTATTTTTGTTTTCCATAGGATTTTCCCCTAGGCAGCCACATTAAAATAATCAAAACTGACACCAATATGTCTGGGTAATATTTTCCACATAATTCAAATAATGAACTCAGCAGCACAATATCCATTTCTAGGTCTATGTTTTAGTGTGTGTGTGTATCAGTTTCTCATTTTTTACTGTCAGGAGGTTGACACCTCTGAAGATTTTATGCCATTCAGTCTTTAGAATGTCTTTCAGGTTGTTTACCTGATGTTTATTTGTGATTCAAGTATGGTCTGGTATTCATAGCAATGATTCCACAGTAGTGCTGTTGCTCTCCCTGGATTGTTATGTAGACACAACTGTACTGTCTGCCTTCTGATAACAGTGTTGATAGCTGAAGTTACTGTCTGACAGCTCTCCGCACTAGAAACTTTACCTTTATTTAAAAAAATTAAAGACTACTTGGGGGATAGTTAAATGCTCATCCTTCATCAACAGCTCACCTTATCAATTGATTTGCCTGTATGGATTTATGGTTTTCTATTTTATGCAACTCTTTATATTATTTTACAGTCCATATTTGCTTTTATGTCAAGGTTGCACACTATTTGGCCAAGAAGAACCACTTTTCATTTGCTTCTTTTCTTCTGTTATGGATTTCATTATTCATTGAGCACTTGTTCCTTTTCTTATACAGTGGGGTGAGGTTTCTTTTCTGTCTTCTCTACCTTAGCTTGGACAGGCTGTTTCCTTAAGAAGCTTTAACACTGCATAGAGAACAAGATGTTATAATACCTTTTGTGTATTAATTTCAATACTTTTCCTAAATTATTCGTGTACATAAACACTTATCATGAGTATTGAGACAATATTAGTGCTTCTGAGATAAACACATTGAGAAAGGCCCAGAAGAACATAAGAGAAAGACAAAGAGTTTCCATTGTTTCTCTCAAGGAGGCTACCCCAAATAAATGATCTTAGTTCATTTCACCCTCATCTCTAGTATCATATAATATAAATTAGCAAGTTTACTTGCTCTCATCAATTTCTCCTCTCTCGATTATCATTTCCAAGAAGACAAGTGTAATTATCTTTTTTGCCACTGATTTATTTTAAACATATTTAGAGAAGGTGAATATATTTGCTTTTTTTCTGAGAATAAAGAGTGGCCCTTATAACTCATGTTCATGATGAAATAGCTAAAAGAATAAGATGTAAATTCTTGGGATATACAGAATTTGTACAAAAATAAGAATTTTAATGTTTGATTGGCTTAGTGTCTTCATTTTATTTCTGCTGGTGGGGTCTTTGCTATTTAATTTCCTTCAATGATTTTATTAAAGTATTATATTAATCCTTTTGAGAATGGTTTTTATTTTATTAGTAGTTTATTTTTGATATTTACTCTAAAAATAATGCTGTATTTATCTGATTCATTGATGTATTCCTGGTTTATGTGCCTGATTATCTTATACCAGGATAATGACAGCACATAACGACTGTTAGAGAAGAAACACCCTGTAAAAGCAGACAATTGTAGGTCACTGATCATGAAATACTACCTCATGGATTGCAGTTAAAGATGAACCAATTATAATATACTTTGGCTATACAATTAATGGAGTAGTTGTTTATTAGACTTGCTATACATATTCATGGAGGAAGAAATTATTGAAACTTTTGTTCTAACATGATTGTTGAGCACAGAGGTATGCTATTATTCAAGATGTATACTTGTCATTTAGAGAGCTGAAGTCCAGATTTGAATAAGTAGCCATATATTGGTAAGTACTCTATGATAAATGTTTGTAAAAATGTTTCAGAATAGCTAGATAGTGGTGGTACACACTTTAATCCCAGCACTCATCTGGCAGAGTCAGGCAGATCTCTGTGAATTTGAGTCCATCCTAGTCTACAGAGCTAGTTCCAGGACAGGCCCCAAAGCTACAGAGAAGCCCTGTCTCAAATAATAAAAAAAAAGTTTCAGAATAATGGTTATTTTGATTTGTTTTTCTTCTGATGTTTAAAAATATCCAGACTAAAGTAGCTTAAGAGAAAAGGAGTTTATGCTGTCTCTGACTTCAAGGATATAGTACACCATGACAGGGAAATTAAGGTGGCAAGAACTTGAAGCCACTGCTTATTACATATTTAAAAACAAATAAGCAAACAAAAAGCAAAGAGTAATGAATAAATATAATCACCCAGAACCAGTCTCAATTTATACAGCTCAAGATCATAGCCAGGGAATGGTGCTGCCTACAGTGGACAGGTCTCCCCACCTCAGTGAATCCACACATTATAACTTCCCACAGGTATACAAAGAAACCCACTTCCCAGGTAAGTCTATATTTTGTCAATTTGACAGTGAACACAACCATCATACTGGGGGACTCAGGACTAATTCATTCTCTGAATATATTGGGGATATTAAGCATAGAAAAAGAAGATAGAGGTGTTAACTCAGAACTGATTCATTCTCTGGATATTTTAGAGTTATTAATCATATAAAAGTGAGGTAGAGATTTTATAATATTATTCCTGCTAATTGCGTAGCAGATGGGAATATTCTATAATAACACAGATAGACTAATAGCTACAAGTATCATAATGTATAGGGATGCTACATTTTATGAATTTGCTTTTGAAGAATATATAAAAATAATGAGGTCCTTCAATACCAGATGAATGACCTTTGGGTGATCTTTGTAATCATACACTCCATATTCAAGATGAATCCCTTTAGCAGCCTTTCCCCATATGAATCATGCACATATTACACTAATTCTGTTGCAAAATACTACATATTAACATAGTTTTCTTGATGGGAGTATTTTTTAGGATATTTTTTGTTTAAAAGGGTTTATTTTATGAACTTTTAAAGATATAACGTCTCTACTTTCTTATCAATAAGTCTATATTCCAGATATAAATTGTTTCTAAATTTGAACAAAACAATAAACTTTGGTTTTTATTCATGTATCCTTGTATTTGAGATCAGGTAACACATAAAGAAAAATTCAAACACCTACTTTTATAAAATCAAGTTTGTTTTAGTTCAAAAACAGTCCATATTTGGGACCACATATTCACTTTTCTGAAATCAAACTTGAAAAAAATATTTCAATAAATTAATTCATATATTAAAAGGAATGATTCTCACTGTGTTTAAAACTAGAAATAGAGGGAAGAAATAAGTAAGCATAGGTATTTGATCACAGAATTTAAGGTCAAGCAAATAGGATAAACTGGTGAACATTTAGTTGTAATAAGCATAAGTACTTTGATGGGGACTGATGAGGTATCTTAGGATCGGACAATACAGCAGGAACATTAAGTCCGGTGTGGGCACACATTTGTGTGTGTGTGTGTGTGTGTGTGTGTGTGTGTGTGTGTGTGTGTGGTGTGTACGCGTATAAAAACATTTACCAGAGATATTGTGAATAGTTATATGGATATTTTAAAAAAATCAATAGAGAACAATAAAAGGCATATGGTCTCTAAAATGCATGGGACAATGGCTTTGAAAACAGTCATACTTGCATGTCTTCAGATAAATGATTAAATATTAAGAATACGTGTAATTTAGCTTTATATTTTTAGCTTGAAAAGCAATGATTTTTAATGAATTTAATAGCTGGCTCATTTCTTCTCCCTGCAAATTCTTTGACTCTGTATTGTCATGACACTTTACAGCTATGACATATCCATTTTAATCTTGAAACCTGTCCAATATTTTTAAAAAATAATCTCTATCTGGCATCAAATTGTGAATTCTGATTGAGCACAAAGCTTAAAATTCAATAAAATGAGAGTTTCAACTTTCGAAAGGAGCGTTGGCTGGAAAATATACATCTGCAGTGCAGATTTCTTTTGTGCAGTGGAATAAATAGAGGGCATGGATTCTGGGGTGACAGATGAAATGCAGCTTCTTTCAAGGTCTGAAGTGGCGAAGAGTTCAGGAAAAGAGCAAGCAGTGCCGATGCTACAGTGAATTCTGTCCTCCTGAGTAAACCAACTGGCAGAAATTCCTTTTCCTGTTGTGGACAAGGAATCTATTAAGAGAAAGTGGCAGAAAATGTTAAAAATCTATCCTTTGACTTATTATTTGTTGCATAAATATATACTAAAGACAGAAAGGTAAAACCCAGTATTTTGTTAGTAATAACAGGAAGGTCTAATCAAACACAGAAATGTGTGGACGTGCACAATTTTCTGTCCTTTTCCTGGCTGCTTTGGCTTAGTGCTCAGCAGATGGATCAGAGGTGAGCAGTTTTGCTAAGGTACTCCATGAAAATGTACACCTGTGCCAGAGATCAGAGTTCAGAACTGTGCTCAAAGACATTGAGAATATTAACTGACATGACAGGACTGCAGACTCCTTCCTCCTCCTTGTGAATCTTTTAAATGAATATTTTATTTCAGAATACACTCAAATCATGCAACAGTAGTACCCAGAGTTCTCATTTAAGTGTGATATTCCTTAATGTTACAAGGTTATCATAAAAAATTCAAAATATATAATGGTACATTGTTATATAGACTAAACACTAGATTGAATTTTTCCATTTATCTATCTGTCTGTCTATTTATTTCTTTATTTGTTTACTTTAGAAGTTGGGACCTGTCTCAACAGCTAAGGGCACTTCATGCTCTTATGGTGAAACTAAGTTAGGTTCCCGGCACCAATGTAGGTCAGTACAACCACCACTTGTACACCACTTGTACAGGGTCTCTGATGCCCTCTTTGGGCTGCCTGTTTCAGAATCCAATTCAGGACACAGTATTATTTTAGGCTCTTTGAAACGTAAGATGACACAGAGAAGGACTACTAACTACAGAAGGATAAAATAGATGGAGGAGACAGACAGACTGATGAAGAAATGATGCTGAATTTGTCTTTAAAGGCCCAGTAGACAAGTATAAGAAGAAAGAGAAGGGGGAATACAAAAGTCAATAAAATGTATTTGCAATATATCTTAAAACATAGGGTAATTGAATAACTCTGTAAAGCTCAACATGAGTGGAGCAAATCACATGATTAAGAGAGTGATGGCGCACGCCTTTAATCCCAGCACTTGGGAGGCAGAGGCAGGCGGATCTCTGTGAGTTCGAAACCAGCCTGGTCTACAAGAGCTAGTTCCAGGACAGGCTCCAAAACCACAGAGAAACCCTGTCTAGAAAAACCAAAAAAAAAAAAAAAATAGAAAAAAAAAGAGAGTGACAGGAGGTGAGGTATGCCTGGCAAGGAAGCCAGAATTAACATGACGGTTTTAACTACATGTTTTAAAGATTTTGCTGTATATTACATTTCATACAGTCTTTGAATTATTTGAGCAAAGAAATAGTGTTATTATTCTCACTATGAAAGCTAAACTCTTTAACACATGGAAATATGAACGATGAATTAGGCAAAAAGTATTACTTGGAATCAGCCCATTTTCTATCATGTAGAAAATAGTGAAAGTGATAGATAATGAACCGAACAGTATATAAAGTAGTGTGCAAATGAGTTGGAGTTAATATAACCTCAGAGATTAAGTTTTCAAGCTTGTTTACTTTGTTGTCTGATGAGTGATTGATTATACTGCCTGTCAAAATGAGAAGTGAATAAAGACAGAAATGGGAATAAGATGATGGGTTGGTTATGGGACACCTTTTTATGAAACTCTATGGTGGGATCATGATAGGCAATTACAGGTGATGTAGGAAACACCCCTGAGGTGATATCCATTGGGAACTCTTCGCATCTTATGTATTATGCTAACGTCAGGTTCTGTGAGAATGTGCAGGCCACAGACAGGATCTAAGGCTAATGTGGAATTCCATTACTGATTCTCAGATTAAGGTGATAAAGAACACTAAAAATGAGATAGTAGAAAAGGAAATCTACAATGAATGATGACAGAGAAGACAGAGGAAGAGAGAATTTCAGAAAGAAAATGTGCCCAACACTGTCAAATGTTTTACCATTATTAAAAAAAAAAAGAGGAATGGAAGTGATATCTTTTTGGCTTCAGTGTTGATGTAGAAAGATCTTAGAAGTGCTTATCTCTGTACTAACAACCAGAGAAATCCTGAACAAAATGAACATTCCCAACTTTAGAACACTGAAGGTACAGTGCAAAGAGGATCTCTTGCATCCTGAGAGGTAAATACAAAGAGGAAAGCTAATGTCTACAAGTTAACAGAAAGGCAACCCTCATATGAGGAATTGTCCACACAGGATTGACCTTTGAGCATGTCTGTGTGGCAATTATTTTGACTATTAATTGTTGCAGAAAGGCACAGCCCATTATGGGTGGCATCATTCCTAGGCAGGCGTCTTCCTTTGTAGAAGGAAGCCAGAAAAGTGTCCAAGCAAGAGCCTGTGAGTTTGGCAACAATCAGCATTGATCCATGGTTTGGGTTCCAATCACCTGCTTGAGTACCAGTCTTGACGATGTTAAATGTGACACTATGACCTAAAAGAGCAAGGCAAGAACAAACAAACAACAAAAAAAAACAAAACCAAAGAAACAAACAAAAAAACCTCCTTTCCTTCCCTAAGTTGCTTTTGTCACTGCAACAGAAAGGAAACTAAAATAAAAGGGATATGGGCTACTTCTGGGCTCCAGCTACAATCAGGGAATGTCAACGTAATATTACAGAAAGCTTCTCCTTCACTTGTGGGATCAACACACTCCAGTAAATAAAAGTTAAGCAAATTACAGTTGTAAAGTTGACTGAGTGGTGTTAGGGCTGAGACGGGAGGAAGGTGGGTTCAGAGAACTGAGATCTCTTTCAATCCCCTCTCCTTTCTCTCTCTGCCATAGAGTTCAGAAGCCCTATTGTGAGGGCACTGACAGCCTCTAGTTTATAGTACTGCAGAGTACCAGCCACAGCCCTTGTCTTAGAGATTATCCTATACTAAACCATGAAGTGTGGAACTTCCCATCATCCCCTAAAAAATGTAAAATTCATTTACCTTGTTTGTTGGAATTCCTCTGAAGACTAAGGTTTGTACTTTCCCCTATCATCCTGTGGTGGCTCTCTTTTATTTTGATCTATCTCCTTTAGTTAAGCTACTATTCATGATTCAGAGGGAAGCCCCTCTCTTTGAGGCTCCAGACTGTACCCTCACAGCTTTCAATATTGAAAACACAAGGATCTAAACACATTAATGTCTTTAAATACCTATGCATCAACTGCTTACTATACCGCTGGCTCTTCAATTAAATTCCTAGAATAGTGTTCCTACAAGTGAAGAATAGACTTGGCAAATTAGGGTGTTTAGTGTCAACATAGTCATTCATGTCCCATATATGAAAAAATTATTGAGGGAGGTGGTAGACGGTGTTTGCAGAGAATAGATAGGAAACTGAACTTCAGAAATATGGAGGCTGGGTCACAGATTTGGGAAGGTGATGCCCAAGCTGATACCATCTCGAGGCTGTCATGGTTAATACCTGTGCTCTCCTATGCATCAGCACAGGTTACATGTAGCCATTTCTGCAAACTTTGATTATAAATCTTGCCTTCAAGGCCTGAGGCGTCTTCTGTTACCTAGAGCTAGCCTAGAGATCATTGTCACTCCCCCCCCCCCACCCCCAGGGCTCTAAGCTCTTCCTGTTCTCCCATCTATATTCAGTAAGTACTCCAAGGGTGCAGAAAGTCCCCACTCAAAATTGTCTCTCCATTGGAAATATTCCTAATTATCATTAAAAATAGAAAACAAATGCCGGTTGGTGGTGGTGCACGCCTTTAATTCCAGCACTTGGGAGGCAGAGGCAGGCGGATCTCTGTGAGTTTGAGGCCAGCCTGGTCTACAAGAGCTATTTCCAGGACAGGAACCAAAAAAGCTATGGAGAAACCCTGTCTCGAAAAATAAATCAAAAAAAAAAAGAAAGAAAAAAAGAAAACAAACAGGGATTATCAGTTTGTCCCACAAAATTCTGAGTTGCCTGAAGGGTTTTCCACCGTGACATCATTTTCACACACTGTTTTATGTTCTGTCACAACCACACTTCTTCTTCATTCAACAATTTCTCCCACATCATTAATTTCAAAACAATTCCCTATATTTTCAATTTATATTATTTTAAGCTGCTTTATTACTTTTTTATTATCTCCCTTTACACGTCAGTAAACTTGAGGAGTTGTGAATTTGCAAAAAGACTAGCGCTCAACAACTATTTGGTGAGTAAGTAAAAAGAAAATCTGACATTAGCAGACTTGGGGCTGGGTAAAAGGAAACTGGCAAATACACCGTTGGGTGATGGTATTCTGAAAGCAACCATAGCTTGTCAGTTCTTTGATAACTGGATAAATGGAAACCAGGCAGAGGACAGATTAGCAGGGATGTTTTCTTTCTGTTGAGTGTTTTCTTTTAAAAATCATGCATTCATGTTGTATGGAACATTTCATGTATGCATCCATATGTTCTGCTTTGGTTGCATCCATCCCCTGAAGTTCCTGCAATGCTCCTTTTCTCCCAATTCACCATGTTCTTCCCCCTTCTGTAGCTATTCTCTCTACAGATTTCAGGTCCTTGTTTACTTCTACCTTCAATGTATGAGAGAAAACAAGTGATTCTTTTTGTTCTTCATAGTTTATTTTATAAAAAAAATCTAGTTCAATCTATTTCCCTAAAAATTGTACAATTTTATTCCTTATCGTGGATTAAAGCTCTAGTATATGTGCGTATACGCATGTGTTTATGCCATCTGTGGTTGAATAGTCTGATTCCTTACCTTGGTATTTGGCTGGGCTATATTAAACATGAGTGTATCTCTTAAGTGTGCTGTCCTCTAGAAAGTAAATTTTAGTTATTTCTATATCTTTCCAGATTAGAACTACAAGACTCTACAGTACTACAAAATTGAATATTTGCTCAACAAGAATTCTATTTTTAAATTGTTTATATTAATTATATAGCTATTAGTTTTACTGATAAGTATGTTATATTAATTGTCATGGTTATCTTACTAACAATACTATTATTGGATATGATTTATTTAATATATTCATAAAATATATGCTTATTATGCATTATCTCACTTAATCTTCATAATCATTATCTCACTTAAAATTTTTAATATTAATTAGCTGTTTATAACCCTATCTGAAATACATAATGGCAAAATTTATGAAATCTTGGTACCTTACTTAAAACACGCAGCCAGTAGGGGGCAAAGTCAGATGTGTGTGTGTGTGTGTGTGGAGAGACACCGAGAAAGACAAAATGTAAATGCATGTGTATATGAATATGTATTTTAATTTGGCATAGAATAATTGTATGTACTTATGGAGTGCAGTGTAATATTTCAGTATGTACAGTTATATTGAAATACGATGTGATAGAATACAAATTAGCAGATTCACTACCTCAAATATTCATCATTTCTTTTCATTGAAAACATTCAAAATTCTCCCAATTAGTTGTCATGAATGTTCCTTACCTGTTTAATATTATAATAGAGCAGAGATGAATATGTATCTTTAGGTGTACTAGATGTTTAGCAACTGAGCCATTTTCAAACTAGGCTATTGAAGAAACTGTTAATTTTGAACACCTCAAAGGCAGATATCTACTTAGAATTTTCATTTGAAATTTTGTTGAGAGATTAAAAAAAATCTTCATGTTTTCCCCAAAGCTGAAGCACTTAATTTATTTAGTTAGATCGCTCCCATTAAAAAAAGCAAGTGGACGTCAGAGTGAGAACAATGAACTCCCCTGGAATTTCCTCTTTTTGTTTTAGATTATGCCATGCCCACAGATTTTTGGTTATAAAAAGATAACTTTCCTTGGAACACTCCAGTTTTCAATTGCTCTTTAAACAGACAACCCAGTTCACGCTCTTTCCCAATATGGATATCCTAGCCTGGCCTGGCCTTTCTCATTGTCTGTCTAAACCCATGGCCAGTCACATAGGAGCTGCAGGGGACCTCTCCTCTTTCCTCTAAGGGTCTCTTTGTGGAATGCCATAGTTGGTTCTGAGGGTGCTTTCTGGCCTAATAACAAAACCTGTATTCACACCCACATCACAAGAGTGGACTTTGTGTCTCCTCACACAGCAGCACTCACTACAGGACACTTAGCAGTTCTGTTATCCATTTGTATGAAGTGACCTGAAGTACCTCTTGGGAATGGACAGGGCAAGGTCAGAGCATACTGGTCACCAATCAGTCAGACTCTCCTTGAAAACCCACAGCCTCTCTTCTTGTCTCATCCTCATTCAGTTATCATCAGCAGGCGCTGTAATTCCTACTCCAGAGAGAATTGTTTTATCTTGATCCTTAATAAAATTTAATAGCGGATAGAGGACTCCAGTGAGGGCTCAAGTTAGTGAGATTTTTATTTCATCTAATACACCAGCATGTTTGCACTTGGGTAATTGATGGGCTGTTGTAAATAAAGGAAACAGCATAAATTTACAGAACTAAGAAAACTGCATTATATGAGGTTATCCTTGAATCTTCCACACTCTGATCAGTAATAGTGCTTCCCTCATTAGCATGCATCAACGTGATGCTCTGCTAATTACCTATAAAGTTACCCCCAAATAGCAGCCATTTCGAGTATCGTCTTCTATTACAACAAATACCTGGAAATTACACCATTAACACAGAAATCAATCTAATTTTAAGCCTAACATTTTAAGCTAACTTAAGAACCTCACACCCACATGGAAACATGCAAGTTTCCTATATATCTGAGAACCTCTAAATCGTGGGATTCATCCGGAGCATACGAACATGGTGCCAAGAACTTGCACCTTCTGCAGTGCCTTTGAAAAAAGATTGATGTGATTTTGGGGAGAGGTAGAACACAGTCTCAGGATCCCTATTATCCATGTGCATTTTGAAATGCTGCTTAGGCATTGGAGTTGTAGAGATGATGAAGACTTTTTTTTTTTTTTGGTTGACTTTTAAGATGCTTACCAGATTGTAGGAGAGGGCTGCAGGGTAGAAGCAGATATGCATGAGTGTGTCCTGCGGGGATGGGCAGCCCCCAGTCATTCAGAGTACTGCAAAGAAGGTCAGATAATTAGGATTTTCAGGAGTGTTTCAGTTTCATATAGCTTAAATATTTAAATTTATTTGTGCCTGTGTGTGTGCATGCATGCATGCACGTGTGTGTGTTTGTGTGTGTCTCTCTCTCTGTGTATATGTGTGTATGTGTATCAGATGACAACTTGCAGGAATCAATTCTGGTCCTTTTCCTCCTCCATATGAACCAAACTCAGGTTTGGTGCCAATTGCCTTTACCTGATGAGCCATCTCTTCATTTAATATAACTAGTAGTATATGGGATATTTGAGGGTAGAGGACATAGGCCAGTTGCTAGCTCTAGTAACATGGACAAAGCTGTAGGGATGGTCCCTAGCACCATAGTAACAAGGTCTGTTAGTATAGGCCTGTAATCAAGTTCGAGGTCATTCTTGATTCCCACAGGCATTTGAGGTCATGGCAGAGTATCTGCTGTCTGTCGGTGTTAGTCCTGTCCCTGCTGTTTAATAGCTGTACAACTGTTTTTGTCCTTTATAAAACTGGATGACCATGTGGTCTGGACTTACAATTGTTGCCACGGAGATGAGAATATGAAAACTTAAAGCATAGAGCTGACAACACCATTCACTTCTCCACCCCCCTCGGGTCTCAATGTAGAATCCCAAGCAATTGCATTGTTCTCCAGTCTAACTATTTTCTGGGAACTCTCTCTCTTTCCTTCCTTACTTTGCTTGGCACAGCCCATTCCTGTTCTCCTGTAAGATGAGCCATAAATGCTGCTTCCTCCACCAGGTGTCTTCTGATCTCTCTCACCATTATCTTTTACTTCTGAAATTTCACCTTATTTTGCATATCTTTCTGGAATTCTTTCACACTGCACTGTACATTGTTGTTCCCTAAAATGCACAGCTTGTTTCTCAATGCATTAAGGATTGTCTGCAATTCTCCAGCACCTAGTATGGTGTTATAAATATGAAAAAGTTATCACAGCTCTGCTTTAACTAGTACAGATTCTTCCTTTAGGGATATAAAACCTTAAATGTCTTTTGAATTTGAGTTACTTTTAATATTGGCATATAGAAGGACATGAGGTTTGTTGAATCATTACAGGAATGGTAAATCGACCCCATATATTCTTTTTTCTAAATGATAAAAGATCGCTGTATGGAATTATTTTCTTATTAGACTAAGAGCCCATTATATCCATTCTCAGAAGTTTGACTTGGGCTCAAAAGAGTTTCCATTAAGAGAGAAAGAGATGAGACAGAGGCACAAAAATCAAACAATAAAACAATCTTTGCCGTCTAGATGGACACTAGAGGCTATTCAAATGGTACTTTGAAAGAACAGTCTGTGGTATGGGCGAAGGCTACAGAACACTGAAAGGACACTTCAAGATGATAAATTTAATTCATGCTTTATATTTACTATCAACCAAACTCAAATAACAGAGTTGGAACTGACTAAATTAAAACACCAGTGGTCTGATTTTTTAACTTTTTCTGTATTGCTAGCAATTCTTTCGACACATCCTTGTTACTTAACAAGAAAAATAGTAAAAATGTATTAAGTATTTTTTCAATCAGGAGTACGCTAGTAACTGAGGAGATATTTGGCATTTGGAGATATTTTGTCTCAAGGTTGGAGAACATGCCAAAGACATTTTGTGAATAGAGGCCAATTGACATGAGCTACAGTTCCGGGAAGTTCTCTAACAGTCTGTAGGACTTCCTCTGGTTCCCCAAGTCAATAGTGCCGAGTTTGATAGATATAATGGAGAATGAAAGCAACACATAGGTTATACTTAAGAAATTGGCTGACAAAATTATTGACTTAGTATAAGCCATAAACTCACAGTGCCAAAATAGTCACTGATGACAATCTCACTAGTGATTTCTTACCCTGAGCAATATGTCTTTCCCACACAAGAGCTGTTTAATATGTACTAATATACTGTCTTTTGCCAAATGAATTTTATTATGCTCCCAATAAGGAAAATTCTTGGGAATGAGATCAGCATTTATGTCCTATGTCTTTCAACATATTCTATGCAGTTCAAAGAGGGAACTTACTATGATGGTTAATGAATCATAACCCCTAAATCTAAATATCTAAAACCTCTTCCATATGTGCTTGTCTGAACTCCAATTCTTTGATATTATGACAAAGTATATATTTATGTTATTTAACTATATATCTGTGTGAGCTACCATCTTTCTATCTAAAATAATCTCTATCTATTTATCTATCTATCTCTATCTAGCTATCATCAATCTATCTATCTTCAATTCATCATCCATCCTTCTAAAGATACTGTAGAGGTTTGCAGACCAATAAGAAATACTGAAATAGTTCTGGAGTCTCTAGATCCCTTGACTAAGGCAGTCTCTGTACCTATCAGATTGTTGTTCTATACATAGCATTCTAATGATTTCACACTCTTCATCCATATGTTTCTAACTCCTCACATACTGATAACTTACATTGTATTACTTAGGGTCAGATTTTATGAATGAAAGGAAATAATTTTTGCATAATTAACTATTATTTTAGCCAAAAGTTAAAAATTCATTGATTTATTTATATATTTATTTTTAGACCAACCTGTGCCAAGCAATATAGATTATTATCAGTGCTAAACTTTGCCGAAGTTGGTGTGAAATTAAGGTAAGATACTTTGTGAGAAGAAATAAAAAGTGACATTAGCTTATTAAAGACAATGATTATCATTAAACTGAACTAGAGATATTTTAGTTAGCATTATAATAGCTCTACACACTCTGGCTTTCAAGACTAATAATATAGCAGATGGAAGACATTTTAATTTAATATATATGTTAATGATATGTTAATATGTATGGGGGCTAGGAAGATGGATCAGTAGAAAGTTTTGCTGTACAAGCATGAAGACTTCAGTTTCAATAACTTTCATTCACTTAAACTGGGAATATCTGAGCATCCCTGGTGGCTATGGAGACATTGGATCCTGGGGTCTCACTGGTCAGCCAATCTAGCTGAGATAATGTATTCTAGTTCCAGTGACATAGTCTGTGTCAAAATCAAAATAAAGTGGAAGATACCCAGAGTCAACCTCTGGCCTTCACCTAAATATGTATAGGTGAACACACACATGCATGCACAAACACACACACATATGCACCGCATTGACTAACGTTTGTTTGTGACATACATTATTGAGATCCAGTGTGATAATTTGACACATCCCAACTGTATGCACTTGTCAAATCTGGGTTACTAGTATTCTCCTCTATTTACCCTTTTAGCATGATGTTTACCATTTTAGCATGACTTTACCATTTTAGCATGATATTTACCATTTTAGCATGATTTTAGCATGATAATTTTCATAGAATATAGACTAAACCTTTGTGAGCTATAGTTGCCCATGCATGTTCAGCAGAATAGAGCTTGTTTTTTCAGTCTGTTTTGGTCCTTTAATACAACCTTTATCTACTAGACTTTTCCACTTCCCCGTTTCCAGCAATCACAATTTTACACTCAGGTGAACTATTGGACTGTTTAACTTCTAGATATGAGAAAGAACATGCATTAATTGTTTTATAACATCAAACTTATATTCCTTCAAAACCAATTTTCCTGCCAATCAAAAGGGTTCGTCACAACTGAGCAATATTATGTCAATATTTCTCCTGCTTTACTTCATTCACCTTTGATTGGACACTTGGACTGATCTCAGATCTTGGCTATCGTGAATACTAACCCTAGCCCTAACCCATTGTGAGTGCAATGTATATATCATCCACAAGAGATCCTTTTTTTTTTTTGCTGCACATTTTTCTATCCTTCAGTGCTTTCATTTTTTTTTCTGCCCTCTTTTCTGCCATGTGCCCTGGCCATATTAGGGGGGTAGGAAGTCGCTGTTGACAAATGTACCACTTCTGGTGAAACACTGCCCTGCCACTTGTTCCCAGCACCAGTTGTAAATATTCTTAAGTAACAACCACCTCTTGTAAGAAGAAATTTCTATAGCAGAGTCAGAGCACAATACTTCTCTGGATATAAACATGCATAGTTAGAAGCGGTTCACAGTGTGACAAGTTAGTAAAAATATAGTGGTTGATTCCCTGCCCAGGACATCTGGCTGCCTTAGCCAGAGGCTCTTGACAGGGTTTATAGTAGTAAGTATGAGTTCTGTCCTGTGAAACATACTTCCAACTCAATCAGAAAGCAGTTGGTTATACCCATAGTAGTCATGCCTCTGTTGTGCTACAGACCACTCCTTTCTTCGTAAGTCATTATTGTAGCTTAAATTTGTTCATTTTCAGTGACTTTTTTGCTGTGGTCTCTTTAGTTTTTTTATGTTCTAGGTAATAACACTCTGTCAGAGTCATAATGTTTCAAACAATTTACATCATTCTCTAGGTCAAAGCTGTACTTGTAAACAATAGCATCTTCTCTACAAAACCTTTTTGGTTTGGTCACAACTTATTTGCCAATCTTTGCTTTGTTTCCCCTTTATGGTCATATCATTGTATATTGATAAATGGAAGTGTTTTTTGTTTACTAGGTTCTAAATCATAGTTCACATATTTTTTAAGCCATTCTGAGTTGAAGTAGAGGGCAATTTCAAGCTCATACATAAAAACCAATGGTCTTTCTGTCAGCACATAAAGAAACTATAATTCCTATATGTTTTCCTACTTTTGGGGGGAATAAGTTGGTTATAGATTCATGATGTATTTCTGGGTTCTCTACTCTGTATCTTTATTCTATGTGTCTGTTCTTCTGTTCTTTATAGGTAATATATTACAAAATTTTCATTTAGATTTCTCAACCTTTTATAGGTAGTTCTTCATAGTACTCTTAATAGTGCTTTGTATTTCTGATATTGACTGTTATGTCACCTCTTAAATCTCATATTTTACCTATTTAAGCTTTTTTCTCTTTTAAATCTTGTCAGTCTGTAACCTTTGCCATTTAATTTATATCTAAAAATGGCTTTCCATTTCATTTACTTTTAGTATTTCAGTATCTATGCCATGATTCTCTACTATCTTTTGCTATCTTTTTTTTATTAATTTTAGAATTTTTCTAGGCCATTGAGATGTGTTGTTAGTATGCTTTTTGAAATATAGTTTTCTTAATGAATGGTCTCATTTCCACAAATGTTGTAATGTATATCATGCATATAGTATGTTTTGTTTCCATTTACATTTATGATAAGAAAACTTAAAAAATTCCTTTAATTTCTTCAATGGCCCCAATATTCATTCAAAGATATGAGATTTGCTCTCTATTAATTTCTATAATTATTAGTGTCTTTTGTGTGATTTCCAAATTTTATTCCATGGTTACCAGAGAAAATACAATTTAACTTTTTTATGAGTTCCTTAATATATAGGTCTACTCTATAAAGTTCCACATGCCAATAAAAGAATATATTTTCCATAGAAGTAGGATGAGATGTTCTGTAATGCTTTTATGTCCACTGAATTACAATATAATATAGCTTTGGTGTTTAATTCTTAGGTGTGGTGTATATGGAGAATTTATCAAATGATGGCAATAGACTGTTAACTTTGGGGCCCATGTGACATCTTAGTGGGTATAGGGCTCTGCTGTTAACATGATGGTTGGAGTTAGAGTGTCAGGCCCAAGTAATGAACGAGAGAACTGATCCCACTGTGTTGTCCCTGATTTTTCAAATATGCTATAGTGCCAGCTTGCCTCCTCCAGATAAAATAATGTTCAATTTCTCCATATTACCTTTGTGTTCTTAAACACTTTTCACACAATATACTTCTGTCAATTTTTCTCTTATCATTTCCATATAACTATCATCTTACTTTATATTCCCCCTCCCCTCTCTCCCTTTCTCAAACAAAACAAAACAAAGCAAGGACAGTCTACCTGCAAGATATACTGAATTACTCCATATTATTGTAATAGTGCCTAACTCCCTCTTTAGGTTCAGTAAGTGTTTGTTTTATTGAACTGAGTGCTGTAGCATTAGGTGCATATAAATTTATAAAATTATATATTTTCTTAATTGGATTTCTCAACTATTATGTAGTCACTTTTGTTGTTTTGTCATTCAGTTCCTAAATTAAATTTTGTTTTGTTTTGTTTTGGAGGAATTCTGTCCTCTTAGCTAAAGAAATAATCGTGAAAAGAAGTCATCATCATTAAAGCACATGAAATTATAAAGTCTATAGGGAGAGCACACACACAGGAGGGAAAAATTGATTTTTAATTAAATCTTCAAGTCTTTGTAGAACAAATAAAGAAGAAAAGGACATTTCAAAACAAACAATAAGGGACAGAACCCGGACAGCAGAGGCGGACGGAACCCAGACGGTGGAGGGGGACGGGGGACGCCCTCCGCAGCCGGCTGGGACCAGCTGGGACTGGCTGGGGCCAGAGCAGCAGCAGAGGACACAGCCGCAGGCGGCAGGAACCATCGTGGCAACAGACACAAGCTGCACGGACCTTGCGCAACACCGAGAGCAGATCGCCCCACTACAAATAAATCAAAGAGGTAGGCCGTTGGTTGGTGAGGTCCCTGGCAAAGGAGGAACCGGGTCCTATTCCTGAAGACCCTTCTGAGAGGTGAGAGGGATCTTGGCCCCCCAGCAGGCACTAGGAAACAGAGCAAGGGCATTTTGTAAGAGGAGGGAAACCTGAACCAGTTTTAAAAGACCCCTTAGATAGCATCAATAGGAGGAGATGGGCAGGCGCCAAGGCAAGAATTCACCCAATAATCTGAAAAACAGCATGAAAACAACAGAACCCAATGATCTTACAACAGAAGGTCTTCAACACCCTAACACAGAAGAAGTGGAAAAAAATTGACTTTATGAAAGCAATAGAGTCCCTTAAACAACATGTGAAAAATGCCCTTATAGAAATGGATGAGAAGTATAACCAAAAATTTGAAGAAATGAGTAAATACGTACATAATACCATGGGAAACCAAGAAAGAACGATCAAACAGGCAATGGAAACAGTTCAAGAATTGAAAACTGAAATGGAAGCAAGGAAGAAAACACAAACTGAGGACCAGCTGGATATGGAAAATCTAGGTCAATGAGCAGAGCCTACAGAAATAAGCATAATCAATAGAATACAAGAAATAGAAGAAAGAATCTCAGATTCTGAGGACACCATAGAGAAAATAAATGCACTGATCAAAGAAAACTGCAAAGCCAACAAATTCCAATCACAAAACATTCAGGAATTATGGGACACAATAAAAAGACCAAACCTAAGAATAATAGGAATAGAAGAAGGAGAGGAGTCACAGCTCAAAGGCCCAGAAAATATTTTGAACAAAATTATGGAAGAAAACTTTCCCAACATAAAGAAAGATATTCCTTTGAATATTCAAGAAGCATACAGAACACCAATCAGAATGGATCAAAGAAAAACATCCCCTCACCATATAATAATCAAAACACAAAATATACAGGTTAAAGAAGGAATATTAAGAGCTGCAAAGGAAAAAGGTCAAGTAACTTATAAAGGTAAACCGATCAGACTTACACCTGACTTCTCTATGGAAACAATGAAAGCCAGAAGGTCCTGGATAGAAGTACTGTAGAAGCTAAGAGACCATGGATGCAAGCCCAGACTACTATACCAAGCCAAGCTTTCGTTCACTATAAATGGAGAAAACAAGACATTCCAGGATAAGAACAAATTTAAACAATACGTAGCCACGAATCCAGCCCTACAGAAAGTAATAGAAGGAAAATTGCAATCCAAGGAATCCAACATTGCCAACACTGCCTACAATAACTGAGGCATCTAGCGACCCTACACTAGCACAACTCAAAGAAGGGAGACACACAAATTCTACTTCCAAAAACAATAAGAATATCCGGAGTAAACAACCACTGGTCATTAATATCACTTAATATTAATGGTCTCAATTCACCTATAAAAAGGCACAGGCTAAGAGATTGGATAAGAAAACAGGACCCAACATTCTGCTGTCTACAAGAAACACATCTCATCCACAAAGACAGGCATCTACTCAGAGTAAAGGGTTGGGAAAAGGTCTTTCAAGCAAATGGTCCTAAGAAAAAAGCAGGTGTGGTCACATTAATTTCTAATAAAACTGACTTCAAACTAAAATCAATCAGAAGAACTCGAGATGGACACTTTATACTCATAACAGGAACAATTCATCAGGATGACGTCTCAATCCTGAATATCTATGCCCCTAATATAAAAGCACCCACTTATGTAAAAGAAATATTACTAAAACTCAAGGCAGACATCAAACCACACATACCAGTAGTAGGAGTCTTCAATACACCTCTCTCAGCAATGGACAGGTCAATCAGACAGAAACCTAATAGAGAAGTAAGAAAACTACTTGAGGTACTGAAGCAAATGGGCTTAACAGATATCTATAGAACATTCCACCCAAATAGGAAGAATATACCTTCTTCTCTGCAGCTCATGGAACCTTCTCGAAAATTGACGACATCTGATTATCAGAGAGAATGCACATTCTTATTTTATTTTTCAGCTGAAATCCACATTGTTTCTTAGAGAACCAGAGGTAAGATGGTATGGTGTGGGGAAGAGGAGTCATCCCTCAGTTTAAGAGAAAAATCTCTTCATTTAGGCAACCTTTGTCCCTGGCTGATGATCTCCCCAAGTGGGTTTTGATTTTTATTGTTGTTTTGTCCCTTCTCTTCTTTATTGGTTGAGTTAGGAAAGGTTGGGAGTACTGGTCAAAGGCATGTCCATCATTTAGGTGGGACAGGCCTCTAATAGTGTCTGTCACCTTGGATGGCAGGTTTATGAACTTTATACAGCATGCTCAATTCAGAATGTTTACTTCCTTTTTCCAGTAGGAAAACAAGCAACAACAACAACAAGAAGCATTTTCGAGGTCACTCACCACTGTGAAACCTGTTTTGTTTTTTGGTATGTAAACCCATGAAGCTTTGGGTTTCTCCCCAGGTCTGTGCCTTGACTCTCTTAGTGTGACTTGCTTGTCTTCTGTGCTTTGTCAAAACCACTGCTTATGTGTTCTTGGCTTAACCTGCTTTTATCTCTATTTACGTCACTCTGCAGATTTTGAAATATATGCTTCCTTTGTCATCTTATATTTCTGATGACTCAAGTAAAAGGTTTCATTTTCCTCACTTTGATTTCTTTAAAAACAGAAGTGACAACTCTCAGGTTTTTTACAAAACAGGACAGAAAATCAAAGTCCTAAGTAATATTTAGAGACATTTTGGTGATTATTAGGTTCTGCTTTAAAATCTGTCTTAATGCATATCAAATATTGTACCCATGGTAATTTTACTCTGTTTTCAAAAATTCCTAAACATTCAACAAAATGTTGTTAATAACAATGTTTATTTCCCGTATGCAACCTCTAGAGAGCTTTCATATTCTTTGTGAATGCTGTACCCATGGTAACACTTAGTCTATTCTCAAAAATTCTTTTGATTTCAGGAAAATGTTACTTAATAGCAACTTTTATACCTCAATATGCAATCTCCAGGGAGCTATCAGCCTCCTAGTTAGAATAAAATTTTGACCACTATTTATAGGACAGAAGAAATTAATAAATAAAAATTCTGTTATTACTTGAGACTGAGATTTTAATCTTTCCATAGTTGAAGATAACTAACAAATCTACAGTTTGTTATAGCCCTCCGCAGATCATATACTGTTCTACTTTATTTCTTATTACTCTGTGCTGATTAGTTTTTACTGTCAATAAGACACAACCAAGAATCACTTAAGAAGACAAAGTCTTAAAAAAGAATTATCTAGGTAAAGTAGGCCAGTGGACATGGTTGTATGCTTGAATAATAATCTTGATTATTAATTGATGTCAGAAGACCCAATGCATTGTGGGCAGCAGTATTCCTTAGTCAGGGGGTCCTGAACAATATAAAAGAGAAGGAAACTGGCTGAATGAAAGCATTCTCCCTTGCTCTTGATTTTAGATTGTGATGTGAGTGCTTGAATTCCTAACACAACTCCCCCAAAATGATGGAGTGTAACTTGGAATTATATGACAAATTGCCTGCTCTTCCTAAGTTGCTTTTTCTTAGGAACTGTACCAGAACAATGAAAATGAAACCAGGACAGTATCACATAATTTAATTTTTAATGCATTTAAAATGTCTTTTAAGAAGTTAAGCTAAAATCAGAAAGAAAAAATGACTAAAAATTACTTGACAAGTGCTGTTGTGAGATTTATCTTTGATACATAAGATTTTGCCAATTTGTGTTAATCCCAAAGACGGGAGGAAAAAGACCAGTGACCCAAATCATCACTGACAAATTAATTAAAATAAACATTAATTAAAGCAAGTCTTTATATTAGTGTACACAGGCTTCCTACCTCTAAAGTGGAGTTTGAGAGTTGGTCCTTAGATGTGGGGAAGAAAAGGCTTTGATGTAAAGAAGACAGCTCAGAGTTGGATGATTTCCAAATGGAGGGTTTGGTGGGTAAAATAGGCAGGGTTGCAGAAGCAGAACATGATAACAAAATGATGCTAATGACCTCCTGAAACAAAGACATGGTCATAAGGTGATCATAACAACAGGTAGTCACAACAAGGTGGCTATAGGAAATTATTTAACTTTTGAAACAAAGGTAGGGTTGAAAGATAGTTATAAACAACTTTTCAGATTATCATTCCTGGAACAAGCAGTATAGAACCATTTGTAGGTAGGGCTTTTATCCCAATCCTTGAGAAAGAGAGGTTTAATCATAAACATAAATTAATCTAATTTGTCTTTATTTTAAGAAAGCTTCCAAGCCTAAGATGGAGTCAGGCTGGCTCTTCACTTACCATTTAGGTGTTCTTTCACTTGCATTTTTAGGATAATTCTAAGTATACAGTTTTCTTTTTCAGATTTTTATACCATTGGTTTTTTGGACAATAAACTCATGGTTTTTTATTTGGTTTGCATGGAAACATTTAGAGTTTTATTTTAAAATGCCTAAAGTTATTATGGAATTAAATATTTCTCCATTAAAAAGTCTATATGTTATTAATATGCAACTTCACAAAATGCTGAAGGAAAATTATATTGTTGAGAAAACAGGTCAAGGAGCACAACACTCTATTTATAAAAGACACCAGTGTGTCACTGATTTCAGTTACAAAAGGAAACACTTGTTTATCCCAGACCAAAGAAACATTCTAATTTGGCATTTTCTAACCCCAAGGCAATAAGCCACTTTCATTGTGCAAAACTCTTATTTGTACCCATTTGAACTTTGTTTCACAAATATTGTACAATATATAGTTTCCTGCTGTTTGTAATCTGAAAAATAAAGATGTAAGGTCACTCTACAATTTCAACTTCATGTTGTAATAAGGGTCAGAAGATATTACAATATTATAATATTAATTATATCAATCATTACATTCTGCTTTTTTAAATTATAAAATTATAATTAGATAAACTATAGTGTTACTATTGCATACACATGCTATTTAGTTTTAAAAGTCTTTTCAAAAACTGCCTTTTAAAAAATGGTGAATGTATTATGAATTCAGGAGATAAACTAATCTACTTAAGCATAGTTCTTTCTATATTTTAATGTGGTTTCACTTATTTATATATTATGTATATTTTTATGATTATTCAGCTCTCAAATCTATTTTGAATTTGTATAACAGCTTAAGAATAAATAATTTTATATTTTGCACTCTTTCCATGATTTTTATTCCCAACTCATAAATTCTCTTCAAATGAATAGGGAATTCATCAAGGGATGCATTATGAACAAAATGAATGTTGCAAATACAAAATGAGTCTAATCTTGCAAAGTATGTCCTCAGCTAACTACAGAGTGTATATTAAATTGTAAATCAACATCAGAAAAAATATCTGGGAAACCCAAAGAATTTGAAAACTAAATAACAAGCTTCTACTCAACAGATATTTCAAAGAAGAAATAAAAATATTTTTAACTGGATAAAATGCAAACACAACACATCAAAATGTATGACATGGCATTAGTGTGGTAATTAGGGGGAAATTATAACCACTGAAAGCATGTGGTTAAAAAAGAAAAAAAAACTATGTCTCAAAACAGTGTTCATTACTTTTTCAAAGCAAACTAGAAGCAAAAATGAACCCAATTAGTCAGAGAAAGTAAATAATAAGGGCAGAAATCAATGAACTAGAAAAGTAGTAAAAACAATAGAGGAAAATCAATATAACTAAAAGCATTTCTATGTAACAATCAATAAAATTGACAAATTTCCAGCAAGCCCAAACAGGAAGAAAAATTTAAGAGTAACAACAACACAAATTTTGCAGTATCAGGAATGAGGAAAGTGCCACCAGCACAGTCCGCAGTAATGGAGAATTTGGAATAGCTTTGGGACAATAAGTTTAATATATCAACACCCTTTTAGAAGAGAAAAATCTCAAGTGCTCATTAAATTTGTGACATTTTTTCCAAACTTATCAGATTAACAGGCATTACTCATTTTTAATTTAAAATTGCAAATTTTCTCACAAAGGAAACTTGGAGTGCACAATCATTTTATAGCTACATTCTTCTAACTGCACATAAAGTAGATATGTTAGTAAACATATATGCTTTCAAAAATAAAAATAAATGACTTATTATCAGTAAATACTAGGGAGTTAGCATTATTTAAATTAAAAAAAATCAGGTAAACACATCAAAAGACAGAATTTACAAGCTAATATTTTTCCAAATCTAGGTTCAGTAGTTCTTTAAAAAACCTTAGCAATTTAGAGCAATAGTTTACCAAAAACAGAAATCAACATAAACATATGGAGGTTGCCATGGCTTCGAACATCCATTTTATTTTCGATAATCAATCAATGCAATTAACCATGTCAAGAGATGAAAACAGGAAACATACGATCTCCAAAAGAAATGTGGAAAAGTTTTTCAATGTAAACCCTAAATCCACAGTGAATAAATATCTGAGCAACTGTGGAAGAGAAGAGAATTCCCTCAGTTTGCTGAGGAAGAGCTGGGAAAGATGAGTAGATAAAACCATAACTGACATCAAAAGACAGGGATTCAAATTAATCTCAGTTAAAAATCACAAATAATACCATACAGCAAATGACAAAGGCATTCTGAATAATATATCAAAATGGAATGAATACAGATTTTAAAATGAATTTATTTGGACAGCTATTGCTATGTGGTTTCCAAACATAATTATTCTGTCAAAGTGTTCAAGTATTCAGTAACACCAGATAAATTGATCAGTGGGATGGACTCGGGGCCAATTCCAAATACATAGTTGCATAAGATGGTTGGCTTTTATCAGAAGTTTTGAAGACTTGATTCATTGGTGAAACAAGACTCATCTTAGTATATAGGACTGAACAATCAGACTTTAATATTAAACACACCAACCACTTCCTTTACTTCACTCAGGCTATGTAGCCACATCAGTTTAAACTTAGATTGTATCATAATATCCTAATATAAAGCCTAAAACAGCAAATATTGTGCAAGGAACATAAGAAATCTCACCAATGTGATCTATGGATGTAAATAAACCAATGATTTAGACTTCAAGACTTCAGTGTAGTATTATTTTGCTTGTATTTCAACAAATAAAGCTTACCTGAAGATCATAGTGAAGAGCTAAACCATTAGAGGCCAGGCAGTGGCAGGCAAACACCTTTAGATCTCTCTTAGTTCAAGGTCAGCCTGGATGGATCCAGTCTAAAAGAAAAACAGAGCAGAGCAGTAGTGGCTGGCACCTTTAATCCCAGTACTAGGGAGTCACATGCCTTTAATCTCAGCACTAGGGAGGTGAAGACAGGAAGGGATATGGCTGGGTTGAAAGAGGACTATAAAGCCAAAGGAAACAAGAGCTTAGTATAACCTAAGATTTGGTGGAGACAATTTCAGTCTGAGGATACAGTTTGAGGAAGCAATCGAAGTGAGCATTGGCAGAGGTAACTCTCCTGTGAATGGCTGCAGACCTATATTTCTACATGATATGGCAGTCAGGTTCTCAAGTCATAGTTCTCCACCTAAGGTGGTCATGTAGTCTGCCAGACAGGTTGTTGCTACCATAACAAAAAATCAGGATGTTGTTTTGCTCCTTCTCTATAATTTGGGGGATGCCTGAATAGAGATGCTAATTCAGGCCTACCTGACAAAGCTAGCATACAGACCAGGGAGAAGTGACAAGATGGGCATAGAAAGGTGTGGTCAAAGATGTAGGCATGACCAGAGACATTCACCTGGTTACCTAGGAAACAGAATGCTAATGTATTTTCCCCTCAGTTTCCATTTTGGTATAAAGGCTGTTTAGAGAATAAACGAGTAAATTTTCAAGAATGTGAACTCAGGATTTCATGAGGGATCACTGAGAATCTTCCTTCCGATAAAGCCATGTGAGTTGTGTCTTTATTCCTGTGCCTCCACACGGGTACAGAAAAATAATTTATAGTTGGGGCTAGCACCAAACCCCAACAGATGCCTATACAGCTTCTCTGATTCCTCAGCTTTCACCCCCTGGATCTGACTCTGGGTTTTTATTAAGAACAATTAGAATTTGTGCTACCCTGATGCTCCTTGACAGACACTGTTAATAGTTTGAAAAGTCAAGATAATGTTGTGTGTGTGGCGGGGAGGGTAAATCCTAATCTGTTTCTAATAAAAGGTTGCACCAAAGGATGGGGAAAGAATGAACAAAAAGATGTGTGCTATTGGTCATTTGAATTGCAAATCGGAGTTACAAAGAAAAATCGGTAACTATTAATTTAGCTAAAGAAAGAAATTCTCCATCTCAAATGTAGGCAAGGATGGAGATGCTGGAATCTCTTATACTGTGAGGAAATAAAATACTACATTCACTCTTAAACATAGGAAGATTTCTGAAAAGTTAAGCACACACTTACCCTTTGAGCTAACCATTCTATCTTTAATCAATTATCCCAAAGAAATAGAAGCCTGTCTCCATGAAAAAGCTTGAACATAGAATTTGGTAAGAGCCTGATTCCAACAGACAAAATCTGATTTCATTTCCAAGCTCGATCGGCATGTAAAAATATAAATAAAAAATGCTATGTCCAAAAAATGGACCATTACTCTACAATGAAAGGAATGATTTGATAATCACTATAAGAATAAATTTCAAAATAATTTGATGGAGTTAAGAGAAATGCAACAAACAAATAATGTGCAATTTATGTTTATATAAGAAATTAAGGAGTGCAGAGTAAACATTTATGATAAAAGTAAAATTAATGTTGTCTATGGATGAAAAATATGGACATTTGTATAATGGAAAGGTGGGATTTCAGAGGTAATTTAGGGAGTGATTTGCTTTATTCACTTTGTGTTACAGACAATGTGTTTTTATTGACCAGCTACTTATGAAACATCTCTCATCAGCTCATAGTTTGGTGCTTGGCTCCCAGTTACAGTGCTTATGCTGGAATGTTCTAGAAACTTTGGAAGTCGGATGCCTTCCTTACATTTTAGATACAGGTCTCTGAAGACTCCACCCAACCCTAGTTCCTACGGCACTCTCTGCTTTCTGGTTCATAAGAATGTGAACAGCTTCTGCTATGTGCTCCTTTTTGTTGCTACATGTTGTATTGCTCTGCTTTCTTCCTTTTCAAAAAGAACTAAAATTCTGAAACTGGGAAGCAAAACAAATGTTTCCGTCTTCACTTGGTCACTTCAAATGTCAGGGTAACTGACATGCACAGGCTAGCCTCAAACTCACTATATCTCCCGTGATCCTCCTGGCTCTATATCACAGGTGCTAGGGTGAGAGATCCACGCTAACACACACATATAGGGCACTGTTTGAATATCATTTGTGGATTCATTAAGTTTTGGGTGTGGTTTAATGCCAAAAAGTATTAAATGACACACACACACAAATGTATGTGTATAACGTAGTTTATCGACTCTACTTGAGTAAAATAAATCAAATAAGAAAATCTGTGGCAATGTGAAAATAAAAGGCTAAGAGAAGCCGATCAAATGCAGGTGTTCTGGGATGTGTTTGTGTTTTTGCATCTCTAAACTTACTGTGCTAATATAATTCATCCAATTTAAAGTTTATTTTATATACATTTTAACTATTGCATTTTTCTTATATTTAGAAAATGTATTTGATTTGGTTCCAACTTGCCTTAGTTGCCCTATATCAAGATCTATTTTCTCTTTGATGAAACGGCAAGTTTCAATTTTTTTTAAATTAAGTATATTATGATGAAATAGTTCATTAGTGGCATGTACATTAGGGAATTTATTATTTTCTGAAACATGTTTTCCTTCCAAGTACTTGTTACATTTACACCAATATGCTCCAAACAGTAGATAAAACAATAGAACAGAAAGTTTGGTTTTGGTTCAAAGTTTCAGAGGGATTTTAGTGCATCATGGCAGCAGAAATATTGAAGAATCTCCTCACCTCTTGCAAAAATCTCGGAGCATCTCAAACCAGAGGCTGGGAAGGAACCTTGAAAGGCCAGCCCCTAGGTTGTGTTCCCTCCAACTAAGCCCCGCCTCATGATACACAGTGACAGCAGCAGGGGAAAGAACATTCAAGACATGAGCCTCTTCGGGTCATTCCAGACTCAAACATCACATATGAATTATCAAATCCAATTCTTTTTTCTTTAAATCTTGTGTTTTCCCTTTTCTCTCATGGATGTATGTTTCTTACTGGAATGTCCAGCGCCTGATACTATGAAATTGCTGAAATTTGATTCGGTCCTGTTCCCTGGGACCTGCCTTCTCTCCTGAGACAGGGTGTGAGAGTAAGAATACATCTTCATAGCCGGGCGGTGGTGGTGCACGCCTTTAATCCCAGCACTGGGGAGGCAGAGGCAGGCGGATCTCTGCGAGTTCGAGGCCAGCCTGGTCTACAAGAGCTAGTTCCAGGACAGGCACCAAAAACTACAGAGAAACCCTGTCTTGAAAATAAAAAAAAAAAAGAATACATCTTAATTTTCAGGAAAATGGGGTAAGGGTGAGAGGAACAAAGCTGAAGCCATGCAAAGCCAAGAAGTCATGTTTTATTTATTTATTTTTGTTTTTCATTATTTTACAATTATTTGGGTTTTGTGTGTGTGTGTGTGTGTGTGTGTGTGTGTGTGTGTTTTGTATACACGCCACAGCATGTGTGTGGCAGAAGATGAACTGTAGGAGTAAGCTCTGTCTTCCTATCATGTGGGATCCCCAGCCTGAACTCAGGTTTCCAGGCCTGGCTGCAAGTCCGTTAACCAGCTGAGCCATCTTCCCAGTTCTTTTTTGTTTACTGACTTTGAAGGTAAAGTTTTATCTTGTGCTTTATTTACCTGTTGGAAATAGAGACTGTAATGGTGGTAGTGCAGTCTCTTGTACTGTGTGTATTGTTTGCACCTGGAATCAGTCCTTGAATTCAGCCTGAAGCTTTTTGTCTTGTGTCTCAGTCAGAGACAAGGATTATGGGTAGTCACAACCTTAAACACCATACTTGCTTCTGACTGGTCTGATAGGATAATTTGTGAGCATGTATGTGAAATTCAGGACCATTAATATTCAGTGTTTCAACTGCGGGGAAAGGGGGAAGAGATCAATCATGTTGTCCACAAGCATTGGAGGTTTTGTTTGACTTTATTGTTTTAGGTTTATGGCAAGAAATGATATACATTTCTTAGCCTTAGTCATACAATTTTTGATAGTTTATTCTCTTTGGGGGAAAATATCTTACCAGGTTTGAGTTTTAGGTCTGTGGCTATAAATTTGAAAGACACCTCTCGAGACAAATATCTTTGGATTACTTATCTGAAGGAATCTGCCAATACACACACACACACACACACACACACACACACACACACACACACGAAAGTAGCTTGAACTTCAATTTCTTATAAAAACCTTTAGCTAGGCATATTTGGGAATGCCTGTCATCTCTGCTACTTGATCGCTTGGGTAGCAGTTGACAACTTTGGGACCTACTTGAGTGGCAGGAAGACTTCAAGGACATCTTGAGTTTCTTAGTATTCTTTCAAAGCAAATGAAAAAAGGAAAGCTAAAGATATGGTACATGTTTACTCGGCATATGTGGGGCCCTGGGGTCAAGTCTGACTACTGCCGAATATAAAACAAAAGCAAACAACAATGAAACAAACCAAAACATAGCTAAAACATTCTGTCATATATGCTGGTTGGTTAAATTTTTTTTTTTTTTTAGTGAAATTGAGAAATTTATCTAAGGAGAAGTCTAATACTGTGGAGAGTTGACAGAAAGTTAATTTAAAAATTGTTAATACACTATCTGACCTTTCCTTATTTAAATTTGTATGATGTTCCCAGTTAGAAGTGTATTTTGTTATTATCAGACCACATGCTCCCTTCGCAAGCCATTGGGCAATACATATTTAATAAATGCTGAAGGTGATGGGGAAAGGCAATGACCAGGATGTAAGCAGTCTAAGTAAGTTAGGGACAATCATTATTTTCTTCATAAATATGACCTATAATAGCACACGTTCTGTGCATTAGCTTTTCAATATAGTTTCCCTTGTCTAGATGGAGAAATCAAGTTAGGTGTTATTAATTGGACGTTCTAGTGATACATTAAAATTATTCAGACATGCATTATTTAAAGCCGTGAAATATTTTAAATAAATAGTTTACATGTTTAATAATTGGCACTCACGTTTTGCAAATATCATATTGTAGCAATATAATAAATTTGACAAATTGACTCTATGATCATTTTCATAAAACTTTTCTAAAATCTTAAGAATAATATTTGTCAGTTAACTATTATATTACCAAAATCAGCTCATAAAATACTGAGCAATGATCTATAAAATACTTATAACTAAGAAGTCTTGTGTCAGCATTGAGAACTTATTCTCTCCAGCAACCACTGTCTTATTTTGGAGTAATTTAGGGTTGGCGTCATTTTAATTTTTAAAGGATTTCTTTAGTGTAGTGTGAATTTAAATCAGGATTAAGAACAATGCTATTGAAATAATATTCTAAAGATACTTCTGCAGGCTAGGAATCCCACAATCAAGGTGTCTGAAGACCTTATATCTAATATCAAGACCTTGGTTTAAACAGTAAGTTTCTCTCAGTCCCCTTACTAAAGAGAGACCCCAGTGCAGAGGTTTCTATGTCTTGAAAAGTGCCCAGGAAGCTACACTCTTGACTCAGTTACTTTCTGTGATGGCTTGTCTTGATTGCCCACCCTAATGAATGTAGAATTACCTAAAAGACAGGCCTGTAACTCAAACTGTGAAGGCATTTCCAGAGTGGTTTAGCTGAGGTGATACATTCCAGTCTGTATGTATGCTCTACTATTCCATGGACTGGAATCCTTTACTCAAAGGAAAGAAAGGGAAGCAGAATCAGACTGTGTTTCTGCTTTCTGCATGCATCTCTGTGTTCTGCATGGCGAACACGGGCCTTATAGACGAACCACCATGCTGTCCTTGCATGATGAACTGGTGCCTTCAAATTGCAAGCCAAAATGAACTCTTAAATACTTTGGTTAACCACAAGTAAGAAAAGTAATATACCTCATCAAACTATCTCATCACATATTTGAGGCACACATTGATTTGCTAGAGGATATATATATATATATATATATATATATATATATATATTTGAACTTTCTCAGTTTACTGTCCTAATGATGAGTTGTGATGTAAGAATACTTCTACAGGAGGAAGACATTTATCATGTGACACACAGGTCCTGCCATGTTTCCTTTTTTCTGAGACAGTGAGATAGTGTTAGGCTTTTTTTTTTTCTGTAACAAGATTTCTTTTTCCTGTGAAGCCCATCTAGATAACTTGACCATTAGATAAGAATTTGTAGATGAAAATTTTCTACACCAAAATGTGCACTTATAAAAATAAGATTATATATTTTATTCACCATTTTATCTTGCATATTGAAAAAAATGAATTAATGAGGGAATATATACCATATCCCATGCAGAGATAATTTCCTTTGCTCTTATCAGTTATACCAAAAACTCTAAGGTTTATTCAATCCCAGCATATTGGGGTAGACTCTATGGCCAAGATGACAAGATATGCAAGATATGAGAAAACCCTTAATTCCTTTCCTACTACTACTTCTTTCCCTATGTTCCTGTTGAAGCATTTTGTTTCAACATTTGATATCTACTATCTCTACTAAACCTGTGTGCTGGTGGGATATAAAATTAAACTAAAAACGTGATGTTCTCCTTCTAACTCAAGATTAGAGTTTTCAGTTTGAGGAATTGCATATTAAATATTATTCTTCAAAAAGAATTGTGTGCTTGATTGGGTTCTGATGGCATTCTGGCTGTATCGAGGACTAGTGTCTGGTCTTTTTTTTTAATCTCACAATCTTACTTCTAAGATGGTAAATTACTTAATTAAACTAATTCTACTCTTTCCCTGGGATTATTTAGTTTCTTGTCTGACCTAACTTCCCTACCAGTGAGACATCATGTATCTAAGTGAAGGAATCTAAACCCTGTCTTCTTATTAAGACAATTTAAATTACTAACTGTGACTTCCTGTATATGTTCAGGGGAGAAAGGTTTTTTGGTTATGAGCAGAAGAGTTACTACTAATTTCTTCTAGAATAATATGTTCCTCCTTGTGAGTGTGGACTTAGTGGGTTATTCAAGAAAATAGCAGAGAGAGTATGAAGTTGAGAGACGGGTGTAGGAAGTAGAAGCAAGAAAATGGGGATGGATATGATCATATTTCATTGTGTGTATGTATAAAATTCTAAAGAAGTTGAAGACTGGGTCCTCTGAACAAAGACTCTTGTGCAGGCTTTCATAAGTTGATTAGAGAATCCCTGTTAAGGAGACTTGGGGAATGTCGTATCTTTCCAAAGATTGTGGTTCAGGTAGCTGTAGGTCTTGGAGATGGCATTAAAGGTGGCCTTGGCAAAGTTACCCAGGCTGGCAGTGTGACCCTTGGCTAATGTGTAGCAATCACCCATACCAGCCATTATCAGTATCTTCTTGGACACAGAAGCAGAGACAGTGTCAGTACTTCTGGGGGCAGGGATGAGATGCACCAACACACAGAGCCACAGTAGCCTGTTACCTTGTATGGGACAATGTGAGGCTTGCCTAATTTGTTATCCCAGTAACCTCTTTGCATAGAGATTATGGGAAGCTTGAATAAGATGATAGCCCTTAATGGCAGTGGCTAACTTATTGGAGAACTTCATGCCAAGACCAACATGACCATTGTAGTGCCAGTAGTGGCAAAAACCTTGAACCTTGTCTTCTGGCTAGCCTCAATCTGCTTCTGCACTGGCATGATCTTTAGAGCCTCATCCTTTGTGAACGCACTCAGGAAAATGTCAATAATCTCAGATTCCTTAATGGGATCCATAAAATGATGATAAAGATTAAAGGGTCCATGGTTTGATTTTTCTTTTCTGAGACTTCTTTGGCTTGAACGTTGGATGCCCACATGCTGTGTGTCCATGTGGCAAACGTTTGTTTTGGGGTTTCTGATGTATCCCTTTTTAGATGTGTCAAAGTCTCTTCTTACAAAGATGCAAATGGTATTGGATTAGGGTCCCATCAATTTGTTTATCTCATCAATGACATTATTGCTACATATGATCTCACTCTGAGTTATAGAGCATTAAATGTATAAATTTGGGTTTGGGAGACATGCACAGCACATCCCCTAAAAAAAGGCAGGAAAGTGTGACGGCAGAAAAGAGGTTGTGGACTGGTCTTCCTTAGTAAGAAGCCTAGATGAGAATTCTTAGTGATGGCATGAGAAAAGCCGTCTTGTAGCTCAAGATGATGGAGCACGGGACGTGCCTTTTGGCAGATGTCATTGCTAGATCCTGACTCCAGAAATTATTCTGACTGTATTCTGTCACTGTATCTTTTATGAGAGGATCTTTTTAGTCCATAAGTATAAATTAAGGAAAAAAGAATGAGAAGACAGAGTAATTATATAACACACATGTGGACTTAGTTTGTCTAAGTGAGGGGATCAATCATCATCCACCACCACCAAAATATGTGTTCTTCCTCATTTCCTCTTAAGGTTATATTAGTCTGTATTGTTTGAATGAAGACATGAAATACCTAGGAATTTCCAACAATGCAATTATTTTTTTTCTATTTCTGATAGTTAAATATAGACACTTGTGGGTGTGAATTATGGCATATCACTATTTTAGTCATCTTATAATATAATATATGCCTTGAATTCTTTAATACTAATCCTTTATCTTCAGCTGCTCAGACTGATGCCATGCAATACTAATTATCCTTCACTGAGATAAACCTATAAAAAGGAAATGAAAAAGAAGCCAAAAGCAAGTTCATTTTTCCCCAGAAATAATGTAATCTCTCAAGTCTTACTTACAGTTCCTCATGATGAGCTTGACGGTGAGCCGACTTAGGGTGGTGGGGACAAGCGCCTCTTAAGGGATGCTCTATACCATGCTATAAGCATGGCTACTTTCCTTTCCACTCAGGTTACTCATTTGGAGAAATCAGATTTATGATTTCAGTTGCCTTTTATTCCTTATTCCGAAGGCTACCTTCCCCTCAGTTGTGTAGGATCAGACTACACTGTGTCATATACTTTGCAAGTTCAGATGGCAACCACATTGAGAATATCTCCTTCCTTTCCTCTCCTTTTCTCATTTTAACCTAAGAAAGGTAGAATGTGTGCTGGGCTGATAAAGATGCCCGTAAGAGTAAGAAAGGAAGTAGTTCTCTGTAGTCTGCAACAAAAGTCAAAATATTGGCAAATTCTTTAAAAAGTGTCCATTGTAATTAATTAATGAATAGAATTTTAGCTTGGCTCTCTTTTTCCAAATATGTTCTCATATAAATTCTTATTAAGAAAGGTATGAACTTAAGTAACGAAAGAATTTAGCAACAATTCTAAAACCACATGCTTGGTTTTGCTTTTCTTTATTTGCTTCTGGAAGCTCTCTGTCCCTTACAAACCACTGCTTTAAATCTCCAGAATCAGTGGATTAATCCGAAGCAGATTTTAGTCTTCATTTTTATGAGCTGCAAAGAATCACGAGCTGAGAGCTCACTTGTCCGGGGATCATGCCGTGAGTCCACAGAACTAAAAGGATTCAGACTTTGGGGCTCACAAATCAGCACATTGTTCTTTAGATAATACTATTTTCCAGCAAATGTAACTCAGGTCTTTAACTGAAGATTTGCTCAATTTTAAAGGTTTTTATTCACTGAAATAGCTAACAAAATGGAAAAAAATGCATAATGGCTCATTTACAGAACATTTTACATCCTGTAATTAAGACTCTATGAATCAAACAATACAGTGTCAGCTTCATTTCTTCCCGTAGATATTCTTGGAAATGAGTGGCTCAGCATCTGTCTCTGAGTAAGTTGGGGAGGTGCAGTGAAATTAACCTTGTGCTTTCACACTAAGCTCGTAGACTATAAAAGTTATTGATATTTTTACACACAGAGGTATGACCAGAGAGGCACACAATCATGTTATTTTCCCAAGCTCTTTTTCTTCTGAGATTCAGCAATCAGTGAACATAATTGCCCCCTACCTACAGATATGGTTGATAATATGCAGTTTCAAATTACTAAAGTACTTTTAGTGGCCTACCCAATTTCCTATAGTTTATTAAATTTTGTGACTGGCAATTGTGTTAATTTATAAGCAACTCTAACACCTTCTAGAGTGCTAGAATGTGTGTGTGTGTGTGTGTGTGTGTGTGTGTGTGTGTACACAAGAAATGATTCTAAGATAAGGACACAGGTAAGGATGGGGCTAGACTAAGTTGATGAGATTCTATCTATAATGAAGTCTAATACAGTTTTCCTTTAAGACTTTGTCATTCTAGCACAGCAAATGTATAAAAAAGCTGGACTTTGTTTTTGAATCAGCAGCTGGTAAGACCTATAGGCAATAGCTCCTGATGTCAAAATGATACTTCTGTTTTAGAATGTGATCAGTTTACACTTCAATTTAAAGAAACTTTAAGCTTAAATTTAAATTTAAAAGGTTACTATTAATATAGAAAAGCCCATGTGTGGGTACACATGCCTTTAATCCCAGCTCTTGGGAGGCACAGGTAAAAGTATCTCTGTGAGTTTGCGGCCAGCCTAGTCTACAAGAACTAGTTCTAGGGCAAGCACCAAAGCTACACAGAGAAACTCTGTTTTGAAAACAAAACAAACAATCAAAAAAAAAAAGAAAAAAACAAAACAAAAGTTTCATGCATTTTGTTTAATCCATATGATGCAGATTATAGAATGACCATGTCAGAAAAGACTCTTTAAAACAAAAAGTATGAATTATAATTCATTGTCATTTTGACAGGTCAAGATGCTCTGCTTTTGCTCATTAAAAGGTTATAAAAGGTATGTATGTACTCAGTAATATTAGAAGACTGGTTAATGATTTTAATCTAAATGATTCATCTATTCATTCCTCACAGTATAGTCAAACTTTACAAAGACCAAATGCTTATTGAAGTTATCTATTGCTATACAATGTATATGACAGGCAGAGATCTTTCCAGCAGTCTTTATTCCTTTCCATTTTTATAGACTGAGGAAGAAAAGATGGCATTCTATTTAACTGCCCAAATGACACACATACGGACAGGCTGGAACCACATGATGGATTGATTTGTGTTTCATGGTTTTTCTAAGAACTATTAAGCCTACAAAGTATCTTTTATAAGAAAGTATTTCCAAACTATTAATCAAAGGATGCCAAAGTCTTCCTAATGGAGAGAAGCCCTTCAAAAACTTAATATGTTTTCCCTCTCAAGCTACTTTTGTTTGTCATATGTGTGTTCTCCTATTCTGCATGGGTTCCATTTACCATCCAAGGTCTCATTTGGCTCTTGGTATTATTCCATCCTCATCCTGCTTGGGTTGTGGCATATCACAAGACAAATTTTTCATCTATTCAGATTTGAAATCAGCTTAGAAGTATTCAGATCCACAGGGGTGCTTTATGGCTGCGGGTGTATCATGCCCAGGTTTGTCCCTGTAGGGATGCTCTCTGCATTTTACTTTTTACCCCATGGAGGATGCCCCCAAATCGGGACATTCTCATGTCTAGTGCTCTGACTCCCAATGCCAAGTCTTTGCTTCTGACCACTGAAGCAGCTTCTCCAAGGCACAGTTTCCACTGGAGACACAATCTTTTGCTCTCCATGTGATGGACTTATGAAGAAATAACTTTGGAAAGGGAGAAGGAGAAGGATGGGGAGGAAGAGAAGGGGAGAGAGTGGGGAATGATTTAATAGAATACAGGAAAGGAAGTAAGAAAAGAAGCTAAAAATCCAGCCTTAAAAATACTTCAGGAAATTGTAAATGCTAGTGTTTTGGCTGCCAATTACAATACAAATGTGCAGAGGTCTTTGGGCTCAAAGTTTTTAAATACTTGTTGAAGTGTTTTAGCTTTTGAGTCAGCAGCTGGAAAAGTTAGGATCACATCTCTACTACACCTTAGTTTTGACATCCCTGAACTTGTTTGTGAACAATAACCAAATAATTATCTTAAATAATGTTTCATTAGCAAAAAAATCCTAGTCATGTGGCCATACCGTCAGGACTGTGGTTGAATGTTATGTTTGAATATAATGCCTTTACATTTGGCTAATGGTATATCTGTATCTTAAACAGAAAATCTCATTCTGTGCCTTATCCATTAAATTGTATTAGTTGGGTATACATAAAATATTATTCTACATTTAAAAGTTTGTGAAATTTCATCATTTACTTATGAATAAAAGTGCATACTTTCAAACAACAGGACACAGCTTGGCAATTAATATTATTTAGTATAATACAAAAAAAAATACATAGGGCCTTACTTATTTGAGCCTTAGAAATACCTGCCCTTGAGTACATGTAACTGTTAGTGAAGTATAATTAATAATCTAATGATGTAATGGATATACATCATTTATTTTTATTGAGCCATACATTTTTCTCTGCACTCTTCCTTTCATCTCCCCTCCTCATCAACCCTCTCCCATGGTCCTCATGCTCTCAATTTACTCAGGAGAGCTTGTCCTTTTCTACTTCCCAAGTAGGTTACATCCATGTATGTCTCTCTTAGGGTCCTCATTGTTGTATAGGTTCTCTGGGATTGTAGGCTGTTTTTTTTTTTCTTCTTTAGGTCTAAAAACCACTTATTAGTGAGTAGATATGAAGTTTGTGGTATGATGTTTGTCTCTCTGAGTCTGGATTACCTCACTCAATATGGTGTTTTCTAGATCCATCCATTTGCCTGCTGTTGTAGGGGGTTCTTCTGTTTGTGTGTTGCTTTCATTGGTTGAATAAAGATACTGCCTTGGCCTTTGGATAGGGCAGCCCTCAGATAGGCGGGGAAGACAGAACTGGATGCTGGGAGGAAGAAGACAGTGTAGCAGACATCATGGCTCTCCTCTCTAAGACGGATGCTGGTTAGACTCATGCTGGTAAGCCACAATCAAGTGGCAATACACATTAATGGAGATGGGTTAAACTAATATGTGAGAGTTAGCCAGTAAGGGACTGGAGATAATGGGCCAGGTAGTGTTTAATTACTACAATTTCCATGTGGTTATTTCGGGGGTTAAGCTAGCTGGGCGCCAGGAATGTAGCCCCATTACTACGGCCTGCAAATTTCAAGTTGTCATTTTTTTCTGCTGTGTAGCACTTCATTGTGTAAATGTACCACATTTTTCCTATCCATTTTTTGGTCAAGGGGCATTGAGGTTGTTTCCAGGTTCTGGCTATGATGACAAATTATGCTGGAGAGGTTGTAGGGTAAAGGGAATACTCCTTCATTGGTGGTTGGGGTGCAATCTGGTACAGCCCCTTTGGATATCAGTATGGTTATTTCTCAGAAAATTAGGGAACAACCTTCTTCAAGACCCAACAATACCACTTTTGGGTATATATCCAAAGAATGCTCAATAGTACCACAAGGACATGTGTTCAACTACGTTCATAGCAGTATTGTTTGTCATAGCAAGAATATCATTTGTTTTGAATTTTGACAACACATACTATATACAGAATAAACTTTATGCCTTCAAAATTTGTTTAACATTTAGCTATTTAATTCTACTAGAGGATCAAATACAGTTTAAAAATTCCTGTGTAGATGCTCTGCAAGTCATGAAAAATGAATGTAAAGTTTAATCTCTCAATAATAAAAGGGAAAAATTCATTTGAGGTCAAGTACAATAATATTTACAATAAATCAACATTGATTAAGATACAAAAAAAACAAATATAAACTTAGGCATTTCAAATATAAAAACAGGTTATTTCCAAAATTGGTGACTCTTTCATGGCCTTTGGGTTAATGTAAGCACCTCTCAGGGTATTCCTGGGTGACAGACACTTTGTGTATTCTCTAGAAACAATTTAGACTTGGAAGTATTAAGAAAGCTGGCTTGTTCTATCCAAGTGCTACTTATAAAATCTTAAATTAGCTTGTCTTTAGTGTAGGAGCCAGAGAGCATCACAAAATCCCACAGAATCAACTAATCTGGCTCATAAGAACCCATAAAACATGCTCTAACAACCAGGAAATCTGCATGGGACTTACCTAAGCCCTTTGCAAATATGTGACAGTTGCGTAGTTTGGTCTGTTTATGGGACTCCTAACAATGGCAGCAGAAGCTCTCATAATGCCTTGGCTGGCTCCTGGGAACCTCTTCCTTATACTGGATTGCTTTGCCCAGCCTCAATACGAGGGGAGATACATGGTTCTGCAGCAACATGATATGCCATTCTTTGTTGATTCACATGGGAAGCCTGACCCTTTCTGAATAGAAACAGAAAAGGAGAGGTTTGAGCAAAGAGGGGAGATAAAATGGGAAAAAAAAAAAAAGAGGAAGAGGAAACTGCAGACTGGATGTAAAATTAATTAATTAAAAAAGAAGAGATAAAAATTGCATCTTTAAAGTAAAAATTCAGATCTACTATCATGTGTAAAATTTATTACATAACATGATTTTGGTTTCCTTTGAATTTGCCTTTGGAGCCACTGCAAGCTATACTTACTTTGTAAAGGAATTAAGCTCTTTCAAGAAAACAAATGCCTGTAATTTTTGCTGAGCACAGGCTTGTTTCTGACTTACTGCATTTGTTAGGGAAGTGAGAATAGCATTAGATCAGTTTGGCTAAGTCACACAGATGTAGATATTCTATTTGTTTTGCAAATTGTGCAAATGCAGTTGTCTTTGGAAGACATGTGCCTCTCCCAGGCATTGAGCATTCTGTTCATGGATTGTTTTATGTTTTCATGGAAGCTCCAACAGAATCACAGGGCTCAGCCCGGGTGACACTGAATCAATAACCCTGCTTTCCTGAGTGCTTTGTAAGAGTCACTTTCTTTTATTGCATTTGGTTTCTTTGAACTTTCACCAATTTCTCTTGGGCTTTCCTGAATATATTAAGATGTATAAAACACTGAACCATGATGTCTGAAACCTAACAAATGGGAAAGTCATGCTGGCTTTATAATAAATGTACTGTGGATGAGTATAAGAGTTTAGTCGGGGAGTTCTAAAATAAATTTAAGAAGTAAATCACTTTAATGTGAATTATTTTCTGAAATCTTTGTCATTGTGCAATTTTGTAAACCTTTCAGCAATATCATCCTTGAAGTATTTATTTTATAACATGTTGAACATTTAATGAGTCACATAAAATATCTTTGAGTTTCTTTTTCTTATAATATCAAACTTGGTCATCACAGTTGGTGATTGATACTATTAATATCACTGTTTTCCAAAGAACAAATTGATGCCTATTAAAGTTATAATGCCATAAGTATGCTGGAATATGTAGACCTGGCTTTGAGTGTACAAAAGTCTCACTTCAAAGATCAGGCTATCCTTCATATACTACTCAAAATATTGTTAAATGAATCAATATGATGTAGTGGTTTACAGTTTGGTGATTCCTAAATCTAGGGAACTTGATTCTTCATATCAATAGTTCCTCAGGAAAGAGATATAATACAACTTATAGTGAAAATACAGTATGGAATTAGTGAAGGAAGAAGTTAGGACAAGGTAGATAGTGCTCAGCTTCGCTGCATTTCAGAAAGCCTGAATACCTTAGATGGTCAGATCATAGTGTCTATATTCTTATGTTGATTCTTAAAATACAGTTTGATGTAATGCAATTTTTGGTATGACATTTAAAGTTCAATTGTCTCCTTGCATTTGCCAAATCACTTTGCTGTTCGAGGTCTCAATTTCCTCTACTGTAAAATAAGGGTAGTATAATTAACTCTATGTTGTAAATTTATATTCAGATATAAATAAAATTAATATGCAGAAAATATTATGAATGAGCTTCATTCATAAGAATTGATCTATGAATAGAAGTTATTGGTTGTAGAAGTATACTCATTTTGGAGTTGATTGGAGGCACTGCTGTTGTTTCTATCAATATATTTCATAATATATATGTATATTTGTATGTGATAACAAAGTGGTCTGCTGTGTGGTAATGCTCTTGTACATTGTAAAGATTTGTCACTCACTCATATTGGTTTAATATAAGGCAGGAGGTTTAGGCAGGGCGATCACACTAGGAGAATTCTGGGGAGAGGAAAGCCAGAGACACAGTCACAGGCAAGACATAGATGAAGCAAGATGAGAATGTCTTATTGAAAAAAGGTACCAAGACACATGGCTAAACATAAATAAGAATTGTGGGTTAATTTAAGATGTAAGAGCTAATTTAGTAATAAGCCTAAGCAATAGGCCAAGCAATTTACAATTAATATAAGCACCTGTGTATTTATTTGGCATTGAACAGCTGTGGTGCCTGGAGGGACAAAATCTTCCATCTAAAAATTGTGCCCAAAGTTCGGTAACTCTATGCACATAAAACCCAAGAGAGCTTGGGAATGGATTCTAGAAAACAAAACAAAACAAAAAACCACATTAAGTATTCAAGTGTGGGTTCTTGGTAGCAGCATTTTCTCAGGTTGGCTCTGTTTGCAAGCAGAAGATTAGTCCCTTTAAGAGAGGTTTCCTGATTTAGTGTTATCAGAAAAACCAGTATCAGTATGATTCTTTTAAAAGGCCCTGCTACGAAACACTTAAATGGTGTTTATGAGCAGCCAGCAGCATGTTTCCTGGTTATGGCAAGGACCTAGGAACTCTGCAGAGTTGCGGCAATAAACATAGCTCTTACCAGTACCTCTGTATGAAGCTAAACTCTCAGGAAGTCGAGAGATGGGGCAGGGCGTAGCCATGCCAATTAGCAGATTAAAGACTCATGGTCATTAAAAGATACAGATAAACAGTAAAGAGAGGTTAAGATTAAAAAAATGAAACAAAATAAAAACCACTAAATGGTTTACAGTGTGTTTAAAATATATTTAAACTTTGGAGAGATAAGAAAAAAGATGAGAAAGTCCTTAAAAAATGCAGTAATAAAAAAAGGCCACATAAAGGAGGAAAACATACAGAGAGTCTAGATACCATGTGTAATTGTGTTATCTTAGAATTGTTTGATGACTGAGGAAGTAGCAACAGCTGGTAAAAGACATTTGGTTACCACTGCTCCTATATTAAACCAATTATTTAAACTAGATTAAACTACATATTTTAAAAAATATCTTGACTTCAAAATTTAAGTCAAAAGATATGTTAATTTGGGAAAAAGGTTCTGCTTTATTTCCACAGAAAATGAAAAGCTTTGGATTCATTCTGGATTAAGAAAACCAAGTTTAATTAAGGAAGACCCCTGAAAATCTATGATAGGAGTGGTTGGCACAGATGATACAATTTTTCAGAGGATCTCTGTTGTAGTTTCCTCTAAAATCTACACCTAGAGCAGCTTCAAGGTGACTGGTTGAGGTGATCCAGCCTCATATAATACTTTAGTCAGGATTTGATCATAGTCCTGAATTTTCTCAGAGTTCCCCCAAAATTACCAGTGTCCACATTCAGCAAGAAGTAGCCTAGAAAACTATTCCTGAACCCCCCCCCCCCAAAAAAAAAGGGATTATGGATGTTTATCTTTATTTAGAGTATTGGTTACAAGTTGTTATAGATAATGGTCAGGAAAAAAAGTAAAACAAAGAAGATTAGATTCCGGGGTCTTGTTTTGAAAATAAATAAAGGGGGAATACTGTGGGATAATGCTTTTTACACTGAAAAGATTTGTCACTCATTCATAAGATGCTGATTGGCCAGTAGCCAGGCAGGAAGTATAGGTGGGACAACCAGGGCTAGAAGAATTCTGGGAGGAGGAAAGACAGAGAACAGAGACACAGTTGCAAGTCAGGCAGAATGTCTTATGGAGAAATGGTACCAAGTCACATGGCTAACCATAGATAAAAATTATGGGTTAATTTAAGTTGTAAGACTAGCAATAGGCCAAAAGAATTTATGATTAATATAAGCCCCTGTGTGTTTATTTGAGAATGAATGGTTGACTGACCTGTGGGGACAGAAACTTCCATTTACAGTGGTATTCCTGTAATTCACATAAATTTTGTAAGCTACAGTATAACATTTGATTTGCATTGGAGATGGGGACATTTTTCCTCAAATGCATGTTGCAAGATGTTACTGATAATTGTCTGAGCTGATGGTTTTTCATCTTTTCCTTTGAGAACTGAGAGGAAGAGAAAGAGTAAGATCAGAGAATGGGAGAGAGTAGGGAGGAAAGTTCTCTCATACTTCTGTAAAGCAAAAGACAAAGCTTGTTACTTTCATGTTGCTGTTATGAAAATAAGTGATCAACCTTAATGGGGGAAAAGTTTATTTTGGCTCATGGATTCAAAGAGCCTTAATCCACAATAGTGGCATAGCATGGTGAATTCATGGTGATGAGACTTTGTGGTGGAGGCTTCCTGCTGATGGTGGACCAGGAATCAAAGAGGGTGGGACTAGACACAGAAGAGAGAGATAATCTTTAAATCTCACTCAATGGCTTATTTCTACCAGATGGATCCCATTTTGGAAAGATTACAAAACAGTGTCCTAATCTAAGGAAGAACCCATTTAAAATGTAAGCATGTAGACGTCATGTCTTATTGAAGAAAAATGGGACCCGAGGTGTCACAGCACAATTTGGGCACACTCTCAGCAACATAAAGGTTTCACACCAACTCTACCTTTTACTCTAAGATTTTTCTGTTAGCATAATGGTTTCAGTATCAAGTGTGGAAGACAAGGATGTTTGGCAGATACTTAGCCAAACTGTTGTATTTTTCTGGTAGCCATCAATGTTTCATATTTATCTCATAATATAAAATATTTTTATTTTTCCCTCTTAACAAACTTGAAAATCATTTTTTTTATTATTTTCCAGCATTACTCCAAGTTCCAATTTTGAAATCTCTGATAATCAAGACTAATTAATCTGTAAATTTTTAAAAGAAAGTTATATACTTCCAAGATACATTACTGAATTAGGATATGGTATACATTTCCATTCAATAAGGGGTGAAGAAAAAAAGAGATTGAATGATTAGGAGAATAGGAAAATAACTGATGTGGGATTTCCCTCTGTATGCTGTGATTACCATTAGTGAATAAAGAATCTGCTTTGGACCTATAGCAGGGCAGAACAGATTTAGGCAGGTAAAGTTTTAAAGAGACAGAGTACAAACAGTCATAGACTAAAAACAAGCCATGTAAAGATAAAAAATTCACAGAGAGTCTAGATTATGTATATTGTTGTGTTTTCTTTTAATTTTTTGACTGTGAAGGAGCTAAGTACAGAGAGACATTTCATTGTATGGACTGCTAAGCTAAATGAGTATGTATATTATAAAGGTATCTTGACTTCAGAATTCGGGTCTAAGGATTTGTTGCTTTGGGAAAAAAGGTCCTTCTTTTATTTCCATAAGGGATAAAAACCTAGGGATTTCTTCTAGACTAATACGGTTTAATGGATTAAGACCCCCTGAAAGGATGCCTTGAACATCCCTCAAAAATTTACTTAGCCCAATAAACAGCAGGAAGAAGGTTGGAGGAAACTACAACCATATTCCCAAATAGTGTTTATAAATGTTTGTTTACATTTAAAGGGGAATATGCTGTAGAAATTTGCATTGGCATGTATCTTGGTTTATTGATATAAATTATGTTATATATACATACATACATACATACATACATACACACACATACATTTCTGCTCTTTATTAAGGCACTGTGTTTGTGCAGCTTATTTAAAAATGTTATATATAATTAAGAAATATAGGTAAATAGGGTCATCTATAATAGTCAAGCTTGTAGTTATGTTAGTTAGATTTTCTAGATGTACAGTGATTTATTTCAGATAGATAGGTATTCCTCAAACCTTTCAAAGACTACAGAATATGGCATTTAAAATTTTGAAGAATTTAGGACTATTCATGATAGTGAGACACATCTGCTCCTGGCAGAGCCAATTTATTTCAAGAAGATAGGCATCAAAGAGGCTCCTTATGGAGTTTGTTACCCATTTGGACAAGAAATTCCTCTTGCCAGAACTTCTTGATGGTATGCTGTATGAACTGGACATGCAGGACCCACAGGGAAATGACTGCTGAACTTGACTAAAAAAGAAACAATCCTTTGTTGTTCCTGCTTCATGAAAAAGTGTGCTAAATGTTCTTCAGGACACACACAAAAAATTACTGACACACTTTCAATATAGACAGATCTGTCCTTAAAATTTCCTGCTTCATGGAAAAGTCTGCTGAATACTATGGGCCTATAGGCTGAATACGGATTCCCCAATGGTACAGAAGAACTTAGGGTGGCTTTCCAGGCAGTGAGATGTCTCTATAATTTCTAGAGTTTTGGAAGTTTCTTACAATGTACTTCCTGTTTACTTACATGATATTATATCCTTCTGGAATCTTTGATGGAGTTGAAGAATTTATATGGTTATAGTTTTCTTTAGATATGATAAAACATAAAAAAATAAATATTGTAACTCTATATGTAATTTTACTATGTTGAAGTTAAAACCTTCCTATTTTATTTAAACAGAAAAGGGGAAGTGATGTGGGACTTTCCTTTGTATGTTGTGATTACCATTATTGAATAAAGAAACTGTGTTGGACTTATTGCAGGGCTGAACAGAACTAGGTGGGGAAAACTAAATGTAACGCTGGGAGAAAGGAGGTGGACTGCCTGTTTTTTTTTGTACCTCTCCCAAAATCATATAAAGTTTGCTTTAAAAAAAATCTGAACTTTCTCCCGAAATATTGTTCTCTTTAAAATGTTTCTTAACTTCTTTTTAAAATTTAAACGATCCATTACATCTTCATTGTTTTTTTTTTTAAATATAAATAGCAAGCACCACATAATGAAATTAGTCAGACTTGAAGTCTGAGGATCTCAGTGAACTTCTCTACTGTCTGAACAGCCACATGTCACTGTTGAGATTCACGCTGGACCTTACAATGCCAGTATCAAATATATTTTAATGCATTTAGCCGCTGCCATAAAATGAATAATCCATGATAGATATTTAATTTTATATGAAAATTTGCACAATATTTGAATATATTTTAAGTAAAAATAATATACATCATATAAATGCCTTAATATTCTATATTTATAGTGTTAAAGAAACTCCCTCAATAGGGAATAAGTCAGTTAGGCCCATGATTCTATTCTATGCTTTAAATATTAATATTAAAATGTAGTTTCTCTTTTATTAGGATATTGGCACTTCTCTAGTTGGAGATGCTAACCTACCCAGAGAGGACTGGATTCTGTTTGTGAGAGAGCTAAAAAAAATAGTGAAACACACACTCTAGTGACCTATCTGTTAGCTAGGGCACAGACAGTGGTTGATGAGCAGTGTAAGACAAGTGGGTATATTTTGTCGGACAGGAATTGAAAAGGAACAGAAGATATGCCAAAGAAATTCCTTTTGGTAGTCGAGACCCTAACATCTGGCAGTCACTGTCTCACTGTAGCGGCTCCAGTGTGTGCCTATACAACTGTTAATTTATACATACTATATTCTATTTGGGAATTTCAGCAGCTCTTGAGCAGAGAAGAAGAATGTGTTTATTCTTTCCATAATAACTGGGGCATAAGGGCCACGGAAGGACATACCCTGGATCTTCAAGCCCTTATCAGATGTCATGATCTCAGAGTATACTTTGCTCCATTATCCCCATATTGCGGGTACACATTTCTGTGCTTTGGACCCTGTGAAAAGAATTCTACATCTACATCCTAGGATCACAAGAAGGACTCTGATTGGGTTACCCAGAGTCTGTGATTCACTGCTACTATGACTGCCAGAGTCTTGGATTTATGTGTCTGTTATATCCTGAGTTACAATGCATCTTGTTTACAGCCAAGCATATACCACTAGGCAGAAGCCAGGTCTTGTTAAAAATTTCATTCCCTATACACATTCTAAAACTACTTTGTGTATTGAATTTTAATTGCTGCTATTACCACTTATCCTGGTTGGTTGTTTACCGTAACAGTTAAATCTTGTCCGTCACATGGTGTGTTATGCTAGACTCCTTTTTTTTGTAAGTTGTATCACTTTTCTGCTGCTTCTGCAAGCTTTGTGGAGTGGCATTGTATTTCTTTAGTCTTTGTTGACAGCATCCAATATAATGGTTCATTTAGGGTGGGTTTTTATGGCGCCTGTCAGGATTTAGCTGTGTCTTGCATACTAAAGCTAATATTAAATGACAAAGTGCATCATCGCACATACTTCACAACCGTTAATGTGGAGGCAGTGAATGTGTGGAAGACAAATACACTCTGTGAACAGTGGAGCAGCTAAGATAACAAATAAAGAAATATTGAAATCCAGTGGGTTTTGAATATTGATCCTATAACAACTTTCTAATCTCTAGTGTGTGTACAAGCTGCTACAGGAAGGTTGGCCATAGCCCCCTGTGCTGGTCTCTTTGCACAGCAGGTGATACACTGAACATAATAACCCGCTGTTCAATTTTTTAGTTAAAAAAATAAAATGAGACAAGAATGAAGTCACAATTGCTTTGGGCAAGTGTCTTCTAAAAATGTTTGTGTTTAGAAATGAGCTAATTTGATTAGAGAGCCGTGAAATCTGCTCAACAGTATAATAGAGCATCATATAAATCTAAACTGGCAAAAACCCAGGCCTTTGAAAATTAATGAATATTCAGTATTGACATGCTCTGGAAATAGATGTCTTAAATGTGAGTAAGCAAGATCAGGGAAGAAGTGAAGATTCGATAGCTTTGGCACATTTTCTGGCCTAGAGTGTTGTGGCAGAAGAGCCACTTAAATAAATCACCATAAAAATTTATAAATGTGTAGTGAGGGTCAATGTTTTATTATTTTATTTTTGTATTCCTCAACCCTCAAAATCTATACTTCACTCTCATCATCTAGTATTTTTTCAAACATTTGGTAAAATTTTGTCAGATGATGGATGAAAGGAACTATCAGGGTCGTCTCTATATTTATCCCTTGCAGAATCAACTGGCTATGGCAGTCTTTATGGTAAAGGAAAAAAAAATGGGTTCCATGATAACAAAAAGGGAAATAGGGATGCACTATTTATATCTATTGAACCAACTATTAAAAGCATAAAAATAAGTAGCCAACCATCATATACTGCTTTGCCAGAGGCCAAATGTTGATCTCGTAAGTGATACAAAAACATAGGAGAGTTTCCCCTATTTGTCTTATTAAAATGGAAAGAGGGGGAAACATTTCCCAGTGCAGTTGAACATGTACTATTGCCCTAACAGAAAGAGGATCGAGCCCTAGTGGCACAGACTGGTAATCCCACCTTTTCTGGAACCAAGGTAGAGGGATCACAACTAAAGTCCATCTGAGCAGGTATATCAGAGTAACAAATAAAGAGAGGGTTGTCAAGACCACTCAGTGCTCCCCTAGCATATATGAGGCTCCAGGTTCAATCCCAAATACTGCAAAATGAATGAACAAACAGACATATAAGCAAACAAGTAAATAAGCAGCCAGGCATGGTGGTACAAATGCATAATTTTAGAATTCAGGAGGTTAAGGATGGAAAATCAAATGTCCAAAAGCTGTCCTCAGATATGTACTTTGTGTACGCTTGGCATGGATGACATAAGACCCTATCTCAGAATAACAAATAAATAATTGAAAACCAACCAGTCAACAAACAAAAGGAATAAAGAAAGCATTGAACTGACAGTACTTAAATATCTGAAGCTATTTAGCCATTCTTTGCCCAGTAGCCCAGAGAATGCATAAAACTATTAATGTACGGCATAGCTCAGCTAATTTAGATTCTGGCATAATTCCAGAAAACATCAGAATCTTGCCACAAATCAGTACTTGTCCAGACACTGAGTTTATCTCCATCTCTACAGGTCAATTTGCATCAAGTGGTAGCAAAATTTGTTTAGGTGAAGAATGAGGCATGGCAAAGTTCTGGCAGGACAAAGCCATGGTAACAGATGTGCAGCTGAGGTGTCCTAAGTAAACATCCCTGGATCGCACCAATCCTTATTAGCATCCGTTAGATACCCAACACAGTGGTGGATGAATGTCAATCAGAAGCTGGTGCCCTTTAAGGGCCTCAGACTGCAGTAGCTAAAATAATTCACAGACATAAATAATTAAGATCGAGAGAATTTCTCTCAGGAAAGTGAGCTCCCTGGTAGAGCAGATTCATTCTCTATGTTGATGCAGTCCTAATTTATATTTCTCACCATATGTTCCTGACTCACCATTCAATTTGTCCCATAGCTAACAAATGTTATCTTGGTTGTCCACTTGCAACTTCGTGTCCAAATGTAACCTTTCGCAAGGCTTCCCCTCTTTATTGCCCGGCTTCAGCCTTCCAATTAATATGCCTTGTGTGCATGGACAGTGTGTGTGTGTGTGTGTGTGTGCATGTGTGTGTGTGTACATTCATGTGTATAAATGAAGGTGCTCATGCTACAGTGACATGTAATTTAACAGTGTGTAGGTCAGAGAACAACCTCATTTATGACAGGATTTTTTGTTTGTTTTTATTCTATGTATGCACACATGGCTAACTGACTGAAAACTTCTTCGGCTTCTTCTGCCTCTGACTTGCATTTATCCACACGACCACAGAGACAATAAATGCAGACTCGAAAAGCTGTTTTTTGTTTAGCTTCTGGGCCCCAATGTCAAGTGGGAAGAGTGAAACATTTAGGCTCACATAACTATGTGCATTCCTTTTCTAATAGTTTTTCTGAAGGTGAGAAAAATACCAGTGGAAAGGGATGGCATAATTTCATCTACAATTTTATTTTGGGCATCCAGACACCATTCCTTTTGCTCTTAACAAAAGCATATCCTGAGTTTCATGAAAGTTTGCCATTCTCTATGCAGTTTAAACCCATCCCCAGTCACAGCAGTGAAATGTCACTGGCTAGCAATAATCCACCATATTGCTTGTTTTGGCCAGAATTATTCAATCAAGGGTCTAGATTCCAAATGTAAGCAAGGCATTGAGAGGCAACATTTCCTGAAATTTTGGGACATGATGCTTTGCTAGTTTGGGGTGGGGAAATGCATTTGCATTTGTACTTCTCATTTCATATGAATGTGGAACAGAGGCAGGTCAAGGAGGCACTGAGCCAATGCGTGCTTCAAGCACAGAAAGTTACTGAAGCAAACACCAATGAGACAGAGCTGAGAACATCAGACACTAGTGGGTTCTGTTAGTGACATCTGACCTGGCCAGGAAAGTCCTCTTTGAAAGGCGAAAGACAAGTTGAGAATGTTTTGTTGCAGGAACCAATGGCTTTCCTTTACAGCTGGAGCTACTAGTATTGGACATGTCTTTCAAATCTTTGTAATCTCAAAGACTGCACACTGAGGAAGAGGAGCAACACTGAAGTAGGAATTTGATTTTTAGTTACCTCTTGCACTTTGGTCAATTACTTATCAATAACACTGTTCACTCTTGTGAAGTAATCACATATTCATTAAAATAGACTTCAGATCTCTTGATTATCTACTGATTTATTTTAGTTATTTTATCTATGTGTATATATGCCATGTGTGTTCATTTTCATGGAATACCAGAATAGGGTGTCTGGTTCCCTGGAGCTGAAGTCACAGGTGTGTTTTGAACAAAACCTGAATTCTCTGAAAGAGAATAAATGCTCTTAACTACTGAGCAATCTCTCTAGGAGAGAAGGATTTTTTTTTAATTTGCTCAACTCTCACACTAATGGTTTGCTTACTAGTAATGCAAGCACTAAATTTTCTGTTAAGCATTATATGGAATATGCAGAAGTTGAGGCAGATGACATGAAATGGGGCTTTATCTAACCCTAGTTATTTTCCAAAGGTCTCATTACCATATGCTAACACACTGGGACAGAGTTTTAACATGTGAATTTTAGGAGTAAGTAGGTATTTGGTACATAAAAGCAGAAATAATATTTCTATATAATCAATAAAATTGACAGCTGTCTTCCCATGATTTCAATTCATGCTACAGAGAAATTGATGAGAAGTCAAGGAATTTGATTCATTATGAGTGCTAAGACATACAGAATCTCCCCAGTCCTTCCCTGGAAGAAAGACTTCAGCAGGAGACCTAGCCAGAATCTGTTGGAAGTTTAGGCAGTGGAACTGTTAGTAAATGCATTTCTATATTTTAGACAATTCAGTGTTTAACATTTTGCTACGGCAGCACAAGAAGATAGCTTACTTTTCTAGCAAACATTTGGTGATGCTGTCCACAGTATTAATAATCTTGAACTTTAAGAATCACTTTGGTATTTTTAGATGAGGGATGATGACGCATTCTTTAAAGAAATGAGGATGTTAGAGTGTGGATCTAGTGATGTCAGTTTCTACGTGGGAACCATACATCTTCACCAGATGTTCTATTCCTTTGAAATCTGGACCCACTAGAAATACGACCTGTCACTAGAAACAAAGCTTAAGGGATTTATGTGAAAAAGAAACTCAGGTCACTCAGAGACACTAATAAAATGTTGTATGTATTACCATAAGTGACAATGAAGATGAGATTAGTCCTTCAATTTGAAAAGTGAGTGTTGCTAAAATAGCAATAATTCTCATGTGACACATTAAAAAGAAGCATGTCCTCCAAATGTCTGGGCTCAGTTATATAAAATTTAGCCACAAGGGATTTTTCAGCCAATTTTTGATAGATGAATTTATGACAAATTTTTATGAAATTTAGCTCATATTAATCATCTTAATTTATCAAATAAAGTCAATAAATCTAACCATAATGACATATTGTGCTCAAACTGCCAAGAATTAAGGAAAATTCTTGATCAATTCTTTCCTTATTTGAAAGTTCAATATTACGGCCTCCTGCCATAGTAAATGTAGTTCCATATAAAAATTATGATACATTCTTTTTTTTAAATTTTTTTTATTAAAAATTTCCACCTTCTCCCCGCTTCCCTTCCCCCCCTCCCCCCACCTCACGCCCCTCCCCCTCCCTCTCCAGTCCAAAGAGCAGTGAGGGTTCCCTGCCCTGTGGGCAGTCCAAGGTCCTCCCCCATCCATCCAGATCTAGGAAGGTGAACATCCAAACAGGCTATGCTCCCACAAAGCCAGTACATGCAGTAGGAACAAAACTCAGTGCCATTGTCCGTGGCTTCTCAGCAGCCCTCATTGTCCACCATATTCAGAGAGTCCGGTTTTATCCCATGCTTTTTCAGTCACAGACCAGCTGGCCTTGGTGAGCTCCCAATAGATCAGCCCCACAGTCTCAGTGGGTGGGTGCCCCCCTCGCGGTCTTGACTTCCTTGTTCATGTTCTCCCTTCTTCTATTCCTCATTTGGACCTTGAGTGAGGTAATCCAGACCCAAAAAGATGAACATGGGATGTACTCACTCATAATTGGTTTTTAGCCATAAATATAGGACATTGAGCCTTTAATTCGTGATCCTAGAGAAGCTAAATAAGAAGGTGAACCCAAAGAAAAACATATAGTTATCCTCCTGGATATTGGAAGTAGACAAGATTGCTGGGCAAAACTTGGGAATTGGGAGGTGGGGTAGGATGGGGGAAAGGGGAAATGGGGAGAGACAAATGAGAAGGGGAGGATGGGGAGAGCTTGGGGGAATTGGATATGGAGCAGGGAAGTATATATCTTAATTAGGGAGCTATTTTAGAGTTAGCAAGAGCCTTGACTCTAGAGGGGTTTCCAGAAGTCCAGAGAGATGTCTCCAACTAGATCCTTGGGCAGCTGAGGAGAGAGAGCCTGAAATGGCCCGATCCTATAGCCATACTAATGAATACTTTGCATATCATCATAGAACCTTCACACAGCGATGCATGGAGATAGAGACAGAGACCCACATTGGAAAATGATACATTCTTTAGGAAATGTCTTTTACGACACAATTAACCTCTTCACTTTCTAGAAAACACATTGGGAGCGTATTAGGATCCTATTTAATTTGACATGTAATCCATTGTGTTGATCAGTGCCAAGAAAGACTTTAAATTTCCCTAAAAATTATTTTACGTTTGTTAATTGAATTTTCAGTTGCTAATTATACCATATTTCAATTTTCAATATAATCCTATAATCAAGAATATTATAATGATATGATTTGAGTGTAGGACATTTTAGCAGAGTAATTATTTCTATCAAATGCTAGAAAAGTATTTAATGAAGAAAAACAAAAAAAAAGTCACTAGGAATAACTAAAGGATATATTTTGAATGGATTTTCCATTATAAAAAGAAGTTCAGGCTATTTCTCTTGGAGAAAGTATTTTATTCAACAAGCCAGGCAAATGTTACAGAGGAGCCTATGAATAATGAGGGGAAGGAAAACCAAAAGCAGAGAAAAACATTAACATAAGAACAAGTGGATGCATTGATAAGGGGTTCATTTTACAGCTTTAATTGCAAACTGTATTATTTCAGAGTTAAGGTTAAAATTGAAGACTCTTAAATATAATTTACTCCTACTTTCTGGTCATGTATCAGTCCCTGTTGTCACCCTGCCATGGAAGGTAAGGCCAGGTTGCTGCAGAAGCTCTAGAGAGAGGAAATTTATTACTTCACAGGATGTCTCGTTGCCTTGGCATCAGTGTACATATATTTCCACTAGTTTTGTTGGTTGTAAATGAAAGCTACTATTAAGTCTTATTAATATATTCAGCCTGTCATATATATAGCACAATGTCACCCCATGTGAAAAATACACATTATGTTGATTTCATGATGAACAGGGAACAAATATTTATCCCAAGTAACTTTAAAAATGTCCTAGTTGTTATTTGTTTAAACAATATGAAAAAAACCTATTACATGAACCATCAGGAATACAAGAGTAAAAACAGTAGATTAACCAACATGCATTTTTTTTTTAATTTCTTCCTGCAAGCCATGTTGTTTTTATCTCGTGGATTCTCTTTTTTTGCTGATGATTCTATTAAATGCATCTGAGTTAGATAAATTGTATCACAGAAAAGTTTATTTTGTCATATTTAGGAGAAAAACGCCAACTGAGACACTGGTCATAAAAATTCATTGTTCCAGCAGCTGTTTGGTTATAAAATTATTATACTAAAAGCTTATAAATACATGCTGCACACTTCATTGAGAGGGAAAGTGGTATTTTATGACTTTTTTGCACTTCTTAGACATGATTTTCAGTAATGAGTTAAAACAACTTTCTAACAACAGCAACAAAAAAATGCTTTCCTGAATTTTCTTTAGAATCGCTGGGGAAAGACTTGCCTAGGAAGGAAAAGAACATGGGCCAGGACTCCATGAAGTGGCTTTGATTACTTTGAATTCCTTTTCCCATGTGACTTTGGAAAAACATAAATTAACGGATATTAAATTTTCTTATATATTAAAAGATAAAATACTTGCACTGGTTGCTGTAAAGGGTGGTGTTAAAAATCAAGTGACGCATTGTGATGGCCAGTGGCACTAAAAGGAAGAGTTCTGTGGAAACATGGAGGCCTTGTTTAAAATCCCAGGATGATTTGGGACTTTCTGGTTGAGACTATAGTCCTGTGGGACAGGCCAACAAGTAACTTTATGTATGTCACAGTATTAGATACTACCGGGTCACGACTTGACCAGATATGCCCACGCCTACGTGTTCTTCAAAATAAAAGCACAAGTGTAGTGCTCGCCACTTTAAATGCCTCACCTACTTCAATATGATGCAGTTTTAGGCAGCATCCACTAATTCCAAGTCTGATAGTCATCAAACCTACATCTAAATCTGCTTTAGTGTTGAGCTAAATTTGAAATTCACATTCCCAGTGTTTTGGGTATCTTTAACTTTGATAACAATTTACCCAATGGTTTAAACATAAATTTTAACAGACTTCAAAATTCATAACTCATGCTTTATATAAAGTTAACTAAAAAGAGATCAGTGATCTAAATAAAAGGGCCAAAAGTGTCCCTATTCCTACAAGTATTTACAAGTTTGAATATGAGAAAAAAATCTGTTAGATTTAATCAACAATAAAACCCTCGGTCTCCAAAGATACATAACTGACAAAAATATAATATTCAGAATTTCTAAACTTTTCCCATCTAACTCTACCACAAAATTCAGTACTTCAATTAAAATGGTCATAAAATTTCCATTATATATTTTCTACAAAACTAATATTTAATTGTTCAGTAAGCATATGTAAACTTAATACAGTTGTTCAATGATAGATATCAAAACCACATGAAATTTCATTTAATAATTACTGTGATATGTATGCTTGCCAGTATAATCATCATAATCAACAAAACAAGTTTGACAGGGAGATGGAGAAATGAGGACCCGTCTACACTGTTGGCAGGCTTGCAAAATGATATGGCTTCTGTGGAAAATAGTTTGGCAAACATAAATAAATAATCTATCACTGATCAAATAACTAAGTGGTTTATCACAAATACACTAACTGTTAATCAAGCTCAATGACTTAATTATATCATATAAAATTAGAATTTTTATGAGTAAATTGTCAAATGCCTGCAATTTTATACATTTATATTATTCATATCTCGTCTCTTCATGCATGAGAAATGGAGGGACTTATTATTTAAATTTAATTTTTCAAATGACCAAGTTATAAAATGAAACTATAGTACCTATTATATTATTTTGTCATTTAGATTCACCATGACCTTGGGATATAGGTAACAGAGATCCTGCAGAGTCTAACTTCACAATAATGTAAGGAAAAGAGAAAGTAGTATTTGGTGCTACAAGGCTATAATTCTAGCACTTGGGAACCTGAAACATCTTTGCTGTGGGTTTAAGGCCAACCTGGGCTATATCACAAGTACCAGGAAATCAGGCACACATGACAAAAACCTGTCTTTTGCAATAAAAATTGGGCAAAAAAGTTAATAATAAAGAGATTAATTTTTGATATATTAACTTATTAATAGTAAAAATTTAATAGTTCAAATATGATACTGCCTTGTTAGTTTAATTATTGGCTCATTCTGCCCATAAAAAAGACACTTAAAATCTGTAAAGAAATGGACACTGAATTTACTAATTTCATCAGGAAATAGAATATTGAGTATAGGTCACATTCCCCTGCTAAGTCAGTCATGATTGACAGAGTGTAAAGTTATTGATTAGACAGCCTAGTTCTAGTTCTACTACTGATAATAGTAAGTGGGAAGCAAAGCCCTAGCTGGAATATACTAAACCTGGGGAAGACAATGTCTAATGTATATTGCCACAACAGAGCTTCTGATATTAGAAGTGAATGAGGATGAGGGAATGGATGAGGTAGCCACATGTAAGAGAGGACCAGTTACGACTGCATCTGAATGTTAAAATGTGCCAAGTCTGAGTGCTGAGTTTGATGAACCTACAGTTAATGCAAAAAAAAAAATTAGTATAACCAAGTAATTATCACTTAGCAATGTGATTTCTAATAAACTATTAAATGATTTTGAAATAGTTATGGATTTATAGGGATTTGGAAAAACAGTACAGATGGTTCCCGTATGACCTGAATCCAATTTATCCCCTAGTATTTATGTGAGTTTATCTCACATAAATAAAGTACAACACAAAGCACAAGAAGTTAGAATCTTATTATATATCTATTCTTCTATATCATTTTATCACATTTGTAGTTCTCTGAAACAACTACTTCAGTCATGACAACCAGCTATTGAATCACTAAAAAAGTATCATTTATGCCATTTTCTCATGGTTACATTTATCCTCTCTTTCTTTCCAATATCCTCATTAGTTGATAACCTTTGATCTCTATTCCATTTCTGGGACTCTGAGATTGTTAGATTAATGAAATACATAGTATGTAACCTTTTTCTTTTGATTTGATTGTACAGTTAACTAATTGGGTTTTGCATTCAGCAAAAAATGTCTTTATATTTATGCAAAATAATGAGTATTTCAATAACATTGCATTATTGATGAGTAATATACAATGATTCTGAATGCATAATATCTGGTTTAGCCATTCAACTATTAAAGGGTGTTTTTATCTTACCATTACAAATTAAGTAATATTTATACTTTATGATGGAGTACAGGTTTTCATTTATTGCATAAAAATAGTGTGTAAAATATACTTGTTAGATTGTATGGTTCTTGTATGTTTTGTTTTCTATGAATATTTGTTCTTCAGATTGATTTTATTATTTTGTATTCCCATTAGCAAATAATAAGAGATTTCATTTTCTCTATATTTGGCTAGCATTTTGTCTTGGGAAATTTAAAAACTTTAACCATTTTGATGAACGTATTTATCATCAAAGGTATGGTTGTCCTGAATTTGTCTCAAAGCTACTGATGAGGAACATCTTTTTACATGTCCATCTATTCATGTCCTGTGTTGTATGAACTAGCTCTTTATTATTTTACTTCTTTAATAATTACCTTTTAATTTTAAGAGATCTTTACATATGCATGTTAAGGGATAATCTTTTTGTAAATTTTAAAGCTGTGTCTCTGCCAAGACACCTTCTGATTGGTTTAATAAAGAGCTGAACAGCCAATAGCTAGGCAGGAGAGTACAGGTGGGACTTCTGTGAAGAGATAGGAAAGCAGAGAAGAGAGGCAGAATCATGAGTGAGACACAAAGAAGTTGGATGGGCAGCATGAAAAGACAGTGACAAGCCAAGTGGCAGAATGCAGGTTAATATAAATGAGTTAATTTAAGTTTTAAGAGCTAGTAGGGAGCAAGCCTAAGCTGAGGCCAAGCTTTTATAATTAATAAGTCTCTGTGTCATTATTTGGAAACTGGTGGTCCAAGTAAAGTTTGATCACACATGCCAGATGTGTTATCAATTAGCTGGAACTATTTTTTCATTGTGTATTCTCTTTTTTAGTAAGTAGTTTTTCCCCTTTATTATTGATTGTATTGAGCTATACATTTTTCTATGTTCCCCTCCCTTTCTCTCCCCTCCCATTCAACCCTCTCCCATGGTCCCCATGCTCACAATTTACTCGGAAGATCTTGTCCTTTTCTACTTCCCATGTAGATTAGATTCATGTGAAAGAGGATCTTTGATCCATTTGGACTTGAGTTTTGTGCATGGTGATAGACCTGAATCTATTTTAATTCTGCTACATGTTGATATTCAATTTTGCCAGAACCATTTGTTAAATATGCTTTCTTTTTTCCATTTTATATTTTTTGCTTCTTTGTCAAAAATCAGGTATTCATAGTGGTGTGGATTAATATCTGGTTCTTCAATTCTGTTCCATTAGTCCTCCAGCCTGTTTTTATGCTAATATCAGGCTGTTTTCAGTACTGTAGCTCTGTAGTAGAGTTTGAAGTCAGGGTTTGGGTTGCCTCCAGAAGTTTCTTTATTGTACAGGATTATTTTGGCTATCCTGAAATTGTTGGTTTTCCATATGAAGTTGAGTACTATTCTTTCAACGTCTGTGAAAAATTTTGCTAGGATTTTGATAAGCATTGCATTGAATCTGTAGATTGCTTTTGGTAATATTACCATTTTTACTGTGTTGATTCTACCTACCCAAGAGCATGGGGGATCTTTCCATTTTCTGGTATCTTCTTCAATTTCTTTCTTAAAAGGTTTAAAGTTCTTGTCATATAGGTCTTTCACTTGTTTGGTTAGAGTTACTCTGAGATATTTATGCCGTTTGTGGTTATTGTGAAGGGTGATGTTTCTCTGATTTCTTTCTCAGCCCATTTATCATCTGTGTAAAGGAGGGCTACTAATTTTTTTAAAAGTTAATTTTGTATCTTGCTACATTACCGAAAGTATTTATGAGTTGTAGAAGTTCCTTGGTAATTTTTTTGGGGTCGCTTATACAAACTATCATAACATTGGGAAATAGTGAGAATTTGACTTCTTCTTTTTCAGTTTGTATCCCTTTGATCTCCTTTTGGTGTGTTATTGCTCTAGCTAGGGCCTCAAGAACTCTATTGAATAGATATGGAGAGAGTGGATAACCTTGTCTTATTCCTGATTTCAGTGGGATCACTGTGAGTTTCTTGATTTAGTTTGATGTTGGTTTTTGGCTTGCTGTATATTGTTTTTATTATGTTTAGATATGTTCCTTGTATCACTGCTCTCTCTAAGACATTTATCATGAAGGGATGTGTATTTTGTCAAAGGCCTTTTAAGCATCTAATGAGATGATCATGTGATTTTTATTTTTCAGTTTGTTTATATGGTGAATTACAATGTCAGATTTTCATATGTTGAGATGGCTCAGAGGTTAAGAACTCGTCCAGAGGTTCTGAGTTCGGTTGATCTGGCCTGTAGATATATGTACAGGATAGATAGATAGATAGATAGATAGATAGATAGATAGATAGATAAATGTAAGTGAGTAAGGTGGGCTGGGATAGAGAAAGAAAGAAAGAAAGAAAGAAAGAAAAGATAAACAAACCACCAACACTTTTAAAAATGACATCAGTCAATCAAGACATGAAGACTTAATCATGGCTGATTTGGATATGTTCTTGGATTCTACTCATCAGTATTTTATTTGGTGTTTTGCATCAATGTTCATGAGTAAAATTGATCTGTAATTCTCTTTTTTAGTAATGTCTTTATGTGGTTTGGGTATCAGGGTAATTGTAGCCTCATAAAAACATTTGGCAATGTTCCTTCAGTTTCTATTGTGTAGGACATTTTGAGGAGTAATGGTTCTTCTTTGAAAATCTTGTAGAATTCTGAGCAGAAACCATCTACCATCTGGTCCTGGACTTTTTTATTTTTTGATTGGGAGACTTTTGATGACTGTTTCTATTTCTTTAGCAGTTATAGATCTACTTAATTTGCTTATCTGGTCTTGATTTAATTTTGGTAAGTGTTATTTATCCAGAAAGTTGTCCGTTTGTTTTATGTTTCCTATTTTTGTAGAGTACAGGCTTTTGAAATATTACCTAATGATTCCCTCGCTTTCCTCTGTGTCTGTTGTTATGTCCCTCTTTTCATTTCTGATTTTGTTAATTCTGATTTTGTTATTCTATCTCTGCCTTTTGGTTAGATTGGATAAAGGCTTGTCTATTTTGTTGATTTTCTCAAAGAACCAGGTCTTTGTCTCATTGATTCTTCGTATTGTTTTCTTTGTTTCTATTTTGTTGATTTCAGCTCTCAATTTGATTATTTCCTGCCATGTAGTTATCCTGGGTGAGTTTTTTTTTTGTTGTTGTTGTTGTTCTAAAGTTTTTAAATGTTCTGTTAATTCACTAGTGTGGGATTTTTCCAGCTTCCTGTAGACTCTTAGTGATATGAAATTTCCTCTTAATACTGCTTTCATTGTTTTCCATAAATTTGGGAAGTTGTGTGGTCATTTTCTTTGAATTTTAGGAAGTCTTTAATTTCTTCCTTGATCCATTGATGATTCATGTTAGCATTGTTTAATTTCCACATGTTTGTGGGCTTTCTGGAATTAGTGTTGCTGTTAAATTCTAATTTTAAGCCATTGTGATCTAATAAGATATATGGGGTTATCCCAATCTTTTTGTATCTGTTGAGGTTTGTTTTGTTACTTAGTATGTGGTCATTTTTTTAGAAGGTTCCATGAGATACTGAGAAGACAGTATATTCTTTTATGTTTGGATGAAATGTTTTATATATGTCTGTTAAGTCTATAACATGAGGGCCTACTTGTTGGGGTTTCTGTCTTGCCTAGTTCCCACAGCCGGCAATTCCCAAATAAAATCACACAGAGGTCTTCGTAAGTTATAAACTGATTGGCCCATTAGCTCAGGTTTTATATTAGCTCTTATAACTTATTTTAGCCCATTATTCTAATATATGTTACCCACATGGCTCAGTACCTTTTTCACAGGATAGGTCATATCCTGCTTCTTTGGTTTCTAGAAAGGACTATGGAGGAATGGGCTTCCTCCTTTCCAGAATTCTCCTGTTTTCATTGACCCGCCCCTACTTCCTGTTTGGTTGTCCTGCCTATACTTCCTGCCTGGCTACTGGCCAATCAGCGTTCATGTAAAACATAATTGACAGAATACAGAATTGCCCCACACCATAAGTCATTTGAGTCATAACATTGTTAGTTCCTTTATTTCTCTGTTAATTTTTTGACTGACAGACTTGTCCAATGATGAGAGTGGAGTTTAATGTGTGGGGTTTAATGTGTGATTTAAGCTTTAGATGTGTTTCTTTTACATATGAGGTTGGCCTTATATTTGGGGAATAGGTGTTCAGTATTGAGATTTTCTCTTGATGGATTTTTCCTGTGACTAATATGAAATGTCCTTCTTTGTCTCATTTGACTGTTTTTTGTTTGATGTTTATTTTATTAGATATTAGGACAACTACACCAGCTTGTTTATTTGGTCCCTTTGGTTGGAAAATCGCAACCCTTTACTCTGTCTTTGAGGTTGAGGGTGTTTCATGTACGCAGCAGAGGGATTCTGTTTTCATATCAAATCTGTTAGCTTGTATCTCTTTATAGTTGAATCCATTCATATTAAGAGATATTAATGACCAGTGATTGCTATCTCCTGTTATTTTAGTTTTCATTGTTGGTGATGTTATTTTGTGTGTTTTTCCCTTCTTTGGGATTTGCTGCTGTGAGATCATCTATTGTCTATATTTTTGTTGATGTGGCCAATTTCTTTGGGTTGGAGATTTCCTTCTAGTACTTCACGTAGTGCTGGATTTGTGACTAGGTATTGGCTAAATCTGGTTCTGCCTTGGAATATCTTGTTTTGTCCTTCTATGGTGATTGAAAGTTTTGCTTGGTATAATAGTCTGGGCTGGCAACCATGGTTTCTTAATGTCTGCATAATGCATGACCAGGACCTTCTGGATTTCATTGTTTCCAATGAGAAGTCAGGTGTAATTCTGATAGGTCTGCCTTTGTATGTTACTTGATCTTTTTCCTTTACAGATCTTAATATTCTTCCTTTACTCTGTATGTTTAGTGTTTTGATTATTATGTGGCAAGGGGACTTTTTTGATCCTGTCTATTTAGTGTTCTATTTGGTGTTCTGTAAGCTTCTTGTATCTCCATAGGCATATCTTTCTTTTTGTTGGGAAAGCTTTCTTCTATGATTTTGTTAAATATATTTTCTGTGCTTTTGAGTTGAACTGCTCTTCCTTCTTCTATAAATATTATTCTTAGGTTTGGTCTTTTCATGGTATCCCATATTTCCTGGATATTTTGTGTTAAGCTTTTGTTAGATTCAATGTTTTATTTGATCAATGAGTCTATTTCCTCTATTGTATCTTCAGTACTTGAGATTCTCTCTTCCATCTTTCGTATACTGCTATTTATGCTGGAATTTATGGCTCCTGATCATTTTCTCATGATTTCTGTTTCTATAGTTTCCTTGGCTTGTGTTTTTTTTTTTATTGTACCTATTTCAGTTTTCAAGTCTTGAAATATCTCTTTCATATGTTTGATTGCTTTTTCTTGGTTTACTTTAAGGGATTTGTTGATGTCTTCTAATTATTTGTTTGTCTTTTCCGCCATCTCTTTCAGGGAATTTTTTATTTCCTCTTTAACAGCCTCAAACATTCACCTAAAGTTATTTTTTAGGGAAATTTCTTCTGCTTCATCTATATTTGGTTGTTCAAGTCTTGCTGTTTTAAGGGTACTAGTTTTTAGTGGTGTCCTGTTGCTCTTTGTGGTGTTGCATGTGTTCTTTCCTTGTCTATCCATCTTTTCCTCTGATTGGTGTAGTTGGGGCTGTCTATGACTCTGGTGATTAATCTTACAGGTGACAGTGGCTCCAAGGCTCAGATGGTTGCTCCTTGTGGTGCAGTCAGGGCCACAGTTCCAGTTATCCTGTTGGTCACTCCTTGTTCCTGGGGGTGGCTCTGCATTTGTGAGGTTCCTTCTGCAATACCAAGGATCATTCATGTCTGCTCCCAGGGAGATTGCTTGTTTAAAGCTTTCTGCTGAGGTTGCTGCCTTGGGCCCTGCTCTGGTAGAGGTCCTGGCTCAGGCCTACTCCCTGGGAGGTTTCAGATTCATGCCCGGACCCACAGATCTCTGATTCCAGCCTACTCTTTAGGATGTGTCAGACTCACGCCCAGACTATAAGAGGTCTCTGGTTCTGGTCTACTCCCTTAGAGGTCGCAGACTTATGCCTGGACTTGTAGAGGTCTCTGGTCTGGCCTACTCTCTCAGCAGTTGCTCCCTTGTACTTGCTTCTCTGGACTTGCTGTCTGAAGCCTGCTCTGGCCTAGGTTGCTGGCTCAGATCTGTTTCCGTAAATGTCCCTGGTCTGGGCCAGCTAGCTGGTCTGGGCACACTTGCTCCCGCAAAGGTCCTTGGCTTGGACCAGGTCCTGTAAAGTTCTCTGGCTACAGTCTACTCCCACGGAGGTCCAAAACTCGCATCTAGACCCAGACTTGTGCCTGAACCGCAGTGGTCTCTGGTTACAGTCTACTTCCTTGGAGGTCCCAGACTCATGCCTGGACCTGCAAAGGTCTCTGCTTCCGACCATGTATTCTCTTTTGTACTTTCCTAAAAGGTCGTTTTGAAAGATGAAGATTTGAATTTTTATGGTAACAAACTTATTAATTTTGGAGTCAAATAGTTTTAATTTTGATAAAATCCATTTTTTGGATCACACTTTTATGTCAAATAATTTACCTGGTACCAAATTTAGCATAAAATGGTAATACAAATAAAATAAAAATTATATAATTTGTATATCACAGGAAAGATCTTTTATGAAAAGCCTGTTTGTTTCTCTTATTTGCTGTATAGGATAACACAGATAGATATGCAAGGAGATATAAGCTGAATATCCCTGATCCAAAATTCTTAAGTATAAAATGTGTTATAATTCAAAAAGCTTTAATAAAATATCTTAATATTACAATGGAAAATTCTAGACAATATTTCTTATGATCAGGAGTCAAAATTCAGGGACAAAAATTTGCATAAATCATCTTTTCTATATATGTATAGGTATCTAAATATGTTAACACTGTTTAGAAATTGCGGTATAGCTTCAAAGTATATCATTAAATATATACAGAAGTGTTCCAAATGTCAAGAGAACTCTTGGCTTCAAGCACAAAGACATACCAAATTTATATTCACTGTCTTTGGGTATAACACATGGACAAATTGTCAGCTAAAAATTAAACATTGGCTTGAATATCTTTAGGAGGGTAACTTGGAACCTTGATTTCACTATCAATTCCCTGAAAAGTTACGAAGTTTAGTATTAGTTGTTTACTCTCTTATGACAAAGAAGCATTTCCATTGTAGTGACACACAACATCTGTCAATCAAACATTTGTAAGATAAAAGATCATTTTATCTTTGCAACTAAAAACGTTGCCTCTAACTACAGAAATTGTTTTGCAGGATGTAAAGTGTTCACTGGAGATGATTGTGATCAGTATTCTCAGTACATTTTCAGTACAGTTAAGGGGAAAGTGCCAGGATATTTATTTATTTATTTATTTATTTATTTAATTGTCACGGGCGCCCTTTGTATAGCTGAGTCAGAATAATCTGTGGTAGTATATTCAAGTGCAAACTGAACGGAAGTAGCCTTTCCTTTCTCTTCATGTTGTATTTATAACTTTCTATTCATTTTTTATTTGGCTACATGATGTACAATTTTTTTTAAACTGAACTTTACAGCAAATAAATATGTCTTGGACTGGTGGATGAAGATGGGAGTACCAGTTCACACCATTGCAGAAAGAACTGGGATTTGAATAGGGCAACTTCTTTATGCAAACATAATTAACAAAGGTGTTAGAGGAATACGGACCTGGGAATTAATTCGTAGTCTCTCTTTAAATAGATTGTGTTTAATCTATAAGTGCTAGAGCTTATTATAAACACAATACCACTATGCCTTTTGATAGTTTTTGAAAAATAATTGTAGTCTTAGAATTTTCCAAAATTTAGATTTAGATAAAATGGATATAATTAAACCCAAAAATTATATGGGGCTGACTAGAGACTGTAGTTAATTGCAATCCCTGGGGACTGGAATGAAGTTCTTCAGGTAAGAATATTGACAGAAATCATCAATGAATCATTCAGAAAGTTCAGGAAGGTCTGGAGTATAGATGAACTGTTACCAGGCTAATCATGAAAATCATTTATACTTTAAAGACTGTAATAATGTATTTGGATGATTGTATTGGACTGGGGGTTGGGAAGAGCAGAAGGTCATTTATTACCCTTGTCATCTGGGGGACAATTGAGACATATTTTTGAAGAGCAGGCATCTCTTGGGTCAGTGGTGACAAATTATTAACACACAATTTATTAAATCCTGGTAGAAATGTTTCCATCATCTCTTTGCAAAGAATTTGTTACATGTAACATTTTCCAGAAGTCCTGGAAAAATGTACTTTTCATGCCAAAACTAAGAGTGAAATTGCCTCGAAGCAAAAAGTCCCTGTCTTAGCTGAGGAAATGCAAAAAATAAACAAAGGGTATAAATAGCAAAAGAATGTGAGTCTGTGGTTAGTAGTGACGTCTGAATGTCCAGTTTAACATTTTGTATTCTATTCCCAACCCTAGTTACAAACTGAATGAAATTTTAGTGATGTAAATATCTGAGCAGTTGGATTCTTTTTAATTATGTGAACATTCCATGGGTATTTCATCCTGAATAGTTTCAGCTTTGAATCATAGAAATGATGTGTTTGTCCAAAGCAGACCAAATTGTCTTTTACATTCATGTTAGGGATAATGCTGTGTGCTTAGCTTCAACAGCTCCGACCTCTTTCCTGTGGGTCACGTTTTTCTAACCCTGAATCACCTTGGTACCACAGTCAGTTTCAACACAAAAGGCTGGGATGGGAATGTGCAGGAACTTCTGGTACGGCTTCATTTAAGTGTGTTCTTGCTGTTCAGAACAGTGACTTATTTTCAAGGACAACTGTTCAGAACGTAATGAAAATGAAATGGTACAAAGATTCCCAGGAAATATTTCTTCTAGGAGGTCTCCCTAGGTATTGGTTATTTTTTTACTTTTCTGTATCCCAAAATACGTAAGAATGCTGTCAGTAGCAAGCAATTGATATGTCAATAATAGAGTATCATGAGATGTGATTACCTATGGACATCTATTTAAATTTGGTCGCATTTGAACAGCTTAAAGAAACATCAGTTATGAGAGATTAGGCTTTTACTTTTGTAATTAAAAAAGGTTCCTTGATATATAAAGTTTTCTTTTTTCTCATGTGCAATGACATTACAGTTATACATGTGTTTAGTTACAAGGAGTTATTATTTTTTATAACATCTAGTGAAAAATACTAGGCTGTATTGCTTTTCCGGGACAATGAGTTCACCAGGTGTTAAATCTCTCTCCCTCACACAGGCCATTATCTGCTTTTTTGACATGTGTCTTCTAAAAAAAAAAAAAAATCTTGAAAGATAGTCATTTTCAATCTAAGATTTCTTCTCTTACTGCATTAAAAAAAACTATTGTACATTTTTCTCCAACCTTTACGGTATCTATTGTGTTTTATACCTAGTTTTTAAAATAAAAATTAAATATCATTGACCTTGCAGAACTTGGGCATTATAATACTCTGTCTCTGCATTTTATATTTGAAAGGCTGAACTCTGAGAGCATTAGACCTTTGTGATAAGAAGCTGAGTCCTGCAGTGAGTAGGTATAGAGACAGGTACTGGTTCTATAAGCAATCAAACCTTTTTTGAGAACTCTCTTGTGTCTACCTCCTTTCTAAAAGCAATCCTGACAGCCTCTTAGGAAAATTGATGGCAAGAAAAATGCACAATTGAATAATCATTTTTAGAAGTTATGTAGAATAGCTTTGTCAAGACACATTAACAAATCCGTTTTGTGGTTCAGAATATAGTCTGAATTCCTTGGTCAGTCTGTCTATTCTCTATAATTTGTCTATCTATCTATCTATCTATCTATCTATCTATCTATCTATCTATCACCTTTATTATTATCTGTCTATATCAATTAAATATATTATCAATATATTTAAAATTATATTTATTCAAATCAAAATTGCTAGAGTTGGAGCCAAGTGTGGTGTTGTATGTATGTAATTCCATAATTTTGGATATACAAACAGGATTAGCAATGAGATCAAGCCTTGACTACCTACAAAGTCTGAGGCCAATCTCAGCTAGGTAAAAACCTATCACCAAACAAATAAACAAGCAAAAAAGTCCAAAAATCCAAATTAAAATTGCTAGAGTTAAGATATGTGCAGCCGTCCTTCAGTTTACTGGATGAAAATTCCATGAACCTTCTTGCCCTTAGTTTTTATTTCTCTGAAGTAAGATTAGTTTTGTTGTGCTTCAGGTAATAAGAGTGATTTTTTTTATAAACTTCATTGGTTTATGGGCATAATCTATGGATATTTGTTTAGTCACTCTTTGATTCACAGTTTAAGACACAATTCCCATTTATATTGACAGAGCCTTAGAGGTCTTCTTTCTGTGGTTGTTTCAACAGTTGCAGTGTTCAGAATTGTTAGTGTCCCCAGAGTGCATGCTTTGAATTCTAATCCTCCAATTGCTGGTATTAGGAGATGGAGCACTTAACGATGGGATTAGTGTCCTTTTAAAAGACAATCTACAGTTCCTTCAGCCCTCTACCATGTATCAACCTAGCAGAAAAATGACCATTTCTGAAGTACGACATAGGTTTTCACAGGTAATTGACCTTACTGATATCTTCTTCTGAAAATGTGAGAGAGAAATGTTCATTGATAAGCCACAGTTTTGACATTTTTTATAAAGCAATTATAATACCTGAGGATGGTCACTAGCTAAAATTTGAAAATTCCTTAAATGCAGCTTCTCAATTGTTACTTGGTAAGAACATAATATAGTTTGTATAAGCATGGAGATTTTGAGTTTACTTTTTCTTTCTCATTATTTCCTTTGAAATCATTAATCTGTGATGATAGTGGGTTCAAAGGAAGTCAGTCTTGGGCCTAGAACAGAGCTCTTCTTATTTTTATCCCCTGGAAATTTCCCCCAATTTAATAATGTTCACTAATAAAACGGTGAAGGTACTGAACCAAGGTACACTGATGCTTTCTTAAGGGATAGTTCAAGACCGTAAGAATTGCCAGCCGCATTTTGAAAAGACAGTATTATTTATATATCAATATTATGTAATTTAAAAGCTGAATATTTAGCTAATAGGCAATATGGAGTAGAATCAGCTGGACATGCATTTTTAAATTACTATAATACTGAACATAAGTTTGGAAATCACCACATGCGATTTTCCTGTGTTAAAGTCATACTGGAAAGCTCTATTTATATATCTATGGAAATATTTTTATCCTATCCTCTCTTTATAGACTTATAATTTTCACTGTTGTTGACTTGTAGGCAAAGCAAAATAGAGTTTAGTGCAACTGTTGCAATGTTTCATGTCATTCCATGTTGCATTAGCTCTCCCTGCCTTTATCTCAGTCTTCCTGCCTTTATTTTCATCACTTTTTGCCAAGTGTGTTATAACTCAGGCAGTCCTTTAAAGGGCCTGGTATCATTTTAGCATGATATTAAAAACATAGTATTTATCATTCAATATGTACACCATGGGGAAGTAATTTGCTTCACAATCTTTTTAGTAATGCAATTTGCAAGGAGGTTGCAAACAACTAAAACATCCCGAAAAAGCAGAGGACATGGCATGACAAATAACTATAGAGTAAGAGAAGGAGAACAGAGGAGGACAGTGAAGAAAATCATTTAAAGGAAGAAATTAAGGGAAAGGTTCAGGGTATCCTAGGTGCCAAACAGCAACAAGTGTTACTCAGTTTAATTCAGTGGAAACAGGAGCCGTGGGATGACTTGCTTCTTGCTAAGCAGCATCTAAGACCCTTTGAAGTCTGCTAGAAAACTTAAAAAAAAATTAAACAGCAACATAAATTCAAACTTTATTTCATACGCCTTTCACCTAATTCATTAATCTCAGAAGCAACTCTGGATCCAACTGGGGCTTCTCATATAATCCATGCTACTACATCCTGAGAGAATTTAACTCTGTCCTAAAATGACATCTGAAGCCAATATTTATAACTCGGTCCTCTGTCCTTGCCAAGTTTCCTGTGCTAATGATCTTAAGCTTCAATAACAGCTGTCATGGAGATGAATTGCAAGGTACTTTGGGAGCTATATGAATATATCGCACAGCTTATATCACACATATATTTTCTCCATCACCTCAGGATTAAAATGTCACCTATTTTAAGAATTCTGGTGAAGTACAAAGAAAAATGTGACCATATATACTGCAGCTAACTGAAAAGTTAGAGCAAAAAGAAGGCAGCAAGAATGTTAGCACTCTACAAATGAGATTAGACATTAAAAAAAATAATCTTTGGAATTTTTAAAATTGCAAAGTTATATTCTTTGTATTTTAATTTATTTTGTTATCAGCTTTATTATTATTATTAGGATTATTTAAGGCTATAAAATTACTTGATATCATAATGAGATAACTAACTAAAATCTAGGTTTGATTATGTTATACTAAATTAATTTTAATGACATAATAATTAATGTATACAATGATTTCAATTGTGTTTTGAGACAAAGTCTTGCTATGTTGCCCAGGCTAGCCTAGAATAAAATATCTTCCTGCTACTGCCTCATGAGTACTTAAATTAAAATCTTAGGATTTTTTTACTATTTTATTTTGACAAGTTCTGTTTCCATGCAAATGACTACGAAGGAAAACCTAAATCTAAAATCCAAATGTGTGTTTTGACATATACATTCTTGGCTAATGAGTCCCTCATTAAAATGACTTATCCCATACAGTATTAGTCATATTAGACCTTACACTAAGTCCTGAAAAGAGATTAAAACCATGACAACAGTGAACCTCCGTGATCCCCTCTCATTGACAAAGCCGAGAAAGCAATATGGAGGGGGATTTTCCAAGGAAGAACAGAGACCAGGAAAGAAGATGACTTGTTACTCTTTTGTGCCCTGAACCCTCTTGGCTCACATTGTGAGCTCAGTGTGCAGGACACTGTTACAGCATGTGCACTAATCCTTATAGGGTAAATGAATGTTCCTTATTAACATATTTATTTCACACTTCAACATTCATTCCTTAATTGGCAAGGTAGTTATTTGGCATTTCTTACTAAATTGGCAGAAATAAATTCATGAGGCTCCTAAGTCAGATGTTTTTAATGGTAAAAAGTTATTCTAGAAAAAAAAAAACAGATATAGTGTCTTTTAAAATCTACCTAATCTGCTGTTAATGGTGCCACAGTAAACATAATATTTGTTATACTAATTGAAGTTCTTTTGGATATATTCCCTGAAGTGGGATAACCTTGTCATATGATAGATCTGTTTCTAATTTTTTGGGTAGGGGACTTCCACACTGTTCTCTGAGATTGCCTTTTATTACCACAACAGGGCATAAGTTTATTTTGGGTTATATCCCATCTCTCTCTTATCTATCTATCTCTCTCTCTCTCTCTCTCTCTCTCTCTATCTATCTATCTATCTCTCTATCTATCTGCCTACCATCTGTCTATCATCCATCTCCTATCTTTTAGTACCAGAAAGAGAGGGATGAATGCAGAAGCCACAGTAAATATATAGTCAATATATTTGCTTCAGGAAAATGAATGAAATTCAGTCATTTGTAGAAAGAAATGATGGAATAAGTTGAAATAATCTTTATTGGAATATGTCAGATATATTGGTAGAAACACAACTACCAACCCTCCTTTTTCATTGACATGTTAAAAGGCAACATACTGAAAATAAAATAGTTTTAACAGAGAGTGGCAGAGATAATGGTTGAAAGGGATCAATTTGGTGAGTGCATGCAGATATATGTATGGGCTACATTAATGTTTGCTATTGATATCTGTTAATAAATCTCCTACCAGATAGATAATTGAAACAATGGTCCATAATACCAAATTAATATCATAGATAAACCTTATGAGAAAGAAGTTTATAACGAAAAGACTTTAACACATCTTTTCAAATTTCTTGTCAACAAACTATTTTTTTTTTGATCTCTTCACTCAGTTCTGCAAGAAGCTGAGCGCTGCTGGGAATGCTTAGTGAGAAGTGCATATTTATATCATACTTTAACTATTTAACGTCGCATGTCTAGCAACCTTGTCTGAGTAGCAGCTGCATGGTCCACAATAGATGGATTGATAAGTTGGTAAATAAATGGGCAGTAAGATGAATGGCTGAGAAGAACGATTTTACTAGACAAAGTGAAAATCACTTTCAAACAAGCATATCAGTTTCAAACAAGCATAACTTCTTTTGCAAATGAAGCAGAGCTATAATCCTGGATGTAGGGGATAGCATTTAATCTAAAAGTAAGGCTAAATGTTCCAAGCCCAAGTGGCTGCCCTCCTCTGAGTAGAGTCCAGAATCACCAACTTGAAAAATGCTGCTTCAGTGGAGTCTTCTGCTCACTTCTAGAAAATTTCGAGAAAACCTCCATTGATTGGCTTCAGTGCCTTTACTCCTAGAGAGATGAGACCTTTTGAAGGTAAGAGTAATTTGCATCCCATTTGAGATACCTGGAAAATCCAAGACAGCCTATCGCAAAACAAATTAAGTGATACATTTAATAGACATAGTCAGGGTTCACTATTCTAAAAAGTGGAGGAGATTCAGGTGGGTCTGAGAGTCAAGTTCTTCTCCTACTGTCTCTGAGTGGTGGTATAACAGCTCATCTCCTCTTGATTTGGGATGAAAATGAGAGAGAGTCAGGGGATCTACTTTTTAAGCCATGACATTTCTGTAACAATACATTTGAGTAGGCTGGATAATATTTTAAACAAAACACCCCTGAAAACCTGGGTCATTGGAGTCAACAAACATACTCAATAGTGGATTTTTATGTCGCAGCATTTTTGGCATCTGAAAATCATAAAGCAATAACACCAAAAACAAATGGCCACATTATGCACAAATTGTTTGTAAAATCTAAATTGCTAAATTGAAGGTTTTTTTCCAGCTGTGTCAGAACAAAAAGTATATTGAGCCACAAATATATAGAATCTGGCTATTATGGAAATGGGAAATATGCTAGGGTTCTATTATAAAACCAATTGAAATAAAAAGATGTACTTTCTTTAAGTTTTACTATTTAGAAAAGCAAAGAAAATTCATACTTCTGAGCAAATCTCTTCTGCATTAACATTCCCTAGGACATGTGTCCCATTCGGTCTATAAACTCCCAAAATGAGATTATGAAAGAATAAATCTGCTCATCTCATAAAGGATAGTTGACTTGATTGTAAAATTAAACAGACTGTCTGTAACACAAACTGTACCAGGACTCAAAAGTTTGAAATCACACAAAGGCCATTATTGGTGAAATTGTTTTGAAATTATGGTGCTCTTTAAAAAGAAATTAGGGGATGGAATTTTTATGTTCTTCATCAAAATATTCAGCAATCAAATACTGCTTTCCTTAGTGTTAATTTTGACTTAAGGCTAGTCGACTTACAATGTGTTAAATATACAGACAGACTCATTGTCAGAAGATCTTCTTTGCTTTAAAGAGCCATTTAAAATTCAAAATTGGGTATATTGTTGTTGTTTTTAAGTTTATAGAGTAAAAAAATAATTTTCCTCAATGTCACACATTTGGTCTTTTAATTTTACTTTTTGTGGGAGTGAGTGAGTGCTGAGTCACATCAGGGGCCTTGAGAGTGGTGGTAGGTAAGCAATGGACACTGAACTCGTCCTTGGGCTCATTTCCTCCAGTTTATGTTTCAGAGAGTGCAGTTGCTTTAAGAGCTAACAGAGCTGAGCCAGTCTGTGTTGAGGACTATATCTTGCCCCTCTTGATGCTCACTTAAACTCTCTTGGACTTGCAGCTTTACTTCTCTGACCTCAGGAGGAGATGCCATGCTTTAGTTAAATCGTCATTTCTTTGAAGCTGATAGACTTCTTCTTGTCTCTATATTACTTCAAAATGATTTTTGACTATGTGCTCGGCATGAATTGTATACCACAGTCAGACATATACCTTAGGATCACTCTGTGCTACCCAAATAGCACTCCTTTTTAAAACTGAAGAAAAACTCAGCATTTCTTACCATTCTAATGAATTCGATTCCTGGCTCGCACAAACATACTGCGGCACAATATTGCTTTTGATTTCTAAATTGTGGGAACAAAATCCCTTTCTCAGTCTCCATTTACCATTTTATCCAGTCTATAGCTTCCCTTGACCATTGATTCCCTCCTTTCTACCCCAGACTATGTTGGCTGTTAACCTGCTTGCTTCCTCTATGAGAATATGTGTTCTGGATACTCCTGTGGGAAGGTAACCCTTTTGGGTGTGCAGGGAGTCCTAAAAAAGTTTAGATAGGCTGAGAGGGGTGCCCGAGGCTGCCGGTGGCACCAGGATTAGGGACACATCTACAAGATGGGAATAGAAGAGGGAAAGATCACAGGTGGCCTACTTGGCTCCAAGACAATGTGGTATAGGAGATGACGGTCCTTAGCAGGAAGTCAGAATTGGGGTCTACAGCAAGTCCAAAGGCTTGTGAGGATTATCTTGAATACATTAATTGAGGTGGGAAAGTCTTGCCATTGATTTCCCTGACTGGGATCCTGGTATGTGCAATGAAGGAAGGGGACTGAGCAGCAGTATCCGTTTTTTGCTCTCTGATCTCTGATGGTGAATACCTTGTGACCAGGAGTTTCCTGTGGACTGTTCCATTGAGCTGTGAACCAGAATAAACCCTTTCTCCTTTTAACTGTTTTCATTATAACAAAGGGAAATTTAAGATACCTGTTTATTCAGATTCTTCTTAGTGTCCAGAAAATTCCTTCATCCAGGAGAGGCAAAATGGTGATCTCATGAAGTTCTTTAGGCAAGAGGCAGCAAAAGGTTTGAAAGTGAATCTGGATTTTTTTCCTTAATATTTAATTATATATATATATATATATATATATATATATATATATATATAATGTGCTAGGCTGTTTTTGCCTATATGCATGCTTATACACTACTTATATGTTTGATGCTCATAGTGATCAGAAAAAGGTATTGGAGCCCTGAAGTCAAGTTATAGATGGTTGTGAGCCATCATCTAATGGAGACTGAACACCTATCCCCTTCAAGGTCAGCATGTGCTCTTAACCACTGAGTCATCTCCCTAGCCCTCTGAGCCTGGTTTTAGGGCCTATTTTAGGACAGAAACTATGAGGGCAAAAGCAGTACCTTGGGCTTGTTCCTGAAAATTACATCTTGCTTTCGTGGTTTTTTTTTTTAATTTCTGTAGTTTAATGTACTTTGTATTCCCAAGATATAACAGAATTTTCCATATATCACCATGTTTCCTTGTTTTGGTATAGATAATTTTTTTATTTAGCATGCCATTGCTGTTGGTTTGTATATATATATATATATATATATATATATATATATTTGACTTTTTTTCAATACAGGGTTTCATCTATAGCTTTTGAGCCTGTCCTAGAACTAGCTATTGTAGACCAGGCTGGTCTCAAACTCAGAGATCCGCCTGCCTCTGCCTTCCAAGTGCTGGGATTAAAGGTGTGCATGACTACTGGGCTGCTGTGGTAGGTTTTTAAAGGAAGAATGCCTCTTCTATTTTTTTCAGTTAATTTAAGATTAGTTTTCTCATTTTGATTGCAAAACCACTTGGGATTTTTATTAAAATATTTTGTAATTTTAATTATATATTATTATTATTATTATTAAATGTGATTAAATATAAATGATTATTTATATAATACATTAATTTGTATTATATATATACCATTAGAATATTTTATAATTTTCATAGATTATTTGGTAAGCTATTAGCATATCATCCACTATTAGTTATTTGAATATATGAACATGGGTACCTTTTTATATTTCTTTAGGTAATTAATAACTTCCAGCAATGTTTTGTAGTAGATAGTGTAGAAAATTTTTACCTTCTTGATTAAATTATTCGCACACAGTTTCTCATGCTATGATAATTGAAATTGATATCTTAATTTAAAATTTAGATTCTTTAATCTTTTTTGAGCATTGTGCCTCCAATGATCTGATTGCCTCCTAGTAGGTTTCTCCTCTAATAGGGTCTCCTACCCCTCAACATTATGAAACTGTGGACCAAGATTCTAGTTCATGAACAAATCACATTTAAAATATATCAGTACTGTTCTGTCTTCCTTCCTTCCTTCCTTCCTTCCTTCGTTCCTTCCTTCCTTCGTTCCTTCCTTCCTTCTTCCCTCCCTCCCTCCCTCCCTCCTTCCTTCCTTCCTTCCATCCTTCCTCCCTTCTTCCCTCCCTTCCTTCCTCCCTCCCTCCCTCCCTCCCTCCCTCCTTCCTTCCTTCTTCCCTCCCTCCATCCCTCCCTCCCTCCCTCCCTCCCTCCCTCCCTCTGTCTCTGTCTCTCTCTTTTTCTCTCTCATCCTCTTTCTTAAGTGACACCTCTACCTGCCTTTCAAGGTAAACCTTTTGCCAAGTGTCTTAGTCAGTGTTCCATTCCAGTAAAGAGACACCATGACCAAAGCAACATTAAATTGCAGCTAGCTTACGGATTCAGAAGTTCAGTCCATTGCCACCATGGTAGAAATCATGATGGAACACAGGCAGACATTAAGAATTCTACATCTGGATCAACAGGTATCAGGAAAAGAGAGACACTGGGCTGGTTTAGTATTTAAACCCCAAAGCCTATCCCAGGGACTCACTTCCTCCAATAAGACTACACTTATTCCAACAAGGTTATATTTTCTAATAGTGCCACTCCCTGGTGACCAACAATTTAAACTTACGAGGCTATGGGGTACATTCTTATTCAAACCCTCACTGTGAGTTTCTAAAGAGAATGGTTATTTTCATTTGGACCACAGTGAAGAAATCCATGGCAAGGTTCAATGCAGCCAAAGGTGGGTCTCTCAAGAAAGGCCACCTTTTTTTTTTTTTTTTTGAACTTTGTTACCTAGAATGAAACTTTCTGACATTGGTGCAGGATCTGATCAGAACAAGGCCTGTTGAAGAAGGACTGAGTTTTTAAACAAAGTTACAGTGTCATCTGCAGCAAAGTGTTCCTTGAAGTGGAAATGGGGAAAATGAAACAGCTGGAAGTATCTTAAGGCAGTACAGTTATTTGCCAAACAGATTCTTGGCTAATGGCTTCCCACATGGATTATCACTGGATGGGAAGAGGTATGACAATGGCCGTTCTCCAAAGAACAACCTGTTCACAAAAGCAACGCGACAGACAAAGCATAAGACAAAACGACAATCAGGGAGCTCACATCTCAATGTATAAGCATTGACCTTAACATTAGAAAGCGTGTGTAATCAAGCTTCCCTTTGACAATGCTCAGCTGTGCTTAACTCCACAGCAAAGGCTGAGTCACTCTGACCCATGTCATTGGCACACTCTTTCAGCTATAGGTAAATTATGACTCTACGTATGCACTCACTTCCTACATACAAAGAGCCAATCTCATCCAGAAGAACTGAGAATCTCCTTGGGTGTTTCCAGCACTATCTAGTCCTGAGCATTTATATGACCTATTGTGCTCCCCAGACAATGTGAGGTATTTGCCAAACAGAGTTCCCGAGTTTCTGATTCTCCATGTTCTTCATCCACAAGTCTCTTGCTGTACTGTTTGATACGAATATTATGCATTGATCCAGGTGGTCATTCTAGCAACAGCACAGTGGAAGCTCTGCCTATGTCCTGGATGTTCTGACACACAAAAAACACTTCAGGACCTTGAGATGACCCATCAGAGAACCACAGAGAAGCAGAAGTCCAAAGCAGCAGCATTTCTCTCAGGGTAAGATTTGCCTTGGTTTGTTACGCATTAATAATATTTCATCACTCACGTGCAATGCTGCTTTCCAGGCTCTGAACCAGATAGTGGGGATTGTATAAGATAAAATGCACCAAAGCTTTCCGATCTGAATAGAGGCTTCTAATTCACTGAACATTCCACTGATTAGTGTGTTTGGCCTGGTTTCAGATATAAAATAAATAACGTTTTTGACAGTTTCGGGTTCTATTCTTGATTTAGAAGAATGGCAGAGTTTTAGAGTTTACTACCTCATTATATTCACCAATACCACTCTATCTTGACATTAATTAATTAATTAATATTATATCTTCGCTATGTCTGTGGTATTCATGTATTGTTTACACATGCTTATACATATACACATACATAATATATACATACAGACATGCACACACAGACACACACATGACAACATATGTGCATGCTGGTGCACATTCATGTGTGTACTGCTAGTGGTTTGGGGTATGTGGTTATTGTCCATGATCTCTCTATATGTTTTATACTGAAGCAGGTTTTTTTTTGTTTTTTTTTTTTTTTTACTTGAGTCCACTGCTGGTTAATTTGGCCCATCTAGCTAGCAAGATTGCTCTTGGGAATCCATTCACCCACCTGATGTTTGTAGGGATCTCAGATGAGCTGCCATACTCTGAAAATCAACTCTGGCTCTTTGCTGAACCATATCACCAATCCCCTGATGTTAATTAATTTCTCTCTCTCTCTCTCTCTCTCTCTCTCTCTCTCTCTCTCTCTCTCCCTCTCTGTGTGTGTGTTAGCACACATGCAGGCACCACAGTGCACATGTGGACACTAGGGAAAAATTTTCAGAAATTGATTACCTCTTGCTACCTTGTTTCTGAGCTAGAATCTCTCTCATCTCTCTCATATATCAATCCAGTTGGCTCATGAGCTTCTGGACGATGCTCCTACCTCCTTTCCATCTCTACACAGGAGTACTGAGATTGTGGTTGCACTCCCCCTATTCAGCTTCTGATGTGGCCTCTGGAGATTGGATTCAGGTGTTCTGGTTTAGGGAGCAAGGACATTTAGGCATCTTCCTTCTTGACTAGACATAGTGAGAGTGATGACTTATTATATGGTAAAATTTTATTTACTACTTTGGATGGTTTTACATTATAAAATTTAGAATTTTATATGTACTACATATTGAACAATATTTGGGGATAAATATTTAAATGAATAAATACGTAAATAAATGTCTACCTAAAGAGATTTTTTTTACTGTGACAGTAGTAACAATTTTTTAGTATAAAAATTCCAAATAAAGTATAATTTATATATTCTATTTTGGACTGAAGATATTATTTCTTTTTGAAATGAATGTTATGCTCATTATTGCTACACAATGCCATTTGATGCTTGTACAAATAATTTTTAGCTTAATCATCTCTTCAGTTCTAAAATAAGCAGCCATAGGGCTTTTTCTCATTGGGTCTATTTTCTGCCTGAATTATCCAGATAAGGATTGGAAAATAGAGATCTACCAAAGTTAACAGTCTCAAATTCTCTTGGGAGTTGAGCAGTCCTCTTGCAATGAACTTTGGTTGAGCCATTTTAAATTGACTGTTATAATGCGAAAGAGTAAAAACAATATCATCCTTCAGAATAATATTCCTCCTGCAGTATTTGTGACCACCCTGACATAGGTAGTTCATATTTAGATAGTGGACATCTGCGTGATGATTGTCTAAGGCACAAGCAAATGCTCATTCAGGAAGGAGACTATGAATAGTAGAATGATAGATATTTTGGGAAATACTTCTCTCTGTGTGTAATAGAGTATTTAAAATTCTGAAAGTAGTATTTTAAGCTCAAATATTTGGTGTGTCTACATGTATACATGTGTATACATTTTGGGGTTCATGAATAAGGAAGTCAGAAATTGATGTTGGATATCTTCCTCACTGCTCTCTATCTTTTGAGACATGGTTTCTCACTGAACCTGGAACTCACTGATTCTTCCTGATTGTCCGTTCACACAGCCCCTGGGATAATTCAGTCTCTATCCCCTCCTATGCATAGTGGTCAGGCTTTTTATGCTGGTGCTAGGAATCGATATCCACATTCTCACACTTGACCAGAAAGTTTTCTGTTGACTGAGCTGTTTTCACAGGCTCCAACATTTGTTTTCACAGAAAGAATATTATGTACCAATCAAATGATTTACTTAATACTTTTATAAATAAACTATTGTTGCTAGAACTTTAAATTAGTTATGACATCTCCAGTCTTAGTCAAAGAAAATAAGACTCAGAGCTAGGAACAAGTTCCTGATGGCAGATAGATGTTAAACATGTGGACCAATCTGATAGTCCTACAAGAGACACCCTGCTATGAAGAAAGAAGTCATTTGACTGGCTGCAGTCACAATGTCTTTAGAGCAGCTGCTACAACGAGGAACTTTTTCACTAGGCAATTCATATCCAAACAGAATAAAACACTTCAGCCAAGGCAGTGCTCACTTATTGCCACATTTTTTTTCTGGAACACTTTCAATTTCAGAATTTCTTAGATTTACACAGCGGTCAGAATTCTTTCCATCCCTTTCATTCAAAGATATCAGACCTGAACTATGGCTTTCCTCATCTCTTTATCACTATCATTTTCACATATCACACAAAAAAACATATCTTAATTTGTGTTTTATCTTCCTTCTAGAACAGCCAAACTGAGACACAGAGAAAGAATGAGATGCTGGGTCAAAGAGTAAGTTATCCATTCATCTGGGATTGTTGTTAGCATATTTATTAAGTGTGCCTTGGTTTTAATTCTATATCTTTCACTTTGCAGTTCACTAATTTTCCTTAATAGAAATTTTTATATATAATGAATGACACCCCTTCTATCCTATAAGGTTGTTGTAAAGCTCGTGAACAATACAGTTTAGTAGACTTTTAAAAATACCAACTATTATTGTCAGGAAATAATAATTTTAAATTGTAAACATTTAAATACCAAGTGTTAATGGTAATGTTTATCACACATTGGATATTGTTTCAATAGTAAATAAAATTCAAATATTTATCCTTGAATGTTTTTCCATAATTCATTCTTCTCTCCAGTAAATTTTAATTGGGTTTATATTTCTTAATTTTTGTAATTTTTCAATAAGGCACTGTTATATTTATCCTAAATGCCTAAACAGATTATATATCTTAGTGGCATATTGCTATTTGAATAATGATTAATATAGCTTGCCAAAATCAGTAATATAGCTCCAATCTCTGCTGATAGACACATGCACATTCTCTTTGAAATTATGTTCCAAATGGACTAGTCAAAGGGGCCTCATAATGTGCAAATAAAATGCTTAAAGCATAAAACATGACTTAGGTTTGTGGATTTTTTCCATTAACTGTGGCTTGAGTAATCATTAACTCACATGGAATTTTAGTTTTCTTCTATATTATAAAGAGTGATTGTTGCAATTCATTTCTAAAGTCTGATTCATTTTTAAAAGTCTCAACACTAAATATAACCAGCATCCTAAAATTTAACATTGAAGACTATGAGTTGTGCTGTAATCCTTTTTTAGATATTTTTTGTATTTGTTGTAATTGGCTTTTACAATGGAAATTTAAGAAAAAGTAAATATAGTTGGAAAGATGATCATTTGTTAATAGTTTAGACAATTAGAAATATGTTCCTAAGATTTTTGCCTTTGATACCATTTATGTCTAAAAGATTATTAGGTGATTATGAATAATAGAATTAATTGAATTTTTTAAAATAATACTGAGAATTCAAGAACAATTGCAGTGGGTTTTTGATCCTACTGCACGTACTGGCTTTGTGGGAGCCTAGGCAGTTTGAATGCTCACCTTACGAGACCTGGATAGAGGTGGGCAGTCCTTGGGCTTCCCACAGGTCAGGGAACCCTGATTGCTCTTCGAGCAGATGAGGGGGGGGGACTTGATCGGGGGAGGGGGAGGGAAATGGGAAGCGGTTGTGGGGACGAGGCAGAAATCCTTAATAAATAAATAAATTTTAAAAAAAATAAATTTTGCCAGAAAATATCAACATATCTACAGACATTTTTTTCATAAAGGAAATTGAAAGAAACAGTCATGAATTTTTAAGAAGTGTTAAAAACTTAGAGGTATTCACATTCTATATGATATTTCTACATTACAAAAAAGGTGATGCTTGAATCTCAAGAGTCTAAAGTTTTGTCATTGTGAGGATTATTCTGAATGTTCATCTTTGACAGTATGAACCAAAATGGCATAAGCTCAGTTTTTCACCCATGAGGAAAAGATTATGTCTGTCCTCTGCATCATTGTGCTTGACATTAAAAGGCCATAGTTGACATTAATAGAGAAGAGTAGGTCACTGGTAATTAAGAACAGAAATGCCACCATCTCCAATAACTGAAACATCAACCCACAATCTCTGAAATTCAGCGAGAAATACCAGAGTGGGCACTTAGAAAAATAGACAATAAGAGAGATCATTTTAATTGTATGATTCCATTAAATTTGATAGTTATTTGCTTCTCACCAACAGTGTCTACTATAATCCAGAAGCTTTATAAAAGCCTGCAGTTACAAAGATGAAATGGGCACAGCCTTTTCCATCAAGGAGATTGACTGACTGGAAGACATGACTGACTCCAGGGCCACAATGGAGGATTGGGTAAGTGGTTCTTTACACACATGGACATAATCTAAAAGGGTTAAATTGGCTCCAAAATGCTAAAAATCGGAGATAAAGCAAGGACGGAGACAGGAGTGAGGTTAGTATAACTTACCATTAACAACACTGCCACAAAAGCATCTAAGTTTCGATAGTGATTTTTCATTTTGATTGACACTTATTTTTATAAAACCAAGAGCTGAATTGTTTTGGACAACAAAACTAATAATATTATAAACCCAGAGCTTTTCCTCTTGGGGTCCTATTTCTGTGTTCTCTCTCATCTTCCACCTTCCAGTGTCACAGATCCTATCCTGACTTGGCTACTGAGGTGGTACAAAACCAATGTAAGTCTAGCATTGGAGATTTATTGTTGTTAAGACTGATAAATGGCATGAGATGCTTGCTGATGCTTTCTGCCTATCCAGGAAAATAGAACAATCTCTGAACCAGAATTAAATGATTATAAAGAATCTGCCTGTATATTTTATAACTGACTGTCCTTTAGAAGACAATGATCACTTGACTTATTTGAAAATACCGCTTATTATTTGCACATTTATCTGCTTTGTTTCATTCCTCTTGGGTTATGCTATGGGGTGAATGTATTTCCTAAGAACAATTGATCTCTTTGATCTGCAGCAACCTAAAGCAATTTGCTGCCAAGAAGTCTACAAGCTTTTACATTTCTTATAGATTCTGTGTCTATTTTTAAATATCATCTGTTGATGTTTCTCTAAATACTCCCTGCTTGGGTGGCACAATTACACATAGATTCCTGGAAAAATATTCCATTTAAATATAGTTGCTTGTTTTTCTGGGTCTTTGTAGACAGACTTTCCAAAGATAAAATTTAAAAGCCCTGATCAGCCCGAATGAGAAATATTTGAAAGGCAAATAATGATGATGCCATTAAATGCTAAATATGCCCCGATTATTTTGTGTTACTGTGCTTAATTCCACCTGCAAAAAGTAGCAATCAATTATTTAATGGGGACCATTTAAATCTAATATTAGAATCTGGATGAGGATGAAAAGAAATTCTGAATATGTTTCCCACACACCTCTCAGCACCATTACAATAAGTTGGACGCTTTCCAATGCAGCCATTAGACTGTGAATCTTTATATGTGTCTGTGTACAGATCTCTATGAGTACCTAAAACATATGCTCCTGCTAGGAATTTCTGCTGTTTACCTCTAACTTTGCTGAGCACATAGTCCTGACAAAATAATTTTATATAGCTGGATCTCACTTTCTCCCTGCATACAGTAAGAGGGTCTGGGTCATGGCTCCCGAGATCCAGGCTGAAACAAATATACATTGGTTGTGTAAATGTGAATGGTAATTTGTGAAAACTACTGTACAGTTTAAAACCAACTGCAGAGTCGTCTATTATTCCATTTTCTATAAATCATGCTTTAACAGGTCCTAGAGCAATTATTGATACTGTTACTAAAAGTAGATTTTAAATCTGTGCTTGTCATGGGACTATTATAAAGCCTGTTCTTTATACCTGTCAATTTTAGCACAAGTCCTGTATGCAGACGCTTGTGACTGGTCCTGATGTGTTGACAGTGTTCACTGTAAACACCAAGTAACTCATATTTGGTTTCTAGCCATAAATAAAGGACATTGAGCCTATAATTCGTGATCCTAGAGAAGTTAAATAAGAAGGGAAACCCAAAGAAAAACATATAGGCATCCTCCTGAAATATTAACCTTCATCAGGCGATGAAAGGAGACAGAGACAGAGACCCACATTGGAGCACCGGACAGAAATCTCAAGGTCCAAATCAGGAGCAGAAGGAGAGAGAGCACGAGCAAGGAACTCAGGATCGCGAGGGGTGCACCCACACACTGAGACAATGGGAATATTCTATTGGGAACTCACCAAGGCCAGCTGGCCTGGGTCTGAAAAAGCATGGGATAAAACCAGACTCGCTGAACATAGCGGACAATGAGGACTACTGAGAACTCAAGAACAATGGCAATGGGTTTTTGATCCTACTGCACGTACTGGCTTTGTGGGAGCCTAGGCAGTTTGGATGCTCACCTTACTAGACCTGGATGGAGGTGGGTGGTCCTTGGACTTCCCACAGGTCAGGAAACCCTGATTGCTCTTAGGGCTGATGAGGGAGGGGTCTTGATTGGGGGAGGGGGAGGGAAATGGGAGGCGGTGGCAGGGAGGAGGCAGAAATCTTTAATAAATAAATTAATTAATTAAAAAAAAACATAGTGAGGATGTAGGGTGCATACTTGGTAGCATTCCTGATGGCAATGTGCAGTAGCACAAGACAACCAGCACCTGCATTCTGGACAAAACTTAACCTCTATACATACAAGCACATGTGCTCAGATTTCTTTCACCTTAATCCAAACACATGCTAGCTAACCAAAGCTTAGAATTATCAGTTGAAGTTAAAGGACTATGATGAATATTTGCTAATGATTCTGAGCCCTGTTGATTTGTTGCCTTTTCGTATGTGATCCATGTGCTTCATGTCCTCACATGTGCTTCGTGCTTCAGTTACACTTATTTTTGTGACTTTTCTTGTTCACTCAAGGAAAACAAGTACCTGTGCAAGATGAATGTCTGTAGTTAGAAATGTGAGAATCCTGTACTCCTAGCACACTTTCCTTTAATGGCGTTGGCATTTATTTTCTGTTCCCACTTTACCACTTGCTGTGTACAGACTGAGACAAATGGTCAGTCATTCCATTGTTTACTTGAAATGAGCATTTCCAAATGCAAATATTTTTATTAATACCATTCTTTTGGATTATCAAAACCGAATTTAGAAAACTTTTTAAAGAACAAAAATAGTATTCATCTTGGTCACTGTTCTATAGCTGGTGAAGACATACAATGACCAAGACAACCTTTATAAAAGAAAGCATTTAGCTGAGGACTTGTTTACAGTTTCAGAGGTCTAGTCTATTATCAACACAATGGGGAACATGCATGCAGCAGGCACTGGAGCAATAACTAAAAACTTTACATCCTGACCCTCAAGCAGAAAGAATGAAACACCAGGCCTGGTAGGGGATTTTCTAAAACCTTAAAGTCCACTCCTGATGACTGATCTCCTCCAACAATGCCACAACTGCTAATTCTAATTAGCAGACAGCTCAACAACTGGAGACAAAGGGTGCAGATATACTAGCCTATGGGGGCCATTTTCTTTCAAGATACCACATGAGTAAATGAAAAAATAAAAGCATTAAAGCCCCTTCTTACAGGGTAAAAGTAACTCTAATTTTTGTATTAATGATACTTATCTCTTGTCCATCTACTCTATTGAACTACACTAATAGTCATCTGGAATGCCTTTGAGTTCCAACTTCATTACATATTGTTTATAAGAATAATGACTCATTGACTTTGAAACAGTGTTGTAGTTGGCTTATGCATCTTTAGTGGCCGAGTTTTCTTGGGAAAATTTAACATGTTTTCTTTTAGGCATGAAAAACTTACAATTTGGACTTATGTTAGAAACCAAATAAGGAATTTAAGAAGGCAGGGAAACAGAATCTAGAGAAACCTCAACACATCCTCTGAAGTTTTAGCTACCCACAGTGTGAAGAATACAGTATTTACTATGACACCAAGAAAGCACAAACCAACAGTTTTTGGATTCCAATAAGAAGAGAGATAGAGACTTTAGGAAAAAATTGATAGACTTTCAAAAAAAGATCATGAGCAAGTAAAAGAGAGTTTTACGACTTTTGTAAACTTAACAACTGGATAGATATTTCTCCCTTTACCAAGAGAAAACATGGTGAAAATTAATAATTTCCAAGCCATGATTTTGGAATTTTAAGTTTGAGATACAGTTAATAATTTAAGGACACATGGAATAGGTTGAGAATCAACAAATATAATTATTGGAATTATAGGTAGAAACATGAAGGTGAAGTCATATGGAGAGATATTAGCCGCCTATTCGTAGGACTATAAAGTAGAAAGATAGTCTTTTCAGAGGAATATCATGGTCAAAATGATGTATAAAAGCAATCTCAAAGAAAAGTATGTACTAAAGGCAGAATATATTATCTCCATTATAATGATAAAAAAAATAGAGGGTCAAAGATGAATTTTATCTATGTCGGAGGTCATCCAATTTCATTAATTACTTTTTTAGTTCAGTGCCCCAAATACCAAAAGAAGAGCTTTAAAAAGGGAAGTTTTATTTTGCTCACAGTTTCACAGGGTTCAGTCTAACATGGTAGGGTAGGGCAGTATCTGCCTTTGAGGGAGGAAGCAAGAGAAAAATGAAATACAAGAAATGGCAAAGCATGGCCTCCAAAATTGTGTTTCCTGTGCTGTAATTTTATTAATTAGACTCCACCTTCCTTTCATCCATTCCCACTAATGCCATCATATGATGAATCTGTAAAGATATTAAAACAATTCATTAGCTCAAAATCCTTGTAGTCTCATTGTCTAAGAAACACCATCAAAGAAAAACCCAGAGTTGAGCTTCATTGTCTTCTGAGTTATTCTCAATCTAACCAGGAACTGATAGCCAGACTGTACAGTTAAGCTCGGAAATGATCGGCATGCCATTCTTTACTGCATCTGCACCTCTTCCTATTCAGTTCAGCCTCTTGATTGGATAACTACCCACTCAGTCATTAGTGACTCCACCACTTTTCTTTTTGGTGTAGGACAAACCATCAGTGTGCTACTGCGGTGAGAAAAGGAAAGGGACAAGGACTGAGAGATGTAGAGAGAGACAGAGACAAAGAGAAAGACAAAGAGAGACAGAGAGGAGAGAGATCCCAATAGTGCTAATACCATAGAAGTAAAAGGAAAAAGCTAAGAGGACATCTGGAGAAAGACTTAGAAAAATCCATTTTGCTGGAAAAAAAATTGCAACAAGCAGTTGGGAACCTAAGAAAATTTCTTAAATCAATCTGAAAGTCATATTTTGTTAACCATTTCTTTCAAGGGAAAATTTGTTTTTAATGCAAGAAAAGATATATAACAAGAAAAGAAGGAAACTAAGACATTGTTAACCTTTAAACATTCAAACATGGTTGACATGACTATACATCCTTAAAAAGAGAGGCAAAAAAAGACCGAGGTGGGGTTAGACCTGCAGGGTAGACCTCAGGTGAGAGCTGTGTGAGTCCCTCTTACCTTTGTGCTTTCTAGACAGTAAATGGGGCTTCTGATTTATCGCATTCTGAGCCTGAGCAAAAATTCAAGGTGAAATATGTATGACAATATCTATGGAATAAAAACATCTAGTACTAGATAATAAATGTTTATTCTTTTTAATATTGTATAGGTGGCATATATACAAATATTTTAGTGAAGATTGGGACAGGAAATTATTTTCTAAAATCTAGTTCAACACAGTTGAGTCTATAGTGAATAAGGACAGTATCCAGAAGAATAGAAAATGTTCAATTTCATAGGTATGACACAGTCAAAAAACTCCTCAATTGTTAGCTCTAATTCTGAGATCTCCATAAAACTGGGGAACCCCTGTTAACCTCAGAATATTTCATAACTCAGGGGAGTCTGGCGAGGTTTGCAAAATGGCAAGATACTGAAGTATGGGGCCTGCACACAGGAACATTTGAGTCAGTGTTGAGAAATTATTTTGAGTTAAAACAGATGAGAGATGAATGCAATCCTAGGGGAAAATTTATATTAGTTTCAGTTTATTAACAACCTCCTAGCTAATATATTACTCCTAGCTCCATTTTTAAAAATAAAGATTTACATTACATCATATTTTACCTAAGGAAACTGAGGCAAATATTTGTAGAAATTTAGTGTTTGCCCATTCAAGCTCTTTTGTCTCCTCTGAGAATTGCTTTGTCATTTGAAGTGATTTACCTATTCCCAAGAGCTGCATGACAGCCCAGGCAAGAGTTATTTATTTCCATAAAGGGAGTATTTTGCGTTTAAAAAGGAAACATTTTTGCTTATTGTGTTGTAGAATTGTATGTCTGTTACTAATATAATAAGAAATATTTACCCGGCCTAAACCAGCATTAAGCCAAATAGTGTGTTCTGTTTTTCCTTACCAGATGTTTTACGGCATGTAAGTGTTTTAAGGAAGATTGATCAGCCTAATAAACTTATATATAAACCTATCAGTAAAGGATTATAGAAAGGAAATCCTACTTCAGTTTGGAATATTTGCTAGGTTTAGACCAGACCTTTCTTCAATGTTCCCTCATTCCCATTTATAATAGAACTATTTTTGTCTGTTATGAAGAACTCATGTTTATACTAAAAAAGAGAAATGTGTGCAAAACTTTAAACAAAACCATGTAACTAACAGCTCTAGCTAAAATATTCTGTATCTGAGATGTTTTACATCTCTAAAACTAGAGGTATAATATACTTGGTCAGGATCCAATCAATTTCATTTTATATTATTTGGGTCTTTAACAAAAAGGACTGAAATATTAATAAATTAGATGCATTATAAAAGAGAAGAAAGGGGTCTTGTATGGTTCTAAGTGTTCATGGAATTAATTTAAACTGGGATTTTGAAGGTACAGTTTCTAAGAGGTACATAGTAAATTATTTTCTGTGCAAACCATAAAATTTATTCATTGTAAATATTTGAATCACACAGAGAAGGATATAATAATACATTAAAACACACACACACACACACACATAATTGAAGCATTGGACCCTCCTTCTAAAAATCTTCCAGTCAGGTCCATATACAAATTTAACACAAATCATTTTACTTAAACTGTCATACTTGAATGACATTCTTGCTGCATATGTGTTCTTGTGAGCACAAGCAATGATTTTGGGAAGAGTTTGCTTAATTGCAGAACCACTGGGTCAAAGGCTATTTGTAAATCTAACTATCTAGTAAATTCACTATATAATACATTCTGTCAAACAGATTTCCAATAGCTTGTAAGTGTGGATGATTGCTTCATTTACATTTTTATGCTCTTGTGTGTATGATATGTGTTGAGGGCATACAGTTGTATGTGGAGGACAGAGAGCAAGCTTGTGGAGTTGTCTCCTTTCACTTTTATGTGGACTCCAAGGATTGGACTCAGGGTATTAGATTTGTCTGGCAACTGTTTTGTCAGATGAGCCATCTCACTTACCCATTTTATACATTCTTAACACTGTTTTTATTGGTTGTTGTATTATACTGCCTACTTTTGATTTCATTGTATGGAGTATGCTACCGAATTAATATGTTTTCCAGACAGCTTGGAGCTTAATATTCCTTTTCTCTCTGTTTTTAGTTTTCTATTGGATTGATAATATGCTAGTTAGTAATACTGTCATTCAATATTTTTCTCTTGTCAGTTCAGTGCTATTAACCTTGTACTATTCTTTCCATCATATGAATTATTTTATAGTAAATTTTGTTACTGTAAATGTTATGAAGTCTTTATCCTAGCCTAATATAAATTCTAATTCCATTTACCTTCATCTTCTTTTATGCCATTCTTGTAAATTTAACTATAAATCTATCCTAAAATCAATAAGACTTTGTTATAAAATTTTTCTTATTTTTTCTACATTTATTTCTTTCCTTTGAGTATCATTTTATTTTTGTTGTTTTTGCTTAGCCCAAAAAAAGAGTGATTTTATTTGACATGACCATGGGTTATTCTCATGACAAATGGAAAATTAATCTGAATATAAAATCAAATGAAAATGTTTCTCAGTGCTTTTAAATGGCAAATAGTTTATACATTTTTTTTAAACTTTTTGGGGACTTTGGGTTTCATTATCTTTCTGGTTAAGTAATAACCTTGAGAGATCTTTTGCAGATCCCCAAACAACACAGTCTATTGCTAGGACAGAGGATTGTTCGCCACAAACTGACCCTGGGGTACCATTGCTGAGGACAATGAATATGTAGAAATCAAATCTGGTACCTACATGGAGCCTTCATCCCTAGGCTCTATTCTCTTTAATGTGTAAGGGTACTCTGGAGGCTACTGAAAGAGAAATGTAGACATCAACCCAACCACAAATTCCTTGACCTACAATCTATCCTCTGTAAGAGTATGTTAGGACAATGGTGACACAGAACTTGTGGAATGGCCTTAAATCACAGTAAACTTAATAAAAATAAATAAATAAGTAAATGAATAAGTAAATAAGTCCCTTGAGCATTTTCGAGTTGTGATTCTTCTAGCAATTTTTTTTTCTATCTTTTCATTTCCTTGAGACGATCTTTGCATTCAGAGGCAACCATGTGGATCATGTGTGTGGGACATTTTTCAGCCTTCATATATTTTTGCCAACTTATTCTTTGCCTCTCTCTGTAGAAGCTGAATTATAGAAAGTTAACATCTTCATATTTTGTTATTCGTTTCCATTTTTAACTTTCCCGATACTGACTCTGTGAATGTAAGTTTTAATTTTTTTATCTGTCTTTCAGTTCATTAATCTTTTTCCTTAGATTAAATTTTACATTTAGTCATTCAATTTTAATGTCATATAGTTCGTTTTATAATTTGTATTTTATTTTACTTCTAGATTTTAATAATCTTATTAAACCATGTATTTCATGCTTACCTATTTTCTATATTTTCTTGCCTATATTAAGCACCGTTAAGTTTTTGCATGACATCTGGATCAACTAATTAATTTATTTTCCTTACATTGGGCTGTGGTGTTCTTTCTGTTTGCGTAAGTTTTTGAATGGAATTCCAGACAGTATATAAACTAGGGAGATGTTTAATGTTTTCATACAATATGGCATTGCAGAAATCATCTGTACCTTCATTTGCCAAGCAAAGAGTAGCACACCAACTGCCTCAACCCTAATTAAGAATGGTGCTGGACTAAAGAGTGCTATCAAACTAAATCAAGGTGCTGGACCATGGACGGGTTAGTGCTTTGCCAATATCAAGATATCTTTTGCTAGAATTTCTAGATTTTAATTTCCATAGACTTGCAAGTCAAAATCCTTACTGTTAAGCCCCTTCCTACCACTGAGTCTTTGTGTTGTTTCTTACTACATAAAGACTGGCAGCAATTACGCTCAGTATTTTAGAGTGCCGTGTTTAGGCTTTAGACTTCTGCCTCATTAAATCCATAATTCAGCAAATGCTTTGTGGAGAAGGTTCCTGTGTATTTGAAACCCTCTATCTTCAGTTTTACTCCTCTGTAGCGCCCATTTACAATGGCAGAGTCTGGGTTCTTATTCACTATTCACATTTGAAACTAGTAAAGGTCTCAGTAAGAGTGTCAGCATAGGCGGAGAATATATTCTTGGATAAAATTTATTCCTGCATAATAAATTCCCTGCAATTCAGCAGCTGAGGCTGATCTACATTTATTGTCTCCCCGTTTCTGTCAGGCATAGATTTGGGTCCAGCTTTATCTGGTTCAAGTGCCAGGAAGCTGTAGTTTCACCTTTGGATGCACTAGTGTTTGCTCTTGAGGTCAGTGTCCTCTTGCAAATACAGGTGGCCATGGGTAGAGCCATGTCTACAATGGGGAGCAACATCAAGTGTCACCAGCAAGACTCTCCCCTGAAAATAGCTCTTTCTGGTACTAGAGGAGGAGATTACATTAGATACAATATTGTTCACCAGTTTCCAACAGTCTCTCCAGCATCGTGCTCTATAGTGCCATGCACAGTACACAGCTGTGTCCTCCCCTTCTCATGCTTAGCCCCAGTTGTGGGAGGTCAACTCAGGGATCTCTACCCAGCTCCTAGAATGGTGGGCAATTTTTGCACCTGCAACTCCTCTGGTCTTCAGAGTACTTTTTGCCTCTCATTATTCCAGAGTGATGTCATGGTTAATATTTTTTTCATATTAAACTTTCTATTTCAAACACATGTATAATTTCCATCTTCTATTGAATTCTGACTTCTACCTTGCTGACTTATTTTCAGTGACTTCTCTTATGTCACTACCAATTATTATGACATAATCTATGATAGGTGCTGTCTGAAATGAAAAATCATAAGCAAGACTACAATTTGTCTAAACACCATGACATAAACTGTTTGCATTAATAAAAAAGTATTAATTAATAATGGAATCTTAGAAATGGGCATAGAGTTAAAAATACCATTCATAGTGTAGAAATACAATAATAGAAGGTAACGTTAAACCAAAAGAAGATGGTAAGACAATAACTATAGCTTTGTTGGCAAAAAAGACAGGATGAACAAAATGTATAGCTAAATAAAACAAAGGCCCAAGGAAAGCACTAGGCACCCTGGATAAATAAACCTATTTTTAAAAGGCATAGTCATCATATTAAGAAACAAATAAGCACAAATATAATAAACATTATGAGCCTAGGGGAGCAAGTATCAAAACCTGTTCCATCCCAAAGAATCTTCCCAAAACCTATGTAACATTAATTTATATACATGTGCATGGTGCTGAATTATGAAAAAAAGGCAAGATCTTCAGAGCTGGCCTTCTCTAGAAAAACCAAACATGTACCATACCATGACCTAGCATTTTATGAGCTGGTATTTACCTTAGAGTGGTGATACTCAAGAACCACTTCCCTAATGCTGCTACCCTTTGACACAGTTCCTTATGTATTTTCATTTCTACATCATAACTGTAACTTTTCTACTACTATGAATCACAGTAGAAATATCTATGTTTTCTGATTGTCTTTGGTGACTTGACCCACTGACTGAGAATCATCACCCTAGAGAATGTTTTGCATGTTTATACCAGGTGACTCTTGTCAAGATTTACTTTGTATTAATTTTAGTTATTTATATGTTTGTACATCTATGTTGACGATGTGCATATGAGTGTTTGTGGAGGCCAGAGGCATCAGTCACTTGGAGTTATAGTTACAGGCAGTTATGAACCACATGACATGGGTGTTATGAATGGAACATCTGTCCTGTGTAAGAGAGTGTGAGCTCATAAAAGATGAGCCATCTCTCCATTACCAACCAGGGTAATCTTCCAAAAATATTCATGACAGCATATTCATAAAGACCAAACTAAAGCACTTCAAATGTACACTAACAGATCACCAGATTATTGTAATCTATTAATGTAAAGTAATACTGTAGAGTGGTAGGAAGTATATTAGAGAATATACATTTGTATTGTATAGTTAGTAAATATTCAAGGAAGCTTCTTCATGCAGCAAAGAAGATAAATCACAACAAATACAAATGTAGGACTATAGTGCTCAGTCCCAATAGATACAACTACAAAACATTCCCATATCTAAGGTCCAGGAAAGATTGTGGAAGAGGGGAGGAAACGTTGTAAGAGCCAGGAGATCAGGGAGTTTACTCTGAGAATGTCTGCTAGTAATGTCAGGAGCTGCATACATTCTCACCAATATGACTGCCTTAACATTAAAACTGAAAAGGAAGAACAATAGGCATGCCAGTGGGAAGCAGAAAGTCCGTGAATCTTCAACATTGACAAAGAACTATAGACAACTAAGGAATGCTGAAAGCAGGATAAAAGCTCTTCCCCTGGGAAGAACAAACCAATTGGTTATCTGATATCAAATGGTTAGTCAGTAAACCATACGTACAAGTAACATTATACAGACAGAAAAGGATAACACACACACACACACACACACACACACACACACACACACACACACGACAGCAATTAATTTTAAAAAGATTCCAAAAATTTGAAGGGAATGAGGAGGGGTTTGTAGAAAGGTTTTGAGGGAGAAAGGAGAAATGGTGTAATTATAATATCCAAAACAAAAAAATTTAAATGTGTAATTCAGTGGATGAGTTTAACACTGTAATTATGCATGCATCTTTTATAATGCTGTAATAAATTTAGTAACTTTAAAGTGTGCATATTTATATTGTCAATTACAAGTCTGATAAAAGATGTATTCAGGACCAAGTTTTATTTACTACAAAGTGGCTGAGAGGGACATAATGGTGACAAAATGGTTATCAGGAACTGTAAAGTTTAGAATCTGAATATATCTTCTGGAGGCTATGTATATACACTATTGTCATAATAATTTAAATATTAAGTAAATACTTATACTCCATACAATAATTATACAGCCTTTTAGGCATCCAATACTTCATAACAAATTTTGTGTGCACTGTTTTGAGGTAGGCTTTTATGTAACCAGGGCTGACCTTGAACTCAGTATGTTATAGATGATAGCCTTGAACTTATCCTCCTGTCTCTACCTGTGTAGTACTAATTTATTGGCATGGACTACCATACTCAATTTTGTTTTCACTCTGAAATATAATACTCTTAAGAATAAGGGTAAAAGGTTTGTAGTAGTGGACTATAACTATAAGTGCCGAATACTGGAACACAGCTGTTATTTCAGCCAAAAATTTGAATTACCATTATTCTAAATCAATTTGAGAGATGATTCTACTGATGTTAATTTTAGCTCCATATTTTCCTTAATCCATGCTTGTCATGTGGTGGATAGTTGGGGACTAAATACATATACTAATGTCCTTCACTTACACAACAAAAGATAACTGCATGACTCTGAACCCAAGGAAGTATTTTTGGTTATAGAGCATGTCAGTGTGTCTTACATTTTGCAAGGAAGGGTAACAAGATAGGAAGTAATATAATATTAAAGACAATCTTTTGGGGGTGCTACACTACTTTGTGATGTTCTAAGAAGTATGTGATCGTTTTCAGTCTTTGACATTTTGGAAACATTAAATATTGTGTTGGCTAGCTATTTTTTGCTAAACATGCTATTTAAAATTATACTCGAAAAACAAAAACAAAACAAAACAAAAAAAAACAAAATTATTCTTGGAACAATAATCCCCGAATTGCTTAGTGTACATTCAATGTAGTGTTTTAACACCAGCACAGGGAGCATGTGTATGTACACACACTGTGTACCTGCATAAGTGTTTGGAAGATAAAAGCATCATAAGTAAGAAGGCCAAAAATGCTCTTATTTGAGTATTTGTACAGCCAAGACTCACTTGGCATCAACAAGTTAATTGACAAATGCTTGGAGAAATATGATCTTGAATTAATAAATTATCTTTTGCTCAAGATTCATAAAATTTTAATTTTCATTTGCCAGTTCCATATTGACAAGAGAAAATACATTGAGATATATTTACAATTAAAATTTTACGTATTTTAATTTTGACAATCACTTTTTGGTTTACTAAATGCATTTATTATTTTCTATCTTATAACTTTAGTAACATTTATTTTTAAAATGACATTTATTTTTGTGAAAACTGTAAGAATTGTGTGCTATTAAGAAGATTGTTCAACAGTGTTATTCATAGGTAGAGTGTAAAGACAGAGGAGGGTCTTTGAATATCTTTTGTATTTTTCAAGACCGGCTTTCGGTCTACAACTGTTTGTAAAGCTCTTCTGTTCTTCTTCACTTAATTTAAAGAGCATGGTGCAGTAATAACTTTTCAAAGACAAACCTAGGGCTGCAGAGACATCTTCCTTGTAAAGCACTTGTAGCAGAGCTTGAAAGACCTCAGTTCAGATCCCTAGAACTTGTGCATATCCTGGAACAGCAGTGTGTATCTGTAAAGTGAGTGTTCTAATGGCAAGATGGGAGGCACAGAAATGAGAAACCCTGGAGTTTTCAGTCAACCCACACTGTGTATTCAGCCCTGGCTTGAACAAGGTAGAAAGTGAGCATGAGACATCCTCTATTGTCCTCTGACCATGCTACACCAGGGCTGTGGCATGTAAAATCCCACAAACACACAGAGGAATGTGCACATAAGTCATGCACTACTCACATACAGCCTCTATCTTACACACACACAGAGAGAGAGAGAGAGAGAGAGAGAGAGAGAGAGAGAGAGAGAGAGAGAAAGAGAGAGAGAGAGAGAGAGAGAGTTCCAGGCAACATTTTTCAGTGAAATTGAAAAGAAAGGCCTGGAAAATAGACAGTTCTGAGGACTGTTCTTAAGTAACAGAGTTCTGGATTTAAATGGCAGCTGTGGAAATAGATCCTGCTTTCAGCTTTTTAACTCTGTCCTATGTCCTTTTACACATTTCTGTGAGAACTGGTTTGATTGAGAGTCTTTACAATCCTTTTAAGGGTCTCTGTGGTGTTTTTTACAATGAGCTGAATGCTTTGGGATAATCTCTCTGATTTATCTAAGCTTAGTAAAATGTTCAATAAAAGTGGGCCATTTGAATTCAGTGAGAGAGCACAGGCAGCTGCTTGAGTTTTGGAATGTTTTCTATTTCTAAATATAAATTGATGACAAATTAAACACCCCAAGGAAAGAATTCCCTGTGTGCATTGCATTTTTTCAGTGAAACAGCAAAGTTCGAGATTGTGTGTGTTTTTAAGGTCCTGTTTTTGAACTATCACATTTCTTCCCCATGCTCAGATTTCTTTCTCCATGGCTGGGCAGAATGTAGATATGTGAACACATATTTATAGTCACAGTGTTGATTTGTGCATGGTACAAAGGAATGTGCTCTGATAAAAACTCACAAGGCACACATTCTAGACCAGACTCGGTACTTCCTTATGTTACAATCTTTTATATGAAATTGTTCATTATCAAGGCCTGAAGGTTATCAAAATGGAGAACATCTTTCCCTTTTCCTTAAAGATTGACTTAACTACAAAAAGCAGAAACACACAAAATAAAATGTTTTAGGTCCTCAATAGATGTATTATATCCAGAACCAGCACAATTTGTTACATAAGAAGTGGCCAGATTTGGTGGCAGGCAGTGTGTTTGTTTTGGTTCTATTGTTTGAAAGCCTGACTAATTCCTTGGAGTGTCTAATATGTAAATAAATACACATATATTATACAGATTCGGCAAACTGATACATTAAATATGATTTCCAGTACCTCTCCTTTATTCTAATCTCTCCTAAAGCATAAAAACTAACAGTAGATTTTCTGTATTCAATTGCAGCAAGATTTCTATGTGTAAACAAAAATACTTTCAGTTGACAAATGCATACCTCATTTGGAATCTATAGGTGAGCAACATGAGATACCAGCTATAGCTAAATACACACACATTCAAAATGTAAGACAAAGAAAAATTATTGAAAACACAGGGTATAGAATTCAAACCTACACACTTGTGAACACACATAAACATGTATGCATGGGTGTGTGTGTGCTTATGCAATATGGATAATTTCTAAATAAGATGCAGAATTTAAAGTATTATAGCATTATAAAGATTGGTTGCATACGTTTATAGTTTTGTAAAAGTTAGAATGTGGAATAAAAAGGAGTGGGCATTATCTTTTAATATGACTTTAAATTAATTTCTTGACAAAAAGAATACAGTTACTGATGAAGTTATTTACACAGGGAACCTGCCAAAGATTCTTAGTATATTTTATTGGTCAATTGACATCTCTCATGAAATTCTTCTCCTGGATGGTTAATAGGTAGCAAAACATTACAGAAGAATGTAGAGTTAAAAATACAATGACAAAGAGTGTAAGGAATGTCACATGCCTCTTATTACATTTAATTTATTTACCTTCTAATATGTTCTTCAGTATGTTTCCAAGTATAAGACTTCTATTACAGTTAGCACCAAGGTAAGTTGTTTTGGTGGAGCAAAGGATGAGGGTGAAAGGTTACCACTGAAGCAAGCAATTAATTTTATAGTCAGAAGCTAAAGAAATCACAGTGATCCAATATCTGACAGAATTCATGTCTATAATGATGGGCAGCAGAGAAAGAATTCTGGTCCATGTAAGTCTTTGCTGGTGTCCAAATTTCTGTGGGATCTTTGATACCAAAATAAATGAGAAACTTCCCACTAAGTACCTTCTTGATTTCCATAAAGGAAATAAACTGTAAGTCTCAGGCCTGAGCTGATCTGAAAAATTTTGGATTTTATCATCCATTCACTTGGTATAAATAAATAAGTTTAAACATTCAACATTTTTAATAAATGCATAGCTCAATAAATGGGGAAAAGATGTTTGAAATATCACAAATATAAAATGTAACATTTCTTCTTAACCTTCTTCTGGAGGATCTATGACAGTTCACCAAACTAACTGTTCAGTTGGAAAAGATTCTAATTTGATTGCTTGTCCATTTTTAAATAGTGGAGACCAGTCATTCCTAATTATTATAATACTGAATTCTTGAACTATTCTTCAGTTCAAGAGTATATGAGTATATATATATACTCATCCTGTTTTCTGGATACACAGGGTACTAGCTTTTAATTGGGCCACTGATCAAAAATTGATTCCTCAGTGTATTCAGGGTGCTGAAGAAGTAATTTTAACCCAGAGTTCTTACAGATTGGGAGAGCTGGGATTGTAAGACTGATTGATTACAGTGCTTAGAGGAGCCTGTGGCAAGACCAAATAAAGAATTGTTGCGCATTTGAAAAACAAAAAGAAAACAATTTTCTTTAGTAAATACTGCATTATTTTGAAGCAACAGCTTTTACCTATTTGATATTCTAAGTTCATTGCTAGGCACCAAAGAGTTGTGCAAATTGAGCCTCTTCCATTGTGACTTGTTATTTAGTCTACAAAAATATACAGTTTTTCACTGCCTTTGAAGTGGTTTTCACAAGGAAAAGCTCAATGGAGAATATGGGAAGCGACAATCAGATGATCAGTCTGTCTACAAATTAACCCTTGGACACGTGAATCTTACCTGTGGATACATCTGGATAATAACACAGTACTACCTGGAATGGAACATTCAGGACAACCATTCAGTTGTCCTCAAATGACAGCACAGAAAAGAAATCCACCCCCAGAAGGCAAAATTCTGAGGTGTAAAGCTGTTTTTCACTTTGATTGGAAGAAGTGATGAGCAGGGTGTGTCTTCATTTAAATTTATGAGCTCTAGCAAGTTTTGGGCCAGATGATCAGGGATTTGGAAGGATAAGTCTGGAAGATTAATGACAAGATTTGAGAGAAAATTATGTAAATGGGCCTTGCATTTGAAATATTGGTGTCCCATGTGAGTGATCAGCAGATGGTTCTGTCTGCAGAGGAACCTCTTTCTCTAATCCTTTGAAAGATTCCCTTTTTGTGGCAGGCAATCTTTTTCTGCATTTATCTGAGTTCTTATTTTATCTGATTGTATGCAAAGCCCCATGATGAACAGGGCAAAGTATCTAGAAAGATTTATGGGTACAGGACTCCCCCACCTCAAGAACCTTCTTGATAAATGCTTTTGGGTTCCTTACCTGCGAAGAGCAGGGACTTACATGGAATTCCAGTGAGCATCCCATGTTGGATGGGCCAGTTGGAAACTTGGCAAAATGGAAATTATTTAGGAAACTTTTGCTTCAAAAGGACAATGACCTCTCCTCATTGGAATTGACTCTTATTCTAGATTATAAATTTTTATTTTCCTCCATTTTTTTGCCAGGGATATTATTCATAAATAGATTTTGTTATTCTCTTTGGTGAAAAGCAAAAATAAAAAAAAATACAAAACAAAACAAATCATAGTTTCTTACTATTTTATTGACCAAAGAAGTAAGAAAGTAGTTTATTGTTCATGAGATCTATTTTATAATCATTAAAAACGGACATGTATTTTATCACCAAATAGATACCTGTCTTGTAGGAAATAAAATGATTGTTGAAGACTGAATGGCAAGCCGGATTGGATACAAATTAGAAGTTTTGATTCTCTCTTACAAGGTACAGAATAAGTTCTTAACAAACACAACATTTACATTATCATTTTCTCTAGAACCAGATGACATGGATCTAGGAATCTTGAGGTGGTAGGGTTAGGAGGTTTTGTGGGCGGAGTGTGTGTGTGTGTGTGTGTGTGTGTGTGTGTGTGTATGAAAGAGTGACCAACTACTTTTTGTTCTTTATGTCTGTGACTTTATTCAGTGAGGAATATAAAGATTTAAAAGGAGACTGAGGAGAGGGCTCAGTCCATATGTAAATACAGCCAACTGTGCTATTATTTATTGTTTGTGTGTATATTGTTTCAGAGTCCCTCGTTTGGATAACCAGTAAGGCAGGGCAATTTCCAGAGGAGACTAATTTTCCTTCCACCAACTACTAGTTGCCTATCATTCTTTGTCCAAAAGAGGGATTCCAATAAATTTTTCCTTTCCATTTACCACGCAATTATTTTTGCCATTGTTCTGGTCTTATCTGTGCACTCATTCCTAGGAGACACTGTTTCACATTGGGCTTCCTGGTATTCACCTCTTTCCGCTCCCTCTCCGCACTGTTCCCTGAATTATAAATGCAGGAACTATGACATAAAGGCCTCCCTTGGGGGATATGCTGCCATGATCTGTCAATCTCTATATTGGGTCTACTTGTGAGTTTTTGTGATAGTTTGAACTTGCCATAAAATTAAAATATATTTTTTCCCATTTCTTTGGAAGCTTCCAAGCCAGTTGCCTGGGAGCAAATAAATATGGGGTAGGTCTTAGAGAAGAAAGGAGATGAGATGAGCCTTTTGGATGCTTGTGGTATCAAGTGAAAATGTAAATGTCTCTTTGGATAAGTGAGAAGCTTTTATTTGTGTTTTGGACAGTTGAGATGCAGTAATCAGGGCCAATGTGGTAATACTGGGGCTGTTGTATTTTGGCATCTGGGTATATTTGTGCAATGAATAGCAGAAGATTTGGCAGGGGCTTTTCCATTAGAACAGTTCCAGGAAAGCATCTATGTTTATTTAATACCCACTTTTCCCTGATATGTGTCATCTACTTCTCTGGTCTTTTCAGAAATATTGCATCTATCCATTTCTCTGTAGGATATTCCACTCCGCTAATGTAAACCACTCAAATGGAAAAGGATGAGTTATCATTATTTAACTGTTAAACAGGACAAATATTTGTTACATACTATGAAGTTTTGAGTGAAAAATTTTCTTTCTGTGGGCATTAACAAAAATATTTAAATGCGGAGACATAGAAGGCAAGGAGTATTATACTTTATAATGCAGGAAGATGTTCTTGTAAGAATTAATTATGTTCTTTAAACTACTATTTTCTTCTTTTCCATTCCTTGATTACCTTGACCCCCATCTAAGTAAACCAGGAAACTAAGGAATGTTTTTCACTGATGTGAAGGGGTCCCCCAGGGTCTTGGCCTGTTGAGTTTGAGTCAGAGCTAGTAAGAGAGAGGCTTAACTTTTTATACTGTAGCCAGTAAAGAACAGGATGTGATCTATAAAGTTCTGTGCTCATGCCCAATAGTGAGATTGAGATTTCAGACCTTCTCTGATTTGCAACAGAGTAGATGAACATGTGATGGGCCTCTCTAGCTATTGAATAAACCAGTGGGAAACACGTGGAATGGAAAAGAAAGGTAAGAGAGAGTCCACTTTGGCACCATCAGTTGGTGTGATGGGTCACACACCTTTCTTTGTGGAAAGTTTTTGAAGAGGTTCTCAGGAATCAACTAAAGTGACTGGGTCACAGAAAAGGACAGGAGAAATCAAGTGAGCTGGGGCATTCTCATCTGCCAAGTCCTCCTAGAGAAGCAAAAGGTCACCAAGTCTACTAGCAGAGAAGCAGGAAGAACCAGTATGATTGCATTCCTATGTTAATTAAAGAGAGAGGTGTGACCTTTCTTCTCCATTTAACTGGATCCAGAGCTTAACAAAGAACCCAGGTAAGGAAAGAGCACCACCACCTTGAAAGAGTTGACCCTGTACATTCCATTCAGATTTCTTGGGGTGGAAATCTGGTCAGCTCTGGAGATAATGGTGAATATGGCTGCTCGAAAATATACAGATTGTTATAATTGAATTGGAGTAGAGAGAGACTTTAAAATACCAAACTGACTAAGAAAACTAAAGATTGTTTCTACTAGTTAAGAGACTAGAAAGGGGGTTGAAGGGGAGGGGAGAGGCCGGGAGGGGAGCAGAGAAAAATGTAGATCTCAATAAAAATCAATAAAAAAAGGACTGGAAAAGAAGGTGTGGCACATAATGACTGATATAAAGACAGTGTTGCATTATTATAAGCTCTTTTAATTCTACACTGTTCAATAATCTAGTTATATTTGACTAATTGTGCTAAAAAATGCATAGTAGTAGACTAATAAAGAGATTTGGAATAGGAAGAATTTGATGTTGTTAGTTGAGTTCAACATGATTCTCAGTCCTTTATGGACAAGGATGTGAACAAAGACAGCAGCCAGCACCTAAAATGCAGTAGGGCTGACATAAATTCCTCTTATTTAATAACGATGAATGTAAGAAGAGGAAGGATTATGATGAAAGAGTAGGCAGGGTGAAGATAATGTGCCTGAGTCTTTTGGCTTGGAAAATACGGTGATCAACAGGATGGTCTTCAGAGGTAGCTGTGGAAACAGGGTACAGTTAGTCTAAAAATGGAAGAGACCAGAATAGAGAAAATCACTTAGAAGCAGACAGTGATGGGTTGTGGGAGGATAAACTGAGGTGGGTTGGAAACAGTGGAAGAAGAGGAGTTTCAGAAAATTTTCATAAAAGATGTCTTAGATTTGAACACAAACTGACTGCTTACATAGAGAAAAACTGAATATTAAACTGGCTATAATGACCCTTAAAGCATTTAATAAAAGTGTATTATGATAATAGCTTTGTAGGTGAGTACATTGGTGGCATTCTCTATTTCCCTTCCTTTATTATTTTTTTAATCCTCGCTACCGTCCCTTAGCCCATTCATATCTTTTTTTTTTTGTATTTCAGTTTCACTGTTTGTGTTTTATTTTGCAACATAGCTCTAAGTCAGAATCTGTGAATAGTTGTTATTCTCTGTGTTTTCCTAACACGTGTCATGCGAGATCTCCATCCTCTCTTTGTTTCCTCTTGTGGAATTCTGTGGAGTAGTCCTGTAGAGGTAAGAACTGCCTCATTATTATGACTTTATTTTGTATCCACATGTAACATAATTTACTGTTTCTCACATACCTGTTGACAGAATCGAGATTAAACTATCCATATGTAGCAGTAGCCAATAATCGACCACTGTACCCTGATAGTACCTGACGTTAGACTACATTTGAGATGCCTCATTGAAAAGCATTTGGAGCAAAGATCTGCATTCATGAATAATTCTAACAATCAAAATTATAATGTATGATAAGCACAAAAGCAACAAAGAATTAAAAAGCAGAAAATCTCTAATGAAATAAACTTAGTTAAAAATCAAAACAAACAAAAACTTGGCATTTTGTGTTCTTTGAACTTACTATCCTTAGATGCAAAAACAAAAATTCCAAAGGACAAAACAGTACAAAGCCAGATATGTTGGGTTGTGCCTATTGTTCAAGCATTATGGAAAGCAGAAAGGGAGGATTATGAGTTCAAGTCCAGCTTGAGCTCATCTTAAGAAAACATGAACTGAAACCTGCCAACTAACCAAATAAACACATACTTAAAAACCTTCCACTAAGGCAAACAAAACCACAAAGCAAATCAAAATAAGACTTCTTTGGCCAGCTCACTATTGGGTTTATTAAAGATGTGATTTAATCTTTTCATATGCAAGTCTAAAAAGATGAAATTTAATTTGATGTGGCCTAATGGCATGCAAGGGAGAGATCTGCCAATAATGTAACATATTTGACAGATACATAATATTTAAGCCAGAAGAAAAACATCACCATGTTTATTTTTCATCATGTTAAGGTCAGTAGAAATATTTCTATGTAATGTAATAGATCATTGTAGAATGTCAGCCTGAGAAGGTCAATTTAAATAGGAAAGAAAAATTTGTAGTCTAGATCAAAACCACAAGCAAGTTTCTAAACACAAAACTAGGTTATATTCTGAAGCAGGAATCTGTGATCATTTTCTTCCTTGGAAAACTTTTAGGATATGACAATGCTGGCACATTTTCTTTTTGGAGGGGCCTAGTATGTGTGCGTGGGAGGATGACAAATTGTTTGCATAAAGATAATATTTTCTTACAAAGAGAAAGTCTCAATTAAAGAGACACAAATGTGTTTTCAATGTTGTCTTAGCCATTCCCAGAACACGAGACCCTCAGTTAGCCTAACTTCATAGCACATAACTACAACCAAGCGTAGAGTCATTTAGAGAAATACTGGAAAATTTCCAGGTGACTCTTTAGCTAATTGGCTCTCTTGTGGGGATGTTGACACAAAGTAGAGGAAGGAAGATTGACTTCCTGATGTTCCTGAAAACTCTTTAGGAATGTGGCATGATGGGAATTTACCTATTTGTCCCTTGAGTGTTATTAATCCTCCCATAGTGACCTAGATTCCTCTAATGTCAAAATGCTGCCATGATATAAATTTAGCACCAACAGAAGCAGATGTTTTCTTTCTGTGTAATGCAATACAATATTCAAAGAAGAAAGCTCAAACATAGAGAAAGGTTTCACATCATTCAATATTATTTAGACAAAAACAGTAAGAAACATTATATAATGTAATTAACACTTGCTCTGTGGCATAGTTTAAGGAAGCCACTCAGCGTTAATATGGTACGTTAAGAATTCTGTGGTGTCAATACAAAGTTAAGAAGCAAGTTTTTTTATTAATAGTTTTACACAAGAAGTACAATGAATTACTAAATGGTTTTGAGAATAGAAAAGCAAAATGCAAATCACATGTAATTTTGGAAATAAATGTGTTTTGTTTGGAAAAGCTTTTTATCTTCCTATATTTGGGTACAGTAGGATTAGAAGGTAGCAGCTCTTTGCTATATGTCTGTCCTTGACTATCTATCTATCTATCTATCTATCTATCATCTATCTATCTATCTATCTATCTATCTATCTATCTATCTATCATCTATCTATTTTTTTAAGCTAGAATATGTAAGGACCTTGTTAGTTCTTATTCTTGAAGACATGAAGAATTTCAGCTAATTGTTTCCATTTAGGTTGCATTCAAAAAACATATTTCCATATGGTGAAATATTTACAAAGCTCAAATTATTTTAAAAGATTAGCAATACTTTAAAATAACAACTGATGATCTAATACAATACAGTAGGTGCTGGGAACACAATGGTAAGGGAATGAGTAATTGCCTCTCTCTTCCATGGAGATATTTTCATAACTCCTACCATGTACAACAGTTTTCATCAAACTTTAGCCTCATAGTTCCAACTGTGTACATTTACACAACAGAAATTTTTATCTGACTAATGTATATTAATTTACATTTCAGTATCTCAAAGTCAACTACTATTTTTCTGTCTCTCAATGATAACCCTTCCTCCTAATGTCTCCTAATTAAAAAACAAACAAATAAACAACAACAACAACAAAAAACCCTTCTCAAACCCATACTTTAATACCTTACAGTCATTTGACCCATTTTTTTTTGTCCCTTTGGACAGTTACTTGACTTTTTCTTTATTTAGAGTTTATTCATCGAAAAATCTGACAGTCTTTCTGTCTTGTTTGTATGTCTTTTTTAGCTTTGGAAGAAATATCTTTATAGACAAACTTTAGTCTAATCTCTTGTTGTCTATTTCCTGGGAAAATGCTTTTTATTTATGTATTTTTTACATTTATTTACTTGTATGTGTGTGTCTGTGTAGTATATAACATAATGTACTCATGGAAGTGAAGGGATAACATGTAGTAGTTGATTATCTTCTTATACCAGGCAGGTTTAAGAGATTAAACTCATGTTATGAGGCTTGGCAGTGATGGAGGGTCATTAGTTAAATAAAAAGAAACTGCTTGGCCCTCATTGGTTAGAAGATAGGTGGGAGGAGTAAACAGAACAGAACGCTGGGAGGAAGAGGAAGTGAGCTCAGACTCTACAGCTCTCCTCTCGGGAGCGGACACCTCAGAGAGACGCCATGCTCCCAGCTCCCAGGCAGACGCACGCGATGAAGCTCCGACCCAGGATGGACATAGGCTACAATCTTCCCAGTAAGCGCACCTAGGGGCGCAACACAGATGATTAGAAATGGGCTAAATTAATATGTGAGAATTAGCCTAGAAGAGGCTAGATAGAAATGGGCCAAGCAGTGATTAAATGAATACAGTTTGTGTGTTGTTATTTTGGGCATAAGCTAGCCAGGCAGCCGGGGTGCTGGGGATGCAGCCCCGCCGCCCATATTTACTACATGGCAGCATACACTTTTACCTGTCTGCTCATCTCAGTGGCCTAGATTTGTGTCTTTTTTAAATAATATTTTTGTTTATTCTTTGAAAACTCAAACATGTGGATCATGTCTTTTGATCATCTCTGTTCTTCAGCTACCTACCTCCAACTCTACCCAGGTCCTTCAACCCATCTCCTTACCAACTTAATGTCCTTTTATTATTATTAATAACACTCTGAATCTAATAAAAGCTGACAATATGCTCAGGCAGTCATCAAGAGCTATTAGATGTGTATCTTTTCAAAAGCTATATAGCACATCTGCAAACCAAGGTATTCTCTGCAATTATTGTATTAAGACAATAACATCTGCAAAGAACTGATCAAGGACACCATCACAGGCAGGCACCCAGGCACATCAGTTTTCTCTATTACTCCCTCTTCCTGTGCCCCAACCCAGGTCCTCACCACTGTGGGGACTGTACCAGATCCCGTGAGCCTCTTTTCTAACCACTTTCTTTCTTTACATCATCATTTACACTCAGTCCTTTACGTTTCTTCCCGCAGTACATTTTTATTTATCTCAACAATGTCATCCTACTGCTCAAAACAGTGTTACTACCTTTATTCAAATGAATTTTTCAAATTGGGCCCATTTCTTCTATTGAGTTTCTTTATTGTCTCCTCACTTCACTTGAACCAACATCTTTGACTGTGCTTACATAAAGATAAAATACATGTGTGTATGATTTTCTGAGCCTTAGTTGCCTTGTATTTTTATTATTAAAAATTTGAGGGAACTAAATCATAAGATGTGAGTATTTATATGTGTATGTGTTATATTTATGTATGTATGCATGCATGCTAATAAAATTTAGTAATTTTTACAGAAGAGAATTTCTGCACCTTCTATCTATTTATCTGTTTGTCTGTCTGTCTGTTTATCAATCATCTATCTATCTATGATCGATCTATCTATCTATCATCTATCTATCTATCTATCCATCCATCTATCATCTATCAATCTATCTATCTATCTATCTATCTATCTATCTATCAATCTATCTGTTTTTCCAATGATACTTATGGAAGACCTTGTTGTTTCTCCATGTATTTTCTTTGTGTCTTTGTTGAAAAATCACTTGGTCATAATTACATGGCTTAAAGTCTAAGTTGTTATTCTCTTCAATCAGTTTCTTCATCAGTTATTCTAACTGTGCTGTGCTACCAAGGCTGGTACCTGTAGGTATTGTTCCTTGAAGCCCAGTATTGTAATATCCCCAAGTACTTTTGCTTCTGTTACACAGGCTTTTTTTGATGAAGTTTAATATTTCACTGTATTTGCAGAATAATTATAAATAAATGAAAGGCCTAAATATATGAAACTATTAGAATAAAATACAGGGGAGACATTTTAAGGTATTGATATGGGTAGAAATTTTACAGGAAGTGTCTGAGAACAAAAGTAAAAAAATAAAAAAGACTAATGAGATTAAACAAAGCTAACAAGCCTCTGCATAGCAAAAGAGATAATCACAGGTCAACCATCAAGCTTGATTTTCTGCCATGATTTTCACAGTTTCACAGTTTGGCTCCTCTATTTATTGACTTTTGCACTTCTGAGTTCAATTTTAGAACATTTATTTTATATATTTGTTCTTTCTTCATTTAAAATTTTGTGACTTTTCTCTTTCCTTTGCTGTATGTGGGCAACGAGTCACCACTGTTTTAGGAAAAAATAATATAATTTGAATGACTTTGGGGGTTTGTTATAAATGAACAAAACACGTTTTCCTGACATCTCTGCTCTTCCCCATTCACTTATGTATTTATTCATTCACTGTTGCTGTTCAGTGCATCCTTTAAGATACTGGAAAACCTAACTTAGTTGGATTTCCTTGAATATTTTGTTTACTTTAATTCTTTTACTAAGAAAGTGTTTCATTGTAACATTTTCATATATGTTTGTATTTTAGCTACTTCTCTTGGATCTTTAACTAAATGCTTATTTAAGGCAACTTAAAGCGAGATGGTCCTGTGTTGGCTTACTTTTTTGGATGGGAAAGAATGTAGGATAAGTAGAAGGCATCTACTTACACTGTACCCTCATTCTTGAAGCAGAATGTGACTAGGGAATCCGGCCAGGCTGTACAATAGGATGGCCCTCCCTTGGTGACTCACTTACTTCATTGAGCTTCCACTTCTAAAAGCATCTATAAGTATCCCAAACAGCACCACCACCTGGAAATACAATGATCAAACACATGAGCCTGTTGAGGACATTTCACATTCAAACCACAAAAGCATATAATAACATGCTTTAATCATTTTCATTACTGTCTTAATCCTGCTTGTTTCCCTGTGGAGTAAATTACACGTTGCAGATGATGAATTAGCTTTACATTGCTTGAATAAATCTTACTAGTGATTTGTATTTATTTTTATATTCTGACAGATTTGATTTTCTAGTAATTGGGTGGACAGTTTCTCTATCTATAAATAGATGCAATCTTATTTTTGTTTTTCTTATTTTGCCACAACAGAAACAGTATTTCCTTTATCAAATGAGTTAGGGAAACTTCAGTTTGATTTTCTGGGGACATATTTTGTGGAAATGAAGGTGGCTTAGTTTTCAACCTCTGTTATTATAACACGTCCTATGTGTTTCTTTAGAAACAATATTCTGTGTTTGGTATTACTAAAATATGCTAGAGTGGAAGCCCTTTGTTTGTTTGTAGGCTTATAGCGTTTACATTTAATGTAACTGCTTGCAATGTGTTGTTTATGCAGAATTATTTAGCTGGTCAAATCAGAATGGAGCATGTTCCTGAAAGCTCAGGGACAAGACGTCATTCAACTTTCTCATCATACTTGGTAATGCATTTCAACAGTCTGTCCTTATGAGCATAACTATTAATCTGTAAACAGTAAAGATAATAAATAACTGTTTACTTCTGTTAAAAATACTTCAATAAGCTCTCGCTATATAAAACACTTTTCAATGTTTAAACACAACAGAGTTAGGTTGTGAAGCATTTTCTCATGCATTTGAACCAGTTGTGAAGCTGAAGTGTGGCTTACTTCTTTGAAATGTGTTGCTAAGAATAAACACACAATATTCAGAAAGAAATTGGTTCTTTCTATCAGCCCTATGTTGTCTAGGCTTGATTCCGATTTTACTTTCAAAACCATGTAAGATTTTGTTTGGAGTGACCACTTGAGCTTCTGAGAACAGAGGGTTATGTCTCATATAAAACACCCAAGGAAAGTAACCATCTAACAAGGAAATAAATTGCCACTGTGGGTTGCATATCTTCCCTCTTCTTTTCAACAGTTGCACTCTGGTGAAAATTCATCTTGTTTAATAGCAAATTGATAGGTAGTGTTTATTTCTTTCTCCTGCTTTTCTTTGTTCTGTCTGAATCATCCTTTTCTGCTGAATCACTCCTAACACCCAGGCACCAGGGAGTATTATCTGTTTGACGATGACATGCATTCTCTTTCCTCCATAAAACAATGAAGGTACAGTTGTTTCCCAAATGGTTTCATGTGAAGCCAGGTCTTTACAGATAATCCTAGGTCTACAAGAACATAGGAACTTATCTTCATCTCCAATTTAGTTTTGGGAGGCGTAACTTGGCTGGTACTTTGATCCTTGTACTTGTTCATACTAGTTCTCTCAAAGACACAAAGGCCTGTCTACCCAGATCTCGGTGCTTCTCAGGATGTTGCTTGCAGGAAACATCTTTGTAAGTGGGATGTCAGTCTTAGGCACACAGTAGGTTTCCTTCATTCACTATAAAATCTACAAAGCTCCAGGAGCAGTGGTTTTCTTCAACAGTGCTGCCTACTACTTGTATTGGAATAATAGTGAATTTCGATATGGATTGAATTGCAAATAAAATTTTTTTTATATGTTGAAGCTTCTCTCTCTCCCCCCATATCTTATACCCCATGCTTACATTATCAAACTAGAAAATAATAAATGTTGTGGTTTATGCCCCTCAGTATGTGATATTTGATTATGGCACCCTTACCTGAATAACACATGTAACATGCTTTAGGTGGTTTTCGCATGTGAATTGGAGAAGAACATATATAGGGAGCAAACAAGAAACTTTGACAACTGTTTTTGCCATTTAGTCGTCATCTTTCTCCTTTTCAAGACTTCTACGCCATATGCCTATATTTAAGAAATGCTAATAACCTGAATTGCCAACTTACGTAGATTACATAGATTTACATAGGGTCTAATCATAGATTTCAGGACTTTTTTTTTGTAACACCATACCTGAAATGACTGCTGATTGGTAAATGTTCAGATAATAATGTTGGTGCAAGTCGTCATGAGGATGGTGATCATAATTATTCCAGTCACTGGAGATAAGGCTGTAACACTTGTACACACAAAAACTTATTCGGTATTATCTCAATTGAGCTAATATAAAACAAAGGAAATTAACTGATCGTACCTACATTTTGAAGAGGTCTGTCTTATTGCTTCATGTGCAATTTGGCAGTGTAAGTTAACTAACCATAGGACTAGTTCGTGCAAGGTGTAATAGAAATTTCCTCTTGCCTTAGGTCAATGATAAATGTTAAACTGGGTCTTTATATACTGATGGTTTTAAACTAAATTTTTGTGAGATGCCTATAGTTCAGTTGGTACAGAGATTTCACCAAACCTATTCTCTAATACTCTGTTAATTAAGAGTCCATAACTGACTGCTTTTTCTTGGCACACTTGAATTAATTCCATATGAAACAAATGAATGATCTAGCCACAGATCAAACTGCTATTTCTGATATCTCTGCAGAGGAATTAAAAACCCTCTCTGAGGTTATAGCTATCACTGTTGATTAAAGTAACAGTTTCTAATACATCTTTCTTTCTATGGAGATCCACAATGGTTACCAATAAGCTTGATCAAAATAATTAGCATACATTATCCCATAAATACATTTTCAACACCCTTAAAATGTTTTCATACAGATTTATTTCTATCTGAAATGCATTTTAATGTGTTACTGGTATAAGCTAAGTTTATGTGAGAAATAGTCCTTTGTTTTTTGCCTCATCTGAAACATTACATCAGTGTCCATCCCTGGCTCTTTCCTCTTTCACTGCTAGATTTACTGGCTCTCATATGGTTTCAGAGAGGCTGTGGAGAAAGGATCTGTCTCTGGCTTTCAGTTTGGGGAACTTTGAGGGTTATTTGAAATTTTGTAAGTGACTCTTTTCTGTTCCCCTGTAGCCAGAAAAGGACAGCAATCGATGTCTTCAAATTTCCCAGAGAGCTTTGTCTACATTTAGGATGCCCTGTCCTTTGACTCTTAAGGACATAGGAATTCTCCCTATAACTCTTGTTTATTTCCTACCTCAGTACTGCACTCCATCACTCATATGCAAGACTCTTGGAATCAGACACCTGCTCCTATGACTAGCACACCAAATTTGCAAAGAACATTCTGTCTCAGGAACGTTTGTTTTGTCTTAAGTCACTTTTTAGGGAATGTATTTGCAGTACTGCAAGAAATCTGTAGAGATGTTTAGCAAAGGACACAGTAGAACAAACTATTCATTCTGTCAGTGTTCTGAAACATGTCACCAAACAGTGACTAATAAATGCCAAAAAACAGACTTACATTTTTTAAGGGAAAAATTTGCTTTCTTGACAAGTATGCAAAATCATGGGGCAAAGTTATTTACTGATTATTCTTTATAGCTATATCTGTGTATCTATATTATCTACAAAACACACTGAAGATTTAAAACTACCATGATATTTTTGTTTAGAATTATTTGGCTTGACATATTGAAAAACTTTTGGAGCCAAAATTGTCACCAATTGTGTTGATTTACTTTATTTCCTTTGTTTTTATTTATGTTTCAAATTGATGCAATAAGACAATGATTATTTTTTCCCAGGGTCCCTGCTGTTGATTGGGCTCCAGTCACTTGGAATATTTATTAGCTATTGATCCATCATGATCTGACAACCAATTTCATTCAACTATTTGCTCCAGCTGTACTATTCATTATTCTCTTTTGTGAAAGCCTATCTAAATATCAGGTCTAAAGTCTTTATTTTTAAGAGGCCAGTCTCTGCTCCCATCATTAGCATTAAAAGATCAATAGGACACGGCCTCAGGATATCAGCATTACTATTTCATTAACATAGTTTCAACATTAGACAGTCTTTATACTATTGCTTTACTAATAAGTTTATTGGGAAAACTAATTAGGTAATAGTGGCCAAGACATTTTAAATAGTCTGATTGTTTTTCTTAGAATTATATACAACATAAAGGGAATGCAAAAATTCTTACAAGCAACTAGCTCATGTAGGGTATATCAAGAAAAGACATCAAGTCTGATTGGTATGCAGAATTTTTCTTTAATGAATAAACAACATTTGGCTTAAAATTATTAATATTAACCTTTATATTTTCAATATAATCTAATATGAGATATACACATGCATAATCATACACCCACATCCATGCACACATACATATTGGGATTGGTGTGCCCTTTGACTGTAAATTCACCAGGAGGAATTTATTTTAAGGAAATCACAGGAAATATATTACTATAACTAATAAAGCTTACATAGTGAATTTAAATAATAAATAATTAAAATTTGTCTGGCAATAGATGGGGAAGCATGTAAGTTCTACGATTTACAAACTTTATATTCTGCGAATGTGAATAAAAACAGTAAAGAAATATTTCATCATTAGGAAAGTATATAACACTGCTAATTAAATATTTTGAAAAATACATATATCTAAGGCTGATTTAACATGCATTCAGAAAAACAGAATGTATGGCGATAAATATATCATTTAGAAAATGTAATATTGAGAAATGGCAGCATGAATTCTTACTGTATGTTTTCATTCCATTTATGGTATGTTTTTAAATACATTTATGATAAAAATTAGTTTGGAAAAAATAAATGTGGCTCAGGAAGAATTAGAGATAAGATAGTTTATTTTTGGTTTATTTATTTTGGGAAAATAAAACATGTTGGAATAATTTTATATTGCATATTATCATATATAAACTTGAAAATATTTATATGTATATGTGTGATTGTATGTCTATTTGGAATTTAATAAGGATTTTTATAAATCTGATGTTTTTTAAGACCTTCTTTATTCACATAAGCATTTAGTTTATCTATCTCCTACATAGTTATTTTTTTTTTGCCCAGAGTCAATAGGTTGCCACATCAAAAGTCCAGTGCCAGGTATGGAATACTTTCTTTTGATTTGTTTAACAAGCATGTCCTAGAGACCCCCAAAATAATACTTTGTTGTCAAAGCTCTTGGCTGCCAGACATAACTTGATATTAAGACTCAATTGCTGAAGACACTATATCAACTGGTCACAGAACATGGAGACATCAAGTCCAGTAGACTTTGAAACTCCTTGTGGGTAGATTTCACATTTGCAGAGGGTACTCTGTAGGTTGTTGAGAAAGAAACCCAGATATGACTTAAGTTACAGCATGCTAAGTTATACCTATAGGTTCAATCGTGTCACAAATATTATAGGATTAACGAAATGCTTTCTGATTGGATTTACTCTCAGATCCAGATGTCAAAACTTATGCATGATACTATAAATGTGACCCAGAAAAATCATAGGCTCCAGTACTGAACTTACAACTATTATTTTCTAAATGGACATAGTATAAAACTGTTTCTTAAATGTGTATCTCTCTACCTATAGAATAGTGTAAAGTTCTTTGGACAGTAATGTGTGGGTTAATTCAGAAACTCAAAATTGAAAAAAAGGAGCATATAGAATAAGTGCCAGTGAAATGTTTAGCTGCAAATAGAATGTCTGTGTGCCCACCACCATGACTTGGGCATCATCTTGGCATAGGAACTAGTGGCCATAGGAGTTAGAAGCACATGCCAGGGAAGACCTGATAAAAACAGCATTTTCTGAACATGCCTACTTTTTATTTGAAGTCAGAGCTGTAACGGTTGCCTATTCCAGACATACACAAGACCAAGACAGTCATCATTCTAGCGCAGGATGGGAGTGACCATGAGCTCCTACCCCTAACTAAAGCTAATTAAAGGTAATGGCTTCCTAAAGAAGGAGAGTTGGTCTATTCATGGACATAACCTTTAGTAGGTCAGCTATTCTCCAGGGGCTGATCCTACTCTGTATGTATATGAAGCACAGATTGAATTTGATGTGCTGTTTAAAGAACAAAAAAGACAGAGAGGTGGGAGGGGCTTGAAGGAAGGGGTGGATTTGGGAGGGGATAGGAGGAAGAGCTGGGAAAGTACAGTAAAATGCATCATATCAAATATTCAAATAATATTAAATAACCAACATTATCAAATTCAAAATCCAAAAGAAGAAGGAGGAGAAGGTGAAAGAGAAGAAGAAGAAGAAGAAGAAGAAGAAGAAGAAGAAGAAGAAGAAGAAGAAGAAGAGGAAGAAGAAGAAGAGGAGGAGGAGGAGGAAGAGGAGGAGGAGAAGAAAGGAAGGAAGGAAGGAAGGAAGGAAGAAAGAAAGAAAGGAAGAAAGGAAGAAAGGAAGAAAGAAAAAAAGCTAGTGGCTTAGAGGTTTTTAGAAGATACATGAAGTTTGGCAGCAAACTTTTCTTGTCTGGTGTTTAAATACTTCGCATGTGAAAATCTTCCTTTTTCACATTATCCAAATACTTAGAGAAAACCAACTATGTCACAATAAAGGATTTTAATGATTATGTGTTGCAGGCATTTCTGAATCTATTGTGCTGACTGTTGGATCGATAGGCTATTTTAATGTGTCTGGCATATTAATGAACAAAGACTTGATCCAAATATAACATCCAGAGCAGAGAGGTTTCTTTGCTCCAGCAGGCAGGGTCATTCAAACCCTGATTAGTTAACAGACTGTATTCATGAGAAAGGTACATTGATCCCAATGGCTTCATTGATTTTAGGTCTGTTGAACCCAGGTACCTTGCAAATTTATGAGCTGCCTTTATTGACTGTGTTTTGATATAATATGTAAATTTTTCTAGAAAGTACTATAGAAAGTTTCTGTCATTTGACCTTCCTTATACAGGATTATTAACCTGCAAATTTTTATTATTTTCAATGTCTTTTAAAAAGGTATAATAAAGTCATTAATTTTCCTTTCTGTCAGGTACAAGAAGTTAGGTATTATTAATAAATAAAATATTTCAGTGAAAAAGAACTTAATTACTTTTTGCATTTTTGAGCACAATTTAGAACACTAGAGGTAGTTTTTCACAGTTGTACTAACAGAATTGATGCCTGTTTTTCTGTAAAATTATTTCTTAGTTTTTATGTCATATACAATTGTTTAAATGCTCTGAAATGTACTTTTGTTGAATTTGAAATAAAATCCTAGTATTGAATCATTGATAATATAAATTCAATTTATATTTCCTGTATATTTCAACAGAAAAAAAGTGAATCAATGTCATTATATGTTGCAGTATGAGTCACATAAAATATTTTAAAGAAAAAAAATGTTCCTTTTGCCAAAGTCACATGATTATTAATACCTAAAGTAGTCATTGTAGATTATTTATTCAAATTCTCCTTTGTTGTTTTGCACAGGTCTTCTGCCAAAAGCATATAAAGAAGATTGAATTCTGCTTCAGTGAGCTTGAAACTTGCCATGTGGATGCAAGCTCAACCTATGATTTATCAAAATTTTGAATCGACTTTCATTGATAGCATAACTCATGCTTGTCTTAGCACTGCAATATCTCTTTGCCATTGAATAAGTTTTCTTCAACTTTTAGTATAATTAATTGTCTTACCTTTTGTGCTCTTGAGCAAGTAGTTAATACAAGTATTAAATTGGATAGACCTGTGATGTGCTGATGGATTTCCCTCTCTAGACTGACATTGATCCCTGGATCAATCAAATCGTGCAATAAAAACAGAACAAACAAACAAACATTTTCTGACAGTCTCACATTTGCCAAGGGCTTGTGTGATGATCAACTTAGCATCTTTATTTTTTTGCTTAGAATAATTTATTTTATTTGCCCATTACCAGCTGTTTGACTTTGATTAATGACTTAACTTTATGTTCTTTGTTTCCCCTCAAAGTAAAATGTATAAGTACTTGATTCTAATTATCACTTTTAAGATTGGTTTTATAATGAAATGAATTAATACTGCTGAAAATTAGAATGGCATCAATCATTGGAATGAGTTATTGGTTATAAGGAAATACTAGCATAGAATGTTTCTTTCTTCAGAATTTACAGTGGTATTTTCATGTTTCAATGTTGGATTTTTTCCATTGAAAATTAAATTTATTCTTATCATGGTTAAAGACTAATATAAATATGAATGTAATGAAAAAATCATTCTCAGCTACTGCTGGCTGCCTTACACCTCTAGACAGTATCACTTTCTTCAGTTCCTTGGCAATATTTAACACATTTTAAATGCTGTTCTTGTACATATTTCCATATAACACAAAATGAACTGTACTAACACATGTTATAAATGACTTCTCTTCATATTGTATGTCTTGAGAGTCTTATGTTTCACTAAATAGAGCAGAAAGTCATTGTTGTGATGGCAATGTTGTATAAATATAACAGTCTCATTCATGCACCCTTGTCTGTTTCCTTTTGAAAATCATAATAAATTCTGGAAAGTTATGTATATGTACAAATACAATTTATATATAGTAATTACATATTGTGTTTGTATATATCATCCTTAATCATACTCATCACATATTCACATATCTATTAAAATATGCATACTATTATAGTCACACATATATATGTGTGTGGTATGTGAACTTGTGTAAGTAAATACAATCGTTGAGAAAAACTAATATAATTGGTATTTCTAGTTTAGTATGTGAGATGATATTGTTAATTTAGCACTACTATAGCTCTGCAATATAAAATATCATCAATGTATATAATGATGTGTGACTGACCTTTAATACAATCATTGAATTTCTGTGATTGTGAGCATTCAAGACACACTGAATGAAATTATCAAAGAATTAATAAAATGTATTTTTAAATTTAAGACTAGAAAGATTGATCTGCAGTTAGCAGCACCTACAGCCTTTGCAGAGGACTGGAGTTTTGTTTCCAGCCTCCATACCAGCTGACTTACAACTGTCTGTAACTCCATGTCTAGGGACATCCAACGTCCTTGGCCTCTGGACTGTATATGCTAAGGCAGAAAGCAAAGGACTTTAAAATATCTAAAAGTACAAGATTCTCTCTACTGTGTTCAATTGATCTTTGTATTCTTGTACTTGTGTGGCAATTTAACTGTGCTATAGTGTACAATTGTATTAATTTTGTTCTCATCATTTCTCATAATTTTCCTATTATCTAATACATGCAATGGTAATTCCCATTTATTTATTTATTTATTTATTTGCATTAAGTGTGATGATAAGACTGATATCTAACAATCAGCAGCATGAGTGAGAAAAGGTCTACATACAAACCCTTTGTTAAAATATCTTTTCATTTTCCAAAGAACAGAAACTAAACAACCTGTAATACGATTAGCCACAAACATAGTCCAGGAGGTGTTTTGCCCATACACATGAGTACTGTCTAAAACATGTTCTCTTTGTAGCAGGTAGCAGCTAGGCCCTGCCAGCACTATTCTTGGCAGTGTTCACATATCTGTTGCAACCTGTAGTTTCCCTGTGTCTCTTGCTCTTCCCTCCTGCTGAGCTTTGTTTCCTGGCAGTCATTAGAATCTCCTGCTACTGCCAAAACCACCACTCCCACCTTGGTTTCATTGTTGAGCACTGATCGACAACACCATAAGGGCTAGAGATTCTGCCTCCAAAGTGTCCTCCCTTCATTGGTTCAAAAATTTGAAGAATAATTGTAATTGGTAAGATGTTTGTAGCTGCCACCATCTCCAAAACTGACTCTGTCACAATTAGATTCATTATAGCTGTCCACTATCATCTCAGCTGACACCAAAGCCAACAAAGCACTGAAATTTCATTCTCATTGAAAACCACCACCATGACCACTGATGGTAGAAGTCACAAAATAATCCCAAACTATTTTAGAATTATGAAGAATAAAGAGTTGTTTATTTAGAGGAGACTTACAGATCACTGTCCTAGATAACAGTCCTCTGCATGAACTGGGAACAGGAACAGAGTCTAGCAGTTGGAAGCAAGAGCCAGAAGCAAGAGAGTGAGCACACACTTTACAGCTGTATTTATAGTATGAGACCACACCCAAGTAGACTGGTACCTTAAATGATAATGGCTGAAGGAGAGGAATGTGCTCCAATAGCACCTCCCCTTTTGTTTAAATACAAAAACTATATACACTAGGGACAAATATCAAGTATAAGATTAGAATTATAACCAGCATAAAAATATTAAGCAAGGAGCATATGCTAAATATTTTAATAAACATTCTATTCTAAGGACTCTAAGTCTTGTATTGGAAATGGCGTGGTTAGATCATGAGGGTGCTAACTATGACTATCTAATCTTCAACCCCATCAAAGGCCTAAGAAGGGAGATAATATAACATGAGTAGATAGGAAGTACAATCAAACAGCTTTCAAAGCAAGCAATATATAACAGAGACAATTAGCTACCTGAGAAATCACCCAAAATCTCATTTGCAATGTTGAAACAACCAACTTTGGCTGAGGCCTAGCATAATTGATAGACCATTTTCAGAGACAGGAAATTTTTTTAGAGCTATCTTTCCCTGTCTTGGATATATTTGACAGTCCTTTTTCCTTGTGTCCAGCTTATCTATTTCGGGATATCATGTACTTAGTCAGTGATTGAGGTATGGGCAGTTCCTTGCCCAATGGCCAATTGTGACAAGATGAAAACAAACTCTGAATGGAGTGTCTTTGGTGCTCAACATTATCTTGGGGGTATACTGGTGCTGTCAGGAGCAATCATGTCTCAAGTCAACAGAACCCTAAGTTCTTTAAATGTCATTTTTTACAGATCCTTGAAGTGGTTGAAGATTACCTATCTAGAGAGAATACAATCTCCATGTATCTAAAGAACCTAATTGATCTGATTATATGTACAACAAATATGAACAACTATTGATGTATAATATTTAATATCTGTATAACTTAAAGACTAAAAATTCATGTCAGAATATTGAGTAATCTATAAATGAATGTGTAACAAATGAGGACAATGACCTCAAAATGTAAACAATGTATAAGTATCTTGATCAGAGGTATGAGTAATGCATAATGCAATATGAAAATATATCCTAATATCAATATACAAAATATCCTAAACAGAGGTAGAGGCATGCACATATACAATCTGACAGAATAACTTTGCATAGGTGTACAAATATTATAAACAGAAATAACAAATATAATTTGAACATGTATCAATATACAAAAAATTATACCAATGTAAATTATCCATAAATAATAGCTCACAAGTATTCACTCTATTACCCACTATTATTATCCTTTTTTTAAAAAGACAAACATAGTTTTCCTTTTAATAAATTACTATCAGTCTGTACCATTTCTAAAAGTACCTCAGTTGACTGAGTTTTGTTAGTAAAAGTGTTTATATCCTTCTTTAGAGTTCTGACCTCTTCTTTTAGAAGCTTGGTATCAGTCTGTAAAGACTGTACCATTTCTAAATGTGCCTCATTCTTAGCCCTATTATCAAACCATATTTTTTAATTAATTAATTTATTTATTAAAATTTTCTACCTTATCCCTTCCTCCCATTTTCCTTCCACTCCCCCCTTTCCCCAGCCCCCAGTTGTAAGAGAAGTCAGGGTGCCCTGCCCTGTGGGAAGTCCAAGGCCCTCCCTGTCCATCCAGGTCTAGGAAGGTATGCATCCAAATAGACTAGGCTCCCAAAAAGCCAGTACATGCAGTAGAATCAAAACCCAGTGCCATTATCATTGGCTCCTCACTCTACCCTCATTGTCAGCCACATTGAGAGAGTCCAGTCTGATCACATGCTATGGCTTACTGTTTACAATTCTACTATCACTTTATAAGCTATATTTGGACTATGTATATTTTTAAGTTGCATTAAATTTTCAAATTTTTTACTGTTTTAGTTTCTATCAAAATTGTCTAATTTATAGAATTTTTTAGACTATGTGAAGTGTGTATAAAAGGCTATACAGAAACTCATGATCTTGAAACCCAAGTGAAAATATACTTTAAGGCGATACAGCACATGTGAGAGAAACAACTTCATCCTTTATCTATGTTAAGATAAGATCTTTTCAGTAAATTTACTCTGAGCTTCACACTTTTTTAGACAAATGCCAACTTTTCTTAAACAAGAAAAAGATGAAATACAAGCACCAAAATTCTAAACAACATATAGTTCCAAGAACAAACAAGAGAAACAAAAGATTTTTTGTTGAACTATACATTAGTTAGGGTTCTTTAGAGGAACAGAACTTATAGAATGAAGTTTTATAAAGAGAATTTATTAGAATGGTTTCCAGGCTGTGGTCTAGCTAGTCTAACAAAGGCTATATCCAACTGAAAAGTCCAGACTTCTAGTAATTATTCAATCCATGAGGCTAGATGTATCAGCTGGTCTTTAATATATATCAAAATCATAAAGAAGCAGGCTCTAATATCATGGGATTCTCCTCTGTATGCTATGAATATCTTTTAATACCATTGGTTAATAAAGAAGTTTCTTTAGCCTATGACAGGGCAAAACATAGATAGGTAAAAACTAAATTGAATGCTTGGAAAATGATGGAATCAGGGAAATGCCATGTAGCTGCCAAAGGAGAAAGAAGTCAAAATCTTACCAGTAGATTCCAGCCTCATGGCGATACACAGATTAATAGATATGGGTTCCTTTAAGATGTAAGAGCTAGCTAGAAATATGCCTGAGCCATCAGCTAACAAGCATTGTAATTAATATAGTTTCTGTATGATTATTTGGGTATGGGCGGCTAGGAATGAAAGGGCAATCTCCATTTACAAATGAGGGATAGTGGGCAAAGAAGGAATGCTTCCTTCTTCCATGTCCTTTACATAGGTTATCATCAGAAGGTGTGATACCAATTTAAGGTGGATCCTCATATTTCAAATAAGTCAACCAAGAAAAATCCCTCACAGGTATACCCAGAGGCTTGGGTTTTAGTAATTCCAGACAGAGAAGTTGACAACCAAGAATAAGAATATCTATCACAGACTAAAATAAAAAGGAAATTTCAATTCATTCACTTTGTTTAAAACAGGAAAAGCAGTCCTTAGGATGAAACACATGTACCGAATGCATCATTAGCAAATTAGGCACATTTAAAACTAAAACTCTAAGCCTCTTTGGCTGAAAACTGAAAGAAAAATGAGCAATATTTACTTCAAGTAAAAATACAAAAAAGGATAAATATCAGAGAAGTCAGTAAAATTGAAAGGAAAAGTTACAGGAAATTAGTGTGTTCCTCCTTTGATAACACATCACAATGGAAGTACTGCCTCGTGACATAAAGTACATAATAAACAAATGCACACTGGAAAGGAAGGATTAAGGCTGCCTTGACTTGTACTTTAATATCAACTATGATCTCTTGGAACTTCTGAATTACAGGGAATCTGCAGGATGCAGAATATATCCACAAAACCAACTCAGTTTCTATGGGAAAGATATGAATTTTAAATTGAAAACATAGTTTTTATTTTTATATATTTATTTTTTACTTATTTTTACATACTAACCACAGTTCCCCCTTCTCCCTACCTCCCACTCCACCAACCTAACCACAAAAACACAATGCAGCATCAAAAGGAAACAGACATATTTAAGTAAAAAAAGTTACAAAATGTATAAACTTGACAATGGAAAAACTATAAGCTTTGAAAGAAATAGAAAACAGTAGATAAATGAAAAAGTACATGAATGCTCACTAACAGAAAAATTCAATCTGTTAAAATATAAGTTATTCACATCCACATTTCTAAATTCAACCAAGAGTTAGTCAAAATCTCAGCATTTCTCTTATTCCTATCTACAGACTGACTTTAATTTTACTTGGAAAGACAGAGACCCACCAATGTCAACACTAAATAATAAAAATAAGTGTCAAAAGGGTGGAATAGCCTTACAATATATGACTTTTCAGAAAAGTATATTAATAAGACAGTCACTGTTAGTGTAAAAGTAGCCAAATAAATATTAAAAGTACACAGTCTAAAAACACAGCTACATGAGTAGGTTCAACATAAAACTGACGAAGACAAAATACATGTTTTTCTTTGGGTTCACCTTCTTATTTAGCTTCTCTAGGATCACGAATTATAGGCACAATGTCGTTTATTTATGGCTAGAAACCAACTATGAGTGAATACATCCCATGTTCCTCTTTTTGGGTCTGGCTTACCTCACTCAGGATAGTGTTTTCTATTTCTGTCCATTTGCATGCAAAATTCAAGAAGTCCTTGTTTTTTACTGCTGAGTAGTACTCTAATATGTATATATTCCAAACTTTCTTCATCCTTTCTTCCATTGAAGGGCATCTAGGTTGTTTCCAGGTTCTGGCTATTACAAACAATGCTGCTATGAACATAGTAGAGCATATACTTTTGTTGTAAGATAGGGCATCTCTTGGGTATATTCCCAAGAGTGGTATTGCTGGGTCCAGGGGTAGGTTGATCCCAAATTTCCTGAGAAACCGCCACACTGCTTTCCAAAGTGGTTGCACAAGTTTGCATTCCCACCAGTCATCCTCCTGGATATTAACCTTCATCAGGTGATGAAAGGAGACACAGAGTCCCACATTGGAGCACCAGACTGAAACCCCAAGGTCCAAATCAGGAGCAGAAGGAGAGAGAGCACAGGCAAGGAACTCAGGACCGCGAGGGGTGCACCCACACACTGAGACAATGGGATGTTCTATTGGGAACTCACCAAGGCCAGCTGGACTGGGTCTGAAAAAGCATGGGATAAAATCGGACTCGCTGAACATAGTGGACAATGAGGACTACTGAGAAGTCAAGAAAAATGGCACTGGGTTTTGATCCTACTGCACGTACTGGCTTTGCTGGAGCCTAGGCTGTTTGGATGTTCACCTTACTAGACCTGGAAGGAAGTGGGAGGTCCTTGGACTCCCCACAGGGCAGGGAACCCTGACTGCTCTTTGGGCTGATGAGAGAGGGGGAGTTGATTGGGGGAGGGGGAGGGAAATGGGAGGCTGTGGCAGGGAGGAGACAGAAATCTTTAATAAATTAAATAATAATAAAAAATAAATAAATACAATAAATATAAAATTAAAAAAACAAAGACAAAATATAGTTCAATAGAGAAACAGTCTAGAAAAATTGACATTGTTGCACAGAATGAAAGAAAAGAGGAAAAAATGAAACACAGATACATACATAAATGTAAATAAAACTGGGGCTAATACATTATCATAAAATATTAATCAAATAGATCACAGACTTTATGTAAGACGCAAAGACACAGAAGTTCAAGATCTCATGAAAATAAAAATCTGGGGTGTGTTAATGGTTTCATGTATAAGAAACAAAGTCTGAAAATAATAATAAAAAAAGAAACAAAGTCTATAAGTGAGAATATTGAAAAGCTAGAACGTCTTTAAAATTAAAAATTTGTTCCCTGCACTTGGGAGGCAGAGACGGGCAGATCTCTGTGAGTTCAAGGCCATCTTCGCCTACAAAGTGAATTCCAAAACAGCCAGAACTATGACACAGAGAAACTCTGACTTGAAAAGCAAGCAAACAATCAAAAAATGTATGACTTACAGATACTCTTAAGGGAATTAGGAAAGAGGACCCTAACACTGGAGTGGGACATAAAAGATATAACTAGAAATTGATCAGCCTTCAAGATGTACAAAGAACACCTCGAGGTCAGTAGTAAGAAACTAGAAGTTTGATTTAAAACAGACAAAAAGCCTGAAATAAGGCTGGCAAATAAGTGTTCACATGCAGTCCACGCCTGAGTTTATTAAAGAATCTTCCATTAGAATCACAGTGAAATACCCACAGACACCTATTAGAATATGTCCAGTGTTGAAAAAGAGGGAAAGTGCGGCTGTCAGTCATTGCTGGTCAGGATGTGAACAGAGCAGTTGCTTGAGGAAACATATGATTTCTTGCAAACTTATACCCACTCTTATCAAATACACCCACTGCTCAGTGCACTGGTTTTCCTCCAATGAACTGAAAATGTGCACCCCCCTCGAAAAATATGGACTTGAACAGCTCTAGTAGCTTTGCTTTTAATTGCCCAAATCCAGAAGCAGCAATAACGTCCTTTCAATAAGTGAATGGATTAAAAAATAAAACCCTGTGGTAGCATATTACGTATGGAATATTATTCAACGATAAAAGGGAATGAACTACAAAGCAGTGATGCATGCAGAAGAGCCTTCAATGTGTACTTCAAAGTGAATGAGACATCTACCAAGTCACACGCCACTCTGAGAAAATCAAGTTCCAGATAATCTGGAACACCTCCTTTTATTATTCAGGGTGTGGGGGAATGCAGAGGACAACTACATAGGCCATAGGAGACTTAATGATTGCTAAGGCCATCTATGTGAGACTGTTGTGGTAGGTACATGGCAAATACTCATTAAAACCTTGAAAACTGTTCAGGTCAAAAGTGTCATCATGTGTGTGAACTGTCAACTCTGTTAACATTTAAATGTGTAGACACTTCAGTTCCTACATGAAAAAAAGTGATGTGTGCAGTTCATGTTAAACACACATGCATATTTAAAATGGGAAAACTGTAACCTCCAAGTAAAGACATTTGGAAATATTTGCTTCACATTTTTCTTAAGTTCTTTAATTTGCCAAGTTCTTTTTCTGTTAAATATTATTTAATGTTGTTAAAAAATGAGAGAGTTCTAATAAACTAAGAAATGAATGGTAATTGACTAATAAAAATTCAAGATGTAGAGTATAACTCAAATGATAGTTTATGTGGTTTCTTCCAGTATTCCTCTGATGGATCTGTTCTTTCTTAATTTGAAGTACAGGCTGAAATTTGAGCAGCTTTTTTTCTAGTAGTTGTTTTATTAGATGAATTTGAACAAAGAGATGAATTTGATTCTGAGAACAAACTTAAAAGGGAACCAAACGGTTCTCTTCTCTCAGTTTTTTTTATTTATTTATTTTATTTTTTTAATTTTTATTTTTTAATTTTTTTCTCTTCTCTCAGTTTGTATTTTGATAAATATATTTGTTATTTCTCTAGTCTACACTTCACTTTCATGTAGCAGTTCTTTTGATATTAAACAGACAAAACTTTATCTTTTGGTCATCTTTAATGATTTGTACAATCTGTTTAAGGTACATCCTCTTCTATTCTTTTCTTGATTTCTTTTAAGATCTAAAAGAGTTTTCTTAATCCTTAAGTCCAGTCATCAGAAAGGACTTGTTCTAAGGGTTAATACTACCCTATTTGTTTCAGGGCTCTGTTTCAACAATTTAATAGCTTTCTGCTCTGTTTTGTTTACAAAATTATTTTATTTTTATGTGAGATAGAATCCAGATACAGAGTCACAACTTTAGGGACTGTTTAATTCTAACACTAAAGTCAAATAGTTTCTTCTCCAGATGTATTTGTTTTCCCCACATTTCTTCACTCCTAAGGGAGGAACATAGGTCAGGTCTTGCAAAATTTCCACGTGTGTTCTTTATGCTCCCGATGGACACCACTCATTTTTTATATTTGAAGTCAACTCTTTCCTAACATGATTCCACACTTTTATAATTGCATTCGTATACCTGGTAGTATAATTCCTTGGATGAATGGAGATAATTTAAGTCCAGGGTAGAAGATGAAACAAATTAACTCCCCTCCCTTTAGGCAAACAAGATAGATATTAACTATTCAATGTCTTCTGTATGTTACAGAGATTATATGTCTCAATTCAAATAGCACTTAAATGTTTTAGAACAGGCCATTCCCATTTTTTGTGTGAAGAAATATTTAGTAGCCAGCTCTCTGAAAGGAAAATCAAGCCATTTAATGGAAGCACTGATAATTTTCACACAGGCATGTGTATGCTGTGAATATGTTTTATTACCATTGGTTAATGAATAAAATATCACATGGCAGAATAGAGTAAGACAGGAATTTCAAGCAGATAGAGGAGAAAAGAAGTTGGTGTCAGAGATGCCATGTAGCTCCATGTAGCCACTGAAGAGACAGACACCTGGGAACCTTACTGGTAAACCATGAGCCTCATGGTAAATACAAAATAGTACAAATGGGTTAGTTTAAGATGTGAGAGTTAGCTAGAAGACACCTAAACTATTGGATAAGCAGTGTTTTAATTAATTTAGTTTCTGTGTGATTATTTCCAGTCTAAGCAGCCAAGAAACTAACTAGCAGACTGCCTACAAAATGTAGCCCAAATGTTTGGGGTGCCTGATGTAGATGGACACTATAAAGTAGTCCTAGAGTATCTCAGAATTGAGTATAATAAAGAGTTCTTTATTTAGGGGTAGACTCATAGATCACAGTCCTCTGCAGGAGCGGGCAGCAGCAGAGAGAGGGAGAGTGCACAAGCTTTACTTCTGTATTTATAGTATGAGACCACGCACAAGTGGGCTGGTATCTAAAAGGCTATTGGATGAAATGGTTCCCGTAGCAAGGACACATTCTCATCCTGTTTTATTTTAAGCTGCCAGAAAATGATCAACTTTTTAAATATACTTCAGGAAACTCATGAGTCAGATACAGTGAAGAACTGAGAGATCCTTCCCTTCAAATGCTGTTTGAATGCTGGAAAGAGCAAGACTCCACACTTGGTTCACTTTAACAGGCTTTCTGGTCTTCTGTTCTCCAGTGTGGTCTTTCAATAGTCTGGCTTATGTTATTTCTATGACAAAGACTTCCTCTTGACTTTGTTGCTGTTGTTGCTCTAAAAGAGTCAATCAGATAAATAATTATAACATTGTGATATAAAGTATTAGATAAAGTTGGAATTTATTTTCCACTCCAAAAACATGCCTAGCAACAGAATATTATATTATTTTGTATTTTGGTTCACAAAAATTTGTATAAGAATGAAAAACTTAAAGGATATTTAAAATGTATAGGCTGAAGATCAATTGTGATAAAAATAGGAACTGAGAACTATTATCTATATTATATTTTATTACTATCTATCAGAAAAAAATATGTCTTATTAAAGTTGCTATTCTTTCTCTATAATGCAACTTGAGCATCCCCTATCCATTTCTAAATGTAGATGTCTCTGTCATTCTGCTTAAACGTTACACTATATGTCAATTCCTCTCCAGGACAACATTCACTTGTACATGTCACTGAGCTGACACAGACACAAAAAGATGATCAAACAGGCACGAGAGCCTATTCAAATAAACTCAGCCCTTTTAAAAATAGTGTTTCACCAAATAGACTTAATGATGTTTACAGGGCCTCTTATGAAAGATGAAAGTACAGCATAATAAAGATATAAACATAGGAAATATTTCTCCCCAGGGACACATGATCATAATCTACAAGCCTGGAATTTATAGATTTTGAAATTATAAGAAACTAAAAATTTACTTACTATAGTTACTAAGGAAGAAGAACAAAAATAGCCTGTTCCAAAAAAAGCCTGTACTCAGATGAAATGTTTGCATGGAAAATGATAAATATTTCAAATATTAGTAAGGTGTTTATAAAGACATCATAAATCCATTATTTTTAATTCTGTTTGACAGATCCAAGTCTCTTTCCTTTTCAAGTTTTGGAAGATGCTAGCTTTGAGTTCTCCCTGGGGAATTAAACAGAAGAAGAGGAAGAAGAAGGAAACTTTGCTTTTCCCTTGAACTCATGTTCTTTCCCCAGTGTTAGAATAGCACAGCAGCTGCTCTCTTGAATCTGGCAAATCCCCGGAGGGGTGGCTGTACTTGGTGATTGTAGTTAGCTCAGCTGCTCTGGGGTTAGAGTTGCTTCCTGCTGTTTCTGTGTCCACAAATATTTGTTAAATAATATGCTGAGGGAAGACGTAGAAAGGATCTACAGCTGTGCTGGTAACCTCATCCCACCATGGTCTAACACGTACTCCCAGAGCACCTAAGACCATTCGTAATGTGGGCCACTGCTTGTGAGCTTCACTTGCTATTTTCTTCCTTATACAGGAGTCTGATTTTCTTTAACACCCCTGGCTTCTCCTAGGGAAGGAAAAGAAAGTTCCTTTATTACTGAGCTTGGGAAAAAGTGGCCCACTTCTGGCTCAGTCTCTTTCCCCTACCCTTTATCTCAGATAAGTAACACAGCTTCTGTTTGTTCCGTCATGGCTTTAAATGTTAATGTTTCATAAACAAAGTAGATTATTGAGGGGCTTTACAACATTCTCAGTAGTGAAAGTACAGCTGGGAAAATGTTAGGAAATTATGTCATTTTGTTTTCAGGAGGGCCATTTCTACGTTCCACAACATCACTTTTATGGGTAATCAATACACAATTTTGCTTTTTATCTATTTTCTTTTTCTTTTTTTTTTTATCAATTTGCTAACAGTTTAGAACTCAGATTGTGAGTACACAGGATGCTATTTATTGAACTATATTTTTAGCATATGGGAGAAGTTTTGGGAACTTGAACAAATTGTCCTAAGCCTCTATTAAGCGCAAATACTACTTTTTTTTATATTTATCATCCAATTATATGATATACCAATGTGATTTAAAGCCTATTTTAGTGATAACTGCATCTCTTTCCTAATGTAACTTCTGAGACAGCTAAGGTCTTTAAATATTTGAGGTGATAATTGTGCATCATAATATATGTTACCACATACTTAAAATAATATAATAGTAGTAAATAATAGGAGAAAGGATACTTCTGAATTTGTGTTTGTGTGTGTGTATGTATGTATATATGCGTGCGCATGTTTGGAGGATGAGGAGTAATTGCATAGTGTAATTACTCATCGCTACAATATTTTACTGTGTGACTTGGTGTCTGAACAGCTGTGTTCATACTCTGATTGATTCCAAGACGATGGTACCAGCCCTCCCTCCCACAGTCAGACTCTTCCCATCACTTGGGTGTCTATTAAGAGGATGTTAACCTTTATGAAACTTACAATGTAAGTAAGTTTCTTTCTGAATAGGAACGGTGAACTTGTTTGAGAACAGTAAAGATGATTCCTTCCAGAAACAAACATGAAACAAATTTCAATCAACATACATACTGAAAAAAATTCAAATTAAATTTCAAGAATTACATGAAACTTAAAAAGAAAACAATGGTCTTAATATATGAGTGAAAAATCTGGCAGACTGAGGCAGAAGGGCAGTCAGGAGTTCAAGGCTAATAATCTGGGCTATAAATGGGGTATCCATCTCAAGGAAAAAAAGAGAGGGGAGGCAGGAAGGAAGAAACAGAAGAAGGAACTTCATTTTCTCTGCCAATTAAAGAATTAAATGCAGAAAAGGTATGTTACTAGAAATTTGGGTGAGTCATGAAGGAGCCAATGTAAGACATTGAAAAAATAGTGCTCTCTTCTGGAGGGCTTTTCAGTTTTGTTTTTTAATAAAATAATTTTGTTAGAAATATCAGAAGTAGCAAAAGGTGTGAAAAGGAGGAGTAGTAGAGGTGGTAAACAAGAATGTTGATCCAGTACAAAGTAGCAGGAAGCCACATGATGGAGAAGGGAGATATACAAAAACGAGTAAAGGATACCTGTTGTAGGAGCTGCGGGCCTCTTCCCACAGCCTGGCTCCTGACTGCCTGGCTAGCTTATTCCCTGAAATAACAACACACAGACTGTATTCTTTTAAACACTGCTTGGCCCATTATATCTAGCCTCTTCTTGGCTAACTCTCCCACCTGGACTAGCCCATTTCTAATAATGTATGTATCACCCCAAGGTGTGCTTACCGGGAAGATTCTAGCCTACGTCCACCCTGGGTCGGAGCTTCATCGCATGTGCCCGGGAGAGGGGAGCATGGCCTCTGCTCCAGAGAGCAGAGCTGTCGAGTCTGAGCTCACTTCCTCTTCCTCCCAGCATTCTGTTCTGTTTACTCCAACCACCTATGTTTTAACCTATGAGGACCAAGCAATTTCTTTATTACTTAACCAATGAAATCAACAGATTGATATATGACTCTCCCACATCAGATATCTATTGTACTGGAGTATGTTCAAGCACACCTAGGCTATGGTCAGCATCCCCCAAAAAAGTAGAGGAAAAGAAAGAAGAATAGTTGTATCTTTCTGAGTGGGCAGACCAAGCCCACCATCACAGTAGCTTTTATGAAATACACCAGAGTAGAGCATCTAGGGAAGGAAAAGTATGTACTTTAAGCTGAAACCACTTTCCCCAGTAATAATCCCTTCACCAAGTCCTTGAGTAGTCCATAAAATCAAAATCATAAGCAGAAAGACAAGGCCATATTCCCACCTTTAGACTCCATCCTACACTGTAATGTTAGGAAAGAAGCAAAGAAAAAAAAAAGAAAGAAACAAGGGAATGACCCAAACGAACTAGACATCTAGGCTGGATATAATTTATTGAGGCTCTACAAGCTAGAAATTCAATAACATCTATCTTATCTAGGAAATAGTTTGGTTAGTGTGACAAGAAAGACATGGCAAACTCTTGCATCGTTCTTGTCCCCTTTACTTCCCACATTTGACTCCAGCTAGTTGTTGGAACTTAACATTCAGCATTGATATTCCATTGAAAACCTCCTTTCAACAGCAGGAAATGATGCAAGAGACACCTTTTAATGATATGCATGTGTGTGTCTCATGTCGAGATAAGTAAATAAAAGTATGTGTTTACTATGTGAGGGAATTTTCCAAAAAAAAATATTGGTATGATTATCTCCCTAGGCAAAGAGTAGAGAAGAGACATAATTAAAGTGTTTATATTCAGCAATTTTGTGTATTTGTGGAATTTTATAAATAACCAGAAATTATTTTGTAGAACTTACTGTTCTTTCTTGTGGTGCTTCCTAGGTGGTCAGCTGTGTCAAGATGAAACTGAATATCATCTTCCAAGAAAACAGCTGTTAGAAATTCATTGGAGTAGAAAATGAATGCAGAATTTTAAAGTTCTGGGAGAAACACATGGCAACAGAAGTAGCTGCCGATGCTCTGGGTGAAGAGTAAAAAGATTATGTGGTTGGAATCCATGATGGGAATGACAAACAAGGTTTTCTCATAAAACAAGGCCTCCTGACCCATGGCAGAGCTTGCCTACTGTTGAGTGAGGTGCATTCTTATTATAGATCACAGAGAACTTAAGAGAGGAAGTACAAGTTTGTTCACAGATGCATTGTGGATGCCAATCTGAGAGTTCTCAATTTGGTTATTGTTAACGAGAGAGAGAAAGAGAGAAAGAGAGAGCGGGAGAGAGAGAGAGAGAGAGAGAGAGAGAGAGAGAGAGAGAAAGAAGGATAATCCTGGACTGACAGATATTACTGTGTTTTGACAGTTGGGGTCTAAAAGAGCCAGAAGAATCTATAAAGCTTCTCAATATCTCTAAAGAAGATGATGCCTGTCAATATGTTGTCAAAATGCCTTTAAATACAGAAGGTAATGATCCAGTACCAAAGCACCCAAGATTCAGTGTTCTTACTTCATGTGTCCTGCAATGCAAACACTGACATACTACTCTGAAGAAACAACAAGGAAGATGCTCCAGAACATCCTAAACTTTTGTCCAAGAGAATGGAGGGAACCAAAGAAAATGCCAGGAATAGATCGTCAGGAGATGTGGACTGTGCTAACTATGAATTTTTACTTCTAAGTCTGAGTCTAGTCCATTGTAGGTTTTTAAGAGTAACTAATCCGACCTTTCAGAAATGACTTACTGACTTTGGAATACAAAAGGAACTTATTTCTTTGCATTCATGAAGCCTTTCCACTATAGACACACCACTGATTCCCACAGGAGATACAATCAGAAACTACACCTTAGCTTCAGATGCAGCAACGTGACTCTTGTGACATAGTGACACATTAACCACTATGAAGAAGGGACTGAACTATAATCATGCTATGCATGTCTCTTTGAGAACAATTAACATCACACCTTCCTTGTATCTTACATATGGAGATACTAAGGAAGAAGTTCGTGCACACTCTGCCCTCCTCCATGTTAGAGCTCTGTGCGGAGAACAAGATTTTCACTTTCATCATAAAATTGGGACAAATATATTTTGCTAACTTGTTATTTACATGCAATAAAATATACACTGATATTTTCTTCTCTATAAGTCCATACAAATCAAGGTATAGAGTAGTTGAATTGCTTTAAAAATAGTCTTCTCTACCATTTAGACCTCAGTTCTCCTTTATTCCACACCCCAACTCTTGAAAACCTCAATTTGATTGGTGTGTCTTCAAGGATATATATTAAGATGAAATCATAGCCACGTGGTTCCAGATTATTGATACAATAATTCATATGTGAACACAAATTATCTGTTTATTTGCTCATTCCTTATATGAGCTTATTTTTTGGATATATACAAAGAAATACACTTAGTGTTTTCATAGTAAAATCTTACTGAAATATATATATTTCAGTAAGATATATACATACACACACACACACACACACACACACACACATTCCAACCCCCAAACTGCCACACTCTTTTTCTGTACAGCTCTGATGTGGGATTCCTGTCTCTATGCCATGAATACCATTGGTTAATAAAGAAGCCATTTTTGGCCTATTGCAACACAGAATAGGGCAAGGTGGGAATTATAAGCAGATAGAAGACAAGAGAGCAGGTAGAGTCAAGGAGATGCCATGTAGCCTCAGTAGGAGACAGATGGGCAGAAACCTTGCTAGTGAACTACAAGCCTCATGGTAAAATATAAAATAATAGAAATGGGTTAATTTAAGATGTAAGAGCTAGCTAGATGTACACTTAAGCTACTAGCCAAACAGTATTGCAGATAATATAGTTTCTGTGTGATTATTTCAGGTCTGGGCAGCTGGGAATGAGTGAGCAGCCTCTGCCTACACAGCTCTATTCTTTTACAACTGTAGAAATAATCTAACTTCTTTTCTGTGCACGTTGTCAGAAATTGTCATTGCCATTCTTGTTTTAATTCCTTATGGCTGTGACATGGTATGTTTTCGTGGCTAATTTTTCAAGTCTAGTTTTATATGTGCAATCTTCTCTGGTTGTCAGAAATAATAAATAAATTTTTTCCAACATTTGTCTTTTGATCTCATTGTCAGGGAGAAACCTAAGATTATTAATAGCCATTTAAGGTTATTAAAACTACTTCATCAAAAAAATGATTATAATCACATTTTATGCTCAGCAGGTAATGGTGTTTGTTGCCAAGCCCGATAACTTGTGTTTGATTGAAGGGACCCTCAAGATAGAAAGAGAGGAATGATTCCTAGAAGCTGGTTATGACAGCCACATATGTGCATTTACACATGTGGACATGGACTTGAACTTACTAAATAAACTCTCTTTTTTTTATTGATTTTTATTGAGCTCTATATTTTCTCTGCTCTCCTCCCTGCTTCTACCCTTCCCTTCAACTCTCTCCCAAGAACCCCATGATCCCAATTTACTCAAGAGATCTTGTCTTTTTTTTCTACTTTAAAAAGTGTAGCCCTGGAGAGATTAACTCAGTGGTTACAAGCATTCATTTTTCATGCATAGTGCCTGAGTGTATTCCCAGCACAAACGTTGGATGGCAGACAACTTCCTGTAACATCAGACCAGGAAATCTGATGTCCTTTTCTGGCCTCCATGGGTATTTCCAGGGACATATCCACATACACAGACACATAACATGTTCTCTCTCTCTCTCTCTCTCTCTCTCTCTCTCTCTCTCTCTCTCACACACACACACACACACACACACAAACAAAATATAATTGCATAAGTGAAAATATAATATAATACAATATAATATAATATATAATGAGATTTATTAGAGTGGGTTACAAGATGTGTTTTGACTATTCCAAACTGGCTTTTTCCCAGTGGGAAATTCAAGAATTTCAATACATGTTCAGTCTATGAGGTACAATGTCTCATCTGGTCTTCAATACTTCAATATACACTGGAATCCTGATGAAGTAGGCTCTAATGCCAGTTAAAGGAATGAACTTGCTGATCAAGGCAAGCAGGTAAAGAACAACTTCCTTCTTACATGCCCAGAAGGCATGGCCCAGATTTTAGGCTGATTGCCTCACCTCAAATGATTCAGTCAAGGCAAATTCATCACTGGTGGACCAGGTTGTTTGGGTTTTAGTTAATTCCAGATTTGTCAAGTTGAAAACCAAGAATAGCAGCCATAATTATTAATACTAAGCTCAACTATGTACTGGGTTCTAGCTCATCACCTGCTCATCTAAATGTTAGTGTGATATAATCCAACATATTGTTTATACTTCATTTTCTATCTTGTCACCCTCTTTGAGGTTCCTCCTTGTTAGCATTTCAATTTCCTTCTTTTTTATATAATTATGTGACTTCTTTGTGAGCCCCATATAGAAAGGAGTCTATAAACCATACTGGTTGTTGTGTCATGGACTTCAGTCTTGTATTAGGCCAATTTAAGTCCTTTTCGCCGTGTGCACGATTGAATAATAACTTCTCAGAACTATCCAGTACAACCCTTTTGAGAAGTTGGAAATAAATTCCTTAATCTTTTAACCACATGTGAATCATATTCTTGTAACAATTTCCTTCAGGGTTCTGAAGAACAAGCTCCATTCTGTTACCATTCAACACTCAGCCAGAGTAATTCATTGTGTTTATGGTCTTTCCCTTTCTCAATTCTCTCTCTAGCCTGCTCCTTGCTTCTGGTAAGGTACAGTTTTGTTCTTTTGTTCGAGCTACATTGTGGCAGCAATGATTCCCTTGTGGTGTGTTCTTATGTACTCTGTCTTTGCTTCTTAGATAAAATCAAGTCAAATAATTTGACAACAGCAAAAAAAAAAAAATGAGGCCAATGAGATAAAAGTCCTTCTCCATGTTTCTGTTTCTCTGTGTATTAGTCTACTGTTTCTCTACCTTAACTGTCAACCAGTTTTTAAATGGGTGGCACAGTAAGAAAAGCACATGGATAACAAAGAGCTTAAATACATTCTGTATTTTTCCTATTGTTTGTCTTTTGTGGTGACTTTATAAAAAATAATAACCTCTCATGAGTACATATACCAAAACATTTATTTTACATAACAAAGATTCCCTTGAGTCATGTTGTTTCTCTCATATAGCAATTATCTAACGGTTTTAATTTTTATTGCTTTTGTTTATTTGTTTATTGTTTATTTATTTATTGTGTGCATACGTGAGTGAGTATGTGTATATGTGTGTGTGCCCATGACACAGGTGTGGAGGAGAAAGGATAACTCTCAGGAGTTGGTTTGCTCCTTCTACCATGTCAATCCTGGGAATCCAGTTAGAGTCTTTGGCTTAGAAACAAGTACCTTCACCTACCAAGTCATCTCTCTGGCATTCACAGTAAAATTTTGATAAATGCACATAGTGTTTTCAGAATTACAAGTTTAATTGCCAATAATATTTTTCTATGTTACACAAGTTATGGTAATAAGTCTCCTGGGTAACAATTGTTCAAGTATCAAGTTTGGGACATAATTCATGCACCAAAATTCTGGATTCTGCCTGACATTACCCACTTCCACCCAAAACTCTTCTGTGCCCTCTCTTGCCTTGGGGTCAATAATAACAATAAAGACCCCAATCATCTAGCGTTAGGGAGGGACTTAAATTAATGCTAGAGGTTTGATTGCATCAGGTTGTGAATGAGAAAGTTAGAGTTCAAAGTACATAAGAAAAAGATAGTGATTACAAATGTCTGTCAGCTTGCAGTTGTTTGCTTTATCCTCCATTTATCATATCCATACTCATAACAGGTCCTGTTGATCATAATTAATTCTTCCTTACTTTTTAAATTATTTGTTATCTGCTTTAAATGATCAAATTAGATCTTGTTTCAATTTTGTAAGATACATTACATCTCTGAAACTACACTGTGTTATGAACGGAATTTGATTAAAATAGACAATGGTAACTTTTCCCTGTAATACTGTAACAAAACAAAGATGAAGCTAGTTCCACAATGTTTTGTTATCTTTGCTGTCAGTCAGTTTTTATTTCTTTGAAGTATAATTAATCTTTTTCTTCACACTTTTCTTTTTCTTTTTTGTTTTCAAAAGTTCCCCAGGTCCAAATATTCAAAGATTGCATCATCAATAACAGTCATCAATGGGTACCTATCAACATATCTCAGTTTGGAAGTAGCATTAAATTAGTAAGCACAATAGGATTATGCTGTGAAAACTTGTTTGTTGAAATAAGAGCATCGGGGCTGTGTCCCCAGCACCCCGCCGCCCGCATAGCTAGCTTTACCCGAAATAATTACACGGAAACTGTATTCTTTTAAACACTGCTTGGCCCATTCTCTTCTAGGCTAATTCTCACATCTTAATTTAGCCCATTTCTAATCATCTGTGTGTAGCACCCCAAGTTGTGCTTACTGGGAAGATTCTAGCCTACGTCCATCTTGGGTCAGAGCTTCATCGCGTGCCACAGAGAGCAGAGCTATCATGTGTCTGCCCGGAGTGGAGCATGGCATCTCTCTGAGGTGTCTTACCTCACTTCCTCTTCCTCCCAGCATTCTGTTCTGTTTACTCCACCCACCTATGTTCTAAGCTATGAGCCCAAGCAGTTTGTTTATTACTTAACCAATGAAATCAACAGATTGATATATGACACTCCCACATCACTTGTGAAATAGGAGACTCACCTAGTCTATCAAAAATCACATTCTTCTTCACAAGAGATCTTAGATTCCCTGTCTAACTCCACACTAGAATATGGAATAATCCTCTTGCCTGTCAGCTTTTTTTATATCTAAAATATCTATCCCAAACCATTACATATATTTTGATATCTGTTTCTATACAATTTGGAATATGTGGCCTGTCAAATCACATAAAGCAGTTTAATTTAATTCACTATATTATAAACTTACAGTTTATAATTTTTGTTATATTTTATTTAGTTATTAATTAATTACTTACTTTGTGTGTGTGTGTGTGCACGCACACATGCACATGCTTACTCACATGTGCATGATGATATGCTACATACGTGGAGGTCATAGGACAAATTGCATGAGAGGGTTCTCTCCTTCTACCATGTAGGTCCTGGGCATTGATCTCAGGTCATCAAGCTTGGCCAGAAAATCTTTAACTGCTGCAGAATCTTACTGCCTCCACTATATCATCCTTGCCCTATGGTAGACTGTTCCAGAAGTGTAAATAAAACAGGTTTTTGATTAATTGAACTTTTGTGCCTATCCCCATTGTTTTTATTTTCGTTTAACCTGGCAGAAAAAAAATATCTTAATTATGTTAACAATACCCTGAATTTTCTTAAATATATGTATTTGTAGATCATAAAATTATCATCACTTATTATCATTTAAGTAAATTGAATTTACATTGGGTAAATGTACGCGTCTCACAATGTTTTCCAATGGTATATACTAGTTGGGTGCAAATAAAATTTCTTCATTTTTTTTTTTTTTTACTGCTAGACTTTAAAGCCCAGGCTGAGTTCTCTGCTGCCAAGCCTTGCACACTTCTCTCATGCATGCTGGCATGAGCTACTCAGTGCATACTGTTAGAAAATTGGTTGCTCAGGTCTAGAAGTTCTATTTTTCCACCAAAAAAGATGAATTCTTTGGAAAAGGAAACTATTTTCTGTTGTGTGGACATTGCAGTGATATTACTTCCTTGACTTGGATGCTGTGGTTTTTCTATGAGCATCAGTACATTGATGAGCCCAGATCTGAGCTGACAGGAGTTGATGCTTAAGCAATGTCACGTTTATATTTTTCAATACCGTATCACCCTTTCCTTTAATTGATATCCTCTGCCCCTTGTGTGGTTGATTTCTACCTAGGTAAAACAGACTAATGCATGATAAATTGTTTATGTAATGATTGTATTTGAATTGAGAAATCTGTTTAAGGAGCGTTCTTGACAGTGTTATTTCAGGCTCCATGATGAGGCTGCTGGGGACTTGCTGGGGAAGGATGCTGTTTCCAAAGATGTCCAGCTGCTCCCTATCTTCTCACAATAAATGATGCTCACTGTCTTTTCTGTTTTCTCCCTTTCCTCTAAATTGTCAAAACTAAGGAAACAGTGTCCCTGGATATTTTATTAGGAGTTACAGGTAACTGATGGTAATTCATTATAAATGGTAGAAATCATTGTGTATGATGCTTACAATTTGCTAGTAATATCATTTTTAAGCATTCTATGACAAAATCTGGTTTTTCCTTACATTTCCATACTTCATTGATCTTATTCATTTGTACAAGGGCTTCTGTCACTTTTTGTTATGCATAAAGATATCCCATGAAAAGGTCAGGACATAATTTGTATCTGGTACCAGAGTTTTAAGTAACCTTCTTTGTCTTATGAGTTTTTATACATTTACAATGGTATACTTAATTTAATAGTCATATTAAGTAATTTAAAATAGGTAGATTGTTTAAATGAACTTGAACTGTAGGGGAAATGTATAGTGATTTTAGAAAATTATTTTCCAAATATTTGCTACTTTTACAAAACAGAGAAAATGCCTCTTCAACATAACAGCTCATGCATAATATTTGTATTAGAGAAAAACACACATGTTGATAAAGTTTATTATTTAATATTACTAAGCCCTGTGTTTTCCTAAGACAGTATGAGTAAAATACAAAAATATTCACAAAATGCAAAAGGTTTATCTGAAAATAAACTTTCATTTTCTTAGAGAGAAAACATAATACAAATGTTACACGTGGCAACTTGGCTTTGACTGGACTCTATGTTTTAACTGATTTATGTGAATCCGGGAAATACACTTCATTTCTGACATTCTTTAATCTGTCTGTAGCATCAAAACTGTGTGACAGAACCAAATGAGGTAATGAATTATATATTTCCCAAATGACAACTGAAGGTTTGGTTGGCCCTTCTAAATTCCACAGTTGTTTCCATGGAGACTAGAACATCCCTGTCTTGTTACTTTTGTTGTTTTTGAGAACATTTAGGTAAAACACATATTTGCCAAGGACGCTGGGGTTTTCAAGGTGGTCACTATTTGCAGGAGTGTTTATGAATCTTTCAACAGCTTCTGGAGTGGAGCTTGTGGCTCATGGAGGAGAAACCAGAAATAAACTGCATGGAAATGCAGTGACTGGTTATTCAAAGGGATAATTTAGATTTTGCAAGATATAATTTTGGCAGCCAGATGGGGAGTGAGTGGGGGCTGTTTTTGCTTGATCAAAAGTGAAAAGTTCAAGGCATTAATCGAATTGCTTCCTTATTCATTAACTTTGTTTTTGTAGTAAGACGTTATCATTTTATTAAAAGTAGCAAGATACTGCATGTATTTAACACTTTCCAAGAAACTAACACTTTAATAGTCTTTCCCTGTAAAGGCTGCCTTTTCATCTACTACATCTGAATATTAGAGGGAACAAAAATTCATTACATGTGAAGAAGGGAATTGTGACAAAGGTCTAAGAAGGTATGAGAATGGGAGAGAGGAGATGGGAAGATGTAAATCTCCATTGAGGGTGATGTGGCAGAGATTCCTGTTGATGTGTGATAGGAAGGGAGTAGCCAGAAAAAGGGATGTAAAGCAGTGTGGATCTGATATTGCTTGTGATGTAACTGTCTGCTTTTTCACAGTGTCATTACTAATATAGTGTGAATTTCTTGTGCTGAGTCTTTATGATAGTAAATGCCTATTTTTATTTGAAAAAAATTATATAATAGTCTTGATATGTGGTAAGATTTTTCTCCCATGGATTTTATGTGGAATAAAATGAAATATAGGAAAAGTGAAATCCTTTCATTTATTTTTGTATTGAGGTACTTTTTCTTTCTTTATTTTCATAGATGTTCAGCATTTGTTGGATTTCTTTGAGCTTACATTTTTTGCTAAATTTAAGTTTATCTTTTAACTAGGAAGTACATAAAAATAATCAGTACTGGGACTTTTTTTTTTAAAATTAGAAAACACAGAAGAGATATGTTCTTGTATCCATTATCTCTCCAAGACCTTTATCGTGAAGAATTGTTGAATTTTGTCAAATGCTTTTTCAACATCTAATGAAATGATCATATGTTTTTTTCTTTCAGTTTATTTATATGATGGATTACATTGATAAATTTTTGTATGTTGAACCAGCCCAGTATCTCTAGAATGAAGCCAATCTGATCATGATGGATGATTTCTTTGATGTATTCTTAGATTAGGTTTGCCAGTATTTTATTGAGTGTTTTTGCATCTATGTTCATGAGTGAGATTGGTGTATAATTCTCTTTCTTGATTGGCTCTTTGTGTAGTCTTGGTATCAGGGTAACTATAGCCTCATAAAAAGAGTTTGCCAATGTTCCTTCTATTTCTATTTTGAGGAGTATAGGTATTAGTTCTTCTTGGAAGTTCTGATAGAATTATGCATTAAAACCATCTGGCCTTGGGCTTTTTTTGGTTGGGAGGTTTTTGATGACAACTTCTATTTCCTTGAAGTTTATAGGTCTATTGATATTGCTCACCTAGTCTTGATTTAATTTTGGTATATGATATCTAAAATGTTGTCCATTTACTTTATATTTTCCAATTTCGTGGAGTAAAGTTTTTGTAGAATGACCTAATGATTCTCTGAATTTCCTGAGTGTTTGTTGTTCCTTTTCATTTCTGATTCTGTTAATTTGGATGTTCTCTCTCTGCCTTTTCCTTAGTTTGGATAGGGGTTTGTCTATTTTATTTTCTCAAAGAACCAGCTCTTTGTTTCATTGATTCTTTGTATTGTTTTCTTTTTTTCTATTTTATTGATTTCAACCCTCAATTTCTTTGATGCGGGAATCCTGTCTGTATGCTCTGATTACCGTTAATGACCTATAGCAAGGCAGAACTTAGGTAGGCAGGGAAATCCAGGATGAATGCTGGGAGAAAAAAGGGTGGAGCCAGAGAGACTCCAAGGATTTGCCGCCAGAGTCAGGCATGCCAAAACTTTGCTGGTAAGACACACAGATTAATAGAGATGGGTTAAATTAAAATGTAAGAGCTAGCCCATAGGAAATTAGAGCTAATAAGCCTAGCAGTTTATTTTTAAAAATAATACAGTTTCTGTGTGATTGTTTCAGGGCTGAGCAGGTGGAACCATCTAGCAGCTCCCTCTTTCCAGCATATTGGCACCCTTGTGCCAACTAAGATACACTTCAAAACCTGAGAATGCTTAATTCTAGACACAAAAATAGAGAGTCTAACACAGCTTCTTGGTGTTTGCTGGTGGCATGCCATGGCTCCTTTAAGAGAGATTTTCCTGTCTCAGTGGCTGAACCATTTTAAAATGCTGACTTTCTGGGCCATGCTGCCAGCACAAACTCTGACTTTTTCTGGAGGTCTGGCTACAGAGCATTTGAACAGGGTCTGTGAACAGACTGCTGCAGTTTGCTTAATGTAAACATGGACTGGTTGTGTGGCTAGAGATGGGGCACTATGCATGGCTCCCAGGGGTGGCAAGCAGCTGTGCCATGCTGGACTGTGTGGATCAACCTGGAAGTGCTGTAATACCCTAGTAATGGCACTGCTTAAATTTTTAAGAAGTGCTCAGCATTTTAAAAACTACTCTTGGCCAGTAAAGAATTACAGATATAAAATAGGACAGATTCAGACATAAAAGAGGTCTAAATGGGTCACAGTGTTGGATAAATGTATGTAGGCTTGGGAGAGAAAAGAAAAGGATTATAGAGAGTTAGAAAAGAAGAAAATGGTTTTTTTAAAAATAAAACCAAGTCTTTAAAGAGTATGACAGATAATCATAGATAAAAAGAAGTAAAAAAAAAAAAGAATAAACCATGTAAAGACCAAATATACACAGAGTCTGGATTATGTATACTATTGTGTTTTCTTTGAATTTTTTGACTGTGAAGGAGCTAAGTACAGAGATAGACATTTCATTGTTTGGGCTGCTTAGCTAAACTAACATATATATCGTAATGGTATCTTGATTTCAAAATATGGATCTAATGATATGTGGTGTAGAAAAAAAGGTTCTTCCTTTTTTTCCACAGAGGATGAGAACCTATGGATTCATTTTAGGCTAATATGGTTTGATAGACCACAACCCTCTGAATGGTCACCATGAACACCCTCAAAAAATTACTTCACACAACTGCTGAGGTGAATGTATCACAGAGAATACATCATAAAAGACCTGATTAACAGCTCCCCAAAGCAGCAGGAAGCAGTATGGAGAGAAATAACTATGCTCATATTCCAAAATATTGTTTATAATGTTTGTTTACATTTAAAACAGAATACAATTTAATTATAAATAATTTGCATTGGTATGGATCTTGTTTTATTGATACAAATTTAAGGTCAATTTTGTTATATTTCTGCTCTTGATTAAGGTAATGTGTTTGTGTAGCTCATTTAAAATGTAATATATAAAAATAGGTTAATAGATATCATCTATAATAGTCAAGTTTGTAATCATATCTGTTAAATTTTCTATCTGTCTAGAGATATAGTTGAGTTAGATATGTATTCTTCAAATCTTTCAGAGACTTTCAGAATATGACATCAAGAAGCATTTAGCTTTATGTAGACTGCTTTGATTCTAAGAGTATGTTGCACAGAGAGAATGTCTTTCATTTATGTTTAGATGGGGTAAGACTTTGTATGTTTTTTGTCTCAGGACCCTAAACAGATAGGTATTAAATTTAAAAATTAATCCCTGTAGATGGAGACTGTGCTTTTGTTTACCCTGTAAGCCCAGAAAGAATAATCACATAGAAACTATATTAATTATAAGACCGTTAAGCCAATAGCTCAGGCAAATTCCCAGCTAGCTCTTACATTTTAAAGTAACCCATTTCTATTAATCTATTTATCACCACAAGGCTGTGACTTACTGGTAATGTTCTGGCATTTTTTCACCTTCAGCAACTACATGGCGTCTCCTTGACTCTGCCTACTCTTTCTGTATATCTGTTCCAATTTCCTGCCTGGCTCTACTCTTCTAAGCAACTGGCTGAAACAGCTTTTTTATCCATCAGTAAAAGCAACACAATATACAGAAGGACATCACACATAAAATCCCTTTGGTCCCATTTGACCAAATGAACTTGGCAATGTTAAGATTTGTTGTTCACTTATGCTTTCTTTGCATGGTTTTTAGCATTAATCTGCATCTGCTATTGCCTCTGGAAATGACACAGATTAAACATACAAGGTCATTGGTTTCTAGATTCTGTCCTAGTTATAGATCGAACAGTTTGTGCTCTGAGAGAAAAATCTCCTTTATTCATAAGCAACAAAAGGTTCAGTAACTGATAATCCTTTGAAGATATTTTTATAGGTTTAATGGTTGAAAATTCAATATTTGGGGTGAATTTGAGACATACTTTTTCACCTAAATGGCTTGTAATATTCATGGGTAGCATTGTGGAACACTTATTATACCAGCTTATGTATTATTCTTTTAATGTCAACAGTACAAAAAAGGTGTTATCATCACCTTTTTTCAGAAGATAGGGGAACTTAACTTAATAATATTTATTTGCTTACTTTCTTAAGTCAATATACAAAATCACTACTGATTTTTTTTAAATAAAGTTTTATTTCAATCTAAGAAACTTATTCTTGCTCCAGTAATACAACACTTTTTTCTTCAACTGTCCTAGAGTATTTTTTGAACACAAAGCCCATAAAATTAGGAGAATTCTATCCAGTTACAAAAAAGTTAATATAGTTATAATTCAGTTACAAATGCAAAGAAATGAAGAAACTGTTGTTTATAAAAAACAACAAAATCATAACCACAGTAAGTTTTTATGGGCCACATTTTACATGTAATTAGACATTTTCTAGCTGCAAAATATTTGTTTGAAGGGTGTGTTTATCAGAAATAACTTTGTTTTATTTATTACAAGCACAAGTTTGAAAATAATTTGATACTATGCTTCTCCTCATATACAAGGGTTTCTACGTGATCAGGAAGTTTAAAGAGAGTGTACAGGTTGTTCAATCTCACATTTTCTAGATTTGTCATATGTCTATCGGTCTTCTGAGTCCAAACTGAACAAGGAGCTTGTAGATAATATTTCTCTTTTTCAGTTGTGTTATAAAGAAGAAGCTGTGATCTCTGAAGATCAGTTCATAATATCTTCATCAAGTAATAAGCTTTCAAAGGTCAAAAGGGCCAGATGGATTTGATTTCAGCCATCAATCTCTTGTAGAGGCAAATAGAATTATCTTTTTCATAGTCTAGTACTTCTGCATGTTAGTTGGAAATCTGGATGTAGGCTTGTGAGGCAGATCCTTGGTTACTGGGATTTCACTGAGGGCTATAATCTCTTCCTTCTTCTGGATTCCTTCCTCCAACTCAGCAGTAATTCTGAGATGAAATGACAATACTGAAGAAGTGACTCCTAAGGAGTTCATTAGTTGTGACAGTATTGAAGTTGTGTAAACTGATTTCAAGTTTATAGATTAGATTGTGGTTATTCATACAGTGCCATTACTCCCACTTGTTCTTCAATAGGTCATTTCTCAGGAGAAAAGCAGTATTAATAATCTGCTTTATATAACAAGCCATAATGTGATATTAAATGTTTTTGGCATCACACTATTTTGTAAAGTAAATAATTTGGCATCACACTATTTTGAATAAAGTTCTCATCCTATCTTTATGAAAATCTTATAATGTGATAAAAAATTACAGACAGTTTATAAAAAGTCTTTGTTACCTACCAACAGTATTCCGGATATCAGGCTTCCTGAGAAAATCAATAAATTGAGCATGTTGTTTCATTTTTATTCCATTAATTCTTATTTAATTTATTTATTATGAGTGTCTATAGGGGAGGGTATTCCCATAGGAGCTTCAGTCTCTTCTTTCATATTTCATATGTTGCCTGCTCTTCTTTCTTTCTTTCTTTCTTTCTTTCTTTCTTTCTTTCTTTCTTTTTTCCTTCCTTCCCTCCTTCCTTCCTTCCTTCCTTCTTTCCTCCTTCCTTCTGCTTATGCTTTGATTACAGGTCATTTAGTACTTCTCAGGTTTACATACCTGACAATGACATTTCTCAACTCTCAGACAAATACTACAGGAATTTGGAACCCAAGAGAAAAATATGTGTAATTCATTATGAATCCATTGTTAATTTCCATCTATGATGTTCTATTACACAGTTGCTTTTTTTTTTTTGGCTACCAATTACAGTGTGTGCTGCAATCTAACTGCTGAGAAATTAATACCCCTGTTACTTTGAAGCTCTAAATTCCTGAGGGATAGAAACTTTTTAATTTGGGTTACTTCATAATATTGTGCATATAGTTCTGTGCATACTAAGTGCAAGTGGCATCCATTGAGCAAATGCTGCCTCCAATATTGTGTTAAGTCATAACAAATTTAAGTAAGGTCTGAGGAGATCTCATAGAACTGAGTCCTTTTGCAATTTTAAATAAATAAACAGAATCTCTCCAGTAAAATACATTTTCAGTTGCTTCTTTGGATATCTTGACAAGATATCCTGACAGGTCAAGTAAGGTATTCTATAATTAATAAAGTGTAAATTATTAGCACTTAATCCCTAATTTTAAAAATTAAGGTAGTGAAACATATATTAAAGCTAATTTAGAAATTGTCACAGAAAGTAAATTGTTCAGAAAATAAAGGTTCTTGCTCCCAACCATCAAGAACTTAGCTCAATTTCTAGAATTCAGATGGTGGAAGGAAAAAACTGACTTTCAAACATTGTCCTCTAAACCACATGCACACTGTATCCTACTCTCTCTCTCTCTTTCTCTTTCTTTCTTTCTTTCTTTCTTTCTTTTTTCTTTCTCTCTCTCTCTCTTTCTCTCTCTCTCACACACACACACACACACATAAGTAAATAAAGAAATAAACAAGCAAACAATTGTGATAAGAAGACATCTTGACTTAATGCAGTTTTAAACCTCTCAAATATTCAGGCAGTGTTGCTGGGCTAATATATTTAGTCATTTTTCCTTTATAATTTTATTTGATTAACAAATGGACAAACATAGTTTTGTTAATTATAAAAGCCACTGGAGAAAGAGTATTTGTTAGTTTAAGCCATGTGGACATCAGTCTTTTTTGTTTTGTTTTTAATTGTTTCTGTGATTTGGGGTTGATGAATTAGTATCTCAGGACCATATTTCTAACATACATGGAGTGCAGACTGAGTGGGGTTCTTCAAGGTGCAAAATGCACAGGAAATGAAAATAAGAATAGACGAGTGAGGTTACATCAAGAATTGTTCACAGCAAAGAAACTAGGCAAAAAGTTGATTTGTCAGCAATGGAATGGGAAAACATGTTCAAAGATTTTGCTTGACAAAGTATGAATATCTATGATATATAAGGAACTAAAACCACTCCAAAGAAAAATAATAATGATAATAATAATAACCAATAATATTTATAAGAGCAATAATAATGGGAACACAATAAGGCTATAGACCTAATCAATATTTTCCATCAAAAAAATTCAAAGGATCAACATGTGTATGAGTAAAGTGTTTTAAATAAATAATCCGTAAAACAGAAAGATCAAAACTTTAATGAGATAACATATGACTAGTTCCCAAAATACTAAAGATTGTGTAGAAAGAGAACCATATGTACCATTGGTAGGAACATGAATTAAAGTCACAAGTATTGAAAATAGTATGGAGAATCCTTAAAACTGAAAATAGAATTACTAACCAACTTGGAAACACCAAACTCTGGATAAATATTCATAGAAAATTACATCATTCATTCATTACAAAGACATTTTTGTTCCCAATTTCAGAAGAGGCAAGGAAGTTAAGAAGCATAAATGTTCATCAATTAATAAAACAACAAGAACGATAAGGAAAATATATTTAATGTAATACTATTAAGACACACAAAAGAATAAAATAAATCTAGAAATATAAACAATATATATTATGTAATCTTAGGGAGTATGTGTTTCATTAATGCAAGAATGGCCTACCATTGTGAATGTAACTCCTCTACTTCTATAGATTAAAAGTAATGAGAGGATATTGTTATCTTAAGCTATTAAAGGAATTTAATATGTAGTATTTAGACATCATATAGCGAGACAATAGAAAGAGAGAGAAAGGTGGCAATTCACTTAACCAAATTATAATTGTGTTTATGGTTAAGAGTGTGTAAATTCACTGCATACATGCAGGAGTCCATGGAAGTCAAAGAAGGGCATTGGATAATATGGAATTGGAAATAGAGCAGACAGTTCTAAATTACCTTGTGGATACTTAGAATCAGACCTGGGTCCTCCAAAAGAGCAGTAAATGACCTTAATGACTGAGTCATATCCCCATCCCCAAATGAATGTCTTTGGTTAAAAAACAAAAAAACAATCAAGCATGGCATTTTAGAATCTCAGAGAGAATATAGTGTGAGAACCAAAATATGAGTCTCGTCAGTCACTACAGAACAGAAATAACAAGCGTAGCACACAAAGAAATTGGAAAATAAGGTCACATTACTTACAGCAGCAATGGCTGTGAGCAGAGCAGCTCATGCAGCATGACAGGTAACACTTGAATGAGCCACAACACGATCTAACCTTAATACAGGAAAACATTCTCCAAAATTGCTATCATTCACACACAAATGATTGTCTACATAACAATTTTAGCAATGCACCAAAACTCTCAGAACTAATAGCAGGTCTTGGTCAAATCAATACAGAAAATTCTTGGCATCAGTACCAACAACAATAATGGGAATAAAGCAAAATAACAGTAATAAAACATGCCATTACTCAAAATCTCATGTTTCTTGAGAAGAGTTTTGCAAAAAAAGTAAAATCATCTGAAAGGAAAAATGAAAATAAACCATGCTTATTAAGTGAAAAAGAAGGCATATTTAAAATCTCTATTTTCTTTAAATCAGTGTTTATATCTAATGTAATTTCTTAACCAGTAACATTTCCATAGAAGATATTATTCTTCAATAGGTAGTAGACATTAAAGCTAATATGAAAAGTAAATAACTCAGAACATTAAATATTATTTCAAAGAAGAATAGTGTATTCATACTACAAGAAAAAACACTTATGCCAAAGGGAAAAATATATAGATGCTCACATATACATACAGAAATATGTAATACAAATACATATATGCATTAATCTGTAATATACATAAATGCATGGAGATTAAGTACCTATATATATACAAAGATATAAGTACATGTGTGTTTCTATATATAAATAAATGATCCCGCATATACAGACTCTCATCTATCTATATTTATATATATAATGTATTATTTTATTATATATTAATATTTCTACATAGATCCTTCTCCCTTATAAACTAGTCTTAGTACAGGACAGCTCCTTATTTCCTACTAGTCCAGCTAAGCAGCTTGCCTTTGTGATTCCCTGTCTTTACCTCCAAATGTAGGAAATATAGGCAGCCACCACACTGCCCATCTCTAACATGATTTCTGGGTATCATTTCAACTCTGGTACCCATGCTTGCCCAGCATGGATGTCATCCACTGAACCATCTTCAAGTCCCTATACTACTTTTTAATTGCCTAACTTCCACTATTAATGAAAGAAAATAGTTTTCTGAAATCCCTATTGACTCATTTCTAAATATGCCTTTTAAAGTTATCAAGCAGGCACATACCTCCAAGTAGTTTTTGTAAATTAAATCATGCTATCCATATTTTTCAGAATCTGTTATTTCCAAATTATTCATGATGAAACATAAAGAAGGCTGATCTAGTGATGGGGGCAAGTTTCAGCTTCCCCTTTCAGCCCTAAGGCAGAAAATGATGTAGAACCTTGAGACCCTGTACATGCTGCCCCAGTCTCTGAGTTCATATATGGACTGGTCATGTTGACTTTGAGGACCTTGGTCTCTTAATGACCTTTTATCTTTTTGGATCTAATACTCTTTCTGCCTCCTCTGCTGTGGGATTCCCACATATCTAATGGGAGAGATTTGAAATAAATATCAAGTATAGGGTAGAGTGTTCCAAGTTCTCTCACTCCCTATGTCATATCTGATTATGAGTGCCTCTACTTGGTTCCATTTGATGAGAGAAGGGTGGACTTGTAGTGATGATTGAGAAAGACAAAGATTATGACTATAGCAGAAAGTCATTAAGAGTCATTTTATTGCTGCATTTTGTTTTATCTATTTATGTATCATTTTTATTGAATTATCAAAGTAGTATTTGATTTCACTCTAAATTCTTGGACTATCCAGTCTCGGGTTGTTGATCACCAAGCAGCAAAGGTGTAGGTTCCATCTCATGGAGTGGGACTTAAGTCAAATCAATTCTCTTACCCAGGCAAGATACCTTTATAGATAAAAGTATTTATGACTGACAGATGTTTAGATTTCTTCTCTGCTAGCATGCAGAATGCTGTCCTAGTTCATAAGGGAGAATGATCTATGTATAAATATTAATATATAATAATATGTCCTGCTTCCATTCCTCTATGTTTTGGCCTCAAGGTTTTTACCTTTCATTTTGTGTATATCGTACTTGCCTGCTTTCTCCATGTCTGTCTGGCCCCTGGTGTCTCCCTGGCATCTCTTTTTCTTTCTTCCCTGAGACTAAATTCCTCCTTATAATTAATCAACCTTGCTGGAAGTGCTGCCTATACCTCCTCCCTCACTATTGGCTTTTTATTAGACTAAACATGTACCTTAGGCAGGCAAGGTAAAATAGCAACACATCTCTACATAATTAAACAAATGCAACCCATCTTGACATAGTTAAACCAATGCAACACATTTTCACATAGTTGAACAAATATCCTGCAACAGTATTTGTTAAATTTGCTGTGGCTTTAATAATGTACTATTCTTGTTTTTACCTCTGGAGCATTGTATATTTTATTATTCCTACTACATATACCCTGCACACCCATTCATTCTCTCATCTTCTTTCTTCACCTCAAGCCTAGCTCTTCAGTATCTATACTCCTCTCACAGCAAAGATTCTGGCTCATTACTTTCTCCTAAGATGAGGTATGCCTCTCAGTTAGGACTCAGTTTTCATTGGGAGTACAAGCCAGCATTCAATACAGTGTTCAAAAATTGCTATTTAATAAGTACCTGCTACATATTAAACATATTTAAGACATTGGCCATGAAGCCAGAGCTTATAATTAAGGGACGCAGATTGTCTCTGCTGCTGTACAACATACCATTGTGTCTCTTACTAGTTAATTGCCAACAACTTGATTTTCATGAATCATCTTTTTCTTTATTGTGGTTGGCCATATTTCCTGCCAAAGTGTTCTGACTGTGAATATAGCATTCATTTGAAGAATATTTAGACTACCAAGACGTTAGCAATTTTGTGACCTGTCCCCACATTAACTTTTCCACCATCACCTAATGATTTGTTTGTTTAACTGAGGACCGATTTCCCCATTAGGGCCTATTAGCACCTCAAAATTGCTTTTGCAAACCTGGTAAAGCTGATGACTATCAGCAATTAGTAAATTATTAGATCCTTTATAAAAAATTTCAACAGAGGAATTGAACACTTCAAGTCTATGGATTGATCTGGTTATAATTTAGAAAGAGGACAAATTTGTCTTTGAAATTTCTCAAATTCACAGTCTTAATGGAGGCTCTTGAATTCATCATTTCATTAAGTTTTGAGTTATTTAAGAGCATCCAAGTAAATAACAGAGGCCTACAATTATCTGAGTACATGAGCTTGTATCTTGAAACAACTGAAAATTGAACTCCAAGTCTGTGTTTTACTGCTGAAGTTAAGGGATGATTGGCTGCTTAATTTACTTTCTCTTTTTCTAATACATAACAGTTTTTAAGAAGAAGATAAGGAGGAAGATAGAAGAGAGAAAAAGAAACAGAGCTGCTAGCTGGTGACCTTTTAAACGGATCAAAACAATCTATTTATATCCTCTGAGAACTGCTCACTCATTGGACAGCATTTCTACCTCTTCATCCGATGTGGCCTTTCTAGGCAGTCCATTTTAATACTGATCTAAATAAGGAAAGTAAATGCTGCTTAGGATCAAATTTACAGTCTAACTAAATGAGAAATCCATTAGGTGGGGAAGCTCTGCAGAAGCAGCATTGCTCTGACCATCGATTTCTCTTTCCTGGTATCAGCTTTGCCTGGTATCCATTGAGCTATAGCTCCTGCTATTGCATCCTTTCTTCACCTATCAGTCCCTCACAGAGAGCCCCAGGGAGCCCTAGAAGCAAATCTCTTTGTGGAAATATCGCTTTCACGGAGAAAACTTCAGCTTGACTCCAACAGAGAGCAGAAACATCCTTTGTCCTAAACATTTAATCGTTAATATAATCACTATATTGATAGAACCTAAAATTAATGGAAAAATCTGGATCTGAGTGAATCACACATGCATTATTGCATCATTATTTTACACATTTGAAGTTTGAGTCAGCAAATTTTAGGTTAAATAAACAAAGGAGAAGCAGATTTCCTTAAAGAAAAAAAAACACTCACACCTTAGTTTCTTCTATTGTTAAAAGGGGGGAAAATCCAGGCTAGTCATTGAACGTGTATAGATTGGCTGGCCAGTCAAGTTTTATCTCTCTAGGCTCCTGCTTTTGGAAACAGAGACAGCTGATGTTGCTGAGGAACGTCTTTCTTTAGGTCAGCACGGTGAGGAAATCTCAACTAGGTTTCCTAGGTTGTGTTTCTTTTCAAATATTTGCTCAAAACCTTCTTAAAGATTTTGAGCTTTTAATAGGTGCTTTTGGATCAAAAAATAATAAAAGAAGAGCTGTGTTCATGGCCACCATAGCTCTTACTTTTCTAACCAAGAATCTTCAGAAAGCAGAGTTGTCCTGTCAGAAATAATGTCTTTATAAGGCATACCCTGGTCTGTTTTCTGGAAAACAAGGACTTCTGGTCAACCTAATTATGTGGAGAGGGCAATTAAAAATGAAATGTTAACTGAATCTGTTAGAATTGAAGTGCTAGGGTTCAGTTTGGCAAACAGAGATATTTATTTGACAAATCTGATGAATAAATATGAAGCCAACCTCCTATATTAATGTGGAAGGTGAGTAATTTGATTGGAGTTATTAAGACCATTAAAACTGATTGCTTTAAGATTTGTTGTTATTCTGTTAGATTAAAAGATAAATCAATGTCAGCTTGTTCCTGGGCCCTCCCAACTAAATCAATCAGTGACTGAGTGTCTGCCTTCTGTTTCCAGTCATTTTGATTTCATTTTCACAGGCTGATTTTTGTGTCCTTGAAGATATATTAGCTGAATTTCTGTAAAATGTGTGCCAATGTCAGATTTCCGATTACAACTCTTGAGAATTTTAACTCAAAATCACGCTGTTGCTTTACAGGGTAGAGTTGAAACCTTGCACATCTTGAGGCCACTTAGAAGAAATGTGTGAGTGGTGCATAGAAACAGTAAATAAGTCATGATTTTTTTCCCAAACTGATTAGCAGCACTGTTCCTCAGAAGACAGCTGACTAGATTCACTCATATCAAATACTGTTATGAGTGTGTATACAGCCTACAATACACATGTATGGCTTGAAGTATAATAGGTTCAAAATAAAATTTGTATCAAATCATTATGTGCTATTAATTTGAAAAAAAATGCTCACTCAAATCACTTCTGACTACTTTCTGAAAAATGGAAATAATTAAGTCTGTATATGACATAAAGGCATGCTAAGATTTTCATGTTTGGATTCATTAATAAAATACTAATAATCTTTAATCACAACCATTTCTTTATGTTATAATTAATGCCCTCATTAAAATGATGTAGAATCAATTAATTTAAAGGAAAAATTTTTATTAGTGATAAATAATGATGAATACAGTTACTTAAAATGTGTGCTTGATAAAATTTTTCTTTGTATTTTCTTTCTTTGCAGTGACCCAGAACATTGTGTGCACAGTAGAGCTCCAAAACCAGCTGGAAAGAAATTCTAAATCCTTGGGCCCCTTTTACCGTCATAGGGAACATTTGTTAGAGTATAAAAATCACAGTTCCTTTTGATTTCTAAACCAGGCTCCTCAAAATCAAGAAAGATAAGTTTAAAATGAAAAGTTTTTATAGTTTTAAAATTAAAATGTATGCCAAGATTTCCATACCCATAATAAAACCCATTCATGTAGATGATAGTCTCACGAACCCCAAATAACAGGTATTTATTGCCAATGTGATGGCTGATGTTGATATTTAAATATTTTGGGGGAAGAGGCCATCTTTGTGCATCTTTATTACTTGACTCTCTGTGTTAATCAATAGAACTGATAAATATTTTCAGATACAGATACAGTATAAATATATAAACTGAAACTCTATTGTTATTCTTAAATTAAGACAATATGACTGTAGCTATATAATTTTGTTCATATCACTTTGGTTAAATAGAAAAATTATGGGAAGTTCCTCTTCTCATGAAATTCTTCAAAAAACCTTCCCAAACATTTTCTTCCTTACATCTTTCCCCAACAATATTTAACTTACCACAGCATTGTCCTCTTGTGGACACTGAATAAATATTTCTGGTCAACAGTCACCAACCAAGTATTTCAGTCAAGCTGTTTCTCTTCCAGCACCATTTTCACTGTCCATAATTCTTTTCTGCGAAGTTGATTTTTCATGTGGATTTTGTTTCAGCCATTCTTTATAATATATAATATGTATTTTGACCTACTTACATGTAAACACACAAAAGGAAAGGTCACACATATGTGGAGTATTATTGCCAGAAAAACAATTAAGAGATACAGAAAGTCAGGTTTTGTTTTTTCCTTACACTTCTTGGAGCACTTGTTTCTGTTTCTGTAAGAAGCCCCCATTTCCTCAGTGCCCAGGCTCGTGCCTCTAACAGCAAGGACTGTAGGAAAGAGTCTAAAACAGTTTTCTAACTGATGCTTTATATTTCAAACAAAGCTATGGAATTTGAAAGTCTGAAACAAAAGATACTGTTTACTATGCTTATGGATGGTCCCCAAATGAAAACAGCACTGTCTTCAAAGATAACAAACACAGTCAGGCAAATAGACAATCTGACCTTTGAAAAGGCTTTAGTTAATGTGATCATATTTTATTAAAACCCTTCACAATGACCACCTGAAATAAGAAAGCAAAGGTCAGACAAAGGCTGCACTTTAAATTTTCATTTTTAACCTAAGGCTATTAAAGGAAAAATGAAATTTAGACAATGATCCAATTTTCTTTCAGTATTCATATGTGAGAATGATTCATCTTATGTAATAAGTCCTTAGAGTTTGCCTGAATGAATAAACAGAGAGATGCTGGAGATTCTTGCAAAGCAGCAAGGACCAGATATGGAAGAGAATACAGAGGATGCTCCTGCAGGCGAAAAAAGAAAAAAAAAAGATTTTGCTACTTCTATGGTATTGTTACCAATCTACTTTCCTTGTTTTCTTGGAAGGAGGCATGATCTTTCGAGTACATTCTACCCACCTCACCTTCTTAGGACCTCAAACAATGAGGGTATATAGTCTTAGCATCAAAGCAATTGGGAGGTAGTTTTTCTCTAAAAAGAAAATGTTAATTCCTCCTTTATGAGCCCCAAATCATTCCATATCTGCAGGTCACGAAATCACCTTCTACTGGCACAACAATCCAGCTAATAAGGCTTTGAAATCTACTCTGCCCTCCAAATGATTCAGATAACAAACAGAATCCTTATGGAGGTAATTACAATAGTAAAGGGAAAGTCTCTTTTATATCAGAGAACACACCACCAAAAACACCAGAGGCAAACAATCAAACCTTCTGTTCTTGGTAACAATAATATACAGAATTTAAGAACCAAGACTCAGAGAATATTATGTGAGCTTTATTCTTATAAGCATAGCAAGGATTCTTCTTCTTAATCTTCTAAGTCTTATATTTTTGATGTATCCCATGTGAATATTTTTTTTTTTGAGGAATTTTTATTCTGAGTACCAAGTTCTTTTAGAAAAGCAGAATGAGTGTAGTAAAATGTACATGGTTGATTACCTGGAAGACTGGTATTGTTCTCATCAATATACTTCCTGTCGTTCTATGTAGATAAAATTTCACGAGTAAGTTAGGAGCATGGGAGGGGTAAATGTGAGGAGGAAGGAGAACATAAGTGAATGGTATGGTTGAGTTTGGGGAGAGATGGAGAGACAGAGAGGAGAAAGAGAGAAGAGAAGAACAAGGAAAGAGATATCTTGATGGAGAAGCTATAAAGGGGTTACAGAGAAATCTGGTGCTAGGGAAATTACCAGGAATCAAGATGGATGACCCCAGCTAAGATTTCTAGCAATAATGGAGATGGTGCCTGAATTGCCCTATGCCTGTAATCAGATTGATGACCATCCTAATAGTCATCATAGAAACTTTACTCAGTAACTGATGGCAGCAGATGCAGAGATTCACAGCTAAGCACTGGGCCTAGCTCCCCTTTTCCAGTTGAAGAGAGGGAGGAGGAATTATATGAACAAAAGGATCAAGATCATGACGGGGAAACTCACAGGGACAGCTCACGAGAACAACCGAAAGCTCACTGAATGTAGACTGATAGCTGGGGAACCTGCATAGGACAAACTAGGCCCTTTGAATATGGGTAACAGTTGTGTGGCTTGGACAGTCTATGGGGCCACTGGCAGTGGGTCCAGGGTTTTTCCCTAGTGAATGAACTGGCTTTTTAGAGTTTTCTATTTCCTATGGAGGAATACCTTGCTCAGCCTTGATATAGTGGAAAGGGATTGGTCCTGCATAAACTTGATATCCCCATGGGTTATCCCCATGAGAGGCCTTATAATTTCTGAAGAGTGGATGGAGGGTTGGGTTGTATGGGGACAAGGTTAAGGGAAGTAGGAGGAGGAGAAGGAGGGGGAACTGTGGTTGCTATGTGAAATGAAAAAAAAAAAAACACTTTTAAAGAAAAAAAGTTTAAAAAAAGAGTAGAAAAAGAAATGGTAAATCTTTCTCTACTCTAGTGATGCTACTCTGACCTTTCCTTAGGGTCCTCCTCAGAAAACCATAGGATTATTTAAAAAGGGTTCTTTGCATTTACTTTTCAAAGAAAAACATCTCATTTCCTTATACCCATTCCTATAAAAGATGTAAATAATGAAAAGCTACCATCCCTGTAAAAATTCAGAATGTAGGTGACATGCAAATTGAGTTTGCATGTTAAGAGAGGCTAGGTTTCTCCACTAAGGTAAACTACTGCCATTTTCAACAATTAGACAAAAATGTAATATTTGTTTTTCTCCTCAATTGTACATTACTAGGCTCAGTAGAGGATTTGGTGGTATAAAGTCTCTCATGGCTCCAGTTGCCAAAGATTTCACCATTGTCATACTGATATTATCGTTCTCATTTGCTCCAACAGGAAGGCACGACATGTAGTTTGGCACTGCTCTGTACAATGAAGCTTGCATTTTCGAGAGGCCTAGGAAATAAAATCTGATATACTAACAAGGAAAGGAAATCTGACTGTAGATTTGGTCTAGCAGTGTTTTTTTTTTTTTTTTTTTTTTTTTTTTTTTTTTTTTTTTTTTTTTTTTTTTATCAAGGGTCTATTCTGACCACATATGTGACTTTATGTTCTGCCACTGTAAAATAATGTAGAAAATAGATAGACTAGCTAGTGTGTTGTTGGACTTACAGGACTCACAACTTCTATAGTGGATGAGGAGTCTCATTTTTGTCTGAACCTTAGAAGGCTTTAGAAGTTGTTCATGTCACCCTTTCAATAGTCAGAGGATTGAAACACTATCAATAGGATGGCAGAATGACAGAATTAATTAAGGATATATACTCAATAGAATTTTCCACAGGATACCTATGTTTACAATGGTTTTTTTCAGACATTTCCTTTGATTTTGTTGCATGTGGTTTATTTCATTCATTTCCCTTATAACTTATTTTTTCAAAGATTTGATCTTCCTTTTTCACATTTGAGTTCCCTTTATAGTCAAAATTTTAGAGAGAAATTCATGATATTAATAAGTAAATTACATGTTCAATACATTTAATGAAGACTTTAAACATATGACAGCAGACAGATTGCATATTACCTTAGGAATTAAGGTGAATCTTGAGAATACAGTCGTTATTTTTGAGTTTGAGTGAGAGGGAAACATTTTTGGGTTAGATTTAAAAGTGTAAATTTTTGCCTTTAGTTATTTATATTTTTCATATGATATTCAACCCACTATTTAAAAAAAATTCCTTGAGAATTTCATAGAATGTGTTTTGATTATTTCACCCCCCAAGTCCTTCCAGATCTACAAACCCTTCCCCACCCACTCAACTATATTTCCTTTATTTCTATTTCATCCCATTAAGGGATAATTTGTGATGCCTGAATAGTGTTGGATGTTTGGCCTTCCATTGGAATTTTGTTCATTTATTAGGAGAGGGGCCCTTTGTTTGTCCTGGCTGCCTGTCTAGTTTACACCTGAAATAGCCACACAGAAATTGTATTAATTAAATTACTGCTTGGCCCATTATCTCTGGCCTCTTATTGACTAACTCTCACATCTAGATTTAACCCATTTTTATTAATCTGTATCACCACGTGGCAGTGGCCTATGGGGAAAGAGTCAGCTCCTCTGTCTCTGTTGGCTCCATGGTGTCTCTCTCTTACTCTGATTCCTTCCTCTTAGAATTCAGTTCTGTCTTCTCTGCCTACCAAAGGTCTGCCCTATCAGGCCAAGCAGTTCCTTTATTCATTAACCAATAAAAGCAACACATTAACTGAAGGACCTCCTATAACAGAGCTATAATCTGAAGGAGAACTGACCCTCCATCTCCCAGCAGCTGACAGTTGACAATAGCTTCTGGGCTAGGGGTGAGACTTCATTCCCACCTCCCATCTCTATATTTTGATTTTGTCTGGCTTGGGTTTGCACAGATCTTGAGCCTGTTGTCACAAATCCAGTTGTTTCAGTTGCACAGCTCCCCAGCTATGTTCAGAAGATAATGTTTCCTCACAGTTATCAACTAATTCTACCTCATTTAATCTTCTACTGTCTTCTCCCTGAGATTTTGGCAGTGTAGATGTGGTATATATTTTTCATTCAGGGCTAAGCATCTTCTATGTCTTTTTCTCTATACATTGGTCAGTTGCTAGTCTCTGTTTATCTCCATCTACTGCAAATAGGAGTCTCCCTAATAGGGGTTGAGAAATTCAACCATTTATAACTATAAAGATAAATCATTAGGAGTTGACTTAAAACTTTAACCACTTAGCAGAACAGTACTTATTTTCTCCTAGTGTCTATTTGCATAACTATTGGCTTTTTGCTCTACAATGTTGCCACATGTTGGTTTCATCTTGTGGATCAAGCTTTAAGGCAATCCAGAAAGTGATTGGTTACTCCCAGATAGTCACACTACTATTGAATCATTGGGTATCTTTCCAGGCCAGTTATATTTGTACCTCTCAGGATTCATGATTGGATAAGATTGATTATTTCTTTTGTCCTCTGGTAGTATGCATAGAATTTCAAGCATGATGAAAGCTAGCCAGTTGGGTTGAAACTTCCAGTACAGTGCCAGCTTGATTTTCCCATTTTCTATGACTCAAGTATGTGAAGTCTTCAGCAACAAGACAGTAGCTTCATGTGAGTGTAATGCCAAATATGTTGGGAAATTATAGTCACAGAAATAGAATTATATTTTTAGGTAGGTTTCTACAAAGAGAATTTATAGACAATACTTTTAAAATTACCTGACCACAAAACTCATTGAAAAGAGTCTTTAACATGCAAATGATTTTAGGGGTAGAGAAAAAAACATCACATTGTACTCCATACAATAAACATAAAAGAATTTATATCAAGATATCTGGGTGTTCAGAAGAGGGTCAAAGAACTGAATCTGATCTTGGTCCTGCAGGTCTAGAGTTTAGTTTAACTCAGTTCAGCTCAGCTCAGTTCACTTCTATTCAGTTCAATTCAATTAATTTTCACTAGGCATCTGTAGATATCAGCAGATTTTATAAGAGTTTTGGTGTCCAGGTTCAGATTCTAGTTTCTAGAGTAGGTCGTTACCGGAGGTTATGGTCAACACATACTAGCTATGGATTCCTATGACTCTTTTATTAGGTTATATAATACTATAGAACTCATTGTGTTATAGAACTCTGTGACCTTTTCTGGAAGAGATACCAGTGTGAGAACTAGTATAAGAAGAATAAAATTCCATCTCTTTTTTAAGTGCACCACCTTCTAGGAAGAGCCCTACTTCCAGTACTTTTGCGGTCTTACAGGAACCTTATCATACAGACACACTTGCTTAAATTATTAGCTATATAGAGATCAACTCAATGTCAGGTTCTCTCCTCTTTTGGATAATTTGAAGGCTGGGCTGAAGTCCCATCCCTCTTTTCATGTCCTGGATATTTCAGTAATCTGCTTCCATCTTGCCATTAGTTCTTTGGAAACCAGAGGTACCAGTGATTCGGTTAACGCGTAAGACACACTCATCATTCTGACTGACTATATATAGCTGTATATCAGAAGATGGACACGAGGACCAAACATATATGAATCATGATAATGAGATGACATTAATGAATGGAGAACACATACAATTTTGAGATTGAATCCTTGCTTGTTTCAGTGAAATTGAGATTGAACAGACCTGATTTGCCCATAGAAATTATTTCACTCAATAAAATGAAAACTAGGGTTTGATAATGGTAAGAAGAAATAAAATTACTTATAGCACTGTTTCTAATAGAGTAGGAACAATAAAGAGGAAAGGAGGATTTGCATGCACCTTTTAGTGTCTTTTAGAAGCTTAAATTCTGTGGGTTACAAGTAGACTATGTACTAACAGATGACTGCTATATCTCAGACATGACTGAGAGTTATATTTTATGTGATTATAGAACTTATAAGCTCTATGGCACTAGTAAGGCAGAAAATATATAGCTAAAAGTTATTGAGTATTAATATGTGAAGTAGGGAGGTTGCTAGTTTGTTTCTGGCTGACCAGCCTCGAAATAACCACACAGAAACTGTATTAATCAAGTCACTGCTTGGCCCATTAGCTCTAACTTCTTATTGGCTAGCTCTTACATCTTAATTTAAGCCATTTTTATTAATCTGAGTATCTCCCTGAGGCTATGGTTTACCAGGTAAATTTCTTGCATCTGGTAAGGCCACATAGCTTCTCCTTGACTCTGCTTTCTTTCTCCCAGCATTCAGTTCAGTTTTTCCTGCCCAGCTATGACCTGCCCTGCTTTGCTATAGACTCAAGGCAGCTTCCTTATTAACCAATAGTATTCATAGCATGGAATCCCACATTAAATATGGGTTGTAATTTGAACTGAAATGTCTCCCACAGGTTCATATGGTTGGTTCCAACATGGAGGCACTTTTAGAAAAGCCGTAGGTACTTTAAGAGGTGGGGCTGTGCTGGAGAAGTGGAGTTACTGGGTGTAGGCCTTGACATATATATTTTTTTAAATTGTCTCTTTTTCCCCCCTATGGCTATTTTGTCTGCCTGTATGTCTGTGTAACATTTTTCTTGCAGTGACCTCAAAGCCCAGAAAAAAGGGCACCAGACTCTGTGAGACTAGTGTTGCAGATAGTTGTTAGTCAAGGTTGGGAATCAAACTCAGGTCCTCTTGAGGTGCTGCCAATACTCTGAACCACTGAACCACCTCTCCTATCTTCTTCTTTGAGATTTTACGCCCAAGCCTCATTTTCTGTTCATTCTGTGTTTCCTTGGTGTGGATGCAAGAGGAGCAGCCAGAAAGTTCTGCTCCTGTGCCTTCACCATTGTGACCGTTGTATCACTTCAAAATGAAAGTAGAGCTTATATTTAACCTGGAGACTGCTTCTTATTAGATATTTTTATCAAAAAAATGAGAATAGTGACTAACATCATGTCAGAAACTTTTTATAACTTTACTCAATTTTAGTCAATTATTTCTCAATACAAATTAGAAGGCTTTCAATATAAAAATATTGAAGCAAAATTTAAATAATATATATAAAGTTTTCATCTTCTAAAACTGGCTTTAGAACTTCAGTATTTGACTCTAACCTAAGTTCTTAAGTACTCGCTATTATATGTGTGTATATTTGTGCATGCATAAATAGGTCGAGCTTTTTTATCTCTTAAATGTAAGCATGCGGTCTTATTTAGGGTTACTTTTACTATGAAGAAACATTATGACCAAACACAAGTTTGGGAGGAAAGGGTTTATTTATCTTATATCTCTATGTCACTGTTCATTTTTAATGGAACTCGGGAAAGAAACTCAAACATGACAGGAACCTGGAGGCAGGAGCTGATGCAGAGGTCATGAAGGAGTACTCTTCACTGGCTAGTTCCCTCTGTTTTCCTCTGCCCATTAGTTCAGGTTCTACCCATAAAAGGCTGAGCCCTTCCCTGTTAACCACTAATTAAGGAAATACCCTACAGGCTTGTCTACAGCCTGATATTATGCAGGGATTTTCTTAATTGATGTTTATCCTTCTCAGATGACTTTAGCTTGACATAAAACTATTCCACATACATACTTATGGAGTGAGATAGGAGAGATTAATTTGAGCATATGGAATGGGAAACACATTTTGGATATGCATAAAGAACAAGTAATCCAATGCATGCCCCTACTGTTTGAACAGGAAATTTGGAAATAAATCGCATAGGGATAGTTTCAAAAGCCAAATGTGATATATTAGCATTCAGAGGTATTTATCAACAACACAGTTTCATGTAATACAAAGGAAATATTTTGTTGGTTTTAGAATTCTTTCATGACATTGGTGATCTTAAGAAGTGGGTAGAAAGACAGAAGTTATAGGGAGAGAACTGGGCTTGATATGGGATTTTCATTTTTAGAAAATAGACTTTTCATGAATGTCAGAGTTGCCAGACAGAGTAGAATAAAACTTTTGCAAAGTCATTGAGCATTTTATAGGCAGTAGATCTGTATACAGGTATTTTCACATGCCTGTGATGCCCAGATGAGAAGACGGAGTTATAGGCATCTTTGAGTCACCCAACATGAGTGCTAGGATCCAAACATGGGCCCTCTGCAAAAGTAGAACATACTCCTAAAATTCTGAGCATTAGCCTCAAGGTTGGGTACATGAGTGCTTACAGGTTCTTCCCACATTCTGGTGTCTTCTATCACATTAATTTGAAAGATTTAGAGAACAAGTAAAATTTCACTGTCCTGGCAAGCAAAGGTCGCCAATATTGTATTAGTTCATCTGTCTCAACTGGTGGACTTTAATCCTGAGACAAGTTTATTCCTCAGGTATTTATTTCATTATTAAATGCCTCCCAGGCACTGTACCTTCTATACTGACAGTGAAGAAAAAAAAAAAAGGCCTAACTTGTAATCATGATATTGTTTATGCAACCACTTTCTCAAGCCCTTTGGGAGTCGATGCCTAAATGAAAGCAGTAAGATGTTTATGAAGAATCAGAACTATATTACAGCATTAGGAAGAATATATAACTTTATCTCTCTTAGATTTATGTTTATCTTTAAAATTATGCTTCGTTTCTCATATCCGATCTTTGGGGTAGCTCAACACCCCAAACAAATTTCATAATAAACTCAGCAAGTATTTCCTTAACACAGTGCCTTAGTACCTGCAAAGAATTACACTATTTCCAATTTTAACATAGAGCTGTTGAAATAAAAGAAGCAAAAGTATGCAATAGGAAGAAAATCTAAAAGATAACAGCAGTGGATATGATAGGTTTAAATTTTCACCAAATAAAATCAAAGCCAAGGATTTGCTGAACTTAGCACACAATCTTTATCAGATTTTGTGTCCCAGACACAGAAAACCACACAAGTACCATTCCCGGTGGGCCTTCTAAGACTCTGGGGTAAACCTTCCAGTTTCATTTTATACCGTTGGATATTAGTATATTATCATTGTTTATTTTCTTTCTCTTTAATACTTTAGTAAACTAGTGGTAAACATCATCCTTCTCTAAAATTTCTTTTGATATAACATGCATGTTATCTGAATATTCCACTTTTTCATGACTTTCTCAAAGAAAATGTGGACTTATAGATATTTTGATTATTAGCATATTATTTGTATTTATGTTATGAACAATGGGTACTGCTTAGTAAATGTCTGGAAAATTCACTCTTTGAGAGGCATTTAAAAATTACCTATATAAACTTTCAATTATTTTTAAATTTTATTCTTTTTGTATATGTATTTGGGGATGGCATATGTCACCATGTGCATGTAGAGTTTAGAGGACAACTTAGCCAGAGTCAATTCATTTTTACCTGTGGGTCCTTGGGATCAAACTCTGGTTGTTAGGTTAGGTAACAATAATCTTTACCTGCTGAACCTGGGTTCTAATACTTATGGACAGCTCTTTTAATTTTTACTGGCTTTGTATATCATAACATAATTGAAGGAATAAGTGAATTATAGAAATAAAGTACTCAAATAATATAAATGCCATTATTTATAATAGCATCATCTCTGAACTAAAAACAAGTGAAAACCTGTATGTAGATGTATTGATTTCATCTAATATATTAAATGAGACTATTAGGTAAGGATGATTTTTAGAATATATTTATTTTACAAAAACAAATTCAGGTTGTCTCCAGCCTTTCAAATGGGAACAGTTTCCATCCCTGCTCTTCATGAAGGAAGTGAGAAACACCTTGGGGTAGTTGCTTAGAAAACTGACAATATATTACCTGTGGTAGTTGCCTATAAGAGTGAAACCTTAAAGGGATATTGGCAAATAATGGTATTATTTCATTATGAAAATTTCCTTTAATTCTTTTTGTGATCTTTGCAACTATGAAGCTATAAACTGCATTTTCTATCTTGAAATGCAGATGAATTTATGCTTCCTCTATATTTACTCCCAAGGCCTTTATACTAGCATCAGAAGACAGTGATCAGACTCCAATATTGTACAGTCATAAGGAAATTTATTCAAGTGCTCATTAATTTCAACAACTCAGTCAGCATTTATGGATATCACCTCTTGTGTGTGTAGTGGAATTACAGATCAAGGCCCTCAAAACTTGAAGTTTAATAATCACTTCTTTTAAAAATTTCTACCATTTTAGTACAAATCAGAACATACATGCATGAATTAACATTTCTGGAACAGTGTTGAAGTAGCTGTTTGAACAAAGTCATTTTGGATTTTAGAGAAAGTAAAATCTAGAACTTTTAATAGTTAATTCTAAGATCATACTACCTGTAAGTGTAGAATACTGAGAGAGAAATAAATATTTGAGTTCAATTATACTCATCACTAAAGATACTGATTTCTAATTTGCCCAATGCCTGACAATATGAAGATTAATATTTTTAGGAAATTTAGTGACTTTGTATTGGGCAAGAAAGAAAATGACCCAAATGTTGATTTACCAATCAAGTTAGTAAAATTACAGATTTTTTAATTTATTGTATAGATAGTCAGGTGGTGCAAAGTCACATAATCAGATGTTAGCCTTAGGAAAATAGCTGGTATACAGTGTTAAAAGTGGAATGAGTAGAAAGATATGTTAGCCTCAAGACTTATTTTAAATTCAGCTACATAATCACGAACAAAATAATATGAAGACTTCAAATAAATTATTCAAAAAAATCTTAAAAAAAGTGTTAGGTGGTTCAGTTGTTTGTACAATGCCATATCTAGTAGAAGAATAATTGATATAGACATTGATTCTTTAGACTGTATATGATTTTAACCAATATAGTAAATAAAGATAATTTTTCCTAAAATTAATTTCTTATTGTCCACCGCTCTCTTTTTATGTCAAGGAAAATGTGAAGGTTGAGGCCATCGTTCAGGAATATGCTTCTGTCTTTTACTGCAACATCCTATCAGCCCCCAAATAAATATAGATATTAAACAAACTGATGATATAGATAATAAAATGGGGAAAATTTGAACAGGAGACGTGCCTGTTTTTTATGTATTGATGATATTTGCTTGCCTACTCTAGTTTCGTCCAGTTGCTATAATAAAACATTGTAACCAAAAACAACTTGGGAAGAAAAGGGCTCATTTTGTCTTATATTTCCAGGTCGCATTTCATTGTTGAAGGAAGCCAGTGACACAAGAAAGTAACCTGCCGGAAAGACTTCTTGCTATTTCATGCACTGTTGCTTTCAACTGGGAACTTACTTATCACCAAAGAAGTAGAGGGGGAACAAGGAAGATGTTTCTTGCTCTGCTGGCTTACTTTCTGATTTACTCAGAGCCATAAATGGCTGGTTTTCTTATATTGGCTAGGACCACCTGATTAAGGATGGCCCTGCTCACAATGGCTGTGCCTTCTTTTATTAGTTGATAGATACTTCCCATATGCATGGCCATAAGCCAATCTGACACAGACAGTTTCTTAGTTGAGGCTCTATTCGGATGATGTAAATTGTGTCATGTTGACTGGTATTCCTAAGACGCTTGTCTATAAAAGGGTACATCTTAGTTTTATCTGTGTCTAACGGACTGCCTGACATAAAATCTAGATCAATTATGATACTTCTAGACTGTCCTTCTGAAACTATATTTTAAGACACTAAGTAAACTGATTCTCCACATTTTAAGCTTTAGAAGAAAGTATTATTTAACATGAGCACAACAGTTTTGGGGTTCGGGATATGTTTAGTGAGTAAGACATATTGTTGTTGATGTGGGAGAACCTGCTAAAGTAGTATACTTGTCTATAATCACAGGATCTCACTAGCCACCCAGCCAACCCAAAACAATGAACTAGGAGACCTTGTCTCAAAAAGTAAGGTGGAAATCAATACAGGACACGTTATATCTTCTCCTGCATATGTGTATACACAGAAACATGCACAGAGAGCATTTGTAAGAATATAAAATCTTCATGAAGCTTTACCACCCAATTTTCATGTCACTAGAAAATTCTACAACAACTGACTCTCTTTTACTGGAATCCAGATGGTTCCTGAGCAGGAAGGGTATTCAATCCCCTAAACCAAACATTGTCGAGTACAAGCATCAAATCTGTTTACTGAGCAGTTTGTTAGCATGTCACTTTCCTCACTAAGTGATTTGCAGGTAGGGCAAGTTAGGAAAAGAACAACACTTGTGGAATGAGTTTTACTGTTCAAAAGCAAATAGAAAAATTCAGAGCTAATATGACAAACCTGGCCTTCACATAACTGTCACTAATTGACTAATTGACATTGTCAAGATAGTTGACTTATTGTCAACCTAAGTGTCTATGTTAGATAAACCCTACAGCATTAAACATTAAGAATACTATTCAATTCTTTTACTGCTGACCAGGAACAATATAAAAAGTAGGTTTGTTTTTAAATCCTTCGGGAAATGATTTAATCATGAGTGTAAAGCTACTATTTTTATGCATATTGATCTTAGCCGTCCATTTATTCTCCATCTCGCCATTTTCTGTGAGATGTTGCTGGGGCAAAGGCTGTTCCTGTTCCTGAGTTGTGCTTCATGAGATGCTGAAGACTTCAGTTCAGCCCTCTCATTGGATTCTTCACTTACTTGCAATTCCTCAAGCCCACGCTTTCCTTATAACTCTAGACATATGGCAAGAGCTACATGTACCTTAAGGGTAGTGGCTTGCTCAGGGTCTCTCTTTTGAGGTTATATTATATGAAGGTAAATGCATCAATTTTATAATACCTACTCTTTTAGAATAACTGGAAAAAATTCTAATGCATAAGCCTGTTTGAATGTTTTATATGCTATGAGAATTCTGACTGTAATGTAGGTCTCTGTGTTCAGAAACACTTCATAATTGGCTATTTCGCTTATGATTCTACAATTCAGCCTTCTCTCAGCCTCCATGTAATGGGGATTGGTATACAGCATTCTAAATCAATGCTATTTTTTGCATCATTTTGTACCTTTTGAATGTTCCTCAATGACTCAAATTTGGCCTTTGAAATGTGTTTTGTTAACAGGAAAGATGCAAACAGCTCATTTCAATTGACCTTCAAATGCCTCGTCTTTTCTCACTTCTTCAGCGTGGAGGAAGCAGATTGTCAGTACTTTCAATAGTGGATAGTGGCACCCACCTTCCTCCCCCAGCTCTTTTCCCTCACGATGCCCGTCATGCTTTGTCAATACTGACAAGCAATTATTAGTCTTTGTTTCCTTTACACTGTATATTGGCAAAACAATCATCGAAAGGAATTGTAGAAGTAGAAGCCATTATCTTTGCTCTATTGCGGTAACACAGCTTTTAGGCTAGCTGAGAATATCCATTAGTTTCTGTCCTCTTATCTAAAAATGATTCCTTCTTTGGTCTGTATTGCTTCACGAGTTGACTATTTCACCAACTTCTGCTCCATCAGGGATAGATAGCTTTATTCCCTCAATAGCTAAAGTCTTTTTTCTATTGGCCTTTGTGCATGCTTAAAGGTGTTCTTGGTCCATTTCAATTCCAGTTGTCTTCACTATAATTTGGGGACTTAAAAAAAAAGCCTATTTGATTCTCAAGAGCATTTTTTCCCATCTTCTTTATTGTCCTGACCTCAGTCTGTTCAAGCAAATTCATTCTGAGGTACATTCATAGAGAGGGTAGAACAGAAACACTTAAGGAGTTGCCTGCCTCAAATTATAGCTCAGGAACTTTACCTATGGAGTCTTGATTGTATCAGCATATGGAAATCAGGTAAAATTCACCCAGTAAAGTTATCCTTCTAAGTTCTACCATAAACTTTCAAGGCCTACATTGCATTTGTTTCTGTGACCTGCAACGATTTAGTCTCATATAAATAAACAAAGATGACCCCCGCCCCCAGGGAGAATAAACAAACCTAGTTATTCTACATTTCTTTAGCCAGAGAGTCATCTGCAGTTTCCTGTGTTTAATACATGATATCCAAAGACAGGCAGGAGACACAAAAGTTTAATAGTTTTTAAATTAAAACAAACAAAAATTCTTGTCCTCACGGTTAGACAAATCTTGGGCACTAGGGAAAACATGCTACTATTATTCTGCTAATTGAGCACAGTGATTAACTGACTCCTAATAACTTCTGGTAGTTCCCATAGATTAGTTTATCTCTCAACCTTTGTCACAGAGAATAAGTGATTGTGGGAAAATGGAGCATCTATGGCTTCTCTCCTCCTTCTGAGGCATGGGGATGATTGTAGAAGACAGGTTGCTGAAAGAGTGTAAGAGTCAAAGGTGGTGGCTAACTACAAGAAAAAGTGTTTTCTAGACACAATAGGACAGTTTCACAGGTGAATTCACAGCAGTTGAGACAACACCTGATCATGCTCAAAGCAGACCAAATCCCAGCATGGATGGGAACATGGGCACTAAGTGTCATCTTTGTTCTGGAACTGTTGGCTACTGATAGTTGCTAGGAGAGAGAGAGCCAGTTTTCCTAAAAGTGTGGCATCTGGTAAAGAAGGCCCACTCTAGGGATAGGCAGTATAATCCAATAGTATATGGGCACCATCAACTGTGCTTTAGTGAATAACACAATAAAGAAAAAGACACAAAGATGTGTTGGTAGGAAAGTGAGCTGCATCTGGGGGGAGTGAAATGAAGGGAAGAATGTGATCAAAATGAATTCCATTAAATAAAAAATATATATAAAATTTAAAACATTAAAAAACGTCTGATGGAAGATTGTTGTTATGTGAAAGCTGCAACTGGGCTGTGAAGATGCTTGCATTGCCAATTCAGATATTCTTTTTTGGGGATGGGCAAAACAATTCAGAGCAAACAGAAAACAACAGCAAAAAGAATAGGAAGCCTGCTTCTATGTTCCAAGCTCTGATCATTCTAAGAAAGTTTGCAGAGACTTTGTTGTGCTATTTGCTGTGTAGGTTGTAGGTCACAACTCTAAACTTCGGATAGAAAAGAATAGCAATATCTGGCAGACCTTTATAAGTTACTGAATAATGATGAGCCATTATTTATTTCTAATGTCTTGGGTTGCAATCTGCTTATTACTTTTAGTTTTATTTTAAATTATTACCATATTGTATCTGTGATAATACATGAGCAAGAACACTTCAGGACTAGCTATTCTGATGAGTTTGTAGACCTCAAAAATATTGGATGTTTTTATTAGCCACATTGGAATCCATAATTATGTTGTTTCTGTGGGCCATTAGAATATGCCATTTACAGAAATAAGCACAGGGAAAGCTTTTAAAAGGTATATCACTGAAAATTATTAAGGGAGTATAAGAGTCACAAACTATGAGGACTTCTCTCTACATAAGATCACATTGCTGATAGGCTACCATTAAGGATAGATGGAAGGGCTCCCTCATTTAAAGGCTATCTGCAAGAATTTGACTCAACCACTGATGGGGGGGAAACGTTATGTATTTTATGGTAATATAGATTCATCATTCTTGTTCTGATCACTTGTAATGTATTCACGTTGATAAAAAGATCAATTCAGAATCATTATATGAATACTCGTCTCCTTTATTAATCATTGCTTAGGTGGGACTCTTGATAATTGTATCTCTAATGATGGTTGACCCCAATGTCTGCACTCCTTATTCTCACTATATGTTATATAATATGTTAGTTTGCCAGTTACATTGCAGCATTATAAAAGAACTGAAAATATTAACTCATGTGCTTTTAAAATTACAATGATCACCATTGTTCATATTTATCTAAGTCCCCCTTTGCTTTACAGATTGAGTTTAGAGCAGTGATTCTCAACCTTCCAAATGCTGCCATCATTTAATACAGTTCCTCCCATTATGATGACCTCCAAACATAAAATTATTTTTGTTACTACTTTATAACTATAATTTTGCTACTGTTAAGAATCATAATGTAAATATTTCTGGAGACAGAGGTATACCAAAGGGGTCTCGACCCAGAGCTTGAGAACCGTTGGTCAAAATGTTTTATAAAGAATATATGTGTTTAGCTTATGATTCTGGAATGTTACAGAGCACATTGGCAACATCTGGCAGGGACCATGTATTACTTTGTGTAGTGGATATACAAAAATAAAAAAGGGAAGGTTTACTCAATAAAGACGTGATGGAGAAGGGTCATCTGTCTATTGGTTAATAAAGAAACTGCCTTGGCCCTTTAATAGGATAGAAAATTAGGTAGGCGGAGTAGACTGAACAGAATGCTGGGAGAAAGAGGCTGAGTCAGGCAGTTGCCATGATTCTTCTCTCCAAGACAGATGCAGGTTAAGATCTTTCCTGGTAAGTTACCACCTTCTGGTGCTACACAGATTACTAAATATGGATTAATCAAGATGTGAGAATTAGCCAGTAAGAGGCTAGAGCTAATGGGCCAAGCAGTGATTAAAAGAATACAGTTTCTGTGTAATTATTTCGGGTAAAGCTAGTCGGGTGGCAGGATGTAGCCCGCTGCTCATAATACAAAGACCAGTTTTTATCATCAGGTATCCAGTCCTTAGAGAACAGAAACTCAACCACTAGCACAGAATTTAGTGCCACACAAAGAGCAAAGCACCATTTCCTCTTTAGGCCCTACCAAATCACTCTGATAATCTCCACACCCTCAAGTCATTGCAATGACAATCAGATTTAAATAGGAAAAAATTCAAAAGCATATTTAAACAGGAACACTATCATTTTAAGTGTTACCTTGTGAATTGGTAGGTGACAAAATTGCTACATGCTGATCAGTGTATCATCAAAAATAAAGTCCTATTATACAAAAGTATTTTTTTTTGATCAAAAAAGTTGTTCTTAATAAGAAATTGGCCGTAGTCTGAATCTACACTCCCACACAAAGAGACATATGTGTGCAGGCTTTTAATTTTAATTTTAGACACTAAGATAAATCATACATACACCTGTTTTCAAATGGTGAATTTCTATTTACTGTATTGATTTCATTGATTTGTATTAAGGACTGATTGAATAGCTGGTGTATAAGTTAAAAGTCATATGCAATTTTAAACAGCAAAATCTTTAGCTAACTTTGTTTTTCCAAATTGAAAGGAAAGTATGAGTGGATCTTGGTCATAGTACCAGTTGTCATTCTTTCCAATGTGCTGTATCACTGTACTCAGTGGGAAGAAAAGATACCTCTACATCACTTTTTGTTGACTTAAATGTCTCTCTGGTAAAAAGAAAGCAAAAGTAAAGGTTTCAAATGTAAAGCCTTTTAATACCAAAAAAAAAAAATTTAAAAAAGAAAAGGAACAAGGAAAGAAAGAAAAGTTCTTGAGTGAATACTCCAAGGATATAAACTATTGTCCTCTACACGAAAATGTGACAGTCATGGCATTTTTTGCACTTGGATTGAGTTATTATGAAAAGCAAAACCAAAGAGGAAAAATAAAAAGAGGGTAGAAGTAGAGTAGGAAAAATGCTCAAAATTAATCAAAATAACAGACAGATGGTCGACTCTGAAAAGACCCCAGTCACAGAATGAGCCAGATTCATGCAGTGATGCTTAACAGGAGCCCTTTCTTTGTTTTTTTTTTTCTTAGATTCTTTCTGATCCAGTCATTTGATAAAACCTTTTTCAATTCCTTTACATTCTGTGAGTTGATAACAGACATTGGCAGAACAGGGCATTAGCAACAGGATAATCATTGTTGCTTTCTATTCAAGTGTGAGTAACTCTCACCTTGAAAACATTCTGTGCTCTTATTATTACAACCTCTGAAGCACAGCCAATGGTTGATGTCACATTATAGGTTTAGGATTCTAAGAACTAAGAAATGTTCTTTTCTATGTTTATATTCTGATTTTCTCTTACCTGATGGAACTTGTGTTGGCTCAGTGCTCAAAATCAGACCAGAATTAACTGAGAGGATCACAAAAACAAAAAATGAAACAATACTGATTCAAAACAAAAAAGCAATAAGCAAAATACTCTTCAGTATGAATTTCTATGCGATGAACAAGTTAGTTCTTGGTTACAGTGTCTATTTTTCTCAATTACTATACAAGTTCAAAGGAAATTATTTATTTTGACACCAAGAACAGCTTTCTAAGTTTCTTGAAAACATGAAAACTGTTATACACCTTGATGAACACTACCCCTTTCTGCCCCTTGTTATTCCTATTTATGAAAAAATAAACTGCATCCATAATACAAATTAAGGCCTTTCAGATCTTCTTTTAATTCCCTCCATACATTCACTAAATTAGTTTTATTTATTATGTTAGACATTAAAGCATATTTTGGTTATGAACCCAGCCTGGGCAGGTGAGCTACCCCTCCAGCACTGCCCCATAAAGAAAAAGTTAATGATATGATTCCTAATGATAGTCTGCTGTACTCATAGACTGGAGCCCAGCATAATCCTCATCAGAAAGGTTTTATCCAGCAACTGATGGGAGCAGATACAAAGAGCCACAGTCAAACATTAGGCTGAGCTAGGGGAAGAGCACCTGGAAAGACTGTGGGAATCAGAGGGGTCAAGGATTCCACAAGAAAAAGGGCCACACAGTCAACCAGCCAGGTCTCACAAGGGCTCACAGAGACAGAGCTGACAATCGTATGGATCTGACCTAGGTCCTCTGAATGTCAGTTGTAATTGTGTAACTTGGTGTTCTCATAGGACTACTAACAGTGAGAGCAAGGGCTGTCTATGGCTCTTTTGCTTGTTTTGGGAACTTTTTCCTTCTAATGGGTGGATTCAGCTAGTCTTCACATGAGGGCATGTGCCTAGTCTGATTATAACATGATATCCCTTGGAGGCCCACCCTTTTCTGAAGGGAAAGGGAGGAAGAGTGGATCTGGGTGAGAGGGGATATGGGAGGGAACAACTTGGAAGAAGGGTAAGGAGGGGAAACTGTGGTCTGAATGTAATGAATAAAAGAAAAATAAATAAAAAAATAAATTAAAGTATACAAAGCAAAAAAACGTGAGAACACATGGTGAGGTGTTGTTTGTCACAAATGCCTCACAGAGAACTCGATAAGAACCTGTTGCTATGAGAGAAATAAAACAAATATCTAGGAACCAGAATCACTGAAATATTCTAAGAGGCAAGAGAGGGGAATTTCTAAGGACAGAATCTAAGTAGAATGTTGGAGAAACAGCAAGGACACCAGACGGAACATCAAGAGACAAGCACTGGAAAGGCAGTGTGTGCATGAAGGCCAAGGCCAGATTTAGGCTTTTGCTTAGGATGGGACATGAGCCAGGAGATTAGGAGCAGAAAGATAACATAATCTGACTATGAATATGAGAGGTCACTCTTGCCTGCTGTTTGGAATCCTGCCTAGCCAGAGAAAAGGATATAGGAGAATCACAAGGCTACTGGGGTCCCCAAGGAGACATCACACTCAGGGCGTCAGTGATTGAAGTGGTGAAAGTAGTTAAGAAAAGGATGGTTTTCAAATATATCCATGAGGACTTCCTGACAGAGATGGTATAGATTGTGAGAGAAATGACAGAATTAAAACCATGCCAAATACACTGCTTTCATTTCAAACTTCAATTAGATTAGATCGGTGAGAGGTCTCTTCTCCTACCAGGAAGGCTTACAGGATTACTTCCAGGGGGCTCTGCTTTTGTTGCACCTACAGCTCTTTGTTTTACTTTTTCCCACAGTAACAAGATGAAACTTTTTAAAAATGCTTCCTGACCCACACTTGTGAGAACTCACCAACTCTAAATCAATGGCTAGGGAACCTGTGTGGTGATGAAGGAGGGTCTATGTGTTACTTTCATTGGTTAATGAAGAAATTGCCTTGGCACTGATAGGACAGAAAATTAGGTAGGCGGAGTAAACAGTACAGAATGCTGGGAGAAAGAAGCAGAGTCAGGCAGTCGCCATGATTCTCCCACCCGACACAGACGCAGGTTAAGATCTTTCCTGATAAGCCACACCTCGTGGGGCTACACAGATTTTTTAAAATGGGTTAATCGCGATGTGAGAGTTAGCCAATAAGAGGCTGGAACTAATGAGCCAGGCAGTGTTCAAAAGAATACAATTTGTGTGTTGTTATTTCAGGTAAAGCTAGCTGGGTGGCGGGAAGCAGCCTGCTGACCATCAACAGTGTGGGAATGACTTAGACTCTCTGCATGTGGGTATGTGGTCTTTTGAGGGGGCTCTGGCTGGAGGACCACGATCTGTCCCAGCCCATGATCTGGCTTTTTGAAACCTATTTCCTATGATAGTTTACCTTGCTCAGCCTTGATCAAGGGGAAAGCGTGGTCCTGCTTGAACTTGATATGCCAGGCTCTGTTGACCCCTTGTGAGAGGCTTTACTCTTTCTAAGAAGTGGATGGAGGGGAAGGCTAGAAAAGGGGTGGAAAGAGGGAACAAGAAGGGAAGAGGTAGGGGAAACTGTGGTTGGCAGGGAAAATAAATAAAAATTTTAAAGTAAAAAAATACTGAAATCTATATCAAATTGTTATTAAAAAGTGCTATCTTTAACAAGGAAATAGTGGAAGGCTATACGATCATATCTTGACCCCGTCTCTCTGATCCTTCCCAATCTCTCGCCTTTCTTATTTTCACTCACTCATCACCTGCAATTTTGCCATTTTGGCAAGAGTACATACTTATGTAATCCTTAGGATTCCTGTCACTTTCAATCATGGAAAATCTTTCCCCCAGAGTTTTATATGGCTCCCTCTCATGGTTGTCATTTTCCTCAAATTCTATTTCTGAAATACGCTTTCTGAACCTATGGCATCAAGTTACCCAAACTCATTTTTTCTTTATTTTTCCCAACAAAATCTTGACCAATTTGAGCTCAAAGGATGGAGTAAACTACTGGGAATCATTTCCCATGAAATCCTTTCAGGAAGAGGACATTAAAGAGTTTTAACTTTCTGGGTGACTTGGAAGCTGATTTGTAGTTATTTAGAAAGATATGCTAAGGATAAAAGGCAGAGAGGAAGAAGCTAGAAAGTAAAAACTATTATGATTTTATAAAAAACAATAAAACTAAATCTGACTTCATAATAGAAACAGTGATCCCAAAGCATCTTAGTGTACTATTGTTTCCATGGTTTCTCAGGGGGAGTATTTTCGGACTTCCCAGAAGACTTACAGGAAAGCAGAAAGAAGACGGGACAGTTTATACCTTATCATCCAAACTCATGTAACCTAGGTTATAACATATGGCAGGATATCAGAAAGAAAGAGACAAGATAAGACAAGCCTTCTATCAGTTCAGGAAGAAAATCCATATGTAAAACATAAATTGGGACATGAAATGTAGGAAAAAATGAAAGATGGCATAATTCTTGAGTGTATTCCAGAAGCATGTTATTTTAACTTTGGAAAATGTCTAAAATGGTTATTTATGAAATAAGCCAAAATTATAATTCATATCATTAAGCATAGAAAAATATTCCAGCATTTTTAAAATCATTAGAAACCAACAATACCATTTCAAAGTAATGAATAATTATGAGAAAAAGAGAACATTGTAATTAATGATGCCTTTTGGAAGAGTTCATTTGAAATAAAAACTAAGCTGGGCAGTGGTGGTGCATGTTTTTCATCCCAGCACTTGGGAGACAGAGGCAAGCAGATCTCTGTGAGTTCGAGGCCAGCCTAGTCTACAAGAGCTAGTTCCAAGACAGGTTCCAAAACCATAAAGAAACTCTGCCTTAAAAAAACAAAAAAGAAGCCGGGCGGTGGTGGCGCACGCCTTTAATCCCAGCACTCGAGAGGCAGAGGCAGGCGGATCTCTGTGAGTTCGAGACCAGCCTGGTCTACAAGAGCTAGTTCCAGGACAGGCTCCAAAACCACAGAGAAACCCTGACTCAAAAAACCAAAAAAAAAAAAAAAAAACCCAAAACAAATAAACAAAAAATTAAACACAAAGCCCAGCTAGCTAGACTGCTAGCTGTTAGTCTTTCACTGGCATGTTTACCTCTGTCCTTGAAGATGTCTGAAGTCTTGTTAATTATATTAGGTTCTATCCTCATATTCACATAAATCAGCTTTTACTTTACTATGGAAGAGAGTAGATTCTATCTGAATAACCAAATGTACCCAGAGTGATTTTTGGTTTCCTTATATTTAGCTTCTTGTCTATAAAATAGAAATATTTTTTTGAAGAATGAAAGCCTTACTACATATACATGCATACATATGTTCTATATTCACACTATATGTGTATATGTATATATGTGTGTGTTCATATATGTGCTCATTCTTACCACAGCACGATTTAAAATAGATAAGTAAACCTTATTAGCAAATAAACGTATAAAGAAAATGTATATGTACTCAATGCAGATTTGTTGAATCATAACAACAAATATATTAATTGCAGGCAAAGGATGGGACTGAAGGCATAAGGGTTACTGAAATAAGTGAAATTAACAAACTACCATATTTTCTATCACATGTAGATTTTGGGTGAGAGTCATAAAAATAAAAGAGGATTCTGAAGGGAAAAGAATGCAGAGGGAGGAGAAATAAGAAATGGCAATGAGAATGAAGAATGACATACACTGCATGAATTAATGCAAATGCTACAATGAAACTTGATGCATTTTATAATTTGCATCATGTACCAATACAATAAAACAACATAAATAATTTGGTTCCATTATGAGAAATTTGGTACAAATTAAAATAAGCATGCTATTCTATGTATATTGCATTTAAATATTTTAAAATTCCTTTTTTGTGGTATTGTTTGTTTATTTTTGATATTGTAATTGACTGACAGCATTTCTCCATTCCCCCAACACCCGTATACTTCTTCAAACTTACTGCCTCTTTTTCCCACTGTTTGTTATTGCATGCCTAAATACATTTGTATATACATTTATATTGCGGAATAAAATACGTTGAGTCCATGTAAGCTACCTGTATGTATATTTTCAGTGCTGGTTATTTGGCAGTGGGCAACCAATTGATATGTTCATCCCAGGGGAAGACTACCTCTCCTGCTCTCAGTTTTGTTCAGTTGCCTGCAGTTTTTCATGTAGGATTGAGGCCTCATATGCTTTTCCTGTTCACTTTGGCATGTTCATTGCTGTCGTTAGCAATTTTGTTGATGAGACTTCATAAGCATGGCTTCCGATTTTAATCAGAGATAAAATTTTACAACAAACTCTTTCGTCTTTTGGATTTTTACAATCTTTTACCTCCTCTTCCATAGTTTCTCTGTGTGAGGACATTTTATAGATTTATCCATTGGAACTGGGCTACCAATCTTTGCATTTTGATTGGACATGGTTTTCCTCAGTGGCTTTTGGCTGGTGCAAAGACAAATTTTCTTAATGTGGGGTGAAGACTACACTATTCTGTAGCCTTACTGATTGTTCTTACAAGCATGTTATTACTTAGAGCAAGTTCTCGTAGGTTGCTGTTAGGAATTATGTTGTGTTTGTTAACTAGTAGTTGTAGATTCTCCTACAGCAACTGTGACTCCACTGGCACGGAGTAGTTAGGTAGGCTTCTAGTACCAGTCACGGCAGTATCCCTCTTTTTGAACAAGTCTTCATTTCCATTGGCGAGTTTTTGGTTACTTCCAAAGTATATGGGCCACTACTGCATTCTTTAAGTATACATTATATATAGTTGCTAATACTTTTACAGGTTTTATCTTTGACTATTACTTCTGTGTTTGTGTGCCTGTAAAAAGTATGTGCATGCGAGCATAGGTACTCACTAAGGCCAGAGGCATAGACAGTAAGAGTAACCCTGCCCTTGGAATTACAGGCCATTCTGAACTGGATGACCTGGGTGTGGAGAGATAAACTTGTGTCCTCTCTGCAGAATGTATTTATATATCTTCTTACCAGCCGAGCCATCTATCCAGCCCCACAAATGGATACTCATTGTGTTTCTTTATTTACCTGTTTGGGAATGAAGTTTTAGAAGCAGTGTGATTATTACTAGAGGAGATTAAGTATGGATTTTTAATTTTCAATAACACTAAGAATATGCTGCTAATTTTGCCATGCTACATTTAGATTTATTTAGTTTTTTCTTCTTTGAAACAGCAATATACACCAAGAGGATATTTGAAGCACATTTTCTCAATAATTTTCTTCAGGCCCCCAGTACAAACTTAGGACCTTGTGAGTGTTAGACAAACAGTGCACTATTGAACTGTATCCAGAGTTGTATAATTTTCTTCAGAATTCTTCTGAAAAACACATTTTGATAGAAAATATGACAAAATACATGCTATTTTTAAATTTATTCCTGATTTTTAATGAAATACCTACTCTGCTTTGTTGAATTATGAACTCCTTCATTGTCATAATGAAAATAACATAGCAATGAGGATGAAACTACATCCTTCCAGGATGCTTGTACAGGTTATCTCTATTACATTTTATTAAATGAGTGAATAAATCAGTGAATTGGTGGCGCACGCCTTTAATCCCAGCACTCGGGAGGCAGAGGCAGGCGGGAGTTCGAGGTCAGCCTGGTCTACAAGAGCTAGTTCCAGGACAGACACTAAAGCTACAAAGAAACCCTGTCTTGAAAAACCAAAAAACCAACCAACCAAACAAACAAACAAACAAAAAAACAAATCTGAAGAGCTAGAATCAAAAATAAATTAAATTTAATTACTCAAAAAATAAAATTAAGGGTTACTCCCACAAGAAAATTTTAAGCATATTGATGGAAAGATAGAATTTATTTAATTTAATTCCAACTCAATTGTTTATTATAAGTCATACAAAATATGTTTATTTATTGGCTGTGTACAAAGGGTGCTTTATTCTCCACAGTGATACATACTAAGGTGGTTTGGGATTAGACCAATGTCTCCATATGTACAAAACTGAATCAAATGTATCTCTGAAAGTACTGATTTGCATTAGTGATGAAAGAGATGCTGAAATATGGTTGTTAATACCAGTTCTGTGTTGGTCCCAGTTTGGAGTATAGGGAGATACTGATGCTCAGGGGAAAAAGTGGGTCAGAAAGTCCCCTGAACCTGTTAAGCATCCCCTGACTGAAAGTGACCACACATTTATCTATTGGATAGATAAAGTCTTTCTTGGAGTAAGGGTAGTGTTTATTCATTGAGTACTATTTTTTTTTTAGACTTTCAGTGCAGTCTTAAGCACTGCATATGATTGAGCCTAACATAAACTACATTTGGATCAGTGTTACTTATATTTTGTATACTATATCCAGTTGAATTTACTAGATTTAATGTTTGTCTTAAGTTCAACAGAAAAGGTATTGTTAGGAGTGGTAATCTACAATGGCAAGTTAAGAGCATTAGAGATACACTGGGTGGCCCTGTCTTAAATGGAAACATCTTTCCTCTATTTTGTTTGTTTTTTGGACTTATGAGATGCTATCTTATTCCACACTAAAGTTCTCTTCAATATGTTTCAAACTTCTGCATTTTGAAGAAGAATATGGAAACAAATAGCAAAACATCTTTATGTGACAAGGTCTTATGCAATGTTAACTTTCATGTAATTATTACAGTATCTCGGCATATAAAAATAAAGACAAGCAGGCACCTGGTTTTATCTTTTGTTTTCTTACTTTGTAGAGTTCTACAAAAGCCAGTGGATGTTACTAGAGAAAATGTCTCATAATCTGTAATCATGACACACTGGTATTTAGGGACTTTAGAATTAACTCTAACTTCTCTCTCCAATAAAGATGAGTCCATTATACTGCAATGTTTTCTGCAGGCTGTCCTTGTTTCTAGCCAAGACACTTTATATAATATTTACATCCAGCCTAGTTCTTATAATTACACCTTTCCTTGTACACATTAGCAGAATTGAGAAAATGATTCTTTCATTTGGAATTTGTCTCCCAGCTAAGTCCCAAACTATTACCACAGAATAGATTTCATTCTCTCCCCTTTATGAGCAACACATTTAGATCTAAGCAGTTAAAGACAAGGAAATCTTAAATGCTACACCAAATAAATGGCATACTCAATTTAGAAACCCTTAATTGTCTGTCCTAATGGTGGTTTTGTATAACCCAGATAAACTGAAGCCAAAAAAAGCTTGACATTTTTCTTTGCATCTGGATTTAACTCCCAATTTCTCATCTTTCCCTCATCCCTCAGGCTAGTCTCAGCAGCTTAAAATGCTCAGTGCAATTCAGATGGTTTGGCAATCTTGATCTTCTTCACTTTCATCTTTCTTTCTTTTTTTTTTTTTTTGAGTTGAGGCCATAAGAAAGAGGGAGTAGCACAGAATATGTGTAATAGGGTATGAAAATTTCATATGACACATTCTTCAATACTAAGTAATAGAAGTTACCTATTTAATTTATGTCAGTCTGAAACATTTTACACGTTAATACTGTTATATATTCATGGATCAACAACACTGACAAATACACATTCAAATCTGTGAGACTTGGTTTCAGTATTCTGTCTGCTCAGAAAAATATAGCACAGAAGCAGACTGGTGAATATTCTGTGCTTAGGACTAAGGGCCTTATCTAAACAGCACATTAGCATTTTGGTCACACAATAAGTAGCAGGGGCTACTATCAGTAATTACTAGTCAGGATGATGAGCTATTTTAAGCCTTAGCTACAGTCTTCCAAACAAGTATTTATACCATTCTATTTACATCATAAGGCAACAGGAGATGTATTAAATTGATTTTTCAGTCTTAGGGGTGGGATATTTTTGCACAGATGAACCAGGAAATTTATCTTGAAATAGCTGATTTATAGTATACAGTTAAAGGCTACTGTATCAGTTAGTATAAAGAATATATGAATAAATTTATGAGTTTTTCAGGACTCTTCACACATTGAAACATTTTTAGATAAAGATATTTACTGTTTAAGTGATAAGTACAGTGGATCATTTTTATTTCTGGGTGATTTTCTAATGCCATGCACAAGTAACTGTTGGTAACTTACTGAACAATATAAATAAAATCCAAGATTAAATGGAGTTGCTGCATTTAAAGAATATCAATCTCACATTCATAACACATCTCTGGGGGACATATTAATACTTTTCTTTTCATGGATGATGTTTCTTGGAAGAAAATCGGCATACGGTGTTGTCTGATGTTCAGTCTTGAAGAATATATATAGACCACCAGTGGGGTTCTCTCTACAGTTTTGGCTCTTAGTGTGACTGCAATGAAATCTGCATTCTAGTGTATAAGAAAATGACAAAATGGAGTCAGATGCTGGTGGTGCATGCTTTTAATCCCAGCAATTGGGAGGCAGAGGTAGGCAGGTTTTTGAGTTTCAGGATAGTCTCAACTACAGAGAGAGTTTGAGGACAGCCAAGACTCCACAGAGAAACCCTGACTTGGAAAAAAAAATGACAAAAAAGGGAAATTAGAGAAGATAAAAATGTTTAAAATGATGTGGGATTCCCCTTTGTATTCTGTGGATATGTTTTATTGCCATTGGTTAATAAAGAAGCTGCTTCAGCTTATGGCAAGGCAGAATAAAGCCAGGTAAAAAATATAAACAGTGATATATACAGACAGTAGGCAGAGTCAGGGAGATGCCATGTAGCTGCTGGAGGAGAAGGATGCTGGAACTTGTGGTAGACCACATACTTGTTGTGATACATAGATTAATAGAAATGGATTAATGCAATATGTAAGAGCTAGCTAGAAATATGCCTGAGCTATTGGCCAGTTTTGTAATTAATATGGTTTCTGTGTGATTATTTGGGTCTAGGCAGCAGAAAAATGAAAGAGCAGTCTCTGTTTATAATAAAAGGAATAGATATTGCTTCTGATTCTTCACAATATTTCTAACATTATAGGAAATGAAAATTAGGAAAGTTGATGATCATTTGAAAAATACTTTGAAACTTTATGCTATATACTAGTATAGGAGGATAAAGCATTCTATCATGTTAGCAATCATTTGCCATTCTTTGATAGTTTCCTATATGTGTGTAGCTGATGTTGATCATCCTAGATATCCCCCATTATCTTTCCTATCTTATCCTCGATCACTTCCTCCTGAAAACCATGTTTTCAATATGTAGAAATTGGGATTCTTTTGCCTTTAATATTAGCCAGCTCTTGATACAGTATCTAACACTCTTGGTCCTAAATACTTTTCTCTGGACCTTTTCAGTTGACCAGGATCTTCCGTTTCTGTTCTCTGGCTTCCTATGGCCTTTTATCATCCTTTAGACTTAGGTTTCTAGTCTTCCCATTTAAACCAAACTGCTTAGTTACAGCTTCTCCATTGTCAAGTAGTCAGGCTGCCTTGCTCCTTTTCAACTTGCATGTGACCTGTGCAGTGGTTTCTGCTACTTTCTCTCTACTGTTACCGCCAAAAGTTGTGCTATCTCTATCATTTCCTCCTTTGTGTTAATAGCTCAGCCTGCACTATTGAAATGTAGCCGAGAAAGGAGTTTTTTATTTGGCTAATGCTACAAATCAATGGGAGACAACTAGGAGTCTCCCGGCCAATTCAATAAGTGAGCTCGAGCAGCTTTGCTATTTAGTCTAAGAAGGGATGTTCAGCCTGTCACTGACATTTATTTTGTATAAAAATCAGCCTTGCTTTTGATCACCAGTCACAGTCATTGAGCTTTATATCCTGGAACAATCCTGAACTCCGGTGCCTCTTAGTGCTTGCCACAGTGGTCCTGCTAGGACACATCTGAAATGTTCCTTCCTCATCTTGTTGGGTGTAGTTGCAGGGTCATCAAGAGTTCAATAGTGCTTGTGATAGTAAAGCATCTGGTGGAAATTCTTTCCAACAGTGCTGTGAGGAGAATCTTCAGGAGCCAGGATAATCAATAGTCATTGTGTACTTTTGAATGTTGTCTGTAGAGCATTCCATACATCTGGTGCTGACATAAGGACATCCCAACTATTTAACTTTGTTCAATCAAGGCATCCCATTTTCCAAACCCTGATTATTCAAAGAAAAAAAAAACAAATCCCAGAAATAATGTTGAAAATAAAAACACAAAAATCTTGCTATTGATATCCATAGTGATTTCAAATGTTTCCAGAGAGTTTCATACCTCATCAAAGCCCAGAAAGAGGGAAGTCCCTCTTATGTGTTTCAGTCTTTGGGTATTCCCTATAATTTGGTGAAATTTTATCTACATCATACCCTAAATGCATAAGATCTGGCTACCTAGAGAGGAGCTTATTTCTCTCTCTTTACTTAATATAGCCATTTTGGTCAATTTTTTAGGGTAAGCAAACTTTGTAAGGATATTTTCACATATTCCCTTTTAAAAAGACATCTGTGATCTGAATACAAACCAAGACCAGAAAGAGTAATGGGTTACAACCTTCTTAGAATTATAAAGTTTGGAAATATTTGCAAGCCACTATGAAGACTTCTAAACCAACAGAATAAAAGGTACATTTTATACTACATTTGTAATAAAAGGCTGGAGATATTTCAATGGCATATAATATGTAAGTCTTAGCACCTTAAAGAAATAAAAGTGTCATGGTGCAGACCCTAACTACATGCGGGTGGTGCTTAAGGCAGGAAGATAACAACTTCAAGGCCTGCCTGAGCTAGAGTGTGTTCAGTGATGACATTGGCAATTTAGTTAGCAGCTGAAACAAAAATAAATGAATTATAAAAAGGTGTCTGTGGATACAATAGTTCAGTGATAAAATGTACAAATGTGCTATTTCTATCTACAGCACCTCAACAATAATGGGGTGGGAGCTAAGAAAAGAGGTAGAGGGAAGAAGAGGAAGTGAGAAAGGAGAGAGAAAGAGAAAGACAGAAAGATGGGGGAAGAGTTTATAGAATTCCTTAGAGCCATAGATACCACCATTACTTAACTGAGTCACATAAGACATGGAACATACTAGATAGCACAACAGAGAACAGGTATCAACCATTCCTTTTTGTTCTGTATATATGACTCCCAAACCTAGGGATGAGGTCCCATCTAAGGCATAAGAACCACTGTCTATCCACAGTCCATTCTGGTGACCGAAATATCATTCGTCATTTATAGTACATTCAAAAACACAAATTAATCAAGAACATTCTCAGCTCCAAGTCAAGAACCTCTGTGAGATAGGCACTGTGCTCTATATCAATTTTGGAAGTGTTGTTGTTAGAATTAAAGATGAAAGAATTCCAAAGACAGAAGATATGTTCATTGGACATCTAATACTATGCAGCAGTAATAAAACAAAAGACAGGAGAGCTTTTGCTCTGTGGAATGAGGAAGAACAAGTCCCACAAACTAGGTGTTGGTACCTAGTGTTCCTAATGTTTCCCAAATCCTAGTTGGTTCATTCTGAGGAGCTTTTATTTTGAGATGGGACTCTCATAAACATACTTCAACATACTTATTTTTGCTCTGTGTGTACTGTTCTTAATGTTCACTGGATTGCTGCATCTAAAGTTAGTGCCAAGGAGATAGGGGCTGTCTGAAGGCTGAGAGACTTTTTCAACTCTCTTCCTATTCCATTGGGCTTAAGATTTGTGCAGTTACAGAAGTTTGTTGGTTACAACTTGTGTTTTGTTTGGCAACTTGTGTTTTCTCAACCATATAATAGATACGTTATAGTTGTGATTTCAGTCCATTCCACAAACTAGTTGTAACCCTATAATAATTCCCTAGCCATAATTCTCAGATATGTTCTATTTTGTTTTCTGCCTTTGCTTCTGTCTCTCTTGATATAGAGTTACCCTGAGAGTGTCAGATATTCTCTTAATCATATTTTGCCCAGAGCTAAGAATTTCAAACACAGGCAAAATCACTCTAGGGTTTTAAACATCAGGACAGTGGCTTCCTTAGTGGGTAGGGAGTTTTCAGACAGTTCTCAGGTATAGAGAACATTTTATTTCCTGAACTGTTTACACAAGTGTATTCACTTTTAAAAATTAGGTTCTGTATGATTCATCAAAAAAATATAAAACATTACTTTAAAATGGTAGCTAGAATTCACCTTCCTTTATTGATTGGCTTGCTAATTTGGATGTATAATTTAACTTAGAACAAAGAGAAGATTAAAAAGAACATGCAAGTACACATATGTCCACTTGAGAAAATGAATTAGGTTGCAAGTTAGTGAAAAAATAAGAATATCATGGAGAATAAAACTGTTTAAAAAAATCTAAGACTGCATCTGGATAGACATTCCAGTAGAGATGTTCAGTGTTTGCTAATGACGAAAAAGAAGAAGAAAAACTAAGTAGAACTGAATAAGGAAGTCCCAGCTGGTAAAGAAGATAAATATTACAGCTGACCATTTACCAAAGGACACTGTGTTAGGGTCACTATTGCTGCGGTGAAACATCATGGCCATAAGCACCTTGCAGAGGAAGCATTTTATTTGGCTGACATATATGGAGTGACAGTGCATTAAGGAAAGCCTAGGCAGGAACTCAAACTGGGAAGAAATCTGGAGGAAGAGGGTGATGCAGAGTTCATGGAAGATTGCTGCTTAATGGCTTGCTCCTCATGGCTTACTCAGCATACTTCCTTGTAGAACACAAGACTAGCAGCCCAGGGGTGGTTGAATAAGTTGAATGTGCCCACATGAACCACAAACAAAAATGCCCCACAGGCCTGTGTGTAGCCCACTGTTATTCTCTTCTCATATGACTTAGTTTGGTCAAGTTGCCATAAAACTAGCCAGGACAGACACTGGTAGGTGTCCTTGACTGTGGTTTGCGGGTATGCACTGCGAAAACTTACTTTTTTGAGTGTGCTGGTAATCTGGACTCAAATCCTGATGTTTGCATATCAAGCACTTTGCTTACTAAGGATTCTCTCCAGGTACAGTTAACTCACTCCTTAAAGACTTCTTAGTGACCCAAAGAAAATCAGCCAGGAGGCAACCTAGGCTTTGGGAACTATGACACTTATGTGATATCATGCTAATGACAAAACTTAAGAAAAATATAAATTTAAATTGTGCACGCTGCTTTAGCAAATAAACTTTCACAGGCTTTACAATAAACATACATATGGCATGTTAATTAAAAAGGCATTAGCAGAGAAAGAATGACCAAAATCAGAGAAAAAATAAAATAGTCTATGGGAACGTGGGGCATGGAGTCAAAGTAAAAGAAAAACTAAAAAGTCAGTGAACCCTGATTTTTAAATGAAAAAAAAATCTGTTTAAGTATAAATAATATACCACAAACTATAAATATTTTGTAACAGCAAAATGGAATTTATAATCTATCAAGGAAATCGAGATGGAGGAGAAATTTATTACACACAAAGGACTTTTCATAGCAGATTTCAATGCCCCACTATCAATCACTTTCCATGTCTATCATTTTCTCTAGAGAACAATGGTCTTCATGAATTTACAAGGATTAGTTTATTTCTTCTGAAATTCTATGTAAATGGAGTCATTGGGGTAATACAGTACTAACATCTTGCTTTTTAAATATAGCATTGGGGCCTTATTAGAGATGTATTTATTATTAGTGGTATGACATTATAGCTGATCTTAGTTTTCCTTATTACAAAAGTCATGGGTCCAGTTAAAAGATATCCAAGAATATTATTCTGTTAAACCGGGTGAAACAGGCAGAACTGTCTAACAGGTTTAAGTGAGAGAATAAAAGTCTAGAGCTCTTGCTCTAATGAAAAAGCAGAAGCAGCAAGCAGCAAAGAGGACAGATGCAATGAATGACTGTAAAACATCCCAGAGTCTTTTCAAGTGCAGACCGGGCAGTGGTGAGCAATACAAGATTCTGTGTCATATTAGTCTTCACTTGGGTTGGAGGAATTCAGTTAATTGCATGTACAAACATATCAGTGAGAGAGATTCCATTAAGAAGACACCCTGTAAGATTTAAAACCCAAGTTCTGCAGTTTAACTTTGCACATGCACTTAGCAAGGTTCTTAAATGTTTTGGGACTCTATCTTATCCATAGGGAAAACAAAAATAATCATAGTTCTTGCTGTAGTTTGAGTGTATCCCTAAGGGTTCATAATTTCCACCACCAAACTGACAGTATTTCCAGGCGATTGAACCTTTAAGAGGTAATATATAGTGTGAGGCAATTAAGTAATCATAGGTGGATGAGATAAATGAAGTTTCTGGGGCCTCTGAGGATAGGTGGATTTAAAAAGAAGCAAGCCCAAGTCATGAATTGCTTTCTGAATTCTTGTCTTCAATATGATTTTCCCCTTCTATCTGTGTTCCTGTAATGATGCCACCTATTGTAATATGAGTCAGCAAAGGACACTGTCTTCAAAGAATGAACCTATGTTGATGACTGGTCTTGGCCTTCTACCTTCCCAAACTCTGAGGTAGATAATATTACTTTCTTGGTAGAATTTCTGGCCAGATATTTTATCAATAGCAACAAAAATGGACTTTCACTAACACATACAAAGTACATAGAGGGATGGCTGACACACTAGAAACCATTGGTAAACATCAGATAGTTCCTGATAGACAAAATATTATTTCAAGATTTTAATATTATATTTACTTGGTTGTTGGCTATTGAATAATAACTTATTTGATCTGTGAGTTATTTAATATTTTCAAAACCAATAAAAATCGGTATGTAAAATGAGTGACTATATGTTTATAAAAATCAAGATTCTGACAGTCCTAGTCAATTATTTGTGGTAGCAGATATTTCATAGAGCCACAAGATATATGCTTGCAAATGATGGATTGAACTCTCAATTACTACTGCCATGCTTCTAGGAAGTTTTGTTTTCATAATCCTATATTACACCATGGAACCACATAATCAGTCTTAAGAGCTCACACATCCACAAAGAAAATTTAGGGACTATTTAGTAAAAACTTAGGAATTCCTCTTGGCAAGTATCCAATACAACCCACCAGTCAGTAAATGGATGCCTGGCAGTTTTTATTAAGCAAGTCAAATCTCAGTTTCAAAACTCATTCCCCTTAGAGTCTGAGGAATGTACACTTGCTTGGCTATATTTAATCCTGGAAGCTGCTGCCCCTGCTGCTTGGCACCACCGCGGTTGGTTTGAAACAGAAGCAGCAGCCCTGTATAATGTAAGGGCCACTTAATGATTAATTACTGCTTCTCTCACGCAGCAAAGGAGGAGGATGCTCTTGCTGAAGTTGTGATTAACTCCAGAGCCTCAGATGTTGGAAGCCACCTCATAGCAATGCTGGGCTGTCAGATGATGTGTTTAGATATCTTCATGCCTAGTGACTTAATTGCATTTCCAGAGAGTGTTTGCCTCTTATTATCTTTAAAACAATATCATCACGGAAATCCCACAGATACTCATGGAAAAATAGATATAAACACATTCAGTGTAAATACACTAATGTGTCAGTTTTATTTATAATTACACACCCCCCCACACAGACATATGCATGCATTTCCCAAGATTTTGTTAGTAATTCATTCATGAAATCTAACTGAAAACCTGTTAAGTGTATAGATTACACCACATATTTTATGGTGATTATTTTATGAATGTATAGGCAAATTTAAGAATCATTAAAGACAAAGTTAATTTTTTTCATCCAAAGAGACGCAGAGAGGAGTTTTATTAAAAAAGACTGGTTAATAATTATGAATATCTATCTTCTTTCTTTGTTTATATTATTACCTTCAGTATGGTCTCAAATACATGGATTGCTGTAGATATAAATTCTAATAAGCAATATGATATCAAAAATGCTGACATTGTATAAATGTACTTTGATGTATATGGCTTGAGGGACTAGGGCAGACAGAGGATAGCTCATATATACATTTTTTCTTCCTGTGCAATCAATGCATTATTTTCATTTTTTGCTACATGCTTAAGCCAACATTAATACATTTGTTCATTTTTGTGTGTAACTTTCTACGTTTTCAATAACAGTACCTAGACAACTTTTCTTCCTGCTACACAAATAATTGAGCCTGGGGACTGATGGTAGCTGGCAGTGTCACAGCTGGTCACCCTGTGTCTGCAGTTACTAAGTAGAGAGAACTGAAAGTCAGTGACCATCTTACTTTCTCATTTGTAGTCACTCTGGGCCTCAAACCTAGAGGATGGTGGTGCCCAAATTCAGTGGATCTTTCCTCTACTGTCAAAACCTTCTGGAAATACTATCACAGACATGCCAGAGTTATACTTTTGTAGAGATTCTAAAGTCTGCCAAGTTCAAAATGAAAGATTAACCATCACACTGTTAGCGCCTGGGTCTGGTTCTACTTTCAATGCTTTTGAAATACTGTGCTGTCTTGTATTTTACAGAAAATATAGAAATGAGACTGTATCAAAATCAAACTCTGCCGTTCTTAATTCTCTTATATATTCTACTTGGTTACTCTAACTTGTTTGATTTTTATACATGAAATTAAGTTTCTTACTCAATTTGTATGACTGTTGCTTGAATTTTTATTAGAACTGTATTAGATATATATATTTTTTATGACAGGTAGCATTGAAACAGAAGTGAGTCTTCAGTTCTCTAAATATGAAATATTGTTTCTTTGAGGATTTTTCTGTTTTCTTCTTTTCAGGAACCTCATTTACCTATGTCTTAGGATACTAACGACTTAGTTCTTTTATGGATTAAGATATCCTCACCTTTTTCTCCTCTATTTTCTTCATTTCCTTTTGGAATATGTCCACTGTATGTGTGGATATATATATACATATATATATATATATGTATATATATATACATATATATGTGTGTGTGCATGTATGTGTATATATATGTGGCTGTTAATGATTTCCACCTGAGTGTTTCTTCTAATATTAATTTGAGGTTTTCTTTTTAATTTTTTTAAAAAAACAAAAGTATAAATTATATCATTCTCTCTTCTAACTTTCCTCCCTCTAGTGGCATCCCTATGCCCCCATCATTATAGTCCTTACTTCCTCTCAAATTTATGGTCTCTTTGTCTTGTTTATTATTGTTTCACAAACACATACCACACATGTACACACATTTGCTGAATCTGTTTCGTATTATTTGTGTATATTTGGTTGAAATTATGGTCCCCAGAGAAGAACCCACTCCTGCCACTTTACTAAACATGCATCATCCTTAACTGCATTCTAAAATTAATCATTGCATCCACAGATAAGTGTAGTTGTCAGAGCTCATCAAAGAAACTTCTTTCTGCAGCAGATGGAGATCATTACAGAAAATTACAGCCAGTCAAATAAAGAGATCAACTGATCCTGGTGTGCCCAGCCTGAACGGATACATCTATAACACAACTGCTACATCTAAGACTCAGGGAAAACCTCAGAAAAGTGAGTGGCAATACTGTTAGATAGTGTATTACTGTTAGACAATAATGACAGGGAGACCAAGCCTGTGATACCTCAACAATATGCCTGCCTAAAAATGACCTGAATAAACACAACACCAGCAGACATAGTAATGTAAAAGGGTGAAATCTCAGGGGCCTCCAAACCATGACGAAAAACTACAGGTTAACGACTGCCAAAGAAAGGATAATTCAGTCTTTCTCATGCAAGAGCTTTCTAATTGGCTACCCAATACCAAGGGATGCACTCTTGATTGAAATTTTATAGCGAGGGATAGACATCCAGAACAGCAAAGTGAAAGCATGCCTAGAGTATAAATTTTTTCCTTAAACTCTCTGTGTCCAGACTCTTAATTGGAATTTTATTTCATTGAAATGACGATTAAATGACTTGTTTTGCGACTTACCTGATCTCCTCACCTATCTCCTTTTCTGGGTGTTTTTTATATTGAAAATTGCAACTTTATGACCACGTGATTAGCTTCTCTCGTAACTAGTATAATCTTAAAGTCATCTAGAGGCCCATCACATTTCCTCATTACTATAAAATCATGTGATACAAGGATTATGGATAACCATGGCACTCCTTCTTATATCATGGATATCTTAAAAGTCTTGATTGTCCTTTTTTAGACACCAGGGACAAATGGAAACTTTTATTTGTTTTTTTTTTGTTTGTATTTATATACTACATTACATGTATTATAAGGAACTTGCTCTATTTATACATTAAAATTGTGAGTTAGTTAATGAAATCAGATTCTAACTCATTTTCAGTAAAAATTTATTGTTATATTCAGGCTTAAAGCAGTAAAAAAAAAAGATGTGGAAGGAAAATAGCCATATTGAAAACACTCCAAAAGTATTTACATAGGAATTTTATTAGCCCAGTAAAGAACAGAATAAAGCTACTTGGAAGAATTCAGAATTCAGCCGAAAGGGAAGAATACATAAAGGTATAAAAACCTATGTAGCATAAAATTAATCTCATAATAGTAACCTCATTGAAAAGGTTAATATATGAAACCTGGAGTTTTCAAAAATAGTTTCTAATATATAAGAAGGAATATAGAAAGAAGGAAAGCCCCTTAGGAAGAGGTTAGTAAAAATTTATTTGTAGAGTTCCTCTTGGGTCAAACTTCACTACTTAACAAAAATAAGATTACTCCACTGCTTTACTATTTCAGAGTAACAGTTAAAATTCAACTCATTATATTCTGCAGCATCCAGGAAAATGGAGCTCAAGATTTATCAGTAAGAAACTTCCCACTGACCTGTAACTAGGAAGATTATGAATTAGAAAGTTCCAATTAAACATCAACTAGAAATTTGTCCTATATCCAGGCAAATATTGTCTTGACCTTTTCCATGTGTACATTATAAAAATGCTCTCCTCAATCTCCTTCATTGAAATCCTAAGGAATCAGGTACTAGAGATTACCGACTGGTTCATGACTTCATATTAGCTCCAACAAAGCCTTGAATTTTAATATGCTTTCCATAGATCATGTGAGACATTTTATATCTGAGTTTTGAAGTTACTTACTACTTACTTATGTTGTTGCTTTTATTTTTTTTAACTTTAAGAAACACATCATAAAATGTTTTATGATGACTCTGTGAATGTAATTTCTTTGGAACTGCTATATATTGTCATCAAGAAGAAAGATATTTTGTAGTATTGTTAAGCTGAAATTCAGTCTTTCCTAATTATTGTTCATTTAGAAACTCAATCCGCTCAAACACTGTCTTAGGTATTTTACAGCCCCTGATAGTTTAAGATATTATTGAGTTGACAAATGCCTGAGGAAGCTTTGAAAATAAAAATGATTCTGGCAATACACAGTACAAGGCTGATCAAGGGAGAGGGAATTTCCAAATTGCTTTCTGTAGTTCTATAGTGATTATGTATTGCTTTTCAAAAGACTGCAAAAACATTTCCCTGTAACAATGATATAGTTGTTTTTCTGTTAACTCACAAGAAAGAAATGCAGTGTTCTTGTCCCTCTATTGCTCCTAAAGAACAATACCTTCCCAAGATATTCCTTTCAGTATGGTATTTGACATCATTATGATAATGTCCTTTCTCAAGACTTGCACTTTTTCAAAACCAAAAAGTGTATCTATAATTCCCAGCAAGTCATATTGTGTATACACTTGAGTGAGCCAAATTAATTATGAAAGCAAACTCACATGGGGAAATGAATGGTGAAAAATGCTCAACTGATTGCTTTGAATTTAATGGATCTTTCTATGAATTATGAAATATCTCTAGTCAGTGAATCTTTCTTCACATTTTAATGTACATGTAATATTTAATTATCTAAGACTTACCTGGAGTATACTTCATTGATTTTAGAATGAATTTGTCCTATTTTACATCTAATATAAAACATCCCTATAACTTAAGATGAGGTCACACTAACTTGACTAATATTTAGAATACTGAAATACTTTAAATGATACAGGGAACTGCCATGCTCAAGTTTTGTATACTCTAAGGTGCCTCGTGAAAGAAGTAAATGATGCGTCATTCATTTTCAAAGCATTCTTTTAGTTGATTGAATATAGAAGATGGTCATTGCTCCTTAATATAAGTTTTCAACATGCAGAAAAGAAAATATCTTGGTAACTTGTCAGTCTGATAAGAGACCATCTCTTTACCCTCTCAACACTGTGCTCCTAAATGAATGTTCTGGGAATTATCTCTGTTCAACCAAATCCCTATTTTTAAACTCTTTCTTTACATGTGTAATAAGATTTGTATGTTAAGTTCCAACTTACTGCCTCTCTGATAATTTATTTAGAAGCATTGCTAGTTTTAAAAAAAATAGTCTATTCTACAGCGCTTCAGGAGAGGTCTGTGTTCTTGTTTTAATAGTAAAATGTTCTAAACTACATAAGCTAACTTGGTGGTGATTTTTTTTTTTTTACCAAGCATCTCCAATGTGATATTCTGAGGCTTCCTTTTGAATTGCTGTTTAAAACTATTTTTTAGTATACTATTCATATCCTAACATGATATACTGTTATGTAAAGTATCTTACAGTAATAAAAGGAGTAGATTAAGGTTAAGTGTAGAAACAGACATTTTATCAAATGAATCCATTTTTTTTTATAATTCTTAAAGTTGAAGTGAATTTGACTATCATAATAGACTAAAACATTACTTATGTAACATGCTTTCTTCTTACAGGGTCACCATTACAGAAAAATGAAACTATTTGTAACAAAACCCATCTCTGGGGATTCAGCTTTATGCATCCTGAGATGAGCCTCTGAATATTATGCAGTTTTGTATGTGATGGTAAAAAAATCAGGCAATATTTTTGAGGCTTCAATCCAGTTGTCATTGGAGGAATGAATCACTTGATAAAACCACATTAACACCCTGCAGGACCTTCATGACTGTGTTTTTAAAAAGTTGTTCCCATGGGTATTATTGTCTGTAGTATGAGAATAAAATGCCACTAGAGACTGAAGAACTGAGAAATGCACGAAGTTTATGAAAAGTAAGAACTAGCCAACCCCCTCCCATAGGTAACAGAATATATTTGCATATTTTGTTGTCCTAAAATTTCATTTTATATGTTCATACATAGTCTGTTCAGCACTTCTGAAAGGAAACAAATGTAAAATTACCATGTGTTGCACACATACATTCTTCCCTACCATGTGTCACACACACACACACACATAAACACAGACACACATTCTTCCCTATGAATGTCGTGTTATGTAGAAAGTGTCTTAGTATTTTATAAGAAAAGCACTTACCTACAGGTAAGAAAACCATTTGTTTTCTGACCAGGCATTTTAGATTAATGGGTCTTAAACGTTTATTAGACATTGCTATTCTGGAAGAATTCAAATGATAGCTTTTCTTATTCTTCACGGATTTCAAAGATTCATTATATAGCACGAAACAAGACAGAATATATTTGCATATTTTGTAAGGAAAGAAATGGAAATGGAAAGCAATTACTATGGCATAAATTATTCTTCTCATTATAAACATTAATCATAAACTCAAATATTGTAATGAACCTCTTGGTCACTTTTGTTGTTTTTATATTAAGACTCATGCAAATACTTCATTACAGAAAACAAATTAATTGAACATTATTCAATTTGACCATATATCTAGAGGTTTCAAAATTATACAGTGTGAATCTTCTACTAGATTAAGTTAAGAGAAGTTGGTCTTTACAATGGCTTCTTTCTCTTTAATCAAAAATGGTGTGTGTGGGGGTGGAGAGAGAGAGGAGGGGAGGAGAAAGAGAGAGAGATGGTGTGGGAGGTCCTTTTGTTTATGTGTTGCTTTTATTGATTAATGAATAAAGAAACTTACTTGGCCTGTTGATGGGGCAGAACTTAGGTACTTAGGTAGATGGGGAAAACTGGACTGAATGCTGGGAGGAGGGAGGCAGAGAAAGAAACCATGGAACCACTAGAGTAAGACATGCTGGAACTTTAGCTGGTAAGCCACTGCCATGTGATAATACACAGATTAATAGAAATGGGTTAAATTTAAATGTAAGAGTTAGCTAATAAGAAGCTACAGCTAATGGGCCAAGCAGTGATTTTAATTAATACAGTTTTTGTGAGGTTATTTGGGGTCTAAGATAACTGGGAGGCCGGGAAGAACAAGTGACCTCCCTCCAACAGAGAGAGAGAGAGAGAGAGAGAGAGAGAGAGAGAGAGAGAGACAATTTATAGTAGCATTAAGTGTCAGTACTTAAAGTCAGTGTACAGAGAGAGAGAGAGAGAGAGAGAGAGAGAGAGAGAGAGAGAGAGAGAGAGACTATTTTTAGGAGCATTAAGAGTCAGTACTTAAAGTCTGAGATTCTTATGAATGTTAACCCCCACCTAATCTAATTTTAATGTGGGTGCTGGAGTTATTTATTTATCCTTGCACGATGTGATGGCTAGTGTTGTCAATTCTCTCGATTCAAGAATCTCCTGGAAAACAAACCTTTGGCCATACCTGGGAGATATTATTTAATTAAGTTAATTAAAGTGGAAAACCCAACCTAAAAATGAGTAACATTATCCTATGACCTGTGTGTCTTAGACTAAAAAAAAATGAGGGACAGTAGACTGAATACATGCATTAATTGATCTGTTCTCCTTGACTGTGGACTCAGTATGTTCAGTTGCTCTGTGCTCAACTCTCATTGATATGCTGCTATACTATGACTGTGCATTGAACTGTGAGAAAAAAAAAAAAGAAACAATTTCTTTCCTAAGTTTCCTTTGTAGGAATTTTATCACAGAAAAACAAACTAAGATAAAAATTGGTATTAAAAAAATGGAGTCATGTGTCAGGAATGTGGACGAGTTTGGGACAATAAGTTAGAAAAATGTCTTAGTACAATAAAAGTATAGTTTAACGGGCTTTGTGGTAGAAACTTGGCTGACAATAATGTTGAGAAAAAGAAGGATATTGGAGGCTAAACTCATGATCTTGAGAAAGGAATATAGACTCTAATAATTTCTGGGCTAAAGACCATTCTCGTGATGTTTTGACCAAGAATCTGCCTTCATTTTGCCCATGTTCTGAGAACCTGAGTGAAGCTGAACTGAAAGATGATGGACTAAATTGTTTGGGAGAGTAAATCTGAAGATAAGAGAGAATTCAAGGGGGTTCTCAAAATTATCACTGAAGCAAAACCTTTTGTCCTGCATTGTGTGTGCAGAGAAGGTGTCCTGAGGCCAAAACATCACCTATTATAGGCCCCGTCTTGTTTAATCCCAAATTCACCTGAAGAAAGTGTACGTTGAGTAACTCCTTTGCTCTATAGAAACATGTGAATAAGGAGGTGTTTCCCTGGGATCTGTGAAAACAAAAGGATGTAACTGTGATGTGAAGGAGCTAGGTTACATCACAAGCTGGCAGCAGAACTTGATAATGTTGTCCCTGGAGTACTGGTTTTCCAATCATGGAAAAAAATGGAATCATTCTTTATGGTTTTAAAAAACATCTAATATCCTAGGTAGTCATGGCCCACCCTATTAATCCAAGAACTTTGGAGACAGAGGCTGGTGGATCTCTGAAAGTTCAAGGCCAGCCTGGTCTACAGAGCAAGTTCCAGGAACAGGCTTCAAAAAGCTAAAGAGAAACCCTTTTTTGAAAAACCAAAATCAGACCAAAACAAAACAAAACAAAACAGAACACCTAATACAAGGCAATGTATTGGTCGGTTATAGACACAATAAGGACACCATGAAAGACCCCTGCATATAACTGTGAAGGTGATGACTAAGTAGCTGTTCATTCTCCAAGATTTTGAAGATGCCATAATTAGGGGTATCTGCCTAGGTACTTGAATTTACTCAAGAAAGAAATGTGTACTATAGGTAGCAGAACCAAATAAATGGGGATATGTCATGAGGAATCCATTTGATTCGATCACAAGCTCTACATGCTGGATATGAAGCTGCTAGATTTGGTATTTTCCCTAGTAAATTTTGGTTGTTGTCTCTGAGAATTCCTTTCTCTGTCCTGATTTTTACTCTTTGGAATATGAATGTTTTCTCTGTGCCAGTATATGTTGGGAGTGTGCACCTTTTAAAATCATTGGAACTGTTAATGACTGTGGAGAACTTTTGATTTTGATATGAATGCATTTATATTATAAGAGAGTCATGAGTCTGTGGGACAAAGGGTGGAAGGTTATAGCTTGAAAGTCATGTGCTATAAATCCAAAAGTACCATTTTGTGAATTTTCACAATTTAATTTATTCAGTTTTCTTCCTAACTAATCAAAATCAGAGGAGAAAAACGTGTCACTTTTGAAAACTTTATTTTCCTTTGCCTGATGCTCCAGACAAGAGAGTCTAACATGGACTCTGAAGATTTTAAGAGCCAGTCAACATGACCTTTGCTTGGCAGGAATTCCTTATCTGCCTTCCTTTGCTGGATGATTCATTATTTATTATTATTTTTGTTGTTGTTTACTTTTTCTTCTGTTTCTTCCTACCATGCTACTACACCATCCAGAATCTACTACTCTTATCCATGACCCATTCCTCTCTGCTTTAATTTGTCTTCACTAGTCAGTGAATTTCAAATCCTCAGGTAAATGTGGCAAAAACAAACAAGCAACAAAAGTCTTTCTATTTTTTTGAGAACTAAAATTCATGCATGCTATCTTTGATTTCGAGAGTGAACGTTATATAAAACCAAAGACATATAGCACAAAATAAAATAAGATAAAAACATAAAGCTTAATACAGCTTCTCCCACCCCGACATCTCCATGAAACACAAGGATAGAAGTAAGAAAAGTTCAAGTCAAAAGAGAGAGTTAGGCTTTCAATTTCTGATCATTTTAGGGAAAGTATAGGGGTAACATCCAATGACAAAAGTGGGCTCTGCTGTTCCTACAGATTACTCTAGGGACTGGATGGAATTGGAAGTTTCTCTCCTGCATGACAGTTAACATATGGTCCTTCAGAGTCTTAATATTAATTGCTAACTGTTTGTCCTATTAACTCAAGCTCATTATTAACTAGCTCTTACAACTTAAATAACCCATTTCTATCATTCTATATTTTACCATGAGACATGTGGTTTCTTCCCTCATGTCTTGCTTTCCCATTGGCTACTGGCATCTCCCTGACTGCCTTCTTTTTCCCTATATCTCTGTTTGGATTTCCGACCTAGCTATATTCTGCCTGGATACTGGCCAAATTGGCTTCTTTATTGACTGATGATAATATAACATATTCACAACATAGAGAAGGGCATGCGGTGGTGGCGCAAGGCCGGGCGGTGGTGGCGCACGCCTTTAATCCCAGCACTCGGGAGGCAGAGGCAGGCGGATCTCTGTGGGTTCGAGACCAGCCTGGTCTACAGAGCTAGTTCCAGGACAGGCTCCAAAGCCACAGAGAAACCCTGTCTCGAAAAACAAACAAACAAACAAAAAAAAAAAAGAGAAGGGCATCCCACAATAACTGGATTTGCTTTTTTTAAGTTGATTTTATTGGGCTATACATTTTCTCTGCTCCCTCCCTTTCTCTCCCCTTCCCTTCAACTCTCTCCCATGGTCTCCATGATCCCAATTTACTTATGATATCTTATCTTTTTCTACTTCCAATGTAGATTAGATCCATGTATGTTTCCTTTAGGGTCCTTATTATTGTCTAAGTTCTCTGGGATTGTGATTTATAGGCTGGCTTTCTTTGCTTTGTGTTTAAAAACCACTTATGAGTGAGTACATATGATAATTATCTTTCTGGGTCTGAGTTACCTCACTAAGAAGGAATGGCTCACATAGAAGGCTTCAGTATGCACGATGATACTTACATGGGCCAAGAGTTAGCTATGTGGTTTCAGAATAAACAGGGAAGAGTCTTCCCTTGGCTTTTCTCTATCTCATCCCCTTTGATTCTGGCAAGCAGGCAGAAGCAGGACTGCACCCTTACTCCAAGGTGGATAGCATTGATTCAGAATTTATATGTCAAGTTTCTCCAAGGGAAAAAAAATACCAATCTTCATAGTAGTCACCACTGAGGTCAAGTATATGTCTATCTTAATCATCTGTGAAGCAACATCTATCAACACCAGAGCAATGGGGAGTCTCATGAGCTTCTTAGACTCTGTCTATGAAAAAAACATTCCTGGGAATAAAAATAAGGAAAAATTAATTCATTAAAACATGTTTTTATGCATTTGTGAGGCATTAAGTGTAAGGATACATTCCAAAGGACTTTAAAGCAAAACCTCAACTTGTGCTATATTTTGAAATTATTTATTTGATTGTACATTTCCTCCTCTAAACTGGGAGCTCCCGGAGGTCACTGGAATGAAATGAAAACCACATGGGTTGTGGTATGACTAGACCATGTATTTGGCTACTGGCTGTATGACCTTGGGCCAGTTATTTAACTTGTTGAGCTCCAGTTTTTCTTTTATTTGTAAAGCCTTCTGGAAATTATTCCCCATCAGCTTGACACATATAAAGTATTTGCTATTTATTTGTGAGTTGAATTAGCAGAATGATACATGTATTGATGGCTTTTATGTATAAGGGGACTTACTATATGACATTTGTTTGCTGTCTGTGAGGTGTCGAGTATAAATGACTGCAGTCAAAAGTAATGTTTGTTCATCCATGCAGTGATAAACTTATAGCTTAGAAGTTCCTCCTGGCCAGTCAATTTATCCCAACAGTGACAGAGACAATTGATTCTATGAAGGCCAATTTGTTTTATGTATGTTTGGATCAATCAGGATATTTAGAAGGTGTTAGAATTCCATTATTTTTGTCCATTAATTGTACTATGAATTATGTATCGATAGTCTCCATGTCCTAGTAAAGAAGCAAATTTATAAGAAATAACTTAATTTACAAGAAGTAAAACTCTCCTCAGAGGTAGTGTGACCCCTTTAGAGCTAGTACAACATAACACTAACCCTTTCTAAGATATGCCAAATCAAGAGAGATGAGCCACGGTGGCAGAAGGAATTAAATGGAATTCAGAACCCAAAGGAGGGCAATTCATTCACTTTTAAAAGTAAATTTTGTCTCATTTGGTATTAATGTCTGTGGTCTTCAGTGTTTGATGAGTTAATATGTCTCAGGACAGACAGCGCAAGATACACTGGGTAACTTTGAATGGTTTATAGTTAGCTGGTGTCTGTCGGTAGGGTGGTTGACTACAAAATGAACTAAGCTCAACACTGGAAGGTGTTTGCCGAGAGACGCTTGTGGAAAGAGAGTGACTTTAAAGGGGTGTTTGTTTGGAGCAAGGAAAAGTCGTTATAAAGACAAATATTGTCACAGCGCAGGGTCTGTGGTTAGCTTCAGAGGAATGAACACATCACCTTCACAGTCATAGGAACAGAGAGGACCAAGGTGTTTTGTTCAAGAAGTGAGGGAAGAAATTATTTGTAGAAGGCTTGTGAACTTGAGTAAGCATTTTAAAATCAAGTTTCTACAACAAAGATGGATTTCAATTTGAAGCTTAAAAGCAGGAAAGAATATTCCCTCTGTAAACTCCATTTTGCTTCATCAGTAGTCTTGGTGAAGCATTTTAATAATCAAGAACTTGGTGCTTCCCTTAAGTTCCCTGAAACAAGATAACTGTGGGGCATAATCAAGACTTCATGTGGACTAAATTATTTTGTTGAGCAAGAGCATATTTTGTTATGAGTCTGAATTATCCGTGCCATATATTTTCTTGTTTATTTTCTAGTCTCTTTCAAAATAGAGAAGGTTGGGAACACACACACACACATACTCTCTCACACACACACCACAAAAACACACTGGATTTTCATATTTGCTGAAGTGCTTATTATAAGCTTTTCTATTTTAAAATTGTCATGTGCTCATTTTGATATGTAAAGTCTCTCAAGAAATTAAGAGAAGCCAGACTGATTACTCAATTTTCATGTATAAACTTATATAAGGGAAATATTTAATTTTAAACAAAAAAGAAACTATTAGTCCCTTACATCTGATGATGAATGATAGGTATACAACACTGAAGTCAGGCATCGTGGATATTTTTACATTAAGAAATTGGATGGAGTTGAAGTTTTTATTCCAAAAATACAGTGATTAGATTATCGTAACTGTCTCATAAATTTTAGACAAAATCTCCAAAGGCTGTCTGTAATTGTCTGATACATAGCAACCTAATCCTCCTGTAGGACAGTTAGAAAGCCAGAATTCTGCATTTTCTCATTATGTCATCTCTAATACCTAGGAAATTGACAAGGTACTATATATATTGCAAAATATTGGAAAACATGTTGAAGCAGAAATTGAAAATGTCATGTTCTGTTTATATAAGCATTAGACAAAGAACTGAAAATTCTTAGGCAAATCACTTAACATCTCTGTATTGTTATTGCTTATAAAAAAAGAAGACTTCAGTGAAAGATCCACTGAGATCTAAAACCAATTCCACTTCAGTGCTTAGGAAAGATACCCAGGCATCGGTCTTGGCACCATGGGAGCCATTTACAGCATATCCCTCTGACATGCAGTGTTATTCCTTTCTGAAGTTTTCCCTGAGTAATTTCTCTGCTTCCTGATTTAAGTGACACAGAGTCCTGTACTTCTGCAATGCTTCTTGCTCTATGCTTCTTGTTAACTTATTGTTATCGATTCTAACATGTATTTTTGCAACAAAGCAGTGTGATGTCTCTAGGATAGAAAGCTAATTTGTACCTTACCCTGCCTTTAAAAAAATGATACTCAATTCATAATATTTTTGTTTTTATGAAATTATTGTTTGGTAGTTTCACACGATTATATAATTGGTATCCTTTCGCACCCTTCCTGCTCACTAAAGCCACTAGTCCTTTCTATTTTCCCTTTGCTCCCTTCTATCCTAAATTTTGCACCACTCACTTGGCCTGTGACTTTGATTCTTTTGACCTCCTTTTCCTTGAATGCACAACTTCATTCTTTTCTGTGGACACCAGGAAGATTATCTTAACATCTTTATTATGTTACTTTGGCTGTCTCAGACAGCCCATTCCCTTTTGTGAATCTCAGTCTCTGCTTTAAATTATTTTATTCAAAGTCAAGAAAGACTAAAATACATGTAAAGTACCTAGAGACATTGCATTGTACAGAAACTTAGGAAGTGAAGGCCACTTGAGAAATTGCTGTAATAATTCACTGAGAATGATAGAAATGAACTGATAAAAAAGGAAAGAAGATCAGCATCTAAGAAGCAAAACCAATATGACTCATAAAGAAGAGATAGGAGAAAATATGGAAAAATATGATGAGAGTGTTCTAAGGAGATACTTGATCTTATAGGGAAGCAATAGTAAGCGAACAATTAGAAATAATGGTATCAAAGAAAAAGGAGAATTAGAGTTTGTTTCTGCTATGTGGGCTATGACTTAATAGTGTGGACATTCTATTTTGGAGGAAATTAAAACTGTGAGTTGACAGGATGGAATAAAATATAAACATATAAACCTACAGAGACTGGTAGAATACACATGTAGTTAGAATCTTCTCGCCTCAATGAACCTAATCACCCTGGTTTAAGATACTTCTTACTGATCAATTTATATCATCCCTCACTACTATCTTTTCTCCCATTCTCAATCCTTGCCTTGCTATTTGCTAAGGAAGAGGAGTAGACTACAGAAGGCACAACTTAAAACGAAAACACATTTTACAATCTAATTTTGAACCAAAATGTGGTTTAAGCCTGAAGCTGATCTTGAAATGGGAAATATATTTATAGTAAACAATTGAGAAGTCTGTGGCCTCATGGACAACATCTTAAATTCTAGCTCACTAGTTTAACAAAGAGGAGAGGAAGGAAAAATAACCAAGGGTCAATGTGGGGACATGACAAACAAGCATGCCATCAAAATATGACTCGCAAAGGAGGACTGTAAGCTTAGAATTTGGCTGCTAAGCAAAATGTGCTCTAAGTATTAAGAAATATCAGAGGGAATTAAACTGGTGGTTAGGTGAGACGCAAATGGCATTCACAATTTTATTAAAATAGAAAACTTATAAGACATATAGATGTAAATACATTATCAGCTAGTGAACTTACCTTAAATTGCAGGGAATAAAAACTGAAGGAACTGAAGTTGAAAGGAGATCATGGGTTAATAATTACTGTAATGTCCACCATGTCACTTACAATAATAAATAGGAAAGTAGGCAGAAGATAAAGACATACACAATATTGAACAAAACAATAATGGTTGACTGAAGAGATGGCTCTTCTGAGCAAGCATAAGCTACTCAATTGAAGACTGGACTCCCAGAACTCATAGAAAGCAGTGTATGTAGCACATGTAATCCCATATGGCATTCATATGGCAGGATAAAGGGAGAGATAGGAGAATCCTCGGGAGTTCATGGTCTGGGTGGCTTAGAGAACACAACTGTGAACAAGTGACTCTATCCCAAACTCAGGCACAAAGTAAGGACAAAATCAACACCAATAGAGACCTCCATATGCATGCTATGTAAGTACCAGAATTCGTAACAAAACAACAACCAAACAAGAAAAAACAAATACAAAACAACTAGTAAACTTGAGAGAAGTCCTAGGCATCGTGGAAGCCCATTAAACAACCTCTGAATGTGTCTTCTCCTGAAGTGCATGAGCAAACCATATTCTAGGTCACCAAATTAAAAAAAAAAGTTTTTTAATACATGAGAATTGTATAGTCCAATTTCCACATTTTACCACAATGACATAAAATTAGAAAAAAGTAACAAAACTTTGAGAAATTCACAAGTAGGAAATTAAGCAGCACAATTATAATGTATGTCAGAAAAGAATAAAAAAGAAATCAAGTAATTTATTGTGAAAATGCAAGAAAAAGTACAAATTATGGAGTGTAGATAAAGAGATTTTTAGATTGAAATGCCAAATGTTAACATTAAAATCCAATTGATAATCTAGCTTTTTTAAAGAAAGTCAAAATGCAACAATACACAGTAAAGTAGTGATAAAATAATATAGAATAAAAATAGAGTCCCAACCCAATCAAAAGTTAAGTTAGTATTCAATATTTGGAAAAATATATTTGTAATCATTTTCTGAATAGAATATGATGAATAGTTGTCTAAAAGCAACCCACGGAGATAAAATATGAGTTATCTAAGGTCGAGATATAAGATAAGGAAGTAGTGATTATATTTCTACATGTACTGAAAGCGAGTAAAATGTTGAGAGCAGTCTCATCAATGGTAGCATAAAACAATAATAAAATATTTTATTTTTGAAAAAGGCACATATATACTTTCAACTTGTGAAATATTATGAAAATTCAAACAATAAACCCAAAGTAAAACTTCTTGAGCACTACTTGTCTCATGTTTAGAAGACTTAGCAATGCTTAAAGGGAATGTTGCATAAGATATTTGCAGATACAGAATAACTCTTCACTGTTAAAATTCTGGGTACATTTTCTGAAGAAATTGACCTTAAAATTATAGATAATTCAAGGGACTCAGAATAAGTAAACTGATACTAATGACTTTCTAATGACTCATTTTATAACCTCAATGTTTGCAAACCCAGTGTGATCAAGACTGTATGATTGACACAGAAACGTGATGATTTCTCTAATAAAGCCGAGTGTACACAAATAAATCATTACATTACAGCCAATTAATTTATAACAAGATTGTCCAAGAAAATTCAATTGGTGAAATTGTGCTCACACATGACATTAGTCTCTTTCCTCATACCTTAGAGAAAAGCTCAAAAGAGTCAAAGTAACTAAAACCAAGAACTAATACTACAGGCAATTATTGGAAGAAGTCTTTGCTGCTGAAATTAGTAAAAGCCTTCTTTGAGGAGACAGGAAAATGGTAAACACTGTATAAATTAAGTAATCGAAATATAAATATACACATAATAAATTGGTTGCATCAAAATTAAAACTTTAAAATTTAAATGAGAAAAAAAGTCTGATACTGTTGATTGTCTGTGACCTACACCCTAGGTACACATTACTTTCTTCCCTCTGTGTATATGCAATCCTGTGTTGCATTTATTTGGAGGGGGGTATAAAAATACTAAAGAAACATAAAATGTCTTCTAGAAAGCATCAAAAAGTGAAAAGGTAAAAACTGCCTAAACAAATATCTCTCAAAAAATTTGTATGTAGTATAAAACAGCTTCCACAACTTCCTAATGGCACAGGAAGCTAATAATAACTATGTGAAAACTTGAGGCAGGAGAATTGCAGTTTGTGGACGAACTGGGGTATAGAGTGAGAACAACAGTCTCAAGTTTAAAAAACAGAATTCAAGAATCCTTGAGAAGAAGACACAGACAAAGGAATCCAGCCTGGTAAACACAATGGCACAGACTAGAGACATCTGTCATAAGAAATGTACGAGGCAGTGAGTGCTGCTCTAGACTGTTCTCTCATCTGCACTTACAAGTGTGATCTTGTTCAAACTCACACATGCGTATGAACATATGGGGTTAGGGAAAGAGGACTTCAAAAGTCTAATTTAATCATACACAGATACATTAGTTGCAAAACGGGAATAATGCTCCAGCGCTGCTGTCTTAGAATGTAGTGCTAAAAGAGAAGACCCTCCCACTGAAGGTGATGGAGTCCATTTGGATAGAATGTCCAGAGTAAGAGTTCGCAAACAAAGTAATGAATGTCTATGGTATAGAAAACTGAATAACAACCAGATCAGATCTCAGATCTCTTCTTTTTCTTATTTGTCTTTTAAAATTTAAAGTTTTAGTCTTTTTTTTTTTTAAGAAAAAAAAAAAGCTTTCACACAAATATATTACACTCTGAGCACATCCCCCACTCCATATCGCCTGCCTTCCCTTCCTGTTTCATTCACGTTTGTCCTCCAACACGGGATACACTTCCATTCTTCACTTACGCTCTCAGCTCCTAAACATGTATCACGAAGGGATCTGAAGTTTCCGAGTGAGAATTACAGCCATTTGTAGTGGGAAAACACAGCAGACATTTCTAGAATAAAATTATGCATCACTACCTAAAGCCACGCCCCTACCCAGGAACAAAGCCTGCTTCAGTACAACAGGGGATAGAGCCTGAGGGCGGACACAGAGACCAAGGCAGGGGCTGGGAAGGCAGATGGGCACCCCAGGAAACAACAGGCAGAATTCATGGACTGGAGCAGCGCGTACAAGCAGTCTCACGAGAAGCAAACTCCAAAAGTCTGATTACCCTATTTGAACTCATGAGGTATTTTTTTTTTTTTTAGAGCTCTGTTTATTTTCAAAATGAAAGCCTTGCAAACATGGGCTGCTGCCACCTTTAGGGATTAAAATATTCATCATAGTGAAAGGAAAGAACAGCTTTGAATGAAATCGAATACTTGCGGTTAGCAGGGAGGATGTTGAGGTCTTAAGCTTGTTTGCTTCAGGTACCCGGTTCAGCTTTCCAAAAATCAAAAACAGGAAAATTGATAATTAGCTGTATGTTTAAGAAATTAATTGATATCTGCCTCTTGGGAATAAATCTTACTTCCAGTACTTTTCCAGTTTTATGATGTTTAAAAAAATAGTCTACAGTGTACTGGAGTTCTATTAACCCTGGTACTTTTCCTTGGTCATAATAGGGCTAAAGTTTGTTTTTAGAGAACTATGGGATGATGGATGTCCTGAAAAATAAGTTGTTTCAAAAACATGCATGTGTGGACCTACAGCACTGACCTGCTCTCCTGAAAACTGGGGCAAAGAGACATGGCTGAAAGTTCTGTCAGAGGTTGGTGGTGCGTTGCTGAATCCTCGGTGTTCATCTGACACGTTTATTGAATTTGATTTACGGGTATTACTCCACCGAAAATCTACACCTCTGATTCACTAGCTGATATCCCTTCTCCAAACCAAAATGACATCAAAATCTGTGTCAGTATAAAATCCCAAACAAAACAAAGAGAGAAAAATAACTGCCTGGAGATTAAAGTGATTGAACCAGGATGATTTATGTTAATGGCATAGAGGAGAATATTTTTTGGTTTTCTAAACCATAACAGGCAATTGATGTGCCATATTGTGGTATGGTTTTAGCTATCAACATGTCAAGATTTAGCTTTGCTGTTAACATTTTACGATTTAGAAGGCTGCGAGAATATGTGTGGTATAGTAACAACACAAGCTTCCTTCTCTCAGCTGCATTTATTGAGCTTTCATTCTTCCCCCTTTTATGGAAGAAATTGCAAAAGGAGGAGAGTTAGAGAGACACAGTCATCTACTCAATATTTTTCATTTTCTTTGTTATGGAAGTAATGAGAAATAAGGGGACAGAAAACTGCCTGCTTAATAACATAGACTCAGGCCAGAAAGGATTTGAGACAGATGAAGCCAGTTTATTTTTATCTGTTTATTATCCTTAATTGATAACATAAGCATCGTCAAAGAATGTGCCACTTGATCCCAGACCTTCACCAATTATGAGAATCCCAAGGTTAAGGATGTATTGCATAGTATATGCTATTGAATTGAGGGTTCTTCTGATAAGGGTAGCATAGTGAGTGAGAGGCAGGGAAAAATAACCAGAAGGCTCCATCCTATATTTCAAGGTTAATTCTTCCAAAGCATGCCCTCCAATAAAAGATCAAGGCTATGGGCTGTAGCCAGGAGGTTTAGCATAATGCACAGAAAGCATGTTAATTTAAAATATGAAGACTATGATCAAAATTTAGCTGTAATATCAGAAACAAAGCCCCCTTTTGTTGTTCACCATTTTCTGGCTCCATGTAGATAACCTATACTTAATTTTGATACACCCGAAAACATCATCAATATTGATGTTTGTGTAACCATCACATCTCTATCAAGGTAAGTGGAGCTCGTGTTTAAGTTAATGCAATATGTAACATATGCATGCTTTTATTTAGTTATCTGATAAAGTACAGAAGAGATCAAATTTTTGAGACTGTAATTTAATTACACATTTCTCTCTCACCTCTCCTCCAGCCACAGATTCCCACACACCACTCCCTACTCTCTTCAAATTCATGGCCTCTTTACTTATATTTTTATTAATTGTTATTATATGTATATTTGTATGTGTATCCACATGAATATTCTAAAAAATAATCTATTCAGACTACATAATGCTGCTTATATGCATTCAGAGCTGATAATTTGTCAATGGAAAATGAACTGGTGGGATTTTTCTCTCGGAAAGTACACCTCTCCCTTTCACAGTTTTTTGTAATTTCCTATCGTTTGTTGGGTATTATTGGGAACTCATGGTCTTTTCTCTGATAAGTTTGGAATGTTTCTTAGTGTCATCCTTGTTCAGCTCACATGTGAGCACTCATGTTGACAGAAATTTATGTTTGTAATTTCTGTTATTACTAGGAGACAGTCTCATAGCAAACTCCCTATCCTCCGACTTTTACAATCTTTTTGTTCCTAGTTCCCCGTGTTTCTTGAGCAGACGTACCCATTGGGATTGGTAAAGGTAAGTCCCTGTTGCTGAAGACACCATTCACTTGAGAAGCAGGGCACAAAGAACCATGAACTGGAACTCATCTGGAAACCCCCTTCTGGAAGACTAGTTTTCATGGTACCAGAATATGCCCAAAAAGCTTTCAAAGGAGAGAGGCAACCACTAGTTGTATCAAACTATGATGCCTATGAATCACATCAGCGATACCACAGCATGTTAACTGAGGGTGTAACTATGACATGCATACGTTGGCAGTAACCAGCAGCTCTCTATTTGTAATTAAGACCTATTTTAACAAGAGGAACACCATCACTGGTAAAGGAAAACTAGCTAACTACTTAGTGCTAGTGAAGTCATGGTTATTGGAGGAGAATCTACAACCAGGTATTTACTGAATCAGCATAATCCCTAACAACAGTCTTTAAACATTTGTCCTTAAAGTCACAGATAAGTGTAGTCTTCACCTCTCATCAAGGAAACTACTCTTTGCAACAGACAGAGACCAATACAGAAAACTACAACCATTCAAAACACAGAGATATGGAATGTAATATGTATTTTAAGTATTATAGTAAGTGTAAAGTACTATTCTACAACAACACAGACATCCTTAGTTTGGAAAATAAAACTTTTGATAGTATTTGTAAAGAAGACTTTTCTTCTAAAAAGGACTCAGTTATTTTTCAAAAAAAAATCTTCATTTGATCCTTCTAAGAGTTCAGCATAAAGAAAAGAAGGAAAATATTAGAATGAATATTTTATTTTCTACTCTTTAAAGTCCTACAGATGGAATAAAACAAGTTTTTGAAATGTGCGAGTCTATATTTGAGTACAAGATGGCACCACTAATTGTATTGTCATATACATGACACATTCCTGTCAGCTGAATAACATTCTGGCTATTTGGACACATATATGTATGAAATCTTAAATTTTATAATTTTGCAGTGTTCACATGAGGGTTAGTAGAAGCTATTTTTAGATATCATGATATTTATTAGTTATAAATACCACTTACTGATAAGAATATATGTTTGTGTATGAGAGAGAGGGTGGGAAGGAGAGAGACAGAGACACAGAGAGAGAGCCTGTGCTTTTCCATAGACATTAAGGAATAAAAAGAGGCAGCTCAAGAGTAAAGAGTACTTGTGCAGTTTGGAAAGTAGTCAAATAAAGTGAATGTATTGGAAGATAGATAGCTAGGTAGGTAATAGGTTTTTAGAAGCATTCCAGGTCCATGAGGGGATATTATAGCAGTGCCCACTTTGTTCTGATCCTAAACAGCTCCTCATTTTTTTCTAAAGCCACATGTTTTTAAAATTTATAACTACATGTTATCCCATCATAATTACCCAGAGTTCATAGTCCATACTACAGTTCACAAATGTAGGCAGAGGCTGCTTATTTATTCCCGGCTGCCCAGACCCAAAATAATCACACAGAAACTATTAATTAAAATGCTGCTTGGCCTATTAGCTCAGGCTACTCATTAACTAACTCTTTCATCTTAAATAATCCATTCCTATGATTTTGTATTTTACCATGAGGTTCATGGTTTATTGGTAAGGTTTCAGGGCATCTGTTTCCTTTGGCAGCTACATGATATCTCTTTGACGGCACCTACTCTCTCTCTACATCTTTGTTTGGATTTTCTGCTTGGCTTTACTCTGTTAAGCGATTGACCAAAAGCAGCTTCTTTATTAAACAATGACAATAAAACATATTCTCAGCATACAGAGGGGAATCCCACATCACACAAATAGTGTTGTACTTACGTGAAATTGGACAATTATAGAAATAATAGATAAATCATTATTAGATTATCCTATGTAATGGCTTAACTGAAATATATGGTCATATATTTTAAAAATGTAAATATAATATTTTCCTATTTATTTAAGGTACATTGAAAATTATGCCTAAAGACATAGAATTCCTGAAAAATAACACCTGGGTTCTAGAATACAGATAACTAAAGACAAACTATCTCTCAAGCATGGAGATTTAATATAACCTGGTGTTCTGAGAGAGCTTACAGCAGGGCTAATGCCACAGTACATGAGGCAGGCCAGTGTTGAATTATATACAAATGATAAACCTTTCAGAAGTAATGTGTTTAAAAAATATTATTACAATCTAAAACAAAATTTTTCAAAGTAACCATAAGAAAAGACCTGGTAATAGTGCTTTTGCCAAATGAATACTTTCTAGCAGTATAGGAACCCATAAAATAAAATTATGTTCTCTGTGTGTATATCAGCACTGGTGCTATCTAATCTATTACACTGCTACTGTCAAGCTCAGGTAGATTTGTGGAAAGGGAAACTTGTTACCTAATCCATTGACATGATTTTACACAGAAATGTATTCATTTTTTAACCAAAGGAGCCTTTTTAGACAAATGAAAAGGAAACATCTATAATTCTAATTGATTTTCATGTTCAGGGATTTGAAATATATCTGATCTAACTTAAAATTGGTGAGATGGAGAATAATATGATTTCATTTATTTCTCAACAATACTTTAAAAATGTGTAATTTACTTGTGTATCTATAATAAAAATATTTTTAAATGGAAGAAAGGAGATTCATCATTAATAAAGAGATAATTAAAATTGGAAATGTCAATTTTGTATTTCATGATATTAGAGATCAACTTCTTTGTAATGTGTAATCTTTTCCTAAAGCGAACATCTTTTATATGTCAAGGAAAGTAACAATATCTTACTTGGAATTTTACTTTCATTCACTCCTGCATCCATTCCGTCTTCACTATATGTTGTGAAGAAAAGGTGTGTTATTAGTCTTGCAACCTCATTTAGAAACCACCATTGGAATACTTTAAGAATCTTGTTCAAAAGCTTAAAAATAGAAATAAAATTCATAATTTTTACCTGTCTACTTTACATAAGATCTGCACACCAGAGAAGTCAATGGTAAATTCCAAAAGCATAATTTTGTTACTTTTGATGAGTGTGGTTTACATAAAAATAAGTATTCTTATTATGTGCCATGTACTTGTTGAATGTATCAAACTGACCTCTTCAGTCAGCATTAAAATCTCAACAAAAATCTATCTTGTTATCGAAATAATAGACACAGTCAAATAATTGACTTCCAGCTTTTCTTTTATGTTTTAATTTTTACTGAAGAACTCTTTCTCAAAAGTCCATGTTGTCCTGGATTTCAGTTATTTTTGTTCAGCTAACCTAAAAGAAGAGCAAGAAAAACATCATGTTTTTGAGTCTCAAATGTCATGTTCTTGGCTAACAATAGCTTCTTGCGCTGTGCTTATTTGAAGTTTCTCTCACACAAATGCCAAATATCAACAACTCAAGAAATTAAGATACAGCTTTTAAGTTCCCATTGAATATTCTCTCTAATGCTTGCCCTTTTAGTTTTCATTCTACCAATTTGGCCAGCCTCATTTTTATCCTCTAATAGAGTAGTCGCGACACTTTTGCTGGTCAAATAACACAGGGGTCACCAAGACCATCAGAAAACACAGATATATACATTGCAATTCATAACAATAACAAAATGACAGTTGTGACGTAGCAACAAAGATGATTTTATGGTTGCACATCACCACAACATGAGGAACTGGGTGAAAGAATCACAGCAGTAGGAAGGTTGAGCACCACTGCATGCGACTTGACTTTACACTTACAGAAATTTCTGAGTGTCTGATTAAAAGTGTTCACAAGCTTTCCATATTTTTTGCAAATTCCAAACTGTGCAGTATGGCTTGTTGAGTCCTTCATATTCAGGTCACTGTACTGTTCACTACATCTTTTAAATCAAATTAATTATATTAATGCTTTCTTTGAAATACAATCTTAGCTATCTCTTACAGAATTGAAAGAGAGAAGTAAGTTCTGCTCATAAAGTAGTGTACCTATGTGAAGGAGTATCCAGGCCTAGTTCCTTCAAGGATGCTACCCTGAAAGACTTCAGAGCCTGTGAAGATATGACCTCAATGTGTTTGGAATATCTTTAAGGCCTTTTCCTAAGTGCTTACAGGTAAAGGAACAGACTCTTTGTTACCTACACTAAATAGTTTAGACAGAAGTTGCTGGGGCACATTACTGATTCGTTCTCTTTTACATAGTTATTATAACAAACAAAAAAATAACTATGTCCCTACTGAAAATGTTTGATTTTTTAAAAATTTTTGTTTCATTTTGCTTTTGAGTCTTACTGTAAATATGAGTATAACCAGCCAGCAGTTGTCATTATGCATCCATAGTGCTTTGTGATTATAAAGTGCTCTGCTAAAATCATTCAATTTTCTTACAATTGGAATTGCATAAAATTTTAAGACATGGACTGAATGCATTCAAAATTTTTGTAAGTGGCATAATAATGCCTTCAGTCCTATTTCCAATAGAATTTTCAGTTCTACATAAGACTATATTCCTGGTATTGTCATTTTATGAGCACACACTTGAACAACCTATATATTCTGCTTTACAGGTTTCCTTGACTCCTCATCCATGCTTTATCCTCTTGCCCATTGATCTGTCTCCTAGCTGGTTCAGCATTTTTGGGGTAGTTATAGATATGATCTAACTTATCAATACCAATTTTCTGTATTAATACATTGCTTCAAGGCAATGCCTGAGATTTGGTATTTTGTAAAGAAAATATTTTTTTTTGACTCAAACTTCTATAAGTTCAAAAGCCATTTAATGATGTATAGGTTATCTTTTGATGCATATATTTAAACTTCTGTTTGTTTTACTTTTATGTTGTCTAGGTGTTCTGTGCCATATCAAAAAGGACCTCGCCAAATTGAGTATTAGGGCTTTGATTCTGTTTTTTATTTTATAATTCCAATTTTTTTAAATAAGATCACTACTTTAGATAGTTGCATACACAAAAATAAGGGCTTAATTTATGTAGTGATATTTTGTTTGTGTTTTGACAAGTAAAGCTTGCCTGAAGATCACAGTGCAGAGCTAAACCACCAGAGGCCAGACAGCAGTGGCACACACCAGGACTCAAGAGACAGAAGCAGACAGCTGTTAGTTCAAGACTACCCTAGGTTACATGAAATTGATCCAGTCTCTAAGTGAAACAGAGCTCACAAAAAGGTGATTCCAGCACTTACGGTCACATGCCTTTAATTCCAGCACTAGGGAAGTGGAGACAGGAGTTTCATGGCTGGGCAGAGATTAGAATACAAGGCCAGGAGAGAGAGGAGCTCATTGCAGTTTGACGATGCAGTCAGAGGACACAGTCTGAGGAGGCAGTCTGAGGACAAGATCTCCCTTTTGGTCTGAGTATTTGGTAGAGGCAAAAGTTTCTCTAGTGACTGGCTGCACTGCTTCTCTGCTCTCTCAGCTTTCACCCCCTAATATCTGACTCTTGGTTTATATTATTAAAACCAATTTAAATTCATGCTACACATTTATTTCTTTTTCTTGTGGCTATTGGATCCACAGTACCATTAGTTGCAAAGCTTGGTCATTTTATAGTCAGTGATCTGTACACAGCCTCAAATACAGTTTTTCCATATATGTGAAGATTTCTTTCTTGGTGTTATCTTCTGTGTCATTGGCCTCCAGGTCTCCATTCGATTACCACCTTGCTTTGTATACTATGACTTTCAAAGAATTTTTACTTAAGAAGTATGAGTTCTTTGAATTTTCTTGTATCTTTCTTAGGATTGCCCAGGATGCTCTGGGTCCCTTGAAATTTTGTGCATATTGCAAAATGAGTCTTTATTTTTGAAAGTCATTGATATTTAGATAGATATTAAAATTAATCTGTATATAATTCGGGTTGATGTTGACATTATATCACCATTGCATCTCACTTTGTGAAAAAGGAGGTTAGTTTCCACTTATTTATGTCTACTTTAATTTCCTTCTAAAATAGTTAATTACAAGTCATTTTTCTCCCTGTCTGATAATTTCTATGCATTTACTCTATTGTCAATGAAATCATTTTTATAATTGTAATTTCACATCTACTGTTAGCTTATAGAAGCAGAACTGATGTTTGTTTATTATTAAATTTTTATATAGCATTTTTGTGTATCAAGCATTAGTGTTACCTTTTATGTCCAATCAATCTTTTTCCTAGTCAACTATTTTAAATTCTTCTAATTTCTTGCTGTGTACAACCTAGAGATATTTATCTCTTATTTACTAACAAGTAGTAAAATTAACATCCTAAGGTTATGATGTTCTGAATTGAAGTTACACTCACTGAACTCAGTTGCTATATTCCCATGTCTTAGGACTATAAGCATCATAAACTAATAAGTGGTTCAAATGTATTGCTGTCTTAAAATCTGTAGAAAACACAATATGGATTACAAATCATGGTCAGCTATGAACACATAATGAGTAACATTAAATAGTCTGAGTAAGTTATGTTTAAACACACACACATAGTAACAATTAAGATACTGTGAATTTGAAAAAAAAAGGTATATGTTAGGGTTTGGAGGAAGAAAAAGGAAGAGGAAAATGATGAAATTACAATATAATCTCAAACTGAAAGAAAAAAGTTACAATATTAGATATTATAATTTCCCATGTATTAAACTTAATTAAAAACTTCATTTAAATTGGTTTGATATATTTTTCTGTTACTTTTCATTTCACTCTGCTGGGATCCCTAGAAGGTTTCTTCATTGCATGGGTCAAGTGGTAACTGGTGACCTTTCTCATGGATCCATTTGACACTATTCGATTGTCTTGGATCTTTGTTTCTTTTGTTTTCCTAGCTAGATAACATCTGTTGGCCTAGATTCCAAACTATAGATTCTTTCTTCTACTCGCTCAAATGTACATTCCTTTCTCTTCACTAATTTGACTTCTTTCCAGTTCTTCTGCCAGCTTCTATCAGTTCTTAGCTTTTCCAGGTAACATTGAGTACAGGCCTTCTAACTCTTTTTTAGTGCACCATTTTATTCACACAGTGTGTCTTCCATGACCATCTTTTATACAGTTATTTTAATGTGATTACTTAGTGATCTTGAAGACTTTAGGTAGTTTTGTGATAAACTAAAGTCTTTTGAGAGGAAGAAACCTCAATTAAGAAAATGCCTCTATAAGACTGGGTTCTAGTTAAACCTGTAGGACATTTTCTTACTTAGTGATTGATGGGGAAGTTTCCAGACCAGTATAGGTGGTATCATCGCAGGGATCATTTCTATAAGAAAGCCATGAGAGTAAGCCAGTAAGCAGCATCCTCTATGGCCTCTGCATCAGCTTCTACCTCCAGATTCCTGTCCTGTTTGAGTTCCTATCCAGACTTTCTTTGATGATGAACAATTATATGAAAGTATAAGCCAAATAAATGCTTTTCTTTCTAGCTTATTTTCATCACTGTGTTTCATCACAGCAATAGAAATCCTAACTAAGACATTTAGATTTGCCATCAGTCTATGTTATCCAGGGCTGTTTTCAAAAACAGAACCAATATATGTGAATGATTTTCCTGAAAACTGTGTTTATGCTAAGGCTGTTACACCATGAAACCCTTTCTCAAAAAACAAACAAGCAATAAAAATTGTGTTTATAAGGAGACTTACTGTATTGGTTTACACAGTTAGAAACCTTATAGCCCAATAATGTCCATGTGGAAGAACGCTAGAGTACTTGTAGCTGCTTATACCAAGAAGCTAGAAGGCTAAGAATAAGGCGATTACTAATGCAGCCCGAGGTTGAGGTTAAAGGCTTGAGATTCCCTTGGAGAGTTGTTGCTTTGATTCCACATTGAAAAGCTGAAAACACTGATATGTGGTACCCACAGGTGTTGGTAACACCACAGTACTGGTCCCTGCTTCACTTTTACTACAACCAAGCCTCAGAAAATTTGAAGACAGACAGATTCATGTCAATCATATCTAGAAACACTTCCACAGACTCACTCAGACTGTGCTTTACCAAACTTCTGGGCAACTCAAAACCCAATTAAGTTGACTAAAGATACCATCACAAAGTGTGTATGTGTGTGTGTGTGTGTGTGAAGGTCTTGTGCACACTGTCCCAGCTACAGTGAATTCATGTGATGTGTGCAATTTCCTGTTGTGTGCAGCAAATAATCACTTTCTCAGACATTCCCTACTTCTGGATGATGTGGGATTCCCCTCTGTATGCTGTGAATACCATTGGTTAAGAAGGAAATTGTCTTGGCCTGTGATAGGACAAAAAAGTAGAGCTGAGTGGGGAAAACTAAACTAAATGGTGGGAGAAAGAAGGCAGAGTCAGAGAGAAGCCATGTAGTCGCTTGGCCCAGAAATAACCACACAGAAACTGTATTAATTAAAACACTGCTTGGCCCATTAGCTCTAGCTTCATGTTGGCTAACTCTTACATAGTAATTTAACCTATTTCTATTCATCGCTGTGGCTTACCGGCTAAAGTTCTGGTATCTGTCTCTGGCAGGGCTACATGGCCAGGAATTAACTAGCAGTCTCCTTAAAACATCTGGTGGTCAATCGTTCTGTCCCTCTTCCACAGTGATTTCTGACTCTTTGGGAAAGGGGGTGTGATACAGTCTTTCATGCTTAAATTATTACAAGTCATCTACAGTTAATACTGGAGACTTTCCCTGGAAGGGCCAAGGTTACAGTTTATTCCAGGGTCCTGAAATGATATTTCATTACAAGTATTTGTCATTGTAATTGTAACTCAGGTAAAAAGATAGATTACTAGTGTTCCTAACTCCTGAAGAAAGCAGTGATGTTTTCTTTCTTCTTACTCTATCCATTTTCATGATTTTAACATTCTATTTTTAAAAATAAATTAAAATATTTAAAGTGACCTCTCCCTAATCACTGCCTTTTTTTTTTTTTTTTTTTGTGGACTTTCAGCTTACTGGTCCCATTTGACTACTAGTATTTTAGGACAATTTTTTATTCTTGCTCCAGGTATAGGTGTATTGATTTTTGTGCCCTAATTTATTTTGGCTAATTATCACATTTGCTGACTCAAAGGTGATTATGAATAAAAAGCTGTGCAATCAATAATGTGCATATTATTTTGAGAATATTTTTTGAGTAAAAACGTTTAAATTGATACTTAATGCAGAAGGCTAATGTATTCATGAGGGGCCTTGAAGTTTTTAACAAAAGTACATAATATTAAACGTTGAAATCAGAGTAGAGATACCTACCTCCTCAGTCATTTTTCTTTCTGGTAAAGACTTTAAGCATTTTTTATTACAGATGTTTTACATATAGAATTTATTATTTTAAATCCATGTTCGCTTAACTCTGCAATAGCATACCAGAACTTCTTGTTCTATTTTGTACCAGTTCATCACCATTCTAATACAATATGCTCTCTATTTCTCCTGACCTTCAAAATTATCATTCTTTTTTGTTTGTTTTGTTTTTCAAGACAGGGTTTGTTTGTATAGTCCTGAATGTCCTGGAAGTAGCCCAATAGAACAAGTTGGCCTCAAATTCATAGCGATTCACCTGCCTCTGCTTCCCAAGTGCTGGGATTAAAGAGGCACACCAACCACTGCCTGCCTTGGAATTTACCATTCTTTTCACAACTTTTGTATCACCTGTTTTTAAACTTGACATGTGAGTTACATATTGTGATGCCTTCTGTCTTTCTTATTTACTTTCTTATTTAATATCTGCTATCATGTCAGAAATAACAGAATTTCATTTAATGTCTGAAAAGAATTGCATTATGTATAAATATTTTATTTTCAGAACACCAGTTAATGGACAATAATGGACAAGATTATTGTCTAATAAGATTGCTTTCCTTTCTTAGGTATTAGCATATTTCTGCAATGAAAGTGATGCTATCTTTTTCATACTGGATTTATTTTCACTAGATACTCTTTTAGTGGAATTGCTGGATCATATAGTGACTTTAAAGATTTTTATATAATCTATAGTTACAGTATTTTGTCATATTCCCATGAACAGTGCCCAACTTTAATTTCAGCCTTTTTGTAAAATGCTTTGATTTTTCAGCTCTTGAGATTCAATGGGTCACACTTTTGCACTCTGTCACCGAGCAACAATTCCTTTCTTTTTAGTTTTTTTTTTTTTGTGTGTGTGTGTGTGGCGGCGGGGGGGGGTGTTCTGGCAATTCTTCTGTGATAAGGTTATGTTATATTTAATTATATATTTTTTAATTTATTTATTTATTAAGGATTTCTGCCTCCTCCCAGCGACCACCTCCCATTTCCCTCCACCTGCCCCGATCAAGTTCCTCTCCCTCATCAGCTCATCAGCTCGAAGAGCAATCAGGGTTCCCTGACCTGTGGGAAGTCCAAGGACCGCCCACCTCCATCCAGTTCTAGTAAGGTGAGCATCCAAACTGCCTAGGTTCCCCCAAAGCCAGTACGTGCAGTAGGATCAAAAACCCATTGCCATTGATCTTGAGTTCTCAGTAGTCCTCATTGTCCGCTATGTTCAGCAAGTCCGGTTTTATCCCATGCCTTTTCAGATCCAGGCCAGCTGGCCTTGGTGAGTTCCCGATGGAACATCCCCATTGTCTCAGTGTGTGGGTGCACCCCTCGCAGTCCTGAGTTCCTTGCTCGTGCTCTCTCTCCTTCTGCTCCTGATTTAATTTTAATTGTGATTTGTACTTTTAATTATTGGTGAGATTGAACTACATTTTAGGTGTCTGTTGGCTTTTTGTATGTTTTCCTTGGAAGTTGCCCATGTAGCTCTTTTCTCCATTTTTATTAAGATTCACATTTTAACTATGTGTGTGTATTTTCATACAAGTGTATGTGCACATTAGTGCAGGTGACTGTGAAGTCCAGGAGAGGGCTTTTTACCCCTATGTTCCTTTTAAACCACATCTTCTCCAACATAAGTTGTCATCAGTGTTTTTTATCTTGGCCATTCTTACCATTGTAAAATGTAATCTCAGGTTTGTTTTGATTTGCAATTCTCTGAAGGCTAAGGATGTTGAACATTTCCTTCACTGTCTTTCAGTCATTTTAGATTCATCTGCTGAGAGATCTCTGTTTATATCTGTACCCCTTTTTTTTTACTGGATTATTTGTTCTTTTGATGACCAATTTCTTACATTCTTTGTATATTTTGGACATCAGCCTTCTGTCTGATATGGGCTTGGTGAAGATGTTTTCCTATTCTATATGCTACTGATTTGTTTTGTTGACGGTGTCATTTGTTTTACAGAAGCTTCTCAGTTTCAGGAGGTCCCATTTATTAATTGATTCTCTCAGTGTCTGTGTTGCTGGGGTTATATTTAGGAAGTTTCTCACGTGGCATTCTTCTGTTCCTCACCCAGGGCACCAAGCTGTCAGGTTCTCTGGCAGAAAAAGCAGGGGCAAAGCTGGATCTCTTGGACTCTTCCTGGGACCAAACAGGATGTTAAATGTTGCATCTCAGCCCTCACCCCTGGATACTGTGGAGAAACACACCTACTGAGTCGGGAGTCTGTCAAAGCAGGAACTTATTTAATGATATCAAGCAGGGGCTTCTATAGGTTTGTGATGAGGTGGAGAAGCCTGGGATGGACCGAGGCTAAACAAGGAACAAGAGCCAATAATATTCTGCCATGCTAGAAGTGGCTGGGCAGAGGCAGGTCTAGGTTGGGTAGCCAGAGACAGGTCTCCGAACTCTAGCTAGGCTCAGGAAGTTACACTAGGCCACATGCCAACTCAAGTTAGGCTTAGGAAATTACAGTGGGACTCACGAGGCCCAATATAGGAGGTCCCAGTCATTAATTGTTTCTCTCAGTGTCTGTGCTACTGGGCTTATTTTTAGGAAGTGGTTTCCTGTGCCAAAGCATTCATGTGTACCTCCCACTTTCTCTTCTATGAGGTTCAGTGTGGTTGGCTTTATGATCCATTGGGACATGAGTTTTGTACATGGTGAGAGATAAGGGTCTCTTTTCATTCTTTTATGTGTTGATTTCCACTTATGCCAGAACCATTTGTTGAATATGCTTTCTTTTTTCCATTTTATATTTTTTGCTTCTTTGTCAGGTGTTCCTAGGTGTATGGATTGATATCTGGGTCTTTGATTTGGTTCCATTGGTCCTCCTGTCTTAGTGCCAATACCAGGCTGTTTTCAGTACTATAGCTCTAATGTAGAGTTTGAAGTCAGGGATTGTGGTGCCTCCAGAAGTTTCTTTACTATACAGGATTGTTTTGGCAATCTTGGGTTTTCTGTCCTTCAATATGAAGTTGGTATTGTTCTTTTGAGCTCTGTTATGAATTTTGCTGGGCATTGCATTGAATCTGTAGATTGCTTTTGATAAGATTGCCATTTTCAGTATGTTAATTCTACCTATCCAAGAGCATGGGAGATCTTTTCATTTTTTGGTGTCCTCTTCAATTTCATTTTTCAAAGATTTAAAGTTCTTGTCATACAGGTCTTCCACCTGTTTGATTAGAATTATTCTGAGATATTTTATACTATTTGTAGTTATTGTGAATGGTAATGTTTCTCTGATTTAATCCTCAGCCCATAAATAACTTTTGTAGAGCATTCAGATTCTTTTATTCCTTTATTCACAAGATGTCAAAGATGGAGATTTTGTTTTATTGCTATTTTCCCCTATAAATTCTTCTGATATATGAGTTAAGGTATTCCCTAATATATGTATTAATTTTTAAATAAAAAACCTCTAGTTTTAGCTTAGCTTTTTTATTTTTTTGAAAACCAAATCAGTTGAGTTTGAATATATTTGTATTGTGTTTAGACTTGATTGTATCATATTTTTTCTCCATTTCTTTTTGGTAGTACTTGAATCTCTTCAAAGTCTTTATACATGTCATATGACAAGCAAGTATTTAATCATTAAACTATATCCCTAGACCTCTCTTTTCTATTTCCAAAGGAAATAGAATTTATTTTTCTGGTTTATTGTTTCCAGCTTTTATCTTTCTTTTTACATCGTTGTTATTTATTTCTTATTAGTCTATTAGTGTAATGTGTCATTTAATATAAAAAGATATTTAAAAATTACTCTTAAATATGCACTATTTTTATTTCACTCAGAATAAAGTTTTGTTTATATCTTCTTTTGTCGTGCCATAGTTAAATATTTCTGGGAATTATGGATGCTGATCGTTTTTGTAATATGGAAGAAATTAGTCAGGGAGATTCTGATGGAATAGATGTTACACCATGACTATTTTGTTTCACATTAATCAGAAAATCAGTAATTAACACAAAGAAACCTTTAATATCATAATATAAAACCTTTCCATTGAGATTCCCTCCTCTTTTTGGTGATAGTTATATGCAGAAATTTATCTGATAAATATTTAAATTTCTCCTTGATTTTGCCTTGTTTCATTATCGTGAGCAATATAAAGAATTTCAGAGTTTTAAATTTTCCAAAATATCTTAAGAAAAGATATTTTTTCAACTGGAAACCACCTAGATCATGCTCAAAGGTTCCCTGCTATTTATTTATGGATATATCTATATCCACTTAAAACTTGGTCCCTCCATCAATATAGATATCTTTCATCCATAAACATTATGCATCTAACCACTAAAGGAAAGACATGTAAAGGTTTTTAATTTTACAATGGAAGGTCTTAGCTTCCTGTATGTGTAGACTAAAAAGGAAATCAAGTCACTTGTTAAGAAAGGAAAGCAGCAGTTGGCACTAATAGTTTGCTTATTCTGAGAAAACTGATTTATTTCATCCTGTATATTTAAAACAAGAGCCATTATTTATCTAGGAAAGAGAGCATTAAGTCATCCTGGAAATATTTTTATTATTTTTAAGAAACAGAGGTAAGTAAAATGATATTTATTTTATTTAAGGCAAAATATTCAGAAGTTCCTCGCAAAGTTTCTTGGCTTTCTGGGGGAATTGAATATTTGTAAGTTAAAAGAAAAGTACTTAAGTGTGGAAGAATAATCTAGCAAAAGACACATGAATTTATAGAAGACTTTTTAATGTTAAGATTTTGTTTAAAATCATAAAACTATTGTAATAACTTCGTTATTTCACCACACATACACTCCACCACTTTTGTCAGTGTCCACATTCTGCAGGTCTGTAATGCATATGGACATAATCTGATTGAATCATCAGTGAGCAAGATACCACTTAAATTTCTGATAAGATAAAGGACTAATGTAAACTTAGAATAGATACCACTTATATCATCTGTTACTTTAATATAAGGCTGTCTCATATTTTTCGAAGGAGGAACAAATGTGCATGTGTAAAACAATCTTTCATAGTTCTAAAGTAGTCATCTATAATATTTTTAACTCTAGCATTGTCTGCCCTTCATTCTCCAGCTTTGATCAATATTACATCTTAATCTTTGCTCTCTAGTCAACACTCATGATCTACATCAAGTGTCAGCATTAAAAAAAAGTTTACAAAATAAATTTTCTTATGGTATAACAGCTCATAGAGCTACTGCTACCAAGATATACAATAACAGTCAGGGGTTTCTGGAGCCACAGTCTCTTGAACAAGGATGCATGCATAATGAGAGAAAGGGGGTAATTCTTGCATGCTAACTCTGAACATATTTTCTAAGCACTCAGGAGTTACACTGGGAGGATTCTACAACTGCAGTTTGAAAATGTATCATCATTAATGAATGCATGGAAGGCTGACCTTGACTTGTAGTTAATTGTTGATTCATTTTTACATCCTGTGACATCCCCTTCCTTCCTCCTACTATATTAATGATGACAAGAAGAAAACAAAACAATGATGATAAAATCAAGGGTCATTAGTAGCCACTCAATGCCACTAAATTTAATTTCTAATCAGTGTATATTCTATGTAATTGTGATCCCCTAGTATATATTCAGTAAAGTACTTTATCCAGAAACAGGGACTTCTATTTAATATACTGACAAGCAACTTGAAACCTGTGATTTAAAACAATGAACCAAGGATTTTAAGTTAAAGTGAATTTGGAAGTAGAGAACAATTTGAACTAGTTAAAAATAGCGTATTTACTGGGGTAATTAAGTTGCATACATTTTTAGTTCAGAATTTAAAGAACTGAAGAAGGAGAGACAGAGAAAGTTAGAACTACAGGTCTACAAAGTAGATCAATGGGATGCACTGTGCATAAGCTGATGTGGCCATGGGCCAAGAGACCTTGAATAGCTTCTCCAAGCACAGTGATGATTGGTTTTCATCTCTTTTCACATTGACGTCTCTCACACAGGTATGTGGTCATATTAGCCAAGAATCATATAAAGAAAATTCTGCATAAAAATAGTTGAAACTTAGAAAAACTGGAATCATCTATAGTCATTCTAGTCAGTACTAATGAAAGTTTGCAAAATATACAACTCTTGCATTCCATGGTATTTATGTGGTTGCAGTACTGAGTGGGCGCTGAGTAATTAAAATCTCACAGTCAGAGGTGTCATTATCAGAACCCAGTTGGTGCTCTCAGATGTGAAGTCAAGCATGGTACTTTATTACATGGCGTCCTGTGGATTCTTGCACTGATCATCATCAACCAGTATTTCTTCTTATGTCACAGCTTCTATATATGCACATCTTCTATAAATAAAAATGCACATCTTCTATATATGAAACAAAGAATCTACCCATTAGTAAAAACTGGTTTAAGTCCCCTCTCCATCTGCACAGTACAAACGTACTGCATTTGTGTGTGTACACAATCATATATGTACACCCACTTCAAAGCCTGAGATAGCACTGTGAATTGACTAAATATTAAAGAAAAAAAATCTTTCTGGGTACTGAAAATGTTTCCAAAGATGACAATACTTGCCCATAGAATAAAGAGAAATTGGTTTTGACCTAATGGCTTTATGGAATATTTTTTTCCTAAGCAGATTTGTAATTACCAGCATAAAAGCTTAAAATAAGTTGGGAAATAAGTATCAGTAGTTATCAAATGAATATCTTATTTGTATTCTACATGGAAATTTATGTGTTTTGACTTTATGCATGAGCCTTGGACCTTCTGGGTGTCCTAAGGGGACCAGGCACAGCTGATTTCTTCATCTGCAAGGCAGAAGTCTGACAGCCACAGATGTGAGCTGCTCTAGCATTAGGTGCAAAGACTGCTTTGTGAAGCCAGAATTCAGGCAATTAAGATTTTCCCACTCCTGGCATGCTGGTAGTTAGCCAGTGCACTGTCATTGTGCCTGTGTGGCTCCAGGCAGAGGGCTTGGTGAGAGAGAACACCTGAAGTTGTTTGCTGGAAGAGAACAAAGACCTGAAAACATAAATGGTAAGGAGCTCTTTTAAAACTGTACTTATGAACAGTTCTATATATGGAGTGAAACTGAATATAAGTGACCCACATAATGACAACAGTATCTTGAATGACTTCTTATAATTACCTAACATATTCTCTACATATTGTATATGGTGCATTATATATTAATTGTCTTTATTTTAATGAAAACGATCTAGTCGTGTCTGTGTTAAACAGGCTTTCTCCATATAAGAGACTAAGGAATGAGCACCATTAGAGTTTTACAGAAAGCTATCTAGCCTGGAATTGACCAAGCCAGAATTGAATACTCAAATTCTTCCTCTACAATTCCAGGTTGACCTTAATATTTTCTAAATATACAAAACACATGGGGATTAGTAAGATAAATCATTTTCCCTTCATATTCCTTTACAGTTTCCAGGGATTTTACCACAATTTTTGTGACTCTTTTATAAAATTACTTCTACTTTGTCTTTTTAATGATTTAGCTTAAGACTGCCTAGTAATTAGGAATCTGAATATAGCACTTTTCCCAGTTTTGAAGGAATGGTTAAATTCTGCTAGAGATTAGAGAGTTGTTATTTGTTTTGGAAGAGGGAATAAAGAAGAATGAATCTCCAGAAGCCTCATGATCAATGGTTTAGATCATTGTGCATGTGGAGGATTAACGGGTCTTCCCAACCATGAACATGTACTATTGCTCATGTGGAGGGGTAACGGGTTATCCCAACCATGAACATGTACTATTTATTCCCTGCAAAAGTAAGACTGAAGTCACATAGAAGAAGCTTCCTGAGGATAGCTGAGTTGGAGTTGAGCTTTTCTAGAGTTTATGATGAAAGAGAATGACATAAAATCAGGTCCAGTGTCTCAGTTTTATGGTACAATCAATTCTGTACTTTTCGTGTATTTTCCCCCATTGTAACAATCCTGTAAAAAACCAGTGCCTTTTTAAAAGAAGATTAATACTTTTGAAATCCTGGAACATTATTACTTCCTGCTTTTAGTTTATTTTGCTTAGCACAGTATCTCCAGATTCAGAGGCACAACATCAGCTGTAATTAAAGACTGTTAATATTCCATTGCCTATCAACACCATAGTTTCCTGATCAATTATTTGCGTGAATTCTTGGGCTGTTCCAATACTTAAAAATTAGGAATAGCATTCAGTGGACATGGGTGTGCCTGTATGGGATGGTTATGTCTCAATATTTGTCTATAAATCAGAAGAGGGATTGCTGAATCTTAATTCAAATCCATGTTCTATTTTAACAATTTTTTCTTCTCCAAAGTCTTGTTTTCCACAATGATGGCACCAAGGTTATTCCCACCACTATGCACAAAGACTCCCTCTTTTCCATGCTTTTATTCACATTTATGTAACATGACTTTTCTATTCAACTTATTTCACAAGTGAGAAAAAAATATACATTGAGTTGTCTAAAATTCCAAGGGCATTATTTGACACAAAATTAAAATATCCCTTATCCAAGTACATAGTTTTTCCAAAAAGGTAGATACTTCAGATGTTGGACCACACATATATATATTCAAACAATGCACAGAAAATAATTTCTCAAGACAATAGAGTGAAAATAATTCATAAGGCAGCAACAGGGTACTGGACCCTTCAGTACAGATCACTGAAGTGAAGAGAAAGTTTTATTAGCATACTAAGCTTCAAAGAATACCATAGTTCAAGAACTGTTATTTTATTTTACCCAGTAAACTTATAAACAGAAATTTATGTGACATACTCATCAGAAGAAATGCCCTTTGCAGAAAATCAAGTATTTAATGATGTATTATTCTAAATAGATGGAAGAAGAACTTCAAAGCGATTCCAATTTAATATGCACATCATTACAAACAAAATAAGGGGGCAAAGTAACAGGTTCAATTGAACATGTCATCCGGTAAACTCGTCTACACTTCCAAAGATCAATTATACTTAGACACATAGCACTTAATGTTGAACACATTATTATTTCAATTGTCCTGTAGCAATTAAAGTCTGGATAAAGAATTTTATGCATTAGTAATATTGATAATAACCATGTCTAATTAATGGTCATTAGTGTTCAGTTCCACTTTATAACTGTGTTGCTTCAATTTCAATTCCATCTAAGGAAGGATTCAATTGTGGATATGTAGATTTCTTTTATTTGTGACAATTCAGCACACACACAAGCTTCTCCAACCACCATTCCTGAAAGCAGGATTTAGTTACTACTCATTTCTGAGACACAGAATGCGGAAAGGAAAAAAAAAGATGGATTTATAGTGGAGTAGACTGTAAGGAACTTCTCTAACCAAGGGCTGAAGCAACAGCTCAAAGAGAAAAGAACTCATGAGACCTGTGCACCTGATGTGAGGTGAGGGGACAGCCCACGAGCACTCTGTATGCTTTTAAAGCCCCACACTTCTGGCTCAGTGCCAGGACAAACATTGTGTGAGCTACTGAACAACAATGGAGAGCATGCTAGATCGTCCTGTTCAAGACCATCAAAGCGTTGAAAACCCAGTTAAGATGAGAAGCTATTTTTAGCCAGAGGACATACAGAAAGGACAACTAATCTCTGAAGCATCTATAAATGCATCTTCAACCAGAAATGGACATTATAGAATTTAAGAATTAAGAGGTACTGGTTTGGAATGGAATTTCCCATAAAAGTTAATGAGAAGAGTCAAATGGCTCAGCAGGTAAGGAAGCTTGCTGCCATGCCCAATGACCCTGAGTTTAGCTTCAGACTACACACCTTAGGAAAGAGAACAGACTTCTGCAGCCTGTCCTCTGATTCTTGATGTGTGTGTGTATGTGTGTGTGCACATGTGTGTGTTTGTGTGTGTGTGTTTGTGCCTTTCCAGGTTCATTTTGCCATATGCACCATGCCACACCTGCTCTATAGCTACCAAGGAAATAAATGGTTTAGGAAAGATAGAATTGTAATACTGGGCTTGTAAGATGGATTTCTCAGTGGGTGAAAGAACCTGACACTAATGTTGAGAGGTTTGAGTTAGGTGTAGAGGTCACAGTTGGTGGAAGGGAACTGACTTCTGTACCCTTTTCTCTGACCTCCATGTGTAATGTGTATTCTCCCTTTGTCTCTCTGTGTCTCTGTCTCTGTCTTTCTCTCTCTCTCTCTCTCTCTCTCTCTCTCTCTCTCTCTCTCTGTGTGTGTCTCTCTCTCCCTCACATACACACACAGAGAAAGAGAGAGAGAGAATATAACTAAGATAATCTGACTAAATCGATTGACCATACTATTGAAATCCGCTGTGTCCTTCAAAGCCTGACAGTTAACAGTGGAGGATAAAGAGATGTTCAGTTAGGGCTGTATTTTGTTTGTTTCTGTTCAATGCTTGCTAGCTTTTCTTGTTTCTCTCTTTTAAAATAAATTAAAACTGCATGTGGAATTATTATGTGTACTTATAAAAGTATTATCTTGCTCATCGTATATCACTAGTGCTTATAGCTCATGAGAACTCTGAAGTTGCCTGTCAAAAAATTTAGTATAATGATTAATTTTCATCTTGATATATGTTAGCATGGTATAACTTTCTCTATCCTCATATCCTTAATCTATCAGTACATCTATATCTAAGCTATATTTTACCTTTTACCACCTTTGACAACCTCTACTTTTTAACTACTGTATTTAGCCCACTTGCATTTAAATTATTACTCATTTGTTTGAATTAATATAAAATATATTTGTTAATGCTTTATATTTATTGACAGAAGCTACTTTCCCTTCTGCTCCAATTTTATGTGAATAGTTTAATAGCACCTTTTCTTTTCTAGCCACAAAATAAGTGCTTAGACTATTACTTTTCTGATATTTGTTTATGCTAATAATTCTGCTTTCACATAATTTTGTTCTTTTCATGTCTTTCAGAGATGTCAATGAACACAAATCTAGTTCCACAATCTAATTCCTTTGACATTTTTGTGATTTAATTCATATTCATTTTATGATCAGCTAATACGCTATTACTCCATAGTTACATTTTACATTGATGGTTTATTTTACTCAAAAGTTAAATTTATTTTCATATTTTCCGTTCCCTTCTTCTTCTTGCATAGTTTCTACACCAAATTCTAATGTAATTTCTACAGTCATTACTTTAAAACAAAACCGTTTATTTCTTTCAAATACGTTTAATATTTTATTTTGCTGTTAATTTATGAATTTAAATATGCTATGCTTTGGCACAAGTTTGTTTCATTTATTCCACTAGATTTTTTGGAATTTAGTGGACCTTTGTTTTTATGCCTGTTATTAATTACTTCTGCAAAGCTTTCAGTTGATAGTACTTTAAATACTTCCTTTGTTTTGCTATTTATTTTTCTACTTTTTATTTCATTTTTGCATTCATCATAGGAAATGTGTGATTTTAGTGTTATGGCTATAATTCTAGTGCTCAACAAGCTTAAACAAAATGATCATAAGTTCAAAACCCACATGTGGTACACAGAAAGTCCTAAATGGTTGATAGTTCTTTGATGTTCTAGTTTATTATATATATTTGCACATATATACACACATATATATCTATATGTTACATTTAGCATGCACATGCCCATGTGCGTGCACACACACAAGTACCTAGAGACGCATATTCAAGTTCATTCTTCATTCTTTCTTATGCTGAATCAGAAAATGAGCTCATCAAAATGCTGCTTTTATGTGAAAATACTTTTCAAACTATGACATGTTTTTTCAATACTTTTCATTTATCCTGTAAAAATTGTTCTTGCCAGCTGCATATTTTCTGCAGTAAAGCCCCAATGAATCAATCTCAGACATTTGATATACTCTATATAATTCCAATCTCCTTTTATCCCAGTCTGGCTCTGATGCTTGCCTTGACTCTTTGGGTTAGATTGTTCTTGCCACTTCACACATGGTTTGCTTATTTCTGAAACTGGATGCATTTTACTTGATGATAAGAAGAGAAGTGAATAGATTGCAATGTGAGGATCCATCAACCCAACTGCTGGCTGGCTTTTGTTTGGTGTTTACTGTAGCTGAATGAGATGGAGGCTTCAGAGTCTTCTAGCACCTTTATTTTTGTCTCTTCTCTTGACTCTGAATGTCACTAAGTACTTCTCCTTAGAGAGTCCTGCAGGTCTGTAATCCACCATTATTAGACAAGAGATCTGCTGTAATTGCAGTAAGGGAAGGAAAAGGACAGTATAATCTGCCAATTAACCCCAGTCTTTTAAACGTACTATGTCCATGGGACTATGGCCTTCGTAAGTGTTTTTTTATTGTAAATCTGTTTTTTTTTTTCTTTCCCTTAAGAATGTTTGTCAGAGTGATAAGAAAGCCTTTCCTGATAACTCAAGCATATGGCTGAGGGAGAGCCTTTTTCCTTAGAGAGGTACTCTCTTCTCCTCTGTCTTCCTGCTAGGACCAATCATGGAGACCTTTACACACACACACACACACACACACACACACACACACACACACACACACATTTATATTTATATAGTCACTATGAGAAGAACTTGATGGATAATCTGAGAGTAAAACCCACAGAAGGATGGCCTCTGCAAGAATCTTCCTGTAAAGCTAGTTCTAGTGAAGTAGTCAACTGTGAGCAGCAAATCAAATTTGACAATATGATCATGTGAAGTCTAGGAATGTTGCTCAGTGATAGAGAGCTTGCCTATCATGGATAAGGCATGGATTTTACCCCTAGCACAGAAGAGCATGTGTTTATCTCTCTCTCTGTGTGTATGTGAGTGTGTGTATATGAGTATTTAGACATGTATGTGTATGTGTGTTTATGTATGTATGTATATATGTGTGTGTGTGTGTGTGTGTGCCTGTGTTTTTATGTGTGTGAGTGTGTATGTATGTCTTTTATGATTTATAGTTCCATTGGTTCTGGTCTAGCTGAGTGATCTTAAATGTAACTCTGAATTCACTTATCCTTCCAGGTTTGTGATTGAATATTTGCCCAGGAATTTCTTTTAAATGGTCAAAGAAGAGTTACGGATTTTCAGGTCAGGATTCTCTTACTGCAAAGATAAGAGGGAGTTGAATAAACTTCTGTGCTAACTATTATACTTCCCAAATTTAAACATTTCCAAAGAGAATAAGGGATCTTAAACAACTGAGAAGTGTGGTAATGAATCCGTATTATTATTATGCCTGGATTAAATGATACCTAGAGAATTAACAAAGCACATTTCTGGTTGTGGTTCATGATTCCATAGCTGGAGGCAGTTGATATGTAGATTTGGGGAAGGCTTACCTTGAGCGTAGATGGCATTATTTAATCTGCTAATGACCCCAGGTGGAATTAAAAAAAAAATATTCTGACCTGCTACTGAAACTAATTAAACAGTTTTATATTCTGAAGCATGAGAAGGTTGAGATGGGCAGAGGTAAGAGGAAACTTGTTGGCTGTGGGCTGTTGCAGGAAGCCCGAGGAGTGAATCATGGGAAACACGAAAAGGTCAAAGTTTATGGTTGGTTGCAGAGACAAGCTACTTGAACTGGCTAGGGACTTTAATTGCTTTGGTTGGACTTATTTTTTCTCTTATATTTAACTTTTATCCTGTTTTCTGAAAGGAGCATAGAAAATTCATAATTTTTGAAATGTATTCACATAAAAGAAAGAAAAGTATAAAAATGAAATATAACATCAAATAGTAAAGCTTTCCCTTGAAATAGTCTTTCAATAGTTCTTCTTTCAAATGAGTGTTTCTAGTACAAAAAAAGTACATATGTAAATAATGTCCTTTTCTTGGTTTAAAAATGTCTACAAGAGCTAGTTCCAGGACAGGCTCCAAAACCACAGAGAAACCCTGTCTCGAAAAACCAAAAAAAAAAAAAAAAAAAAAAAAAAAAAATGTAATCACAATTGTTTATTTGTTTCCAGGTACTTGCTTAAATATTCTTTCTTGCTATCTTTAGAGTACTATTTTTTCAGAACCATTGGAGTTTATGTTAGAGATTTGGAATCTTTTGTTAAAATCTAGTTACTTTGAAACATAGTTTCTAAAACAAGAAAATTATCTTACACCGTCCCCCCACAACACTATGTGGTGTTGTTAGAAAATGAACATAGATATGGTGTCTGTGTGTCATTAGTATGTTTCAGTTATTTCACCACCTAGACTCTAAGTCATGGCTATGTTGAATTTTGTTTCCTGCTATTTGATCTTAGTCTCTTTAAGTAATTTGTCCGTCTTTTTTCCCTTTTATTATCTTGGAAATTTAAAGACTATACACTATAGTCTGATTATTTAGTGAGAGACCTCTCAATTTGTGTGTGTATACTATTTTGTCCTTTATAGTGTACTTTATCAGTTTGTATATGGTATGCTTCTATTCGTGGAGATACTGACATTGGTCTCTTGGTTAAAATTGTGCCAGAAACATTTGCCTTGTTTTTTTGTAAACACAATAAGTATCTTCTGGGGACAATATTCTGGAATGTCCTAGCTTTCCCCCCTCTGTAAAATTTTATACCACTTCCTTCCTGCTTCTTCAAAGTTACAGCATCATTTTTTTTTTTTTGGCTATCACTTGTTTATTATATTAAGTGGTCAAAGAATGTAGCTGATGCTTAGACTAATTATAATCTCTTGTTAGTAATGTAGCCTGAAACATTGTATCAGATTATTTCTAGCATTGGAAGGAAGAGGGTAGTAGAAGAAAGAAAAAAAAAAGGATAGATGGAGAATTCTTAAGGTTTCTAATTATTTTCTCTCATACCCTGTTTGTTCTTCTCCCATTTCTCCCCTCCCCTGCCCTTCCCTCCCCTCCCCTCCCCTCCTCTCCCCTCTTCTCTTCTCTTTCATTTTGTATATAGGATTTCACTCTGTAGTCCGAATGACCTGGTACTTATCTTTGTAGCATAGACTGATCTCCAACTGAAGGCAAACATTTGTCTCAGCTTCTCAAGTGCTGAGCATTCTTCTTTGAGGTATGTTTTATTTTTCTATCCATTTCTTCAGAAAAGTTCTCCTTTAATGTCCCATTTTAGAAGTACATGGAGGGAATCAGGGGTATTTTTCTTTCTAAAGTCAAAGGCTGGCAAGAAATTCAAAGTCTGCAAGTGAGGTTATGGAGTCATGAGGAACACATGAGGTGATGTGAGACTAAGTCACTATCACGTTTCAGACACTTGATGAGGAACATCTGGTAAGGGCCCTCTAACAAGTCCTGACAGGGTCAGAGCTCGGGGAATAGTACAGGGAGCTCCAAGCTGCAAGACAAATATGATGGGGAGCTTGGATTTCTGGGTAGGTTAAGATATTGAGAAGTGATCAGAGCTACAGTATTTGTGCTTAGGACCTGCGGATCGCAATGAAACCAGGTAGACTCCTCATGTGAAGTCACATTCAAACTTCACATGGCATCATAAATTCACGGCAGGATTTACCCATTTTCCTCAGAGCAAAGTCTGTAACAACACTCAAACTGTAATGCTGCCATGAATTGATAGGCTCAGATGAGAAACAAGGTGGGATGGGGCCATTCCAAGCATAGCTGGTTCTTACCCTCACAACTCCAAATAAGAGCTTCGACTCTAAAGGTCAGAGGTTGTAAATTTGGAAAGGGGGGGGGGGGAGACGCTGCACAGGGCTACACAGAGCAACCAATTGACACTTGTACTAATGAAGAGATTATTATGTAATAAACAGTTACAGCATCCCTCCGATGCTGTAAAGCATGCACATCACATAACAAGAGTTGTGTAAAGCCTGTTTCCTCAACAAAGGTCCAGGTCATTTTCTGAATAGGGTCTGTTCTTTCAAAAGTTAAAGACATAGGACTTTTTTTTTTATTGTTTGTTTGCTTGATTGCTTATTTTGATTCACGACTGAAAACAAAAATTTCCAGATTCTTATAATCTGTGTGTCCAAAGGCCTTTGATTGCGGATATAGATTGGTGTCGATTTTTATTATTCTACTTTTCAAATTTCCTATTTAGATAGCTTCAATAACTATAAACATATAAAACATGAATTTTGTTTTGGTTACTCATGCCTTGGAAAAGAATAATTCACTTCTAATTTATATCTCTAAGAAAAGTAAAATCTTAAACCAGTTCTCACTTTAACTTTTAGATCATTTAATGTTTGTGCAAAGATTACTTATCATTATTCAGTCAAAGGTAGTTATGTCTGCTTGTACAGATAGCTTCAATAGAATCAGTGCTTTCATTATTTGAAAAGATGATAAGTTAGAAATCTAATAAAATGAACATTATATGTATTCAGTGGCATGAAGTGGAATTAGATAATATATTCATAAAAGCTATAGTCTTTTAAAATTATAACTTCCAAAATAGATATCATCTTCTTAATCATCTACTTGAGGTTTAGGGTACAATTTCTCAGAGAACATCCTGCTTTGATAATGACTATCTTTTTTAAGTGTGGATGGAAATGAGCATTTTCTATATAAAATGAATTATTACATTTTAATACATGTTTTCTGGGTGGGTGGTGGCTGCACACAGTCTATTTAAAAATATGTATTAAATATATAAATGTGTGTGTGTACTTGTGTGAGTGTGTTTGTGTGGATACAGTTTTGAAAGTGCAAGAAGTGAAAGATTATATGTCGAAGTATGAGATTATTTTAGGTAGTATAGAATTATAAATTTATTTATATTGTTAAATTAATAATTTAATGACTGTAAAATTTAAGAAGTTAGCATACAATTTTATTTATTTTGATAATAGGAAATTAGTATATATACTATTATATACTATATATATACTAAGTATATATATATATATATATACGTCTAAATTTTCAGTGTATAATTTGATTCTTTTTACGTTATATGTATTTTTGTTTCAATTTAAACAGATTATGGAATAGAAATAAATACATCAAATTGAACATTAAAATTAATTATGCAGTGATTATTATAACTATATGCTTTAATCACAATGTTGCATTTCTATGTGCTGTTACTACATATTTTCGACACTAACATTGTTTTTGATAGTAATTTTTTTGGCTATGTTATGATAGTCAATGCAAAGGTCACATAATTCTTGTTGGTGAAGAGGTAATTATTTTTTTTTAGAGGTAATTATTTTGACAATAACTTCAATGTTTCATTTATTATTCATTTGTTTTTCAAGTAATAGTTTCTCTAATTTTACTGTCACTAAAAAGAGACATCGTGGTGGCTAAATTAATTTCCCATCTTCCTTTTTCTTCCTCCTTGTCTTCTCTCCATTCTTCATTTCTTTTGTCTTTCCTTTGGATTGATACCTATGCTCCCCTATAAACACCACCACTAAAGCCTCGTTGGCTGTGTGTTGTCTCTTCCTCCTTGTTTCATTTTTTTTTCCAGCAACTGCTTCCGAGCAGTGGAAATGAAATGTTACAGAAGACAGTGTTTAATATTTCTTGTTCTTATCACTGTTAACAGTTCTATTACTATCAAAATGTTTGGCTCAGCACTGTCAGTTCTAAAAAACCTGCTGACACACCAAGGAAAACTTTGATAAACAGTTCTGCTGAGGTTTTCTATATTCTTCAGTGTTCTTATATGAAAATGCTCCTTTGTTCCTTGGGATATTTATGTTGAAAAAATATAACTATGTTTGTTAAGGGTTCATTTTGTATTTCTGCTTGAAGTTTTAATCCTCTGCTTCTAACCTCACAGTTGGCTGCTGCAGAAGTGATTATGTTGTAACAAATATAGGATTATTGTAATTCTGGGAAGACAAACCAGGGATGATTTTCTAAAGAACAAATTGTCATTTTTATGGAAATATAATAGCATTTACAAAGTATGGAATGGAATAGAAAAAAAAAGAAATATACACATGACTAGGGCAGATTATATAAGAAATAGTTAAAAAATTCACATGAAAAATTGACAGCTCTGAAAAAATTACATGCATCCTTTTATTTGAGTTCTAAGGCTCTGAGAATATATGCATGTGGGTTTGCAAGCTTATGGCTTGCATGCATGAGGATACCTTCTTAAATATCTATATCTAATTAAAAGTGACACTTGACCTTGAACAAAGAAGGCTGGTTTCTCATTTATTTTGCAAGGCAGAGTCATTTTATAACCACACTTTTAATCTTCTAACGCACGTGAAAAGAAGTGGTATTTCCAAACATTATATGCCCAATGAAGTTGGACATGCTGCATAGATTACATATTAGATATCTGACTCTATATTAAGAACATTTAAATAATTTAAATCTGGTAAATTCTTGAGCGAAATGTCAACAGGTTCTGAAAACATTTTCCTTCTGTTTACAATGAGTCTGAGAAGGGAATTCTCAGTGCAATGCAAGATGCCAAATAGGGCTTTACTTTATATTTGTCAAGTTACAACAGAGGGCAGATTCTTATCACCGAATAGTAATGTTGCTTTGACAAACTTTTGAATGGTAAGAGTTATAGGAAAACTTTCCTCCCCACTCCCAAGGCATGCCATTTTATAGCTCTACTGTTGAGCACAGAGCTCCATCTGGGGGCAAAGCCAGAGGGAACATTTTCTGTCTCTTGGCCGGATGGCTGTCATCTTTGAGCAAAGGACAGCTTCCTGTGTCAACAGCACTCAGCTACTCACAGAAAAAACTCTTGGCCATAATTCCATTCTTGTATTTCAAGACACCCTGTAGATCATTGTAGTCAACCCAAAAGGCCTTCTTCAGGAGTCCCCGAACCTTGTGATTGGCTCTCCTTCTCTATCTGCTCTTCTGTGTCTAGCATCCCTTTCTGCTCACTTTCTCCCTATAGTGTCTCTTTTGTCCAGCTCTAAATTACAGAACATTTTCCATCCCTCTTTGAAATCATTTGTACTTTGAATTTTACTCAGCTCTTCATCTTTATTTCTAATCAGGTCTGCACTCATGTCTTCTATTCTGAAGACTGTTAGATCTGCACACTAAGTCCTTTCTCATTTCATACTACTGACTTTTTATTGGTTATCTCATGGTCACACCCAGACAACATAACAAATTTATTTATTTGGCCCCGCTAATCTAGCTTCATTTCTCTTCATACTTTGGGTCTAAGTTTATCCCTTTCCTATATGCACCAACACCAATAACTTCCTTATATCAATATGATCTGTTCTCTAAAAAAAGTTGCAAACTTCTAATACTGTGGAAACCCACAGATGTGGGTCCATTTTGCCTTAACTGGAGGTCAGACAGTTTAAGCCTAATCTTGCTCCTTCAAGATTATTGATAAAATGTCAAGATATCTTGACCTAGGGTGTGATTACTTGGTATTTTGGATTTTAACACGGCCTACAGAGGTGATTCCATTCCACCTTGACCAAAGGTCAGAGAGCTCAGGAATATTCCTGCTTCTTCAAGGAAATGACAGGATATTTGATCCATGAAGTGGATGCTTACAAGATACTTGACCCAAGGTGTGGTCACTACATGTCATGCCTAAACCAACAGAATACTTAACTCGGGGTATGCCCCATGTATTGAAGAGGCAATTGTTCTGTTTGTTCTTTGCACCATGCCAAAGCAGTCTTTGGCCTTCTTTCCCTCCATGGGAAATAAATGCAGGGAATTCAGTATTCACTAGATGTCCTTCCCAGTTCTATTTTGTGTCTCTGTCTTTTTCTTTCATATCTCTGTTCTATCTTCCTGGCATTTATAACCCACATGCCCCTAACCTGAAACCTGTGAACTCCATCGGCGCTGGACCCCAGTATCATAGTTTCTCATTTAGCCTCACTGTAAGAAGACTCATGATGTCTTAGAATTGCCTACCTGAATCACAGCACTAACATTGTAATTGCTATTTCCTGATATTTAATTTACCATTGGCAAAATATAGTGTGTGTATTGGTGTGTGTGTGTGTGTGTGTGTGTGTATTAGTGTGTGTGTGTAGGTGGAGGTGTGTGACAAGGGGTAGCCATGCACATATGTATTCGTACATATGGACATCTTGTGATCATTCTTCAGGAATCTAACATCTACTTTGATTTTTGAGACAAGGAACTGACCAAGTAGTCTAGACTGACTGGCTGTTGATGCCAGGGACATGGTTTTCTGTCTAACAGATGGGATCACAGGCGTGTGTCATGGATTTGTGGATGGGAAGGGTTGTAAGATCCTTCTCCTTTAAAGGCAGTACCTGGAGCCTTTACCCACCCTTTTAGCCACTATTTCAAATAGGCAAGTTAGTGATATCATAATCTTGCTCAAAACCTCATTTCCCCATATCAATTGGGAGCATCTGCGTGAGTAGTCACTATACTGGCGACTGACAACTTGGCTTCCAATGCTGATTTCACCACTTGGAAGTTGGCGAATTTAGCCAGTTGAGTTAATGCTTGCTTTGCTTCATCTTATGTCTCCTGCTGTGTGAATGTACCTTCAGGTTGCATGGGAGAAAGATTTTCTTTAAATCAGTAGCATACTAAACAGTTGACAGATGTGAGCACTAAATAAATATTGCCTTCTGTCACCATAATTACTGTATGTACTATAAATTTTGTCACTTAAGTCTGCATGGGTGCTGTGGTCTGAATGTGTTTCCTACATTGTATGTTAAAATTTAATCACCGAATGATAGTCCTAAACACCTGGTCTATAGGTAAGATGACATTATGGGAATGGAAACCTCACAATTGTAGATGGTGCTCATTGAAAAGAAGTTGAAGGGAGCATCCCTTCACCCTTTCCCTTCAGCTTTCTAAGGGTCTCTCAAGGACTGTTCCTTAAAGCAGAGGCAGGTGGGATAGAAAGTCAGTCTCTCCTTCGTTTCAGAATTCCTAGCTTTCGGAACTGTGAGAAGACATACTTCTGTGTATATTTTGTGACCTTGTTATTAGTGGGATGAACAGACTGGGGCTATAGGCAATGCATGACACAAAATGTAAAGATTTTTTTATACACATTATTGGACCTTCCTATATTACAGCTTGGTTTGTTAAAAGTAATCCTTCCTTAACTCCTCAGGTATGCAAACATATTTAATTATCGGTTATCTGGAATGTCTATATTCCCCTTAATCTCCTTTATCACTCCTTCCCTTTATTCTTATTAATCTCTGGGAAGATGACTTCATTACACAGACAACCAGGCACTATTTTAGAACTGTTATTGTTAATGCCTTCATTCTACCAGTAGTTTCTTGTTTATTACTTTAATAATGCTAGAAGGCAATGACTATTTGGCATGTAAACACAGAATTTCATTCATGTCTCTAGCGCTTTATACAGTGTCTAGAATACAATACACACTAAAAATACTTTTAAATAAAGTTGTCCGTTTTGAAAGGAATTATTTCAATTTGAAATGAATGCATTTGTGCAGGAGCAGAAACTCCAGGTGGGATTCAGAGGGAACTTTGATTAAATATACAGTTTCTAAAATCCCTGTTTCTTCTGCTACAGATGTGCTCTGCTGATCCCTGTCTTTACAGCATGCATTTGTTCTGTTATCAAATGAAGATTCTATCTTGAAAAGTGCTTTGGAGATCTAGCCTTTTTTTTTTCCCTCTCCATTTAAATCTATCAGTGCTTGTCTGGTTGCTGGTATTATGTTATAAAAAGAAATTTGATGCTGTTTTCCCTTGCTTAAAGATTCTTATCCCAAGTAAAAAATCATCCCATGGTTCTAAATGTACAGTTATTTATCATCTATCTCTAGAAAATTTCTTCAACCTTGTTTTCAATCATTAACCTAAAGTATACTCAACTCTGCACTTGACAACGATGGGGACAGGGGAACACGGGAGACAGCGAAGTCTCTTCACCCCCCTGAGTCTTCTCATGAATTGTTGAATTTGCATAAGATCCTTGTCTCTACAGGTATGCAGATCCACAGCAAAGCAGCATCCATGCCTTCTCTTACTTATTCCATCACTAGTTTTTTGCTGAATCAGAACCATCAGGATTGTCCTCCCAGCATACCCCAGCTCTTCCTGCCTCAGGATTTCTCTATTCCTGTTTCCCATGTCAACCTATTTCTCTTATTGTGCAGTTTTGTTATCAGCCTGTGGATTTTGTCCACTTGGTGGGAGGTAGGGGGAGAGGATGACCCTTTCACAGGGATCTCCTAAAACCACCAGAAAATACAGATATTTATGCTATGATTCATAATGGAAGCAAAATTACAGTTATGAAGTAGGAATAAAAATAATTTTATGTTGGATTATGTTGGGGATCACCACAATATGAGGAACTGTATTAATGTGTCATAACATTAGGTAGTTTGAGAACCACTACTTTAGGGTGATTGTTTCTGTTCATCATTGGTACCTCCAAAAATTTTATATTTTCTTTCCAAAATTTTTAGGCACATTGCACTACTTTATATTTCTTCATGAAACAAACATATACTTCATTTTCACATTATTTATATGAGGGCGTATCAATACTAACCTATCTTTCTGTACCACATCCTCATAATTAATTTATTTTTTCCATTACAGTCTTTTTGTCTATTTCCAACTCTCCATTTCCATTATCAGGTCTATATTCTTGAATCCGATGGGATAAGAGTTTCACTAAAATACTTTCTAGAATATTTATAATAGGTAAATTTACTGATACTGCAATAGCTACTTGTTATCCTTTAAAACCTTTCATTGAATATCTTAGTTTGTATCGTTCCTTCTTTACATTCTCTCTTCTCTTTAATTCCCAGACCTCAATACTGAATTTAATTGAAGTTTCTTCTCACTCTCCCCACTTTAATTTCTTTTACAATACCTCATCTCACATACTGGTCCAGATCAATTCCTGTACATACAAGGACACATATAGGCCATCTATAAAAGTTTTTAAAAAGTCTCTTATCTTGTAAGAACCTCTCAAGTGAGATATTGACATCTTCTGTTTCCAACAAAACAAAACAAAACAAAGTGAACATGCTAAAGATTTAACATAATGGATGTTACTGAAACTGAATGTGAGATCTTTATTTCTCAGCTAAGCTTGTTTCTTTTCTTGTTCTTACTATATGGTAACTGACCTCATTATTCATTCCTCTCCTCAGGAGACAACTTTGACTTCAGCCTGCTTGCCTGTCACTCCTGGTCCCAATATCTTGCTAAATATGTCCTATGGCACTGATCTTCCTTCCTATCTCTCTTTCAAAACCTTTGATTTTTGGCCAAAATTTTCTTTTTTTCTTTTTCTTTTTTGGATAACATGAGTCATATCTTAATCCATACACTTGATGCTAATATAATTTTACTTCCTTCATTCTAAAGTCAAAATTTCTTTTTTTTTTCAAACACCATGTTCTCATCAAAGTCCCTCCACAACGATTTTTGGATTTTGCCACCTAAATTCAATGTGTTCATCTCTTCTTTATTGTTAAACAAACAAAGTACAGGAGGCTGCCTACTATACAAAGAAACAAGTTGCTTGAGCCCATGATTCTGAACATTCAAGGGCTTGAAGCTTCATCTGGTAACAGTTCAGATGTCTTAAATGTCAGAGTGGTAGACCATGTACTTCCTGGCAAAAGACAGCGTATACGGGAACAGAGGTGTGCATGTGTCTCTTGTTCTTTGTTTAGTGTCATAAGAGTTGGTCATGGGATGCTACCCTCATGACAATATTTACTTCTGATCCCTTCCTGGAGTTTTAAACACTTTAGTCAGATTAAGTTTCCACTTTATAGTCTAAAAAGGAAATGCTACTTCCATCCATGAAGCATGTAGATCATTAACTTTCTCTGTTTCAAGTCCTTTTCTGTCATGCTGTTTACTAATGCCATGGCCAACTCTATTCCTTAGGCACACATGTTCCCATTTTCCCATCAGCAGAAGGATTCATGTAATGATGTCCAGATGCCCAGAATCCACAGTATTATAGAATCCAGTTCAGTTTCTTTTGAGTGGTGTTGCCAAACATTTTGAGGATCACTGAGTGTGAACTCATTATTTATCTATATCCACTTATAAATCAGTGTCCTGAACTGTTCCATAAGTCCTCTAGTTACAGGCTCCCTGCTGGAGTGTCTCTGGATGGAAGAGATTCATGTAGTGATTGGGCTATCCTAAGGTGGTATATAGATCTCCGATTGGGGAACTGTTCAGACTGTGGATTGATAAGCTGAAGAAATGGTTCATGGAGAGTATTGAATTGACATATAAAAGTACCGGTAATCTGTTCTTAGTAGGGCAGTCAAATATCACATGTCTAAGGAATTTCTGATCTCAAACTTGTTAGTGGTAAAACCAAGAATCTTCTGTAGCTTATGCTATAGTATGGAACCTGCTATTATTTGTTGTAGATCATGAAGACCTAGTAGCAGATGTCTGTCTGCAGTCACCTGCTAGTTCACGCACATATTTATGTGTGTGCAATAAATACATCCTTTGATGAATGCCTTCTTTAATAAATGGGCAGCATATTTTAGATCCTGGTTGAATCACCAATGTAGAAACCCTTTGACCTGCTTTAAATTCAGTTTCCCAGCCTTTGATTGCCCATATTCATTTGCATATAGGTCATGGAAAGAGCTCAGTATTACTTGAATAAAATGAAATACTTGTATGAATGTAAAATGTTAGTGAGTGAATCAATGAATGATGGCTAGAGGATAATTTACTTCCTCAGATCCTCTGGGCTCCCTTCAACCTGTGGAGTTAAACAGAGCATCTTAAGGGAAAGTTCCATCATTGTGTAACAGAGAGTTAGAGTCCTAGAAAGCCAATCTGTATTTGGCAAGGGACTGTCCTTGTGACCTTGAAGATAACAGAGTAGGATTTTGGTCACTCGCACAAGAAAAGCTCTGTCTGTCCTTTGCCCTGTCTGAAATCATGTTCAGTCACCTTGAATTTTTCATGTATTTACTGGAAATTTTTGTCTTCTTTATGTAGGAGAAATTAGTATGTACATTTCACTTTTGCTTCTTTTTTAATTTTGAGATTATAATATGATTATAACTTTATCCCTGCCCTTTCTTCTTTCCTTCTTCCGAACCTTCTCTATTAACCCTTTTTGCTCTCTTTAAAAATCATGCCCATTGTTCATGAATTGTTCTTTCATGCGTATATGTGTGTATGTGTGTACTTATATATTCCTGAACATAACCTCCCAATTCAAATAGTGTTATTCACATGCATTATTACAGAGCTGACCATTTGGTATTTGATAACCAATTGATTTATTAAAAGAAATAACATCTTACATTCAATAAAAGTCCCTTTAATTTTACAATATCTACCTTTAAACGTTAAAGATAATTTCACTTGCAAGACTTTAGAAGGGTCACATTTAAGGTTTAGCTATTAGCCTTCTATTCTATAAAAAAAGTATCTTCTATTTGTGTACTTTATTAAGTAGAGACTGAAGTATGTGGAAATTATATCTATTTATTTATAGAATTAGAAAACATTCAGAAATAAGAAGCTCTTGTTTTTAAGGAACTGTCAGCACCAAAATCATTGTTTTTCACAAGTTTGTAAACAATAAAAGAATCATTACTGGTGTTCAGCACTTTAATAGTTTGATTCCGATCAGTTAATGATTTAAATTTCCTAAATCCAAATAATTGGGGAGGAAACGCACTTATACATACACTAGATTATAAATACTTAGTCCTTGCTGTATTATTTCTTTTAATTTCACATTATCTTCTTTCTCTTTTTTTGTGATCTATAGCCATATTAATTCCTAATATAGTTCAGATTTTAATCATTTACATGTAGACATGATTTATTACATTATTTTTTATTATATCTGTGAAGTTCAAAGTGTTAGGTATCAGGCATTTGTAATTAATGAAATAAATTGGGATATAAATCTTTGAATTTGTAAGCAGAATGTTTAGTTATCTCTGTCCAAGGAAGATATAAGTCATTAAGAATGTCAGCCCAATTTGTTGTTGTTGTTTATATGTTGTTTGCATATGAGTGTGTGTGTGTGTGTGTGTGTGAGAGAGAGAGACAGAGAGAGAGAGAGAGAGAGAGAGAGAGAGAGAGAGAGAGAGTATAGGTATGTGTGTGTATGCATATGTTATGTTAATTCTTCATATGAACTACGTGCATATGGACTAGTTTTCTTACATGGCCTCCAGGAGTGAACATCAGGTGTCCATGTTAATTTTTTCGACAGTGTCTCCCAATGAAACCGAGCCAGGAACTCACTTATTAGCAACAAGCTCCAAGGATTCACCTATTTTCCTATTTCTTTCCCTTCTGCCATGGTGAGTTTTTCTTCTCTTCTCTTGTCTTGTCTTCTCTTTTCTTCTATTCTGTCTTCCCTTTCCTTCCCCTTTTACTTCCTTCCTTTCTTTCTTTTTTGATGTAAGTAATGAGAATCTGATGACAAATATTCATTTTTGTATGGTAAGTCATCTACTGACTGAGCCATCTCCTTAAGTCTTATTAATTAATCATTCATCTGATATTTGAGAAAGTTCAAGAAGACATGATACTCTTAAGGAAATGTTTATCAGAAGTGAACAAAGGTGTCTGAATCAGAATTTCCTGAAATATGTTAATGTTGGTGATTTCCCCCCTTTTTCTAGTCAAGATAAGATAATACATTACATTTTTGTTGTGGTGGAAAATGTAAGTACTAATGAAGTGGTTTTGTTTTATTTTATAATTTAATTTCAATGTAGTAATTTTTAATTTTTCAGTGTATACTTTACTATGACCATATACATTTAAATTTCTATTTAGTTACATCCACTGCTTATCTAAGGCAGACAGTTATATAATTCTTCAAGATTAGTTCTTAAAGCTTGTCCAGAGTGACATACCTCCAGCAAGGCCACACCTCCAACTGAGGACCCAACATTCACATGCCTAAGACTATGGACTGTAGGCCATTCAATCCACCACATCTGGGAAAAGAATATTAAACACACAAAGGAACATCTGCTCTCCTTCCTACTTCCACTACCCTAACTTCTTTCAAAGAAGAGCCTCACATTTTAAATTGATGCATGTGTGTGTGTGTGTGTGTGTGTGTGTGTTTACATGGAAAAAACCTTCAAAAGCTTTACTCAATGAGCATTGACTTTTGACTTACTATTTCACACTCCTGGTTTTTATCATTCTTTTTATTTAAAACAATTTTAAATTTGAATATGTTTTGAAAGCTTGAAATATATTTCTCCTACATCTCAAGTCCTTCCTTGATGGCCCTCTCCTCTTTCTACTCACCTAACTTTAAGTTTGTCAAAAACCAAACAGAAACCCTATGCAACAGCAACCCCCTTCCAAAACCAAGAAATCAGAATGAAATAACACCCCCAAATGAAACAAAACAAAAAATAAAAATAAAAAACCCAACTGTAACCAAATAAAAGCATATGAACTGTGGAGTTTATTTTTTATTGGTCAACATATAAAAAAACATGAGGCCTGCCGTAAGATGATTGGTCTACCCAGTGTCAGTCCACTGAAAAAACTGATTATTCCTCTTTCAGGAGTTGTAAATGACAGTTCAGTTGTTACCTTTTACTCTAGTGGCTAAATTTTCATTTATTTCTTTAAAATATAGCAAAATAAAATATAATTAGGTAAAAGAAAAATTATCATGTCAAAGTTGGATGAGAAAAACCACAGAAGGAAGAGACCAAGGGAAGGCATAGAAATCAAAGTCCTGTTTGTTTGCAGACTCAGGAATCCTATAAAAACACTAAATATATATGTAAAGGACCTGGTTGCTGCCCCATTACAAATTCTGTGCATGTTGGTTCAATCTCTGAATTCATAAACTTTGCTTTTATTGATTTAGGGGGTCTTGCTTTCTTGGCACCCTACATTCCCTCCTGCTGTGACACTCTTTCTCCCTCCTCTTCCATGGGGTTCCCTGAGTTCTGAGGGAAGAGATTTGTTGGAGACACCCCATCTGAGACTGAGTGTTCCACCATCTCTCACTCTCTAGCTTATATCTGAGAGGTCTTTGAGAAAAACGTAGCTTTACCATACTATTGTATTTTTAGAATACGTTTTTCCTGAAATATTATTGATTCTAGTTCTCACAGTATTTTTCAGGTTCAAAAATGACCTTTTTGTATTTTGGCAAGGGTCTTTATGAAAAATTTCCTATTTTGAAATAATTTCAATTCATAAGGTCTAAAGATAATATTACATAGAAAATTTCCCACAAAGGTATTAAGGTATTATCATCTGGGATCTTGGTATTTATGGTACATATGTATAGCAGTATGCTAGCTCATACTATCATACTTGTATAATAATGTGGATTTTCCAGTATGACAGGGGTCTTTGACAAGCCATTCTTCATAGAGTTTCTCTCCTTTATTCTAGCTTCTCATTTCATAAGGCTAGTAGTTACTAATCTATCTTCATTCTCCACATATCTCTTCCTTAAAGAGACTTATGTAGACGAAAATATTATCTGACCATATGAGATTGATTTTATCATGATACATACCTCTCTGGCTCTGTCATAATCTAAATTATATTTCTTCACATTCAGAATTTGAAATGCCAACTGCCAAAATGATGATATTTTGAGGAATGATTAGATAAAGAGACAATTTTTATGACTGGGATGAATGTCCTTATAGAATGGACCATAGAGGACTTCCTTGTCTTTGACTAAGATCCAGTGTAGTATCTGTTCTGATTAGCTTAATAGGAATAATATGAAGATAGAGCTTCTACCATGTGAACTACAGTGAGAAGACACTACATAGCACCAACAGGGATTTGTGTTCCTGCCCCTTAATTCAAAATTTTCAGCTCCAGAAGTATAGGGAGATTTTTTTCTTTGTTTATAAGAAATTTAATTTAGTAACTGGGGATGGTGATACTCTATTCTCTCCCTGCATATGGGAGGCAGAGACAGGCAGATCTCTGTGAGTTCTAGGCAAGCCTGGTCTACAAAACAAGTACCAGGACAGCTGTCACAGAGAGAAAACCTGTCTTGAAACACCCCAACAACAAATTTCACCCTCAAAAAACATTTCTGAGATTTTAATGAGAATTACCCCAAACTCAAAAAACATTTCAAGGCTTCAAAAATGAAAATCTAATTAGATCAAAAATTCCACCTCAGTGTATTTTTTTCCTTGTGCTTGTCTGTTTTCCTATTGGTCAATAATAAAAAGGCAACCATTTCACAGACCCTCTTGATATTATGCCTATTTGAAATGCGAGGATTGATAGCCCTTCCAAAGGGAGCGTGTTTTATCGCTTTGAAGGTCAGCTGTGGTAACCAACCCTAAGGTGAAGGAGAGCTCACTGCTTAGCAAAGAACATCCTGTCTGCTTTCTGCCTTTGTCACAGGAAAATACTACAAACTAGTTGTAACAAACAACATATGCGTCTTCTCCAAATTCTTGGCCTGCAGGTCCATTACCAAAAGCATCCACCAAGTTGTTTCTTTCAAGGTTTTCATCCTTTATGTGTAGATTCCTGTCCTTTTCAGTTTGTATAATACATTTCTTAATTTTGATCATATGGTTGATGTCTTTTCAACTTTCCTCAACTCTTCTTCTTATTAGTAATACTGAATTAGGGTTTGCTTATATAATGTCTGTACTTTAAATTAGTAACACCTTTAAATACACTGCTTTCAAATTCAGCCACAATCTGGGATCCTGGGTATTAGCAATCCCACATATAAATTTTGGAGGTCACAGTGTGGCCCATATCCAGTTTGACATTTTCTCTGCCAAGAATCTTGTGTGAGAGTTAGACTACCTTTCCACGTTAGAGTCTAAGTTTTCCTGGTATTGAAGTTGAGGAGATATTTTTGTTTGATGGTGTTTCACTAGAGAATACTGTATGATCTAATACTGTTTTTCTTCATGAATCAAATATTTCAAAGACTTTTTGCTTGAAAGAACATTTATCAGTACATTTTGATTTTTACTCATATCCACTTTTCCAACACTAATCATAGACATTTGAAAGCAAAATATCCCAGTGAATTAATAGTTATATTTTTCATATCAAAGGTCCCTGTGGCCCTGTTCAAAATTTCTCCTAATTACAGAACATTCTCACATTTTCTTTAAGTCTATAGCAGGATATAAATTCTGACACTATCATTCCAGAATTAGAGCAAAAGAAAAATCAATATACAGTATACTAAATGATACTTTATTACTATTAAAATTTGTGTTTGCAATTAAAGAAATATTTAACTCACATTAAATTATATTAGAAAGTAACATTTAATATGTAAGTTATTTTTATGATTCCATAAAATCTATTTGTTTATAAATAATTTTAATTAATCTTATTATACTATTGGGTACGATACTCATGATCATTTATAAAAACAAAAGAAAACCTATTATACTAATTATAAATCATATGAGCTGTGAATAACACGACATTTTAAAATATTGTTTATTTACACTCTATACTACAATTTCTTTTTCATATTCTCATTATTCAATGAATTATCACAATTATGAGAAGCAAAAGCCAACAGAGAAATATTGTTTAGAAGTTATAAGGAAAAGTTAGTATGATGAATATCTTATTATTGGATAACACCTGGGTCGAAATTGTACTTATAATATATGGTTCCCATCAGCATCTGTAAGATCTCATCCTTAAAATTTGAAATGTTTTTCACAAATAGTTGTCTCATAATAATTTTCTCTGTACTCTCCTTATATACGCACTTCAGTAAATACACATAGCCTTCTAATTAACACTGATAAACTGATAATACTCCAAGCATTCCACCTGGAATCAATCAAACATTAATTAGCAATTGTTTGGGGGCCAATAGTTCACCAAAGACAAAACTAGTTCATTTTGGTCTCAGTAGTATTTATCCATCCATCCATTCAACTATCTATCTATCTATCTATCTATCCATCCATCCATCAATCCATCCATCTATACCTACATGTATTTGTGTGAGTCTATGTGTATTTATATATATTTGTATAGTAGAGTTGTATATATACTTTATATATACATAATATATAAACACACACTCTAATATGTAAACATATCTCTAATTAATTAAGATTATGGGAGAAAAAGTGTTTGGATATGTCTTAACTTATGATTTTTAGTGTCATTAGTGAAATTTGTTGATAAAAACTACCATTTGTCCTACCAGATTTCTTTGTCCTGTAACCTTCTTCTGTGTCCCTAGGAAAAGAACATCTTGCCAGCGAGAGAGAGGCCTTGGTGGTCTGGACGAGAGTGTGAAGAGCATGTGAGTGTCCACACTCTCATGACCTGATCAACCATTTGCTGCATTTGCAGCACTTCATATATCACAGTTTGCAGTTTTGGGAAGTTCTATCCATACAGATGTTTTTGATGGATTTCTGCCTTGGTTGGTTCCTTTCCATAACTTTTCAAGATAACTTTAAAGTCCTTCCCACTATTGTTATCTGTTTGTTATTGCTTTGTCTTTCTTTCTACCCATCACAACTTTCTTATAGCTCTTTCAGGAACATGTTCTCACAAATTCATTTAAAACTTCAATCTATATCTTGTTTTTTTTTTAATGTCAACAGATTTATCTCTACTTCAAATTTGGGTTTCCATCCTTTAAATAGTTTCAGAAGTGACTTTCAATTCTTTCTATATAGTTCACTATTTTTAAAAACTGATAAAAACTTTCTATGTACTTCTCCATAAATGGTTTAGAAATAAAACTACTTTAAAAACATTCCTATGAATGATATAGCTTCCAAATGTGGTGACTGCCTCAAAACTGCTTTCTTGCAGAGCGTTGCACTTTAAAATCCTGGACTCTAGAGAGCATTTTTGCAATAACTTTGGTCAACTGAAGCTAATCTAGCATGCTAAACACAACAGAGACCGATTCCTAAGTAAACAAAACTAAAACAAAGAATTCAGGCTATTATATTTGTTCTATCCTTGTCTTGTCTCCAGTTTTACTCTTCATTTTTAATAATAGACCTTGAGTACTCCTAGTGAGACCTGAGAGATTGTGGTGATTAACTCATCCACCTGTGTGATGCATACAAATGGTATATACATTGTTGATATGTTTTAAATTAATAATGTTTTGTATGTGGTTATGTGTTGGTGTAACTTGGCTCACATACACTTCTACTTGACTATTGGGCCAAATGTTAATTTGTTTTGCTCTTTCAGTTTTCAGAAATCCAGAGTTTGGTCGTCAATTGTGCTTTTGGGTATTCTTAGAACAGTCCCCCTAGTCCTTGACCAACCTTCCTTTAGTGGCTGACATGGCCAGATGCTGAAGTGTACAGCCATAATCTATCAACTCCACATGGCCAAACTAACAAAAGTGAATTGCTCTAGGCTTCTCTGTAAAATTTGTAGCTGGCTTGCATCCAGTTGCTCTTTCCTAGTGATTTTGCAGGCTAATATCTCATAAGTAGATGCAGTTATAACTAGATAGGAAACATTTTCAAGGGGAGAATTAGAAAATTTGAGCTTCAGTATGGATAGTTCAGAACAAAATCCAAACATATCTCTAATCCCTGGAGAAAGTTTTGTACAGAATTTCTGAATCTGGATGACTAACGGAAATTTATTACTTTCTATTTACTATTATGTATGTATAATGATCTAGACACAAACTCTAGCATGATTCAGTTCTATAAATAAAACATTTGAACATAGATAACAGATTTACTAATTTCTAAGAAACTAAGAACACTTTATTCCAATATTCCTTGTTTTGCTATTCTCTAACTAAATTGCAAATAAAGTTAATATACAAGTGATGAGGAGTAATACAGGTTTGTAATCTATGATGATACAATCACCAAGGCTAATACTTTTGTGCATCTATATTTCTATTAACTGAGTAAAATATACTATATGACATCATTCAATAAAGTAGATAAATATAAATATCTATGTTTGTTTTATTAAGCATAATTTATCATCATGTTCTTTTTTTTCTTTTTTCTTTTTTTTAAATTTATTTATTTATTAAAGATTTCTGCCTCCTCCTCGCCACAGCCTCCCATTTCCCACCCCCTCCCCCAATCAAGTCCCCCACCCTCGCCAGCCTGAAGAGCAATCAGGGTTCCCTGCTCTGTGGGAAGTCCAAGGACCACCCACCTCCATCTAGGTGTAGTAAGGTGAGCATCCAAACTGCCTAGGCTGCCACAAAGCCAGTACGTGCAGTAGGATCAGAAACCCATTGCCTTTGTTTTTGATTAAAGAAAGAATATTAAGAGCTGCAAAGGAAAAAGGCCAAGTAACTTATAAAGGTGAACAGATCAGACTTACACCTGACTTCTCTACAAAAACCATGAAAGCCAGAAGGTCTTGGATAGAGGTACTTCAGAAACTAAGAACCATGGATGCAAACCCAAACTACTATACCTAGCCAAGCTATCATTCACTATCAATGGAGAAAACAAGACATTCCAGGATAAGAACAAATTTAAACAATACGTAGCCACAAATCATGTTCTTATCATTTATACAAGAATAGCCATTCTTACTACTTTTTAAGGTTACTTGTGTTTTTGCCTTATTACTAGGAAGATGACAACCATAGAGTTTTGGTTGTCACTCCAAATAAATAATAGTAGAGGTCATTTATTGCAAGGTTATCCTTTGTTGATAGAATGGATTTTCATTCAACTCTCCTTTCTCTTCTTTTTAAATCAAGTTAATATTTGTATTAATTTTTTGAAATTATTATTCAGTGTATTTTGATCATATTAAATAGATTCCTAATGATTTGTCATAATACCCACAGATTCTTATACCTTTACCAACCACATTAGAAAAGCTTAATATCTTTTCTAATATGGATGAGGTTTAATGAAGAAACCCACCACTTGCCAAGACACAGAGGATAATAGACTGCAGTATGGACCGCCGGATATGGAATATCTGTATCACAACTTATCCTCCAAAGCCTTAGTGGTCATTGAAAAGGGGTAAGAAAAATAACAAGAGCTAGAGGAGGTGGATGACACAGTAAACAGTGTTTTCTGTACATAACATGACGGTCGCACATATCAGAAAGCAGATGTGACCATGTGCACATCTCCTTACTGTTCTTAGATAATTTTTCCAGGCAGGGTTCCTCTGTGTAACAGAGGCTGTCATGGAACTCACTTTATAGACCATGCTGTCCTCAAACTTAACAGAGGTTTGCCTTCCTCTGCCTCCTGTGAGATGGGATTAAAGGCATGCACAACCACTGCTCAGCTTCTATTCTTAAATTTTGTAGTACTCTAATCATTGCAACTATAAGATAATAGCTTATTCATTATTTGCTATGCAAGTTGGCTATGCTACCCATGGTTGCTAAACTGAAAAATTAAAAACGAGGTAAAATAATATGTATTCTAGGATTCTAAGTTGAGTAAACTTATAAAATGCAATAAAAGGACATGGTAATAGGTTGAATCTGCCATTCTCTTCCGAAAGTTTATCTTGGTAGGTTTGATGTCTGAATCAGAAATAACTATAGAAGAAGAGCCCTGTGTTAAATGGCAGGTGTCAATTCTGGCTGAAGCTGAACTACAATGATGATTATCTTGAATATCACCAGCAACGGATGGAGATAGAGACAGAGACCCTCATCAGAGCAATGGACTGAGCTCCCAAGGTCCAGTTGAAGGTCAGAAGGAGGGAGAAGACAATCAAGGAAGTCAGGACCTTGAGGGGTTGGGCCACCAACTGAGGCAGTGTGCCTGTTTTAATGGGAGCTCACCAAATCCAGCTGGACCGGGTCTGAACAAGCATGTGATCAAACCAGACTCTCTGATTATGGCTGACATTGGGGGCTGACTGAGAAGCCATTGATAAAGGCACTGGGACTTGTTTTTACAGCATGTTCTGGCTTTTTGGGACCCTAGTCTATATGGACGCACAGCTTTCTAGGCCTGGATGTAGTGGGGAGGGCCTTGGATTTCCCACAGGGCAGGATTACCTGCCCTCTCTCAAGCAGGGGGAGTGACAGGGAATTGGGAGGGGGGAAGGAAGTGTAAATATTTGAATGGAAAAAGAAAAAAAAATAAAAAAAGAGAAAAAAGAAAAGAACTCTTAATAATAAAAAAGAATATTATATTAAAACACACAGGTATCTCTTTTCATTTCACAATGTGTTTTTTTAATATTTGTTTTTAGAGTGATGAAAGTATGAATAAAGAGAAAAATTGACTAGCAGATAACAAAGGTAGATTGACATTTTTTCCCTATACGAACAGAGATGCCCGCTACAGAAATTTTGACATATGAGAGGAAGAAACATCTCATCACCCATCTTAGAGGTTTTCAATCAATTGGTCTGATTAACTCTTGAGCCAAATTACTCACTCATTTCCTGGCTTCCTAGATCCAAAACAATCACACAAAAACTATATTAGCTAAATAACTGTTTGGCCGATAGCTTAGGTATGTTATGAACTCACTCTTACATCTTAAATAAACCTATTCCATTTCTTATATTTTATCATGAGGCTTATGATTTACTGGTAAGGTTCCGGGCATCTGTCGCCTTCGGCAGCTACATGACGTCTTCTGGACTCCCCCTTCTTTTCTCAACTTTCTCTACTTAGAATTCCCTCCTTGCTCTATTTTGTGCTGACATAGGCCCAAAGTAGATTCTTTATTGACCAATGGTAATAAAACACATTTACAGCATACTGAGGGAATTCCCCCTTCAGGCCAATGTTAATTATATAGTGGATTCAAGGATAAAAAGAAAATTTAATTATATTAATATAACTATCACATGGATTTCTACCAAGTAACAATTTCTCAAATTGGGTATACATATTTCTCCTACATACTGATAGTGTACCCAGGGGAAGATAACATTTCCTTATGAAATTTATTATCTTGTAATGGAAATAGATGAGAAATCAGTCACCAAAGTAATATATTTAGTCAGTCAGTGTAGAAATTCAGGAAGTAAAGAGGATGCACTAGAGATGCAATATACATTACTTTTTAAGGGTGAAGAGCAGAAACATCCCTCTGGTGACATGGCACAGAAAAGATATTTACATGTGAATGGGCTCATGAGGCTATCTGCATTAATATAGCATCAAAAGGTGCATCATAAAATTCAGCATCTCTGAGTTTGGGTAGAGGTTCTGGAAACAAGGCAGGGCGATGAGATCCCAGGCAACTCGGGCTAATAGGGTAAGACCTGTTTGCTAAGATCTAATGTGTAGATTATAATAGACTTTTAAAGGCCTCATCAAGGACTTCAGTCTCTGTGTGATAGGGAACCACAAGATAATTGACGGGATTTAAAAGCAAGAATTTGCAAGGCATTTTTAACAAACTTTGTTGCTTGGCAGACGACTGACTATAAAAGACAAGGAATGAGTAGAAAGCTGAGTATAAGAAATCTACAATAGTCTAAGCAAGTGCCAATCATACCTGGAAGAGACAGCATACTATATTATTGGCCTACAGATAGCGAGTTTTGACAATTCTTAGAGTGGTAGCAAGTTATAGACAAAGTATCTGTCATCATTGTGGTAGCATTCAAGTAATCTTTATAGCAGTGTAGGCAATTCTACCACAAAACATTATTATTAATAATAGGTCCTTGGGCAGAATTTTTGACATTAAATACTGAAGTTTTGTTCATGTCAAATCTCTGGGTTTGAACTAAATTACCACAATAACCTCCATCTCTTTATATTTGTTAGCAAAGTAATGCACATATAGAATGTGAAAAAATTGTAGGCCATCAGGATTTCAATACAGCAATGCGGTGTCTCATGCCAACTTCTCAAGTTCCCAGGGAAACATTAGAACTCTGCTATTACACTAGAGAGGAAGAAAGTCAAGAGACTTTGGTCATTTTTTTAAAAAATGATGAATAACGATTGTGCAAAATAACTTTAAAAACTCCTAGAAGCTTTTTCTTGATTTTTGGTGATTGTAATTATGCAATCCAAAGTCTCAAACTGAATTAAACCTCCTCTAACCATTTTAATGACTTAATAAAGAAAGAGTAAATTACAAAGCTTAAATTCTTTTTCAATATGATGACTCGAGAATTTTAGTGACCTTGGTGGACCTTCTGGAATTTCGGTTCCTTTATAATCAATCGAGAAAAAAATATTTTGAAATGCTGTTTAGAAGCTCAAAAGAATTACTGGACCCTGAATAATTTTCTTGGCATGGCATTTTGATAAGGTCATTGTAAATGAGTCAGAAACATGGACTATATTTCTTTTAAAAATACACATCACTTTACAACAGATTTGGTCCAAATGCATTTTGGCTTTTGCTGAATCCCAAGTGTTTTCTTTCTATTTTTTTCCCCTCTTAAGTTCTCCAATAAACTAGCTAAACCCATAATATAGGTGAGCTTACCTGCCTCTTCTATTCACTTTCCTATTGAGTTGAGCCCCAGGCTGTTCTTTAATAGCTTGTAACCTCGGACTAGAAATTCTGATACCAGGAATCAGTAGAGGCACAAAGTCTAATAAAAGCCTGGGAATGGTTTTTTTTTTTTTTGGTTCTTTTTTGAAAAAGAAGTGCTCTAAGGAATGATATTGTTCCTGAGACCTGACTCAAATCTGTTCTGTATTTGAACTCTGTGATGATGAAATTTCAATTAAAGCTATAAAAAGCAAAGCGAACAGACACCAGGGTATGCCAAAGAAAAACAGGATGTTCTTTTTTGATTGGGAAATAATTATCTAAGTTCAGTGGCTGAGCCCAGGTAGCCGAGTTTACATTTGCTGCGCCTCATTATAGAAACACTTGAACTATGATAAATTTTCCCAGAGCAGCAGAGCTGTCATTCAAAATGGTGATGTTATTGGGGTGCAAATCCCTTTAGTTATTGCTTCAGTCCATTTTTAAAATGGTTTTGAAGCCTGGAGGGTGGGAAGCACAATTGAAGAGGGACTCTTGTGTTGCCCCATCCAGCCTGCTCTTCTGCTGCAGACACCAGAGTACCTCCAGGGCTCTCCTCTACCAGGGAAGCCCTCTGTTATCTTGCTCTTTACAGTCCTGCTTGGGAAGGTAGCCCTTTTTATTCCTCAAAAGTCATTACACTGATTGGATTATGTCTTTAAGCACAGGAATGGATCTCCCTGTGCATTGATTACTTCAGCGATTGAAATACAAGCTTTAGTAGTGAGTGGAAATAACAAGTACTTAATACCTTAGCTGTTCAGTTGAGTAGCAATGTTGAGATTGTCTTTCCATACATTCATTGTAGTGAATGTCTAAAATGATTCAAGAAGATATAATTGAAATGGGTGTGTATGTGAGTCTGTATGTATGTATAAATACACATATGCATGCATATATGTACATATATACATATATGCATATATAAAAACACACATATATACATATGTATATACATGTATATGTGCATGTGGTGTATGTGTGTAGGTATGGATAGGTAGATGCTAGATGGATGTCTGTTAGATGCTCAGTTAGAACTATACAACAATGGAATACAAAAGTGAAATCAGATATGGTTACTCTACTCTTAGAAGCCACTGGCAGCAGAAATGCTACATTTTAGGAACAAGTAAAGTTATTTTCTTTCCTTTGATGTGACATTGGGACAAATCGTGTTAAGTATATTTTAGGGTTTGATATGCTATATTCAGGAAATAAGCTTATATTTAAATGATTATTCTTTGAAACCTCATACAAGCATGTAATACATTCAGATCACACTGATCCCTCTGTCTTCTTATATTTCTCTTCTCGTGCCTCCTGTCCCAATCCCTTGCCTTCCTCCAACTATGACCTATCCTGCTTTTTTTTATCAGCTGTGTGATCTACTGGGTTAATTAAATAAAGGCTACTTTTATAGCATAGCTGTGAAGCTATCCATTGGAGGATGGCTAACTCACCAGAAGTTAGGTTACTGAAGACAATGACTTCTCCCCAATTAGCCTTAAAAGTCATTAGCTCTCTTGGGTGGGACAAAGCAACAGTAGATTCAACCACCATCCACTAGTAAGTGTTGATGGGCCCATGAAATCTATTGCAACAATGGATGTTTCTTGCTGGGCTGTTTATTATTGTGTCCCTCAGGGTTCACTGCTGACTCTGACTACAGGTATACTTCTTACCTGCAGCCTCCAAAACACCTTCCAGCACTATGAAAGTCAGTCATCAAGAAGGAAATTTTCAGTCAGTTTTAACCTGATTTTTTCATATCCTGTGACTATTATCTTTAGCAAAGGGTATTACCATCACGTTCTAAAGGAAAATCAATAGCACAGGATGTGCCCTGTATTGTTTTAGGGGTTTTGGGGACCCTTTAACAACTTGAAGGGAGGTATTCCAAATTTGGTACTGAGATTTTTCATGGTTAATCTATGGAGTCTGGGTGTAGGTAATATTATCTCTTCTCTTATGTAGGATAATACTAATAAAATACTTTAAAAATATAAGCTTCTATTCTTAGGATGTTTATAAATTATTACATTTTATATGGCCTTTTTCAACTTCCTTATTGTAGCTATTCCTCTCACTAATTTTTCCTCTGCTCCTCCTCATTTAGATGCTTCAGCCAACAGCATTCCATTTCCTTAGTCAGAAAACATATGTTCTATTATGCCTTTGACATAAGCATTTTGCTTCTTTCTTCATTGTTTCTTACTACAGACTAAGAGACTTTAATTTTTCAGTCTTGTAATTCTCAATGTAAAAACAGAATAAACAATAATGAGGTTTAATTTTATTTTCTTACCCTTCATTTTATTGTTTTCATATATTTAAATATTATACATATCTTGATTTTTAAGATTTGTCAGCACATATTGCATTAGATACTATTTTAAGAAATCAAGGAACAGAAATCAGTTATTGTTAATTTCATTTGCTTGTTGTGTGTGTGTGGGGGGGAGGCATCTGTGTACCCCATCATAATATGTATGTGGAAGTCACATGACCACTTTCTGGAGTTGGTCTCTCATTCTACAGTGTACATCTTAGTTCCAAGATGTACACTGACCAAACTCAGTTCTTTAAGCTTGGCAACAAGTCAACTGAGACATCTTTCTGTCCCAGAGATATCATCAGTTTTTCATCATTAAGAATTTTATACATGCATATAGTGTTTTTATTAAATCCAACTCATTAACTCTCCTCCACTTCCTCTTCTATGCCTCCATCTTTTCCCCCTCCCAAATTTATGTTATTCTCTGTTTTCTTTATGTCAACCTTCTGAGTACACTTAGTGCTGCTAAAATGTGCACAGGTGGAGGACCATGTTCTCTTGCATGGATAGACACTCCAGACCTTATCCCTGAAGAAAATTTAATCTCCTTCTCTCTGCTGCCATCAATTAATAATGACATCTCAGCTAGTGGTGAGACTCTGCATTCTTTAGCTGTCCACACTTGAAGGCGTAAGTCACAAACAATGCCACACCAGTTTGGAATTATGATTAATAGGGTGGTATTTATTTAAAGGAGAAAAAACTTACAGAGAACCGTCCCAGACAACAGCCCTCTGCGCAATCAGGAAGGAGTCTAGTCGCCTGAAACGGAGCAGGAAGCAAAGAAAGCAAGAAGGGAAGTAGCGGCTTTTTTAAAGGGAGCGAGAACCCACCCCAATGGGCTGGTATCTCAGTGGCTATAGGCTGGAGGAGCGGAAGGACCTCCCGCAACACCTCCCCCTTTTGTTTAAGAAAGAGAGTTCTAAACCTACTACGAAATTATATACAAGAAGTACAAATATCCTATTCTAACTAGCTTAGGTCTTGTATAATAAATAATTTGGCCAAGTCATGAGAGAAAAATAACTACATTTATATAGTCTTCAACCCCATCGAAGATCTGAGAAGGGAAATAATGTTACCTGAGTAATTAGGAAGTTCAGTAAAACAACTTCCAAAACATGCAACAAATCACAGAGACAACTAGCTACCTGGGAAATCACCCAAAGTCACGTTTGCAGTGTTGAAGCAACCAACTTTGGCTAAGGCCTAACATAACTGACATACCATTTTCAAAGGCAAGCAACTTTTCAAAACTATCTTACCCTGTCTTGGCAGGATATGGCAGTCCTGTTTTATCCATTGATGCACGTTCTGTATCTCTGTCAGTGGTTGAGGTATGGGCATTTCTTTGCCCCAAGGCCAGTTCTGCCAAAAAGAAAGGCTCCAGGTGGAGTGTCTTTGGTGCTCAACATTCTCTCGGGAATAGATTGGTGTTGCCAGGAGCAATTGTGTCTCACTATCACGAAACTCTGAGTTAGATTAAAGGCCATTTTCTACAGCTCTTTGAAGAGGTTGAAGATTATCTATCTATACTGAGTATAATCTCTATATACCTAAAGAACCTGATTAGTCTAATTATAAATGACAAACTTAGATGACTATTAATCTATATAATTCTCAATATCTATCTAACTTAAAGACTAAGACAACAAACAACTGTGTAACAAATGAGGATAATGACTTCCAAATATAAACACTGTACAAATATACATTACAATACGGTAAATATATATCAATACACAATATTATATGAGTATCTTAATCAGAGGTAGAAACAATGCAATATGGTAAATATATATATATATATATATATATATATCAATACAATATATGCCAATACATAAAAAATGTTTTAAACAGAGGTAGAAACATGCATACAATAGTCAATATAATTTCACTTTGTATTAATATACAAGAATCAATACCAATATATTTGTTTAAAAACAGTAACTCACAATTACAAATCTATTATCCCATCATCCCTCTTTTTTTTTTTCCAAAATGATCCCTGAGCTTATAAAATTCCTTCCCCAACCCTCAACCGTATACTAATTATAATCAACCCCTAAATGATGTCCCTAAACCTAAGGGCAAACTTTACTGGGAGAGGGGACGTCGTCCTCTCGAATTACTTCCAGCTGTCATGGGGGCAACATTCTTTCTGGGGGTTCTGTGAAAGTAAAATGATGGTTAAATTTCAAGATCAATGTCTTTTAAAATTGCAAATAGTCTCTGAGTATTTTGTGCAGGTCTGGCCAAAATGTTGTACAAGATGTGCACCATTTCAGCTAACCAAGTTGGGATCGTCTTGTGCAGCTGGTACCCAAAGCAGGTCTTGTAGTAGCGCTATCAGTATCATGACATCATATCAACCAGGTGGAGTTGTTGTTATGGAGCCCCATCTTCTTCCTGGAAACTTCAAATGTCACTTCAGGAAAAACTCATTGTTCATTGTGAAAAACTTAAACATTAATCATATAGACATATATATATTCAATGAAAAGCATGATAGATATATTCAATGAAAAGTATGATAGATATGAAGAAAAGCAAAGATGTTTTCTAAACTCATATTTCTTTCTGTCCCATATCATGGCTCTTGACATGAGACAGAAACTCCAGAAACTCTGGGTTTTTCTCTTACTAACAGGCTTGGAATTGGAGAGGGACTGAGCCAGAGTCCAACCTCAAAACTAGCTGTATAAATTTAGAAATATGGTTTAATATATTTTACTTACACAACCTATTCAGTTTTCTTGATATTTCCTATTGGGCAGGTATTTTTCCATCTGTCAGTATCCAAACATCCAGGGCCCCTTGAATTTTTCAAAAATGAATGTTTTCCTGTAGAGATAAGAACAAAACCCTTCCCCCATTCTATATGTTTTTCTTACCACCTGTATGAATATCATCATTGTGGATGAGTTGTCATTTCTCCTTTCCAAGAGGTTTCTCCTCTTCAAATCGAAACTTTATTAATTTTGATGGTATTCACAATTTTTCTTCTCCTGTGGAAACAAGAGCAAAACCCCTTCCCCACCGTAGCACATCTCCTGGCTTTCATTGAGAGGTCAGCACATCTTTGAAATAAATCGGTTGATTTAGTTCAGTAGACTTTTCCATTAGTCTAACATAGATGTAAGAACCAGTGGCTGGCTGCCTTCCTTTTCTGATCATCAGGTTGAACCACAGTATCAATGTCCAGGTTTTTATTATTCAAGTTTTATTATTCAAAGGTTCTCCCAAAGATTCACAGTGTTTGGATCTGATTTTTGTCATGCTTTGTTAGAATTTCTATACATCATAGAAAGGATACTTTACCTCATTAAAATACTTCTTCTATTATAGCTTGGACATTTCTCAGAAATCACATTATTGGAAAAAAAACTAATGTTTAAATCACAAAATATGTCTACTGCTGCATTTTCTATTTGTAAATTTGGAAAAGTTAATTACAGCAACATAATTTATTGACTAAGACTTAAAAACCAAACACAAAACATAAATGAAATCTGCACATTAAAAATATCACACCAGAAAACAGTGCATGTTTTAGCATGTATAAGAACTTGAAATTGTTGTAGCTTTATATTAGGTTATTAATGAACTTATTATAGGAATACTAAGTAGCATACACAGAGGCACCAAAATGACATTATCTCAATATAAGCATGTTCCATTCATTTTTTTTCTAAATTGGAAAGTTTACATTTTTAACTTACTCATTTTTAGACTTGGTGGAGGACAAAAATATATGCCTTTTAAGACCCATGCTTTTGCTGGAAGTCGGAATTTTATTTGTTGCCAAATGCAGTCATGTTGTTTCCATTGCAGAAGCACAAAAAGTATGACACACAGTAAGCCTGAGTTGGTTAGCCTTGAGTTGTTGATCTTAAAAATTGGCATTTGGTCTTTAGCACAGATCACATCCAATGTATAATTTTGATAATCATGAAGTAAGCTACTATTTGATTAAGCATTTGGTGAACCAAGCTTGTCTTGACTGATACATGATGATTACTAGCAAAGCCATACCTTTAGTACTTCATGAATACTTGTAATAATTTTGTTATTTATAGATAAAATAAAAGCATAAAATATATAAATGTGCCAACACTGACTGCAAAGGTCATGCTAGAAATTCTCAGTTCATCCATACATTATTTTTGTTTGCTGTGGGACAATTGTCTTGTACTTTGTAAAGATTTTCACTTATATTTTAATAAACTGCTGATTGGCCAGCAGCCAGGCAGGAAGTATAGGTGGGAAACCAACAGGAAGTAGAGGTGGGATGACCAGGCAGGAAATAGAGGCTGGGCAATGAGAACAGGAGAATTCTGGGAAGAAAAGAGCTGAGTTTGCAGTCATCACTCAGCAGAGGAGGAATTAAGATGAGAATGATAAAGGTATCAAGCCATGTAACTAACATAAACAAGAATAATGGGCTAATTTAAGATGTAAAAAAAAGTTAATAAGGAGCAGCTGTTTTAAAAGGACATGCCAGGAAACACTTAAATGTTGTTTATGAATAGCTGACAGCATGCTTCTTGGTGGTGGCAGGGATCTTGAAATGCCATAGAGTTGTGGCAATAAACATGGCTCCTACTAGTACCTTTGCCATGAGGCTAGACTCAAAGAAAGCTAAGGAATGGGATGGATCCAGCCGTCAAAGCCACAGCTTTAATCCTAGCCTTATCGTTTAGCAAATTAAAGACTCATGTGGTCAGAAAAAGAGAGATATACAATAAAGATAGATTCAGCCAAAAAAAAAAAAAAAAGCCTTCAAACGGTTTATAGTGGGTGTGTGTGTGTGTGTGTGTGTGTGTGTGTGTGTGTTTGGGAGAGAAACAACAAAGGATAAAGTCCTTCAATTAAAAAAGAAAGAAAGAGTAGTCAGGTGTGGTGGCACACACTTTTAATCCCAATACTTGGGAGGCAAAGGCATGTGGATCCCTGTGAATTGAATTGAAAACAAATACTTTTCAACCAATAATTTAGCAAAATGTAGACATGTCATAAGTTGTAATGCCAAGGATACATCTAACACATTTTTGTCTAAGGAGTCCTGAGAATCACATGATTATATAGGTGTTTGTGATCATTTTTCAAACTGACATATAATCTTCCTCCATGTTTAACTGAATTGAAGGTCACAATCATGTCTAACTGTAGACCTTACACAATGAAAACATTTCCCTAGAATAAACACAACTGCAGTGCTTGGTGTCACTGTGATTTGTTTCCAGGTTTTCTTTTTATAATAGTCCCGATTGATTTCGGTATTATTTTATCTAGAAACCTTTCCTACTTGCTGTTGTGAGACACATGAAGATGTCAACAAAAGAGCTGCTTGAGGAGATGACATTAATATCAGCAATAGTTAAGATAAATTGGTTCATGTGTTGTAAATCAACTACTTAGTAAATGTTTTGTTATGAGAATTATGCGTGCTTCTCAACAGAAAATAGCTTTAACCCATCAGTTTTGATTAGCCATATTCACAGTAAATCATTTTAATGTCTGTGTTTTGGAAAAACAGAAATAATTGTGAAATCTTTTACTAAGCTTCAAGTTTTTGTATTTTCACTGATGGATGGAGTGTTTCAACTGCTCAGTGGAAGATAAAAGCTTACATTAGCTCCCTGTGTGTTCTCTACTAGGTTGAAGTTTAAATGAGCTTTGTTCTGAGTGAATAAAGACAAACAGAAGCAATAAATGCTTTGTTATAGTTTTTAATTTTATTTCGAGTCCACGAATTAGTAAGAGAAATCAGGTGCATAAATAATGTTCAAATTTGTTTTCATTTAATGACTACTTAAGGATTTTTCTGAGTGTTACTTTACATTATTTAAATGCTGTTAAAAAGATTCAGCCAGCCTGTGTGTCAAATGCAATGATATGCCTCTGGTTGGATGAGAGCCCTTCACGTTTTATTTTTAGTTTCCTATTGGATGGAAGCCCTTCACAATTTATTTTTACTTCCCTATCTCCTTGGCTATCAATTGTGGATAATCTTCTCAGACATATTAGCATTTAGTGATAATATAAATGGGTAGTAATCCTTTAAGCCACACGTATCTAATAGATTATACATTTACAAGCCAATTTGTGTTTAAGATACCATACTTTACTTGAAAGCTGATGGGGGAAGGTCATTGGCTAATAAAGGAACTGCCCTGGCCCATTTTATTGGTTAGGACATAGGTAGGTGGAGTAAACAGATCAAAATGCTGGGAGGAAGAGGAAGTGAGGTCAGACTCCACAGCTCTGTGCTCCTCCTGGGAGCAGACGCCTGAGAGAGACGCCATGCTCCCGGCTCCTGGGCAGACACATGCCATGAAGCAAGCCGCCAGGTTAGACATGCTGAACCTTTCCCGGTAAGACCGGTGCTCACCGATTATTAGAGATGGGTTGATCAAGATAACAGAATTAGCCAGTAAGGGCTAGGGCTAAAGGGCCAAGCAGTGTTTAAATGAATACAGTTTGTGTATTGTTATTTCGGGGCATAAGCTAGCCGAGCAGGGGGCCGGGGTGCTGGGAACGCAGCCCCGCCGCCCTTACTACTACAGAAAGCATATTATATTTTCTAGCTCTGAAGTGTGTTTTTAAACTAAGTTAACTCCAGCAATGGATTTCATAGGTGTATGGAGATACAATAAAGTAAATGGTGGTGCAAAGGAAAGCGTTTATCTGGTATATAGTTCAACCATTCAAGTTTCAGTTTGTTAAATTTCATATGCACATTCCAATATTTTATGCAATATTTAAAATTATGATTAGAAATGAGCCTGGGGAACTAGATGAATCATGGAGTTGCTAATAAGATATTAAGTCTTTTACATCTACATGGTTGGTTGAAATCCAACTAACATTAATAGGGTACCATATTATAATCTACCAAATGAAATGATTATGCTCTGATAGCCAGTTCTAGTGAACAGCTAGCTACAGAGCTCTTTGTACTGTATAGACATGCTGTAAGATTAAATGCATTTCAGATCACACCCACTCATAACTACTGAAAATTAATCTGAAGGATCAGTAAATATTCTTAATAAGCAACTTTTTTGGACAGTGTACATTGTTTTTATTGCAACTTGCAAAACTGCACATTTTCAAATGGTAGATCATTTTTAATTATCAAATGAGGGTTTTTTATTCTTTTTTTTTTAACTTTTTTTTATTGAGAAAAGGAAAAAAAAAACAAATTTCCTCCTCCTCCCAGCCTCTCATTTCCGAGGGGGAGAGGAGTGGGGTTTTTTATTCTTAAATAGATTTTTATTCTTTTATTTCTCTGAGAGTCCATATATGAGTACAATATCTACAATCAACTCTACCGCATTTTCGCCTCTCCAACTTCTCTTGTGGTCTCCTACTCCTACTTCAATTCATTACTTCATCTTTCATAAGTAATTGTATACACAGACACACACACATGCTCATACACTTACACACACACTCTCCTCCTGAGTCAATTTACTATTGTGAACAGGAACATGTATTTAAGACTAACGATTAGAACTGTTGTGGTTCTGACAAATTTATCCTCTCCCAAGAACCATTATTTGCCTGTAGTTACTTATACAGGGATGAAAACTCATGTGATTGTCCCATCCATGTTTCAGTATTGATTGCTAAAGTAACTATACAGGTATTTTTAGGCAACAAAAATTTAGCATCTGATATTATATTGTTGTATATACTGTAAATATCATAAGCACATTTTAATATCATGTATTTTAAGGATATTTTAGGAACACATCTTATAATAAATACTGTATAAAATGTATATACTAATTTAGAAATCTATTATTAATAATTATTATATATCTATAGAGACATGTATTTACCAAATATTACATATGTTAAGTTTTGATATATGTTCTCAATATGAATCTGTGGTTCTCCTGGAACTTGCTATGTAGAGTATGCTGGCCTTGAACTCATGGCAATATTATAATCTTAGCCTCCTAAGCACTGAAATTTTAGGCATGTGAAACACCAAATGAGACACATTTTATCACTAAACACTATCATTAAAATAAGCAGCAAGCAGTTAAATCTTAACGTGTAACAATGTAAACGACACTAAATTCGTCAGTGAAATTGTAAATCAAGTTCTCTATTCCTGGGTCACTTTTCAGGGTCTCACATTTGAAAAATAATAAAGCCATAACCATTTGACCTAGAACTGGAATTGTCAAAAAAAAAAAAGGAAATAGTCTATTTTGAGGTAGAATTTATAGATGTCTGTAGAAGATTATGGGTAAATATGAAAACTATGAAAGCATCATTAGTTTCTTATGTTTAAATTTGGTGTTTGTCCATGCATTCTTGTAAGACAGTTTTAACATGCTGGCATAACATATAAAACACACTGAATGACAAAAACATTAAAAGTATGGATTGTTTCCTCATTCACGAATTCGCTATTAAGTCTTTTCTGATGAAAAGATTTGATGGTGGCGATAATTTAGGATCATAAACACGATCGTGTAACTGCTTCCCTGAGCCATGCACGAAAATTGTTCTCATTATTTTAGTACACTTACTTGCAAGCTTATTTTATTCCTCCAAACACATGGGTGAGTCCGAATTTCCATTGGTGATAGTTGTTCGATAGGCAATACTTTTCAAATGGATATGGGAGGCAGGCAACTATCAAAAGTTAAAGGTAGAGGGAGGCTGCCTAATTAGTTCTACCTCATAGTATGATAATTTCTAGAACTATTTCTAATATTCCTGTTTAGAAGGATTCTTGAAGGCACATGTCTAAAGCTCTTTGAAAGCATTAATCTACTTAAACAATTTCTAATATTTTGTCATTCCCAAAACAAATGTGTGATATTCTGTGTTCATGCCCCAAACTAACAATTTGAGACCCTGGATTAAGTTAACATAAACTGTTCTTTTTAGGTTATAGTGAAATACAACTGTTATTGAATTCACATGACTATGTGGAAGAAACACTCTTGTTTATTCTACCTCAAGTTGTAGACTTCTGTACCACAAAACAGATTAACATGGGAGAAAAAGGAAGTTGTAGATATTATATAGGTGTGGATGATATTTTGGAAGTGAGTAATCCTCCAAGAAGTTAGATTTCATATGTCTTAGGTAAAGAACACTACAGTTTTAAAAAAGTGACAACTCCTTTTGTTTATTTCATGGCTGTCCAGACTCCCAAAATAAACACACAGAAATTGTATTAATTAAATCACTGCTTGAGCTATTAGCTCTAACTTCTTATTGGCTAGCTTTTACAACTTAATTTAATCCATTTCCATTATTTTATATTTTACCAGAAGACTCATGGCCTACCAGTAAGTTTCCAGCATGTCTGTCTCTGGCAGCAGCTCCATGGCTTCTCCTTGACTCTGCCTCCTTTCCCCCAGCATTCATTTAGTTTTCTCCACCTAGCTCTGCTCAACCCTATCACATGTCCAAAACAGCTTCTTTATTAACCAGTAGTATTCACAGCATATGAGGGAAACCCCATATCATAATATTAACACAACTAAAGGGATTTTTGAAACTAGAGACTATATAGTAAATAATCTATTCAATTGTGATAAGTAGTTAAATATAAGCAATGACAGTTAATGAAATATAGATGTTCTATCCTATATTAAGTACTCTATGTATTGTATTGATATTTTGAATGGATATTCTCTTACCATTTATATTTGTTGAGGGAATAAAATAAATACATCATGTTGTCTGTGCCAAAATTATTAGTGCAATATAATGGAGATTAGAGAAGAATGTTTGACAAAATGTGTACAAATTATTCAAACTGAAGTTATTTCAGAGGGACCACACTTTTCTAATAGCACCTCATTGATCCTCTGATAAATCTGTAAGTGGCAACAGTCTGTGCTTTCGTTATATAAGAAATATTATTCAGCCAAAATGTGAGATGAAAATCTAGCAACAATCACTGAAATTAGGAAACACATTCTAAGTCAAAAGCAATGGTATACTAGCATGTAATAAACTTGTTCCACAATTTCCTAATTCATAGACTAATTATAAAAGAAACTAATTGAGTCTCAGAACTTTGATTTCTTGTTCCCAAGCTAATTTTCTTCAAAGCTAGAAGGTGAGTAACCACTAAAGTTAGATTTTGAAAGAAAAATAATACTTCCATGAATCATTTAGAATGAGATAATCTAAAATATGTAGATCATGTATCAAGTCCTGACAAATGTTCTAATTCCTAATAATTGAAATTGTGAATGTCATATTTACTTACAGAAATCTTACTCATTGATGACATTTTCTGGCGCCTAGTAGTGAAGGTTTAGTCATACCATGTTAAACTCCAAACATGACTTCATTAAAAGTTACAAGTAAATGAGAAGATTTTAATTCTTTCTTTTTATTATTATATGATTGAAGAATAAGTATATAAATATTTTATTACACCAAAAATCACAAGGTATTCCATGTTCTGTGATGTAAGATATCACTGTACTTCTTCAATGCCCTTCTATGTCAGAGATAATTTTTCAGAGCTTATGACTAAGAAATCAGAACTTTGTTCTTGCTTCTACTATAAGATTTTAAAAAATGAGTTTTGTGAATTGATCAAGATCTTGAAGCATTTCATATCCTGTGAAATACTTCAGTCTCTGTCCATGAGACATGAGGGTCTATGTGGAGTGCTTTTAAGCTTCATTCTTAGTCTGGTGTCTACCTCTGAATGGGTTTTAAGAGTATCAAGATATTGACTTTTAAGCCATAAGGTTTGTTGGGCAAGAACTGGAGTACCTGGATCCCTAAGCTTATCACTTCTGGGCTAAACCCTTAATAGACTTAATAGAAATCTTGTGAGTTCTTCACATTTAAAAATTTCAAATCCTCCAGTTCGTTTATAGAATACTGTTGTTCATTGCATAAACAAGATGGTCTCTACATAGATTAGACAGAATCTATAGGAATTTGTATTTCAATAGGAGTGTCCCAAGTTCAAAGAAAAAACAGTCAGGAAATTCTTCAGAAATGTACACAAAAAAGTGGACTGGAAATGTAATCTCCAGTGTTCAAGCAATAAGAAGAAAGCACAATAAACTTTTGCAATCGATAATGTGTGTATGGCCAAGACTATCACACGAAGAGACACTAGGGGAGGATTTACTGTAAAAGTGTTATGTGAATTTTATTAGTGCAATATAAAACTTCTAGTTTCAGAAAATGTGCAGAAAAATTTGCTGACTCAAAATAACAAACATATCAAATACAAGCTTCACACAGTGTTTTGTGAAGTTTAGTTATTCTCATTAGTCATTCTATTCAAGGAGATGTGCTTAAGAACTGTCCTTAAAATTAAAGTTGTATGTTTAACCTATGACTATCTATTAGACTCTTGATGTTTATAAGGTAATGAAAAATTTTGTTGTTGGTTTTTTTTTCTTACTATGAGATATAAGAATATTCCAACTTCAGGAAAAATTTAAATACCCTAAATTTGTCTCTCTTTGTTTATATTATAAATACATGAGTAGCTCCTATATAAATGAAAAAAAATGTTTTATTTCATTGGCTGATTGGCATGTAGTAAATTCTTTGAAAAAATACATCAGGTTGGAATACTCTTTGTCAAACTAAAGAAATAGGCATCTGTATACACATAGATTTCTGTAGATCTCAAACTTCATCAGATAAGTTTCTTTCTGTAGTATATAGAAGTTAATATGTTTCATTACTAATCAAAGAGCAGAGACCAAGTATCAGAGAGCTGCTCAGTGACCAACATGACATATAATTTATCCTCTTAAGACTCAGAGACTGTCTCAGAAGAATGTTGGGGGAGATTGTAGAAGATAGGGTTCAGAGAGAAACAATGTCTCCAGGAGGTGATTGGGCTAATGAATTCATTAGCTTAAAACACATCTTCACGGGCTGGAGAGATGGCTCGATGGTTAAGAGCATTGCCTGCTCTTCTGAAGGTCCTGAGTTCAATTCCCAGCAACCACATGGTGGCTCACAACCATCTGTAATGAGGTCTGGTGCCCTCTTCTGGCCTGCAGACATACACACAGACAGAATATTGTATACATAATAAATAAATAAATAAATATTTTTTAAAAAAACACATCTTCACAAGGCTTGCACAAGATTTAACTAGTCAATGTTCTAGCATGGAAATAAGATGATCAGGAGTTCCAACCCTCACTGAAATGCTGTTGGTAGCTTGTAAACTGAGGAAGAATCAGTTTTCTTTAAGGGTAAACCACTGCAAGATTGTCCATACTACAGTTGATGGCTGCACATGCCTGAGTGATTGGCATCAGGAATTGAGGTGGGTTATTTAAAAACATATATTAAGAAGAGCACAAAACTGGAAGGTAGTAGAAGGTATATCTGGGGGGTATGTGGGAAGATTATGGGAGAAGATCAAAATACATTCCACGAACTTCTTTAAAAATTCATAAAATTATTACTTAGAAGTAAACAGTTTAGATTTAAAAAGAGAGTAAGGATTTCCAATAATGTGAATTGCTTCACGAGAAAGGAAAGGAAAGAGGAAACTATACATAAATGGACTGACAGGAATCACAACGTCATATCGATCAATGCAGAAAATGCCTTTGTATTTTTATATAGTACTTAGATCTTAGCTAGACCAATCTTAGAAATAAATTTTATATAAATATGAGTTATAAGTAAAATTGTTGTTATTGACATAGTATGTAATCCTTATGTTTCATAGACCTTAAATATTTTATCAGAAGCTTAATAGATATAAAGAATACTTTCAGCAAATTAGTAGCATAAAAATATAATAGCTTTCTATGTATAGGAAATATAAACTTTCAGAGAAGTTAGTCAGGAAAAAGTCCACTCAATAGTTTTCAAAAATCATAAATGTAAAATACTCAGAAATAAACCTAACCAAGGAGGTGAGAACCTATGCAATGAAAAATGTAAAACACCGAAGAAACCAATTAGGGAAGATTAGGGCTTGAAAGACTCCATAAGGCCATGTTGTGTCATAATTGATACTGCAAAAAGAGTTATTAGTACTGTGAAAGTGATTATACCATTGAAAACAATCTACAGATTCGATGAAACTTCCTTCAAAGTCTATTGAAGAATTTTGGAGAACTAAGGACTAAGGAGATTGTCTTAAAGCTCATATGGAGGCAAGTCAATGTCAAATAGCCAAAAACCTTGTAAAACAAGAAGTCTAATGCTGCCAGTATCATACTTCCTGAGTTCAAATTATATTACAGAGTAGCCAAAGAAAACAGCTCTGGCAAAAGACAGCCTAAAAACCACAGAGTAAAATAATAAACCCACAAAGCAACTCTACACAACAGCTACCAAATAGTTTATAAAGACCTAAAGAATATGCATTGGAGAATGACCTAGAACAGTCTATTCAACAAATATTTCCAGGAATTTACATTTTATATACATCCCACCCAGTTAAAATCAAAACAAACCAAGCAAACAAAAACCACAGTAGATCAAAGATATTGATATGAGACATGAAAGTGAAAAACTCAAAAATAAAATAATGCATGATATAGGCATAGGCAAAGGATTTCTCGAAAGGACTCCAGTAACACAGACAAGAAGATAAGAACTGATAAATTAATTTTTCTGAAGCCAAAAATCTTTCATCTAGCAAAATGAAGCATCAATATACTGAGAGGAGACAACTGAATTCTCTCTATCTACCCAGCATGTTACTATTTAGAGCTGTAAACAATGCACACGGACATAACAAGCCACCTGCTCAATACAGCGATCTCAAGAGTAGAATGCTCTCTTCTCAAAGAAAGACTCACAAATGAACACTATGTTCTTAAACATATTCTGTCTTTTTAGCCATCAGGGAATGAAAATCAATACCTTTCAGATTCCATCTCACCCAGTCAAAATGAAAATCATCAATCAAAATGAATAATAAATAAATAACAGCAGATGTTGGCAGGAATGTGAAAGGGAAGGAAAACTAGTAGTGGAAATTTAAATTGGAAATTAGCAAAGAGGTTTCTTAGAACACAGAAATAGGATGTGGAGAGTGCTTAGGAGGATTTGGATTCAGTTCTCAGCACCCACATAAAGGGGTTCATGACTGCTGGCGACTCCAGTTCTTGAGGATCTGATGTTCCCTTCTGAATGCTATGGGCATTGGCACTTCCATTTGCACTGCCTGATATGCATAGATTCTTACGTCTCACATATAATTCACACTTAGTTACAGATGAAAAAGGCCGGCAAGCACAAAAGGACGGAAAGAGTGGCTGAAAACAAAAACAAAGGCTAAATTGATAACAATTGACAATCTCATCAAACGGTTATCAAATTGTCAATTGGTTATCAATTGACAATCTTATCAATAGTTATCAACCCAACTTGTAAATTTTAAAACTTGTTGCTTCATCCACTTGTGATTCTTTTGCTTTCTCTGTCACCTGACCCTACCCAGTGTCCCTGAAGGATGCATTACCACTGTGGTTTTCGTTAGTACTATGCAACTGGGTCTTTGTAACCAGAAATGAATTTGCTTCTTTTGAGATATCAATTAAAATACTGGAAATTAACACAAATCCTAAATTTGGGTAATTTTAAAAATAAGTTTGTCCTAATATTGATGTAAAAATATTTCATGCTGATATCTGTGAGACTGTTAAGCCGAGTGTGGCGGTGCGCGCTGGCTATGCCAGTACTAGGGAAACTGAAACAGGGAAGACCACAAATTCAAGATCATGAAAGTCTACTTGAGAAAGTGTCTCAAAAGAATTAAAAGCGGATAGTGTTTTCATAAGACTGATGATTGTGACTTTATATCAACAGAAATAAAACAAGTAAACCATTTCATTACTTCCTGCAAAGTCATTGAAAACAAAGTAGTTGAGATCTGTTTTCCAATTTATTTGAAGAAGATAGTATGTGAAATATTTGATTTATTGGACCAAGTCAAATAAGATACTTCTCCTCTATGAATTATGGATTTAAATTCTGATACCTGACTAAGAATTAAAATTTTAATTTATTAAAATTGTTTGCCCTACAAATGAACTCCACTTAAAATTATCACAACATATCTAAAAGTTTAGTGTAGTAGAAGAGATACACAACACATTATTTATTTAAATGTCATCATTATAATTTTCTTTATGAAGCTTTGCCAAATCATATACGTTCATTTCCTGGGTCTGCCTTGCAGTATGGCAAATCAATGTGCGGTCTCAAAGCCCTAGTGCTAGATTCTATGTGAAGTCTTTTGAAGGCCAGTTCTACCTAGGAATTCCAGGGAACACCTCTATCTCCTTCTGTTTCCTTTGCTATCAAAGCTCTGCTTACCTTGACTTGCATTATCCTGATCTCAGGGCTCATTGGCAAGTTGTTTGCTCCTTTACGACTTGTCTACGCCTACATTTCCATTTTTATATAACCACAAGTCACAAGGACTGAGCATCTTGCTCTCATATGACTTCACCATAACTAATTACATATACAAATGGCACTTTTAAATGAAGTTCTCAGAGTTAGGACTCTGTTATATATATATATTTGGGTGTATTAAAAAGGAAGGGATTTCAACCCAATAGGCTGAAGTGAATGTAAAACCCCCAGAGATCTCAATATTACCTTTAAATCCATCTTGTCACTTTGTACCTCAGGGAAAATCTCTTTGTTTCCCTGGTTTTGTAATACAATCTATAAAATAGATCTAATAACCACAACTTGATGTATACTATATAAATTTTGTGGGAGGTTGAGATATGCATTTTCAAGTCAAGTATGAATCAGTTCTTTAGAATCAATTTGAGGTGACAAAACTGAATTGAAGCAGAACTTTTGAACTCACATCGAAGAATAAAAAAAACCTTATATATGAAAATGGCATTTGATAATACCCGCTTCTCAGATACTTCTTCAACATGTATTGATCACATCACCAAAGGGACCTAAATGTTGCCAGTATTTCTTCTTCTCTCTCAGTGAAGTGATTTGCTTGTACTATTAAAGCTATCTTTTAGTTGGACTTTCAATCTCTTTTTCTCCCTTATGACTGTCCTTACTATTTTTTTTCAATATGACTTTATTAAAAGCAGTAAGTCAACTTGTCATTAAAGGTGCAAACAAGGATAGGGACCAACCATTGTTCTTGGTGTCCTTTTTATCTACTGTGGTCACAGCAGAAAAATAAAGAACTGTGGAAAGTTTGGTAATCACTTCTAATTAACTTTAGATTCCGACTTTAGACAGTGTCTGAGTTTTGGAGGGGAAAAATGAAAGACTAAATTCCAATATAACTGAATATAAGGTGCAACAGAAAAACACACTGGCAAATGAAATTCATTGGATTAATCTCCCCTGGACTGAATAATTTCCTCAAAGAATTCAATATCATTTTACCTTAGAAAAATTGTACCAAATTAAACACTTTATAGAAAATACATAAAATAATCATGTAGGGGATAGTAAAATATCAAATTTTCCCTCGTATCAGACTGAAAAAGAATTACGTTTTTAGTCAAAAGTATAATGGAAAGTGCTTTAAAACAACGTTTTATCCTTTATAAATTTCATATAATACATTTGATCATATTCATCCCTCTCTCCTAGCTCTTCACATGTCCTTGTCTACTTTCCCTACCCACCTAACCTCATGTTCTTTTTCTGTTGAAAAAATTAAGTCCAGGTTTGCCTGTTGACTACTCTTCAGTGTGAGGCTTCTTTGAAGTGTGGCCAATATTGTAGGCATCACCCCACTGAAGAAAAGGAATTTTCCCTTTCCCAACAGCCATGAGATGTCTGCATTAAATCTCCTTAGCTAAGGATGGAGCACTATGCCCATTTCCTATCCTTCATGCTGGGACTTTGTCCGTTTTGAATTTACATACATTTTGTGTATACTTAAACAGTCTCTGTCAGTTCATGGGTATGTCTTCTATGGCTGTATCTGGAAACCACTTTTTCCTCTTAGTCATCCATCACCTTTGATTTTACAACCTTTCTACCACCACTTATGCATTCAACTCTACATCTTGAGATGAGGGATATAATAGAGACATCATGCCATTCAGGACTGAGCTTCAGTCTCTGCAAAATAACTAGTTTGAGGATGACTATATAATTACTGTCTGTTGTAAGAAGATTCTCTGAAGAGGATTAAGTTATAACTGGTCTGTGGGTACAGCAATATGACATCAGAGTAGTTTTATTATGATGAGTCAGGCCTGCATAATGTAGGAGAGCTTGTATCAAAATAAAAATGTTATCGCTGTCCACCTTTATTTTTTCAGTGAGTCTATTCGTGTATGAGTGTATGTATACACGTGCACACATGAACTCCTATGCATGAAGTATTCTTCAAACTTCTGAACTTGTTCTCCTTATTACACTAACCTAAAATATGAAAAATGGCATACCTTGTGTTTTTCTAAAACATTAAATTCATTCATTTATTTCACATCCTGGCCACAATTTCTCCTTCCTTCTCTCCTCGCATTCTCTCCCCTTCTGTCTCTGCCTTTCCTCTGTTTCTATTCCCCAAATCCACTCCTCCTGTTTCTGTTCAGAAAGGGTCAAGCTTCCCAGAGTGTCAACAAAAGCACGGCATATCAACTTGAGGTAAGACTAAGCTCCTGCCCTCATATTAAGGCTTGGTAAGGCAAACCAGTATGAGTAATAGTCTCCCCAAAGCCTGGCAAAGTGTCTGGGACAGGCTTCCTTCCACTGTTAGACGTTCCATAGGCAAATTAAGCTATACAACTTTTACTCGTATGTAAAGGGCCTAGGCCAGTTCCATTGGGGCTCCTTACCTGTAGGTCCAATGTCTGTGAGCTACTATGAGCCTAGGTTAGTTGGCTCTGTGGGTTCTTTTGTGATGACCTTGACCCTTCCTAGCCTTGGTTATCTTCTAAAGCAATTTTTGTATTTCCTTCAATTTGTTTTTTTTTAAATCATTTATGTTGATAGGATTCTAGGAATATTCTAAACTTTGTAAAATTCCTGACAGATAGTAATAACAAATCCTGATAATTATAGTAGCAGTAATGGAATTCTACCAAGATGGACTGGAAATGTTGTTTTTTTGGAATATTAAGCAAGGAAGAGGCCAAGTTGCTTAAGAAACTTGGAAGGGAAGGCAACTAAAGTGGTCAGCGCAGTGTGTGATCTATTACATCTGACACTAAGAAAGTTACAGCCTTGAAATGTGTGGATTGCCAAATAAGACTTCTAATGACCACCCTACATCTACCTAAATTGAGAAAAATGGTATGTTATTTAATATATTTCCCAGTAGCCATGTATGTCTTATAATATTGTTATAAATGTGATGCAGCCTAATGATGGAAAGTATGTAGTAAGGAAAAAAATATAATATACTTCTAGCAATATCTAGGGAATGAAATTGTAGGCCACTTGCAATGTAGTCCAGTTATATGTGTGAGTATACATACATATATACACACACATATCTATCTATGTCTATCTATATCTATGTTTCCATATACGCAAATACTGATTTGATTGAGAGCAATAAGGTCAAATTCATTCTATATTTTATGCTGATTTATTTCTTATCTATAGGTAGTATACATTTCTTCCCATGGTATTAAGTAGTCTTATATTAAGCCACATAAATGGCTATACGGCCCTAAAGTCACTTCCTATAAGTGACCTTATAGGAATAAAACTGGTAGTCAAACAATCCCAGTTTTACTGAGTCACAAAGAAAACTTCTTTGTCTAGCATGAAATACAAGCCTAATCTTTAAGTGGTACATTTGCCACTGCAATCATTCTGAATAATCCACAAATGGCAATGATTATCCAGTAAATGTCAAAGCCAACAGTGCAAACAAATTGACTGAAACCTGTTCTGTGTGATGTGTTTGATAACTGAAGTGCTTTGACTCACCTCTATTCTGTATTAACTAAAGAAACAGACAAGCAATGGGGCCTGTATAGGAACATTTCTTTAAAAGGGAACATTTCTTGGAGGTGGGATGAAAGGTTTCCATTGATTTTGTCCATTAGTGTTTGTGTCCATTTCAGAATACCATTATTTGCATCTCACCATTGTACCCAGCGATTGCAGAAATGGATTGGGTTCCATTTGCCATCATTGTGGGGCTGGATGAAGTCATTTTGTCAATGAGAAACGAATCTATGTATGCCCTATACTTTCTTCTGTAATATGCTTCCAATATAAATCTGGGCACTTCCAGCTGACCCCTTAGGGTACCTTAGAGAATAGACTTTTGTAACTCTTCTGTTTTTTTTCTCCTCTTCTTTCATTCTTAGTCTATTTTCCAACTTTGATTTCTTTTAAGTTGGCATTCCCTGAAAACCAGTGTTGTAGCCGTTGGTTATGATTTTATATTTTAACCTTATTGCCTCCTTGACATTTACCTTTCCAGTCATGATCTGCTTTTTCTTAGCAGCAGGGACCTTCATCCCCTTCTGTGCCACATAATAACAAGATCAAAAGGACAGATGGGGGATGCTCAGGTCCCTGCTCTCCAGCGGCAGCTTGCTCTGCAAGGTTAGAACTGTTATTCTACATTTACCTACTTTGGAGCTGTGCCTGGAGAACAAGTTGTACATGTTTTCTGAATACTCTATTCTTCCCTTTACTCCCCCTCTTCATTTTTATTCAGTACTAATGGCCAGAAAAACAAATATGTTTTGAGCAGCAGTTCTAAGTAACAGCCACAGTCTTGGTCTTGTCTTAACCATCTTTCTCAACTTAGCAAAGTTTAAAGAGCATTAATGAGAAAAATCACATCGATGTGGAAAATTTACACACTAAAGCTTTTATCTTCTCTCTTCTCTTACTACAAAATAGCAATAATGATAATGATAATTTTAAAAATTAGAGAAAGACGATGACCTGACAGATTTGATCCTTTCCATTATGTGTCACGACTGAACTTCTGTGGAATATTTCCAATGTTTTCCATTCAAATTAAATTGTGATTTTTCTTTCACTGCAGCCTTTGCTGAAGCCAAGTGTATTTTTACCCTAGAGAGATGATTATCTCGGGAGGACGGTGTTGGTTAACTCATTTTGACAAATGGAACCTGTCTTTCTTTGCAGATGATGTTTCTGCTTTAAAGTACAGCACATCTTGCCAAGAGACAGAGTTCTCACTTCCTGTACTCTAACTAGGACACCATGTGGGCAGCAGTGTTAGTCAGCAGAATTATCAATCCATGGTGATGAGTAATTCTTTTAACATTTTCCAAAACCCGTGTATTCATGAGTCACCTTGAAATTCTCTCTTTTTTTTTTTTTTTTTTTTTTTTGGACTCAAAGTGCCTAGGAAAGCAGGAAAAGTGTCTAGATTCTCCTGCATGTACTGGCTTTTTGGGAACCTAGTCTGTTTGGATGCACACCTTCCTAGGATGGAGGAGGGGGGCCTTGGACTTCCCACAAGGCAGGGAACCCTGACTTCTCTTAGGACTGGAGAGTGAGGGGGAGGGGGGAAATGGGAGGATGGGAGGAGGTGGAAATTTTAAATAAATCAATTAAGTGTCTAGATTAATGCTAATTCCAGACTGTTTAAAAGCAATACAATAAATCTCACGAGGATTTCAGCCTGGAGATGACAGGGGCAACTGAGAAATGTATGAATTCTGATTTGCAATAGTTTTGCATTCATGTAGCTATTGCTGAAGATTCTTAAAAACTAAAGGGCTCACAGAGGAGGCACTAGCAGTTGCTTTCTACTTTCGCTTTTCACAGAGCCAAGGAACTTTGCTTTAAGATAATCTGCTTGGGCGTTTTTGGTTATAATTTACTTGACAAAATATCAAGGTATGTTTAACAGTCTTGCAACTCAATGATTAGTAAGATTTAGAAATATTTTGAACAAAATGTTGTATTATGTGTTATTAGATCCCCTGTGGGCCTAATTACTCATACATCTCTGTGTACACAGCCTTCTGAAAGGCTCATAATAGATAAAATGCATTTGTATTCCTGACTTTGAAACTGAGTATGTGACTTGCTTTACATAGAATCAAGGGTGATTGTATGCTCTCCAGTCACTGAAAATGGAGGAGGCTGACCTTGTTTCTCCTCGCCTGCTTTTAACTCTCCTGTTGGGAGAATATCACTAGTTAATCTGCTAGTAAAAAGTGGATGCAGGGCAGAAAAGCAAGCCACCAACGTCTGAATTTCTCAGACGAACAGATATGGTCTATGTGTTTGACATGCATTTTGGTCCACCATTTACATCCAGTTTTAAATCAGCTGCACTTTCTTTTTTATTTAAAAAGATGGTATATTTCTGAAAATAGATGAGTTTTTTGTAAACAAAAAAAAAACAGGATTTGATCCAATATGAGTATTAATATAGTAAATGGCATATGTTTAAATTTCATAATTTGGGGATCCTTGATGTATGTCAAGATCCATATTGTCACAAAAATTGCCACCAGATAATGGATGCAAAAGTCATTTACAATTCTAAGTCTGCCCTCTAACTATTTCCCCTTTACCTCTGAAAGCTCATCGTATGGACGGATAACCAACAATCTGCTCGAGGGCCACACACAGATGAACTTGTGAAGCATGGAAGGGAGGCTTTTCTAAAAGTTATGCTTTCTTCCACCAAAAAAAAAATAACAATTTTAGAATCATCATGTAGAGAGATGCCTCAGCGGTTAAGAGCACTGCCTGCTCTTCCAAAGATCCTGAGTTCAATTTCCAGCAACCACACAGTGGCTCACAACCCTTTGTAATGAGATCTGGTGCCCTCTTGAGAAAGAGACCGGTCAGTTGTCCTTATCAGCTTACACCATGAAACCCAATATGGACAAGTTCAAGAGAACTGTCATATAAGTTCTGTCCATGCATGCTTCAGGCAGAAATTTCATTTTTATCTCACTCAAATAAGTAGTTTATACTATTATTTATTAACCATGTAACGGCTGCTGTTTTGTTCTGCAGTGTGAGAATTACTAAACATAACACTTTTATGAGCACTGAAGTATAATTCTTTGCTTAAGTATATACATATGGTATCTGGACATTAAACTTGTAGGAACTGCCAGAGTGTCAAAGGGACTGTATTGTCTCACAGCTCAGCCAATATCTGTGAGAGTTCTAGTTTATACATATTCTGGTCAACACTAGACATATTGTACCTTTTAAACTATAGGATAGTAGTACATTATAATTTTAACCTGATTCCTCAGTAAATATTGGGGTGTTAAAGGGCATCATTTACAAACCAAGTAACTCATTTGAAGAGCTATCCATGTCCTGCACTATATTAGTATAGATTTATTTATTTTTTTGCTGGTAAAAAATCACAAAGAATATATCTACTAATGGCTTCCACATGTGTTTTAGTATGTGTATACACTGTGCATAGTTTTAATTGACTCATTCATCTGCCCACTTGCTATGTCTTTGTGCTGAAACCAGTCAAGTGGTTTTCTCCAACTTTTGAAATATATACTACACAATAGTCTATAGTTTAATCTGTGCCCATTTCTAAATGAGGTATGTTGATTATCTTTTCAATAAAGACTTTTTGAATCCTCTCATCAATCCTCTTTAAAGAATTTTCTTGTTTTACATTATTTGAGAATTTCATACATGCATACAGTGTATCTTGATCATAAGCATTCACAATGTCTTTTATGGAGATCTTCCTTGATCCTCCTCAGCATTTATTTCTGCTAAGTTTATGTTGTCTTCTTTCCTTTTTTTAAATTCTATATTACACCTACTCCATTCAGCAATACCCATGAGAGTATAGTGACAGGGTATGGGGCTATTCACTGATCATAGGAAAACTACAGGGAAAGAAAACGAAATGACTCTCTCTCTACTCTAGTGATCATCAACTGCCAAAGGACTCCTTGATTAGGAGTTGAACCTCAGAAGAACCTCCATGCATGCTGGAATTTGAATATTCTTGATTATATGTGTGCAGGTAATCACATCAATTATGAGCTCATGAATGTGACACTTATGTCATATCCAGAATATAACATTTCATAGAACTCTTTGTAATGTTGCAACTTTGATCTTCTTTGAGGTCCACTGTCCCATTTTTCAGATGTACTCTGATCCTTCTGTGGGGGAAAGGCTTGATATAGGAGTCCCATTGGGAATTGGACACTCTCACTCTTTATCCTCAACACTTTGTCTGTAAGTCCCTATGTTAACCACTGATAATTATAAAAAGATATTTCTTTTAGCCAACTTGAGGGTGAAACAAAATCATGGAGATAAAAAACAAATACTTTGGAGGATGTTTGACAGCAAGAACATTTAGCAAAATAACAGTAGTGCCCTGTGCACAGCCCTTGTAGGGTCTAAAACCTCCGTAGCTATGGACTTATTACCACATTTACATGATCAGATATGGATTCTCTCCTGTGGAGCAGCTCTGAAGATCAACCCTCTAGAGTTGACCACCCCTATAAAAGCCTTGCTTCTTTATCAAGTGTGGACCTATGATATTGTAACATACTGGGTCCAGTGTTAGTTAAGAACATCTAAGCCTTGTCCTGCTTAAGCAGCCTGTATTGTACTTTCTGGCACTAGGAACCCTATGTTGTGCCTTCCTGTACTGTGGACTCTGGTAAGCAAGAAGGAGGTTTTCCATTCTATTCATATTGATTTCTCTCATCATAAATATCTCATATTTGGCCTTGAGATTTTCATTAATTGACCCATTTCTGGGAACAGCATTGTCTATTTCTGCAAAGTACCTCCATTCAATTCCAGTACACATATATTTGATAATTGGCTTACAAACAAGTGAGTCTCCATGAGGATTTTTCATACCTGCTTAGTTGAGACTAATCTATCCTTAGAGCTCTGTTTCCCCCAACCCCTAACTCCATCCTCATTTAAACATGAACCTCCAGCTCCAGTATTTCCTCCATCTTTCTCCATACCCATTTGGTCCACTAGCTTTTCCTATTATAATTTTAGAAAGGAGATTTATAGATGTTTTTTTCAATTCTATATCTTAAATTCTTATATTTAACATTATTTTTAAAGGAGTAGAATTACTTTTGATAAGTACAATTGTCGTTGATAATGTTCAATTAATTTCTCTTTTTTCTTTTTATTAAACCAGCTGTAGTAAAACTTGATTTCACATGAATTACCCCTTGTACTCCTACTTGAAATGTCATATACAATTGTGCTTTAAATTGGAGGCTATGGTGCTTTTTTGCAACTAAAGAAAATATGTTTATTCATCTTAGGTAAAAGGGTAAATTTTTGGAATTGTGCCTAGTAGTTTTCATGCTGTTATTAGAAAGGCCCAGCACCATTTGATGACTAATCAGTTGTTCTAGATAGAATTGCTTAGAATTAATAAGTAAAATGGGATTTTTTGTAGTATTTATATTAACTTTAAGTCTATACTGTTATAGTTAACTGCTTTGTGTTGGGATTTGACACTCGATCCTGTTGTCCATCATTATATTCTTATCCAAGACTATTATTTTTAATATAAATATTTTGAATATGTTTTAAAGATACATTTTATTTTTGAATTATGCATCTGTGTTTTGCTTTGCTCATGTGAGTCCAGTTGCCTAGGGAGACCAGAGGTATCGGATTTCCAGAGAGCTGGAGTTTCAGGTGACAATGAATTTTCTGATGTGGGTGCTGGGAAGCAAACGTGGGTCCTCAGCAAGAACAGTACACTCATAACCCCTGAGCCATCTCCCTAGCCTCTTCTGTTGCATATTTTTATGCGTCCGAGAATCAGCAGCCAACTTCTACCCCAAATTTGTGCTGAGAGTTTAGCTGGCATAGCATCAATTCTCTAAGTCAAGTTGTTTGTAAGACTTGAACTCTAGAATGCATATTTTTATATCATTGTGTTGCTCCTTATAAATTCACTTATATATTTTTTGCACATCATGCTTTGCAAGTGGACTAGTTTAAAGTATCTGAAAACTTGCTGTAAACTTGTAGAGAATGTAGATTCTGCTGTGGTTGAGTCAATTGTCCTATGAGTGCAATAAAAGTCCTAATATTTATTTGCCTACTTCAAAGCTTCAACGTCATCTTATAATAAAAATTATTAAAGTTTATCAACTTGATAGCAATGTTTCATAGTATATAAAGCAAACATTGCAATAACTATGGGAAGAAATAAACAAACCAATGATTATAATAAAAGTTTTAATACTGCATCTCAATGATTGGCAAAAAAAAATAGTTGACAGAAAGCCAATAAAGATATTGACCATTTAAAATGTACCATGAGAAAATATAAAAATTAAGTGAACTTTGAATGTTTGTTTTGATATAATTAGGGCACAATATGAAGTTCATATGATGCCAAATTGTCACACATTTAGTTGATGCCATGTTTATATTGTTAATGTATAAAGTTCTCTTCACTATTTATTATAATCTTAATATATTTTTATTCTGTTTGGATCAAGATTCTAAGTCAGTATATTTTCTTATATGTGTTAAATGAGAGCCCACAGTTTTTGAACCATAAGAAAAGCAGACGGGGAGCATGGTTTATTATACCAGACATGCATGATTATTCATCTAGATTAAAACAGAATCTATCTTCCCAAACAGCAAATATGATTTTTAAAGAAGGCATTGGCCCAGTGTTCAAATTCTAAGTGCTTTATTCAGTATGTTGCAGGATAGGATACACTAGTAAATGAATTTTACTCATAGGAACAAAGAAACAAATGGGATAGTAGAATCTGACAGTCTGTCTTGGTGGTAGCCTCGTTCTGTATTCTTTAACAATGTAACAATATATCATAAAGAAAGCTTATCTGTGTGAGTCTACCCGATGAAGCTGCTGTGTGGCTCAGTTAATACCTCGGTGTTGAGTTGATTACATATTTGTCACTTGTAAAGAGATGAAAGAAGTCTATGGTATGCTCTTGTCATAAATGGGAATGTGCAGCAGAGGTCATAGCTACCTGGAGCTGTTATTTACACAACTGTACATTGTAATTAGTAAAAGCTACCATTAAATTGAGAGAATATGTTGATTTCAGAGAATGCAACACCCTAGGCTATTTTCTCTAGAAAATTACTAAGTACCAAAACTAAACTATTAACTTAGTTTCCTCATTCTTGTAGGTTATAGTGAAACCTTTCACCCTTACAGAAAGCTACATTGATTATTCTTATTATAATTAGAATTGAAGACAATGTTACTATAACAAGGGCAAAGATATGTTTACTTTAACGAGTTGGTACTTACTATATATACATAAAATCATAGTAAAGCTAAAAATAAGCCCTTCTAGGGCAGGACCAGAGAAAGTATTAGATCTTAGTTAAATGACATAAACAGATGAAACTTAAGTGTTGTCTTACAGTACAATAGACTATGGTATGTTGTAACCAAAGAAAATCTAGTAAGGACAATTTGAAATGTTAGCCAAAATGTGTGTATTAGCTATCTTCTGCTGCTGTGATAAAACAGCCTGACTGAAATCAAGTTCAGGAAAAGTGTTTATTTGACTCCCAGTCCCAATGGCAATGTTATCCCTCATGGCAGAGAAAAGCAGGAGGATTGGCCAGTCTGATTTTATTTACACATAGGAAGGAGAGGGAGAGAGAGATAGAGAAAGAACTGGAAATGGGGAACAGATTACCAAAGTTTAAAGCTTATCTAGAGGGACATGCTTCCTCTATGGAGTTTCCAGTTCCCTAAGGCCCAAGGCCTGTCTAAAGAGTGCCCAGGTGGAGACTAGGTGTTCAAATTCCTGAGCGTCTGGGGGCAATTTAATATTCACACCACACACAGGGGATCTTTTATTGAGATGTATTCTAAGCACAGAGGGAATGTTGTTGAGCAGAGACTTCATATTATTGTTAAACAGATGTCCTCGATTTCTCTTTTTAACCTGCCTTTTTAAACTTGCAGTGTATAGATTTAACAAAAAGGATTCTGCATTAACTAGACAATTCTTATCCATCTGTGACATAAAAACAGGCTCCCAAGTGCATGGCTAGTAGTATTCTCTGAATGATTGAAAACAAACAAAAACCCATCACTTAGATTACTTTAAATGCACAAAAAATGAGTAGTACATACAAACATATCCAGCAAATATTTGTCATTTGATATTTAATCATATTAAAATGTATTCCAGAAAATTAATACTAAATTTTAAATATTTTACTTGAGTTTTGATATTCTGTGACCTGAGAAAACGTTCACAATGAAGTCTGTATTGATAAGTTATTTGCAAACCATGTCTAAAAGGTGAATATTAATCTCTATTTTAGGCATGTTTAATAAATCACAAAAGAAATGTTTTCAGGGTGTCAATATGATTATTTTAAAAAGATATATTGTAAATTGTACAATGATACTGTAGACTGTCATTTGATAGCTCTTCCCATTTTTTGAAAGAATGAAAATGACAAACAACCAGGAATAAATGTTTAGGCTTATTTTTTCTTTAAACTATTACTAATATGCTTAATATTTTTTTTCACTTGATCTTCAAAGGTCCTTTTAGATTAAGCTTTCAAAGTCATGTCTAAATTAAATTAAGTTGAACATGTTGTTACAATTCTGATGAAATTAATCATTCAGCTTACTGTTTGAGGAACCCTTTGCAAAGAGTCAAATTAAACATGTCTGCACTTGAAAAATGTACCATAGATATTAAACCATATGATTGATGACAGAAATACAAATAATTTTTATATTTTGCTATTTTGACACCCTATATATAACCAATTTAGACAAAATGCAATGCAGCATAAAGGTCATTGAACAGTGGTACACAAATCCTAAAGTCTGCCTTAAAAATCTAATCATGACCTTGAGAAGATAGCTTCACCCTTTAAAACCCCAGATTGTTCAAATTTATCATGATAAGGCTATTTTGATCTCTTTCAACTCTATGAATATAAATGTGCTTTTGTCTGGAGAGTGGCTGAATGTTTTCATGAAATAAACTTTGATGGTTATATCAAATATGCTTAACTAAAGCTATTTATCTTGGAGATATGTCTGAAGCATGCATCCTGCTGAGAATGGCTTCAAGATTATGCTTTTCTTGCTATAGGGACTCTGAAAAAGCCTACCCTCATTTTTGAGGAAGTTAGTGTCTTAAAAGCATCCTTCCTCTTTATTTGACCACATGCTGTTTCTTGTGAGAGAGTGGACAACATATTTCACAACTCTGTATTGAGTTGTATAGCTCTTTTATGCTCAATGAGGAGAAAAATGTATACAAGATATAGAAAGTTAGATAGAAGACAAATATTCCTTTATTGTGTATGTGTCTTAGGGTTTTCTATTGATGTGAAAGGACATTATGATTACGGCAACTCTTTTATTTTATCTTATTTTTATTTGGTTTTTCGAGACAGGGTTTCCTGGTCTACAGAGTTAGTTCCAGTACAGGCTCCAAAGCCACAGAGAAACCCTGTCTCGAAAAACCAAATAAAAATAAAATAAAATAAAATAATACAAAAAAAGCTGGGCGGTGGTGGCGCACGCCTTTAATCCCAGCACTCGGGAGGCAGAGGCAGGCAGATCTCTGTGAGTTCGAGACCAGCCTGGTCTACAGAGTTGATTACGGCAACTCTTATGAAGAAAACATTTAATTGTTGTAGATGGCTTGCAGTTTTAAAGTTTCAGCCATTATTATTATGGCAGGGAGCATGGCAGCATGCAGGCAGATATGATTGCATGGTCTCTGCAATTGACATTCTCTCTCTCTCCTCTCTCTCTCTCTCTCTCTCTCTCTCTCTCTCTCTCTCCTTTCCTTTATGCTGAAACTACGGAAACTATTTCACCTACTCATTCTCGTCCCCTGTGCTTCTTATTATAATTCCTCCACTTCTCTTTGATGCAAATTAGTCTAGACTTTCTAATCAGTCTGTGATTCTCCTCTGTACTTGTAACTCAAATTACTATACAAAGTGACATGCAAATTACCACATCCCAGCAGTTGTGTCTTTATCACACCAGCAAGTACAGCAGTGTGAGATCAAAATCAGAGATTCAGTGTAAGGAAGTGTCAAAATACTAGAAGTCCAATAAGAGAGAACTTACAATTCCAACTTCCAACTGAAAGAATCCTGGTTAAAGGCAGACACTGAAGCAAACTTGATGAATCAACAGACCCAAAGCAGAGATGTCAAATCATCATAAATTCCACTCTGAGGCAACTGGGAACCTGAAAACAGACTATCGACAGAGTAACCAGAGGCCTTTAAAGTCAGTAATCCTATGGGCAAAAGGCAGACAGTGGATGTTGATGTTAAAAATGGAGGATGAAGACTCCATTTTATAAATTAAAAACAGAAGATGTGGAAACCATATTTGCTCCTGGGGTTTTAATATAATCCCTTGATTCTCATATGAGAAATGAATACCTGTCCTTTAAGCCACCCTATGTATGGTATTTTGGTATGGTAGTGTGGATGGATTAAAATGATAGCCAATTATCATTCATCTAATACTACTTACAGACTCTCCTGATGTATTTACACATGTTTTGGAATAGAGATGAGATATCCTTAGACATGGGTGCACATATATCCCACTATACCCTAGACAGAAACTGTGATTAGTGTGACCAACTTCTGGAAAGTTGTCCCTGGCATAAGCAGCAAGCTCCTTACTATAAACCTGTAGGAGGAGGGCCTGCTTGTTTGTCCTGGCCACCTGGCTAACTTAGCCCCAAAATAACCACACAGAAACTGTATTAATTAAATCACTGCTTGGCCCATTAGCTCTAGTTTCTTATTGGTTAATTCTTTTAATTCTTTTTTTTTTTTTTTTTTGATTTTTCAAGACAGGGTTTCTCCGTAGCTATTTGGTTCCTGTCCTGGAACTAGCTTTTGTAGACAATTCTTACATCTTAATTTAACCCATTTCTATTAAGCAGTGGCTTGCTGAGTAAAATTCCCAGTGTCTGTCTCCGGCAGATTCATGGTGTCTCTCTCACTCTGCTTTCTTCCTCCCAGAATTCAGTTCTGTCTTCACCACCTACCTAAATTCTGCCCTATGAGGCCAAGGCAGTTTCTTTTTTCATTAACCAATACAAGTAACACACAGAGAGGACTCCCATATCATAGACCTTTTGATATTCATTTCTTCAGCAATTCTACTGGCTTTATAATGTTGTACTATACAATATTATGACTCATTTTTCATATATAAATTATATTCTTGTTATTACTATACATTTTTTACTTTTGTGAATAAGCATATGTTGTTACAGAGATCAATAGAATCTTCTGTAGTGAGATTTTGTCATTACAGAATAAACATCTCAATTCCCACCTCACAAAGGTGAAATGCTCCAAAATACAAAAATCTCTCTTAGTGTTGACATGCTGCCAAATTCTATACTTGAACTCAAATGATGGATGGGTCACACACAAAACTTGTGTTAATTGAGCATATTGAATAAAATGTTCTTTAGGACATGTGTACTGCATTTATATTTTATTTTCCATCCCTAATATTCTATATGTAGTCTTACCAAAGCAGCAGTTGCCAAATCTCAATTATTTGGCTTATAACTATTTCATCTGGGAAAAGATGAATGTCATTCATTTTCAAAAGTTATTAGAAAAGATATTGATACCACATTAGATAATAACTAGGGTAATAAATAGGTTGATGAGTTATTTATGTGCTAAGCATAACTTTAAAGCATTTATTAACGTAATGATTATATACAATGTGTACAATAGTGTTTAACACATTCTTGTGATTTAATGATGAGCAAGGTGAAAATGTGAAGACCTTCTTCTAATTTGCAAATGGAAATCTGACTCAGTCTCCTCTTATCTAACTCTGAAGCTAATATGATGACAAACCATGCAAACCATGTCATAGTGTCTCCTCCAGGGGGAGAGGATGTAAATGACGTAGGATGAAGATGAAAGAGATTGGGAGGAAGGATGAAAGAGATTGGGAGGAAGGAAATGAATCACAGACAATAGAGTGGAGTTATTTCTGCTGACTTATTTTAATGTGGCATGTGTCTGACAAAGACCTGAATCTGGAGAAGGTCACTTTAGACAATATAATATATACAATTAAAGATATAGAGAACACAAATGTGTGGCCTATTTAGGAAAATTTTGGAAAGCCAATGTGGCTAAAGTTAAATTTTACCTTTACAGTTGTATTTGTTTTTTCAAGGCAGGGTTTCTCTGTAGTTTTTGGTGCCTGTCCTGGAACTAGCTCTTGTAGACCAGATATACCAGGTAGGCGAGGTATATGAGATATACCTGATTCTGCCTCGCAAGTGCTGGGATTAAAGCATGTGCCACAACCTCCCGGCAACTTTACAGTTTGTGAACAGAATTATACAAGTGTCCACGGTGGTAGAAGAAGACCCAATTCTCATTACTTTTAACGTCTTTTGTACAGCATTTACATTGTTTCTTAAAACTCTGGCATATTTGAATAAGATCTGAAAATGACCAAGTGACTTTTGTTTATTATAAATAGGATAGTAAAAACAAAACTGTGGATTTATCCAACTATATTATTGGATCATTCATAAGAAGATTGTGAGTAAAAGGGATATTACTTAAAGGTAGTGAGATCAGTCTCTCTGTTCTACATCCTCACTTAAGATTTAAATATACACACTGAGTCACATTTGGTACAATGAGAAATCTTCTGTATCATAGGATGAAATGTCAGTAATACACTGTAAGAGGGAAGAATTGGAAGTCATAAGTTGTGTGGCCAGTGAACAATTGGCATTGCCATGGTAAGACTTTTGCAATAGAGGGGAGACTCCAAGAGTATTCTCCCACTCAGAATTTCCATTATATAATCTCTTATACTAAAAAAATTTTTAAATCCTACATACGTCATTAATCAAAACCACTAAAATGTACTGTTTTATGAGTTTCTTTAGAAATATTATCTCTAGATTGTTGTCTTAATTGTTGCATTTATTTTTAATCTAAAATATTATTTAAGATTTATATAAATTTACGGCTTTTCACTTCTTCCATTGCAGTTGATATCATTGTTTATTGCTATAGTTCCTTTAGGACTTCATATTTTTCTTAAATGTCTTTGGGTCCATATTACTAAAGCATATTTCTGTGGATATAATGGACAACACATATATTTTCTTAATGAAGACTTTGGATTTGGTAAGTAGGATTGCTCATTTGTATATGAGTGCAAAGTTATTAATATAAATTATATCAGGGAATTTGTCATGCAATGGAAAAAGTATCATTAAGTTCATATCACTCAAATTGATTTCATGCTCTTTCATTCATTAGAAGACATTTTCAACATGTTTTATTTCTAATATTTAAAGTGACCATACATGTTTCATACATTTTAATGTAAAGACTCTAAACTTTAACAAAAAACATAGAGGTCACAGCAGAGATGATTTCACAAGGTAGTCACAGAAGTAGACATTACATTGAACAGCTTTTTCTTAACTTCTGATGTGTCCTCATAATTATTTAGCACAAAACTAACCAGGAAATAAAAAAACATGAATGCTGAAAAGCTTACATATAATGACTCAGTTACTTCTCTTTCTTTGTAATTTTAACTAATAATAATATAAACTTCTGATGTTTATTATTCTAGGGAGTAGAGTATTTAAGAAAACCAGATTCTATTCATATGGGGGATGCATCATGGTCGTAAGTGTAATTCCTCTGTATTCAACTTCATTTTGACACAGACGCCATTATCTGAAGTCTCCTATGGTTAGATTTAAAATGAAAAGTTATGGAAGTTAAGTAGTTTATAATTTAAATGTTAACATCTTCTGTGTTATGCATTGAAATTCTCTGCTGTGTCTCATGAATCATCACCCTTTTCAGTGAAGTATTTTCTCTCACCTAGTAGAGTCAAGTGGCACGCTGCACTGGGCACTTAGTAGCTGACTTGCTTATGAAGTAAGTCTTGCCGCGTTATGTGTTTTAATTAAGGAGCACTTTGTCTTACTTCTACATGGTCTCAGCTGCAGCAGTAATGACACTGGCAACTCAGATATGCCAAAGAGAATTCCAAAAGTGCTTCCATTAATTGCTAGGGTTGTTAATATAAATAGTACAATATGGTACCCTGAGAGAGAGGGAAGGAGCAAGAAAAAGCCATAGAGGGACTGAGTTTGGATCCTCGGAGCTCCTATCACAGCAAAGAATACAGGAGCATACTTGAATTACCATTGCTCCAGTGGGGGAGATAAGTGGATCTGCAAAGCAATCTAACCAAATGGGAAACACTATGTTTAGTGAGTGACCCATGGAAGAAGTAGAATCAGCCAACCTCTGTCTTCCATATGTGCTGACAAATGTGAGCAGACCTGAACACACACACACACACACACACACATGCACCACACATTAAATTAAACAAGTAAAACAACAAATAAAATGTTAATTATGATAAATGTATATTCATACATAGAGATCCAAAAACGAAAAGATCAAATCCTTCTCTATCCTGCACCTACTTACTCCAAGGGGAAATATTTTTATATAAAGTTCATAATATAATAATAATTGCATATAATTGTGCATAGTTAAAATCCATGAATCACAATAGACTCACCAATGTTACTTACATTGTGTGTTTTATAATTAGATTACAGAATTTTGCCACATGTATAAATGTAACTATCCACAACTCCAGTGATGATATAAAGGAGCACATGATAACACAACGACCTTGTTCTATGCTTTTGTAACCATGTCATTCTTTGTTCCTTAACCTCTGGGAATCACTTTAAATTCTCAATCTGTGTAGTTTTATAATTTCCAGAATATTATATAGAGTAATTTTAGCTATATAAATCTGAGATTTCAATTTTCTTTACTTGCACAAAATATGCTTTGATTATATCTAAATTGCTATGCATATTGATGTCAACATTTTATTTAACATTACATGGTTGGGTTTACAAGTTTGCTAACCCATTTACCTGTTGAAAAATATCTGAGGTTTTTTTTTTTGTTTTGATTGTCACAAATATAGAAGCAATGAATATTTATGTACACCCTTTTCTGTTTTCTTCTTTCTATAAATTTTTTTTAACAGAGCAATTAGTTGGACATATAGCTTCACTTTAGATTTTGCATGGAAATTAACATCAGTTTTGGAGGATGGCTCTATGATTTTACACCTTTGCATTTGGCGATCTGCTATTCCCCGTCATCAAAGTATTGGCAATTTATTGGCTTGTTTTTAGAACTGTTACTACTTCTTTGATGATTTCATATAATGCATTTTGAGCATATTATGCCCAATTCTTCCCCTGAACTCCCAGATCAATATCTAACTTATGATCTGCTTCCCCCACATCATGTCTTCTTAAAAATGTATTTAATAACACCCACTGACGCCAATTTGTATTATCTGTATAGTCCTGAGTGTTGTGTCATCCCCTAGAATATAGTTAACTAACAAATCATACACCTTTAAGGAAACCTAACTTCTCCCAATGCCATCAGTTTGTATTAGGGTTGGAGGCTCATGAACACTTCCATGCTGCACGCAAGAATGTTAACCAGTTTGATTGTCTGCAGATTTTTTTTTTTTTTTTTTTGAGACAGGGTTTCTCTGTGGCTTTGGAGCCTGTCCTGGAACTAGCTCTGTAGACCTGGCTGGTCTCGAACTCACACACAGAGTATCTGCAGATCTTCTGCAGGCAAAGTTGTGAGTCATTTAAACAGTCTGTTGATTATGGGTTTCTTTGTGGTTTGAGGTTTATTTGTAGCTAACAGCTTTACTTATAATTTATTTATAGGGATGTACTTCTATGCCATTTGTTTATTGCATTTAGTAAAATCTCTTTAATTTTTTTCTCACTTTTTACTTGTACTCTTTCAAATTTGACTAACAGCCTTGAGAGTCCTTTATATGTTCTAGGTAAATCTATATTTATATGGTTTGTAAATAATCTCTTGCTTTGCAGTATTGCTATACTTGTCAGGTCTTCCTCCAGGGAACAAAAGTTTTCATTTTTATATCCAATCTGTATTTTCCCATTTAAATGTTATGTTTTAAATGCTGTCTCAGATAACTCCTACCAGTTGTGGAAGATTTCATACATTTTTTTAATTATGCTTCTAGATTTTTATAAGTATATCTATTATGAATTCTAAATTAGGCTTTATACATGTTATGATTATCAAGCAGCACTCATGTTTACATTGTTAGCTTTCATTTGTTTTCAAAACTTAAATATTTGAATTCTTTACCATAGCCTTGTCAATAGTATCACATGGAAATCTCAAATTCTAAAATAGATTTTCTTTCTGTTTTTACTTTTCAGAATACTTTTGCTCTTCTGGGTCATTTGTTTTACACAAATTTTAGAATATACTTTTTACTATCTGTGAAAAATTTTGGGAGTTTAATATTATTTGATATTTAATATAATTCTTGTATAATTCAGGTTGAGTACCAGACATCTTCATTATGCAGATTCTTCTGTCACACAAAAGCTTTAGGTTCTTCATGTATTTAAAACTTGAATTTCTTTTGAATCTCTGTGGATAGCTACATACATGGCTTGCAAATAATTTGCTAATTAAATATTTTATATAATTATAAATTCTACATTTAATTTCATATATATTTAAATAATTATTTGTAACTATTGATATAACACTCATTTCATTTTTGTCTTGTTGATACTCTGTATTACTGGAGATATTTCCATTTTATAGACATTTATGCTGTCTGAGTATCAAAACTTTATACATATATTGGAGAATAAGTCCTAAGATAATGTTTCCACGAAACAAGGTTTGAGGTGAGGTTGAGAGAACACCTTAATAATTAGGATCCATAGTTTTACAATAGTGGACAGAGAAAGTTCAACTGTTCCTCATACATTAGCCAATGATTTGATTATTATTATTATCCTTTTTTATTTGCTGATTTGCCATTATATTTCTGGTTTCCAGAAGCACTTTTGTAAGATATCATATTTTCTTCCACTTAATTGCCCTTCCAATTCTTTTGACAATCTATTTAAAAATATATGCACATATCTATTTCTAGGTTCTATAGATATATATTACCTAGCCTTATGTCAGTAGTCTTGGTCTTAATTAGCCCTTCTCTGTAACTTCAAGCCTTTCAACCATAGAATTATAGATAAGATATAAAACTTTAGGAGAAAACACAGTTGAAAGTAATTTTGTGGTCATTAAAAATGACTTTAATCAAATACTCATCCATAAATGATACTTTAAAAAATCCAATAATGTATAAAATATATTATAGTCAAGCTTAATCTTTATAGGATATGAGAGTTTCATTAACATGGACAAATAACTACAATATACTTTATTCTTAACATTACAAAATAAAACTATTGATAGTTTAAACAAATTTATACATATTATTAAAGTTTAATTTTTAGTAATGAGTTTTAACTTACTGACTATATGATAAATTTCAGTGATTTTCTTAAAAGTGTTTTGAAAGATGTTTTTGGAATCATTATATCCAATGATGACCTTTTAAACCTTATGCCTAAGAATAAAAATATAACAACAACACCTGTTCTCAACATTTCAGTTAGACATTTTATTAAGAGTACTATTTAACTTTATAAAATAATAAAAAGAAAAATGCCAATGTCTTACAAATCCTTATCCACAGATTATACAATTATGCTATGGAAAATCCAAGAGAACCAAAACATTCATAGTTATAATTAGTTAATAAATTTAACAAAGTCACTTGCTATACCAACAACGTAAGGCTAGATCATGAGTAAACAAAAATGAGTGTATAAAGTATGCCAAATACACATATTAAATAAAGTAAACATACTGCAGATAAATACACAAAGATTTAGAAAAATTAAAAGTTGTGTTTTCATAAATGTATGGACCTGATGTTGTTATTATGTTTTTTATTTTTCCCATAAACGATTCTCCATGATAGCAGCCCCAGTGCTGCCCATCTGGAATCTTAGTACTTGGGAAATGAGGCATGAAGATTGACTTTTTCTTTGGCTGCCTCTTAAGCCTTCAAAGAGCCTGGGTTATATGATACTCCTCTAAATAAGGACAACAGGACAGTTCTCCAAATTAAATTATTTTTTGGCCAGAGGACAGGGAGATGTTGTCCTGGGTTTGCTTTTTATATACATAGGTATATATGTTGTACAAAGAGCTAAATGTAGCTATATTAGTCACATTTCTATTGCTGTGATAAAACACATTGACCAAAAACAATTTGAAGAGGAAAGGATTTATTTCATCCTACAACTCTCTGGTGACACTCCAGTCAGGATAGGAACACAAGGCAGAAAATTGGAGGCAGAAAAAAAAAACCCCAGAGGATTGGGGAACACTTCTACACTTCTTACTGGCTTGTTTTCTTATATATTATTGGACCAGCTTTTCAGAAGTGGCACCACCTTCCTTCAATGGGCTGAGTCGAACCATATCAACCAGTAATAAAGAAAATACTCAACAGATTTTCCCATAGATTAATCTTATGGAGGCATTTTCTTTATTGAAAGCACTTCTTACCAAGCTATTGTAGCTAGGTAGACATACATATAACTAACACAATGACCAACAATCCCAAGCAATAACTTTCAAATGAGTTCTTTGGGTAAAGACCTCTGCTTGGAATATTATGCCCAAATGACAACTCTTTGAGTCATGCCTTTAGAAAATGCATCACTTTGTTTAATTCAAATTTCTACTTACCCACAGAGGTTTGATAGTGTGATACAATAAAGATTAAAGTTGTCTTTTGAGTGTATAACCTAGATTAATTATTCTTTTATTATTGTTAAATGTTACAGTTTACTCCCAGAAAATAAATGCAATTTATTGTATTTCTTTGTCAGGTTGAAAATCACCTCTAGCTAGATTTTCAACAGTTTTATCAATAAAGACAAAATTAATTCACCTAGGATTTACTGATGAAACATCAAACAGCTGTGGTGGTATTGGCAAAGAGATGAGAAAGCCAACCAAAAATAAACAACAATAATAAAACAGAACAGATAGCTCAGAAAAGAGCCAAGCATATATGGGCAGTTGTGTCACAGTAAAATTTTACTGTAGAGAGGAGGAAACACTCCCTCCTATAAAATAATGATGTATTAATTGAATATACCAAATGAAAATGTATTCCAACTCTTATTTCACCCTCTTGTAAGATTTCATATGTGGATATTGCTTTTCATAAAATAACATAAAAGGACTATAAAACAGATCAACCTAATGGGCCATAATATTTAATAATGTTTATAATTCATGTAACTGACAAAGAATTGGCCTTTGTGATATTTAAAGAACTCACTAAGAAAAGAAAAAAAGGAAATAAAATGAGCTAGATAACTAAATTGTCAATCCAATTAATAGCTTTGGTAGATTTATTTATTTTTAATGTGTGAGAATCTTGACTGCATGTGTGTGCCTGTGTACCATGTCTGAGCCTGATACCTGCTGAGGTCAAAGACAGCACTGACAGCACTGGATTCCCTGGAACCAGATTTCCATATGAGTGTTAAGCAACATGCAGAAGCTGGGGACTGAACCCTGGCTCTCTGTCACATGACCAGTGCTTTTAACCAATGATCCATCTCTCTATCCCCTAAAGCAAATTTAAAGTTTCCCCATCATAAATTAGACAAATAACCAGAATACACAACTTAGTACTCAGTGTCATTAGTCTAGAAAAGTGCATATGTAATACCTGGAAATTTTATCAAACAACCACATAAATGGTTCTAATTAAAAAAAAAAGTGACTGCATTTGTTGGCTAGTCATGTGTAGCATGCAGCAAGTCAACTGTATCATACACTACCTCTAAGTATAAGTTGGAAATGTCCTTGAGGAGAAATCAGGTGATGTGATGGAGATGCCCATCACAGGAGATTGTATGCAGCCATTTGACTATGTTTATTCCCAACTAACTCACATACATAGTACATCAAACCATTTCCAAGACAGTTGGTAGGCTACTATATGATATCTTTAAATAGGCTGCAAGAGTGGATATGTAAAATGAAAATGAAAAAAAAAAAACAACAGTGTGATGAAAACGAATTGACTTTCTCTAATCTCAACTCATATCAGAATGAACCAGTTATATTTCAGTAAGAGTAAATTAATCATAAATCAATTCATTATAAAATTATATCAATTTTTTTAAGAAAAAAGAATTAACATTTCAAATAAGGTTTGAAGTAATCTTCCGGAAGCAGGTTAGGGTATTAATTAGGAGAAAACAAAAGGCACTGATGTATTTTGTTCTCTCTCTTATTCTCTATGCATATGAACCTGTTTTAGGTTTTTTCTCTCCATTTTTGTTGAGCTATAAATAGTGTACATTTTTAGCATGAATGCTTAGTGTTTCACAATAATAATTTACTTGAGAATTTTTTTGTGGTCAAATAAATTTAAGCAACCCATTTAGAAAATGTGACAAAATTTAATAAGTTCCATTATTTTTGAATTTCTGTAAGCCACTAATAATTGAATTTGCAATTTTCTTAAAAATGTAATACATTATGCATCATTCCCCAAGTATATTTCCAGAGACCACATATTGGGAAATAGGCTCTTATGCTCAGTTATTTGAACCAGCACAGTGACCTCCTGGTCTATTCTTGGATTCTCTTTTCTACATTCGGTTTCCACATTTCCACAATGTTTTCTGCATATGGATCTACTAGATTGCATGGACTCTTCAAATAAACCCAATTGCTTCCTTCCTTCCTTTACATGAAATAATGATTCTTTTGTCTGAAATATTTTTTCCATTGAAACCATGTTTAGAGCCTAGGCAATTTCAAGACATAAATTATAGACATCTCCGTTAGAAAAAACGATCACAATTTCCTTAGTCTGGCATAAATATGCTCTTTGGAGTTCTCATGGACGTTGGCCCCACTCTGTCACAGCTCTCATTAAAACTGAGTGTGTACCTTGTTAACCTGGCTTATTTCATTTAGAATGATGACCCACAGCTGCATCCACATATTGCAACTACATTGTTTGTATTCTCCTTCTGTTGATTAAGTCAGTCACAAAAAGATGAGGACTACATGACCACATTCGTATGAGGAGTAAAAAATGGTCAAACTCACAGAGAGCAATGATCCGAAAGGGCAAGCTGAATACGTTCTCCCCTACAGCACCATGTCTGTATTTAACACTTTGTGTGTGCACACCGACAAATTTTAAAAGAGACTAGATCCGATGTGAACTGCTTTCCCTAAAGAAAACAAATAAAAACTAAAAGATGAGAAAGCCTAAGGAGTGGTGGGTGTGTCTGTTACCTGGGGCCAGTGATGAAATGATTCCATGTATGTATGCTATAGGGAAGATGATGCTTTATTCTATGTGTTTAGTGATACTGGCTAACTCTGCAAATGTATGTATTATAGCAAAGGCAGCAAGAGAAAGATAAGTACATCTATGTAACACAAAATTTAGAGTGCTACAGGAAGCCTTATAGTCAGTTGTTTCCTACCCACTGGGGCGTGGCCTCTTATACTATATATGCTGATGTGGAGCTTGCATCTGGCCTCTTTTCCAGCCACTCTTTCCGGTTGCTGGATTTGGTTTCTGTTCTCTGATCAAGCAGAGGATTATGATTTGTGAGTTTACCCCTAAATAAATAACCATCTATTTCTCAATTCTGAGCTAATATGCGATTTCTTTCTTTCTTTCTTTCTTTCTTTTTTTTTTTTTTTTTTTTTTTTTTTGGATTTTCGAGACAGGGTTTCTCTGTAGCTTTTGGTTCCTGTCCTGGAACTAGCTCTTGTAGACCAAGCTGGCCTCGAACTCACAGAGATCCGCCTGCCTCTGCCTCCCGAGTGCTGGGATTAAAGGCGTGCGCCATCACCGCCTGGCTGCGATTTCTTCTAAGCGTCCTTCCATATTAGATTTCCAAAAAAAAACCCTGCAAACACCTAAACTTTGAACAAAGAAGTTAATCATGGAAAAATAACATAGGCCTGGAGCACAGGGTAAACAGTGGACTGAAGAAGGACTCTCTGACCTCAATTGTATTTTCCTCATAAAATAGAAGACTACAGGTTGTGATGTAGCTCAGTGCTAACGAAGTATTGAACTTGTTTAAATTTCTATGTTCAATGGCCAATATCCCAAACTATAGAAAATATTAGTCCATTCATAACAGTCCATGCCTGAAATCAAAGCAGGGTTCAAGGTTATCTCCAGATATGTATCAAGTTAGATGTTAGTCTGGAAGGAAAAAAAAGCAATGCAGCAACAAGGAAAATTCTGAGATTAAATTCTGTTTTAACAAGGTGAGAGTGAGCAGAGCGAGCTGCATCTGCCTTTCCTCATGGTAAGAATGTGTGCTTTCTCGTGGTTGAAGAGGACAGCTCTCACATGAGACTCTAATCCCCTCTTTGTTGTTTGTTTGGATTTAGCTTCATTTTAATCTTGTATCTCCATGTGGGTTTGTTCATGTGAGTGTTGGCGACTGAAGAGACTCAAAGGCAATGGATCCCCTGGAGCTGGAGTTACAGGAAGCTTGTGAACCAACCACCCTGGGTGCTGGGAATGAAACATGATTCCTTTGCAAGAGCAGCACATGCTTTTAATGTTGAAGCGCTTCTGCAGCCTGTACTGTTCCCTTTCTAAAAGAAAAATGTACTTGAGATTAGGGTGTCCTTCCTCAGTCTGCCGTTTCTTGTGTGATTCTTATTCAAAAGCAATCAAAATTCCAAGCAGGAAATTTTGAGGTGATGTTTTCAGATACCGGTAAATACAAATGTCCAACTGTGTCAATTTGTGCACATCCACTATATAAGAGTTAGAGTTTACCAGGTTAAGCACTGTATGGTTATTTTCAATCAACCCTTATGAGCTCTGTAAAGTATCACATTCCTCTTTCTATCTATCATGATTCATGCTCATTAAGTTTCAAGCAGTGAATGTATTACTTTCATAAATCAAGAAGCTTTTAGTTTCTCTCTTTATTTGTAAGGAGGTGGAGGCTCATAAGTGGTGTTGTGGCTTTTCTTTTATGCCTGTAGATTCCCACATAGATGGAGAGTCAAGGTCAGATTTTACATTCCCAGCTTTTAGTCTTTTAACTTCAGTATTATAGAGGAAAAACACAGTGTTATGGGCTTATGGGCAACTTCACAACCTACTAACATTGATGCAGGGCTACATAGCAATACCAGACAATATCTTAGCTTCAGATAGCTTTGAAGATAAAGGGAATTTGTATTCCTCATGTGCCTGTGTTTTTGTCTGAGTTGCTCTGTCACCAAATCGATGGAGATAGAAAGTGCGTAGACGGGGAAACAGCAATGGCAGATCAGATGGTTGGCGTTCAACTCCATATATGCTCTGTTTGAGGCTTAGTGTGAAGTTTGACTGATACTTTATGTAAATAGCTCAGAACAGTGCTGGTACACTAGAATTCCTAGGTGAGTTTTAATATATCACCATTATTCATTAAGTGATTGCAGCTTTCTTCTATTATGGAGTTAGCTTTGAAGAAGTCTAAGAACATGTGATGTATGTCTTTATTGATGGAGGTTAAGCTGAATTCAAATTAGGTAATGAATTGAACTCATGCACAAAAATGATCTTGATGAAGAATAAACAATAAACCTTAAATTAATGTCAGTCTCTTCTGGTCACGGCGCTCATGTGTGCCAGAGCTTCTGCAACTTTGACAGACCCACAGTACACAATGCAACCCAACTTTTGCATGTCTTTCTATAGGTAGAGTGAAAGAATAATTATAATGCTTGTACTATTAATTGCTTATATATTGAAAATTGCTGTGTGATTTCTAAGAATGAAATAAATGATTAAAAAGTGCTGATATTGCTCTGTTCCCACAGCAGACCCAATCCCTCAGGCTTGTAGCTAACTCTGCAACAGAATACCAGTTGATGCTGCCCTTTCCCCTTCTACATTTCCTACAGACCATTTTCTCCTGGCTCCCCTCCCCTACTCAGGCAGATACCCTGATTTACCACAAACCATTCCTGTCAGAAAACCAAGTAGGCTGCCTTTGGACCTTCTCTCTTTCTCTCTTCCCCCAGGAGACCCAATCCCTCAGGCCTGTCCCTAGTACTGCAACAGAACTCCAGCTTCGAGATCCCTTCCCTGTTGCCACGGATTCCACAGACCATCCCCTCTTGACCTCCCTCCCCTGACTAATGCTTCAACCTAGCCTCCAGTATGAGCAGACATCCCTGTGAGCACACCAGTCAAGCAGGCCAGTTAAACAGACAACACAAAGCCATCACACTTGCTTAAAATCCAGAGGAAACAAAAAACAAGTGTAGTTCTTTTCTTTTCCCTCTTGACACTTTATTCTTTGAGGGGTCCCCCACCTAGCTCCCAAATAATTACTCAGATGTCTATTCTTACTTATAAATGTGCTGCCTTTGCTTGGCTGATTTCTAGTCAGTTTTTTATAATTTAAATTATTCCATCTATGTTTTGCCTCGGGGCTTTTACTTTTCTCTATTTCTGTATATCTTTTCTTTCCTTCTTATTCTGTGTCTGCCTGTGTGGCTGGGTGACTGGCCACTGTCATGCTCCTCTCCTCCTTTTCTTGCTTTTCCTCTTCTCTTTTTCACCCTCTATTTATTCTTTCTGACTTGCAGCACCCCTATCCCTTTTCTTTCTATCTATTGGCCTTTCAGCTTTTTATTGGACCAATTAGGTGTTTCAGACAAGCAAATAGCACAGCTTCACAGAGTTAAACTGATATACATAAAAGAATGCAACACAATTTTGCATCAGTAAACCAATGTTAAACAGCATAAATAAATGTAACACATCTTCAAGTAATATTCTATATTTTGTCCTAAATAAATAAAAAGAAAGGTTTAAACTTTAATATAATAAATCTATATACAAGAAAAACAGTTAACAAATAAGAAGTAAATTATAATATTAAGTCCATTTGCATTCAGCAAATTCAGAGAAAATACTAGTTTTGATCCCATCTTAGTAACTCCCAAGTTTTAGAACTAATTTACTTTATATCATAACTAAGGAAAAATTAACTGTAATTATTTAATCTTTAACTCCACCAAAGACAATAGAGAGATGTAATATTACCTAAAAACAAAAACATCTGCCTGTAAAGTTCCTCTAAAGTTCCTCTGCAATATTGTGACATCCATCTTGAGTTTCAAGCCTAGAATATTTGGCAGACTTGTCTTTGAAATAGGAAATTTGAAGGACTGTCCTATCATGTTTTGGCAAAGTTTAACAGTTACTTTCCTCTGTGTTTTCCAGAATATCTACCAGACTCTTCTGTGAAACAGAAATCTCAAAGGACTGTTCTGCCTTGTCTTTGCAAAGTTTAGCAGTTTTTTTTTTCCTGTGAGGTCTGCATGTCCAGTATGCACAGCATTATGTCAACAATCAAAGTAAAAGCAGGCTTTTGCCCAAGTGGCTGGCCTTGCCATATTGAAAGAAAGAAAAAAAAACCTTCTTGTTGTAATATGAGTGGTGGGGCTGCGTCCCCAGCACTCCGGCTTCCTACATGGCTAGCTTATGCCCCGAAATAATTACACAGAAACTGCATTCTTTTAAACACTGCCTGGCCCATTAGTTCTAGCCTCTTATTGGCTAGCTCTTACATATCGATCTAATCCATTTCTAATATCCCTGTAACACCACGAGGTGTCTTACCAGGGAAGATCTTAACCTGTGTCTGTGTCCGGTAGGAGAAACATGGCAACTCCCTGTCTCAGCTTCTTTCTCCCAGCATTCTGTTCTGTTTATTCCTCCCACCTATGTTTTAACCTATGAGGCCAAGCAGTTTCTTTTTTACTTAACCAATGACCTTTCTCCATCACCTTCTTGGAGTTTCTCTGATGCTCATCATAATTTCATGAAGGAAATTGGTACAGTAAGGAGCAGATGTGTCTCACTGTCATAAAGTCCTTCAATTATTAGATATCTTAAATGCCATTCTCTCTTTAGTTCTTTGAAGTGTTTGAAAATATCTCATTATTTAAATATAGCTGTTTAACCTTGAAAGCATGACTAATGTGACTACAAATATCATTTTACTAAATTAACTTCTAACTCCATTTCTTAATTATACATTGCATTTTAAATGAGCTGCATAAGCACAATGCCCAAACAACAGAAGAAACATATGTAAAGTATACAGAAATAACTTTAAAATTGTATTAGTGAGTATAACAAAATACATGCTAATCAAAAATAACTGAGATTAATAGTTGTCCTTTAATCCTATGTTCCTATATTTCCATAAATGATAACATATACCCATAACCCACCAAATAACTGCCAAGCACTTGCCTCTCTCTTGGAAACTTGTGCATCATCTTCTCTAGACTGCTTCCTGTTTTTGTAGGCAAAGGCATATTTAGAGTTCCTGAGAAAATTGAGATAATGGCCAATCCTGTGAAGACCAGCTGTAACGTGTGTGTGTGTGTGTGTGTGTGTGTGTGTGTGTGTGTATCCTGTCAAGATGTAGGAGACCTTACTCAATCACAGCCATTTCATATCAATTTGAAAGAATCTATAGCCTATAGTCTCCTGTGGGAACAAAAGCAAAACTCTTTTCCAAAGTAGTGCAGTTGTGAGTTCCATTTTAAATTTAATGCATTCTTAAAATAACAAGGTTTATTTAGTTCATCATTCCCTCTTTTAATCCCATGCCTCTCAGCAGATGTTGTTTGCTTATCAGCAATCAAAAAACATCAAGGACTTCCATGCAGCTTTGGCTTCTGCCTCTGACGTCTTCTCTAATCCTGAAAGACAAGCAAAGCTCCTAGCCTTCGTGGAGATGCATTTGACCAAGTGCAGAACTGCATTCAGCACCTCAGCTATGCAATGCCAGTGCCCTACACTGTAGCAGACAAATTTTTTTACTTAGTTTTTTGTTTTTTCTTTTTTTTTTTTGTTTGTTTGTTTTTCGAGACAGGGTTTCTCTGTGGCTTTGGAGCCTGTCCTGGAACTAGCTCTGTAGACCAGGCTGGTCTCGAACTCACAATGATCCGCATGCCTCTGCCTCCCGAGTGCTGGGATTAAAGGCGTGCGCCACCATCGACCGGCTAGTTTTTTGTTTTTTCTTAAACCGAAAAAGGCAGTTTAAGTGCTGTAATGTATAACAGAACTTATTGAAGTAGCCATGACTTTAAGCTTTCTCAGAACTTATGGAAATTAGAGAGTTTTTTTTAAACTCTTTGTTCTTTACTCTTTGAAGGCCTGCAAACTAGGTCTCAAATAATCTCACACAGACTTATTTTTACTTATGTATGCCCTGCTTTAGCTTGGTTAATTTCTAGCCAGCTTTTCTTAACTTAAATTATTCCATCTACCTTTTCCCTTTGGCTTTTACCTTTCTCTTTTTCTGTATATCTTTTCTTTTCTTCTTATTCTGTGACTGGCTTTGTTACTGTGTGGCTGTATGCTGGAATGTTCCTCTCCTTCTCCGTTTCATGCTTCCCTCTTTTATTTTTCACCCCCTATTAATTCTCTCTCACTGTCAACCCCCTATCCCTCTTCTGTTTAGTTATTGGCCATTCAGCTTTTTATTAGACCAATCAGATGTCTTAGACAGGTAAAGTAACAGAGTTAAAAAATGCAACACAAATAAATGCAGCACATTTTTGCATCATTAAATAGATGTTTCTCAACAAAAACAAATGTAACACATCTTCAACTAATATTCTACAGCAACCAAGGAACAAAACACCCACACAAAACAGAAAAATCCTCAGTAATCAGCAACTAGACCTATAATCATCCCAAATCCAGATGTCTGCATGCCAGCATAATGACAGAATCAATAACAGCAAGGATAGTATGTCTCCACTAGAGTCCAGGTATTATACAACGGCAGACCCTGACTATTCCAACATCACTGACACACAACAAAAAATCTTTACGACAAACTATATGAAGATAATAGAGGTCCTTAAATAGGAAATGAAAAAACATCCCTTAAAGAAATTCATGAACACACACACACACACACACACACACACACACACACTCATAAATGATTGGAGGAAATGAATGAATCCTGTAAAGAAAGTTAAGAAGAAAAAACAAACATTTAAAGAAAACAAATAATTTTTTTTCAAGAAAAGAAAATGAAAATAGAAGCAATAAAGAAGACACAAGCAGAGAGAAGGCTGAAAATGAAAAATCTAGGAATTTGAACAGAGACTACAAAGACAAGCTTCACCAACAGAATACAAGGGGTAGAAGAGAGAATCTCAGGCATTGAAGATACGCTATAAGAAAAAAAAATTGAAACATAAGTCAAAAAATTGTTAAATCTAAAAAAATTCCTGTTACAAAACATCAAGAAAATTTGGGACAATACAAAAAGACCAAAGTTTAATAGGAATAGACGAAGAAGAATCCTAGCACAAAGGCCCAGAAAATATTTTCAGCAAAATCATAGAAGTAAATTATTGTAATCTAAAAAGGAGATGTCTATAAAAGTGCAAGAAGCTTATAGATGACCAAATAGATTGGACCAGAAAAGAAAGTCCCTATGTGAAATAATAATCAAAACACTATATATATATGTATATATATATATATATATATATATATATATATATATATATATAGAACAAATAAATATTGTTAAAAGTATCGAGGTGGAAAAGCCTAGTAACTTATGAAGGAAGACCTATTAAAATTACTTCTAACTTCTCAATGAGACACTAAAAGCCAGAAAAGTCTGTATAGATGTGCTCCAGACCTTTAAGAGACCACAGATGACAGCCTAGACTACTATTCACAGCAAAACTTTCAATTACCATAGATGGAGAAAGAAGATATTCCATAATAAATCCATATTTAAACAATATCTTCTATTTACAAACCCAGTCTTACAGAAGGTTTTAGAAGAAAACTCTAAACCAATGCTGTTAACTACAGCTGTGAAAACACAGGAAATAAATAATCTCAGATCAGTAAAATCATACACACTCTCACACACCTTACCACCAGCAGCAGCAAATCATCCAAACCACCACAATCACCACCAACAACAAAATAACAGAAGCCAATAAACATTGGTCATTGATATCTTTCAATTTCAGTGGTCTCAATTTTCCAATAAAAAGACAGGAACAAACAGAACAGAACAGCATCCTCCTGCTGCTTTCAAGAAATACATGTGAACAACAAAGAAAGACATTACTTCTGGGCAACATGTTGGAAAAATATATTTTAAGCAGATGGATCTATAAAGAAAACTGTTGCAACAATACCAAACAATAAACTCAGCAACTCATTGTACTTGCTACAAAATTGGTCACATACTCTGAAATAGAACAAATATCAACAGATACTGAAAAATTGACATAACTCCTAAACTTTAAGATCACCGTGTATTAAAACTGGATATGAGTGCTCGCTTCAGCAGCACATATACTAAAATTGGGACGATACAGAGAAGATTAGGATGGCCCCTGCGCAAGGATGAGACACAAATTCGTGAAGCATTCCATATTTTTTAATTTTGCATTTAAATGAATGGAAATGGAAAACACTATCCTGAGTGAGATAACCCAGACCCAAAAAGATGAACATGGTATGTACTCACTCATTAATGGACTCTAACCATAATCAAAGGACATTAAGTCTATAGTTCACAAGCCCAGAGAAGCCAAATAATAAGGTGAGCGCAAAGAAAAACATATACAGATCCTCCTGGAAATTGGAAGCAAACAAGATCGCCAGGCAAAAGTTGGGAGCATGGGGGTGGAGGTAGGGGTGGAAGTTGGGTGGAGGAAGGGGAGAGGGGGAGAGAGAAGGGAGAAGAGAAAGACTGGGGAGAGTCTGGGGAGTGGGAGGGTGGAGATGGAAAAAGAGCAGATATAGGAGCAGGGAAGAAGATATCTACATTAAGGGAGCCATTTTAGGGTTGACAAGAGACTTGGCTTTTTGGGAGATCCCAGGTGTCCACGGGGATGTCCCCAGCTAGGTCCATGGGCAGCAGAGCAGAGTGTGCCTGAACTGGCCTTGCCCCACTATCACACTGATGATTATCTCGAATATTACCATAGAATCTTTGCTCAGCAATTTAGAGACAGAGACCCTCATCAGAGCAATGGACTGAGCTCCGGAGGTCCAGTTGAAGAGCAGGAGGAGGGAGAAGATGAGCAAGGAAGTCTGGACCGTGAGGGGTTGGTCCACCAACTGAGGCAGTGTGCCTGATCTAATGGGAGCTCAAGGAATCCAACTGGACCAGGACTGAATGAGCATGCTATCAAACCGTACTCTTTGAATGTGGCTGACAATGGGGGCTGATTGAGAGGCCATTAATAAAGGGACTGGGACTTGTTTCTACTTCATGTACTGGCTTTTTGGGACCCTAGTCTATTTGAATGCACAGCTTCCTAGGCCTGGATGTAGGGGGGGAGTGCCTTGGACTTCCCACAGGGCAGGGTTCCCTGCCCTCTCTTAAGGAGGGAGGGTGAGGAAGGAGGGTGAGTGGGGGAGCGGGAGGGAAATGGGAGGAGGGGAGGAAGTGCAAATTTTGAATGAAAAAAAAAAGAAGTAATAAAAATAAAGGACAGAAATTTAAAAAAAAAACTGGATATCAACAACAGAAGAACCAACAAAAAGCTTAAATGCTTATAGAAATTGGGAATCTCTAGTGAATAAAAAAAAATGGGTCAAAACAGAAAGCAAGAAAGAAGTTAAAGACTTCTTAGAATTCATTGAAAATGAACACACAATGTATCCAAACTTATGAGACACAATGAAAGGTTCATATCACTCTCTTACTAGCATCATAATAGAACTACTGAAAACTCTAGAACAACAATAACAAAAAGCAGGCAATAGCATGTGAAGTAAGCAGAAGAAAATCAAACTGATAGCTGAAATCGATAAAATATAAACAAAGAAAAAAATTAAAAGCATCAATGAAAAATAAAATAGAAAGAGAACAATACAAAGAATCAAAGAAAGTTACATCTTTGAAAAAATCAAGAGAGACAAAGTCTTATCCAAATAAACTGAAAGACACAAAATCATAGAAAAAAGATATAAGATTACCTAGAAAAAATCAATAACCCTTCTATACAAAATTAATAATGAACTGAAAAAAAATCAGGGAAATATTATTTTCACAAAAGCATCAAACAATATAAAATATCTTGGTATAAGTCTAATCAAGCAAGTGAAGGAATTCAAGTATTTAAAGAAAGAAACTGAAGAATATATCAGAGGTGGAAATATATCTCATTCTCAGGGATTGGTAACATTAATGTAGTAAATATGATCATCCTACAAACAGAAATTTACAGATTCAATGCAATTCCCATTCAAACTCTACACAATTTTGTGAAAACCTAGTATGGACAACTCTCAGCTTTACCAGGAAAAACAAAAGCAAAATAAAACAACAGAACAACAACAATGGGGATGTTCTATCGGGAACTCACCAAGGCCAGATGGCCCGGGTCTGAAAAAGTCTGGGATAAAACCGGACTCACTGAACATAGCGAACAATGAGGACTACTGAGATCTCAAGAACAATGGCAATGGGTTTTTGATCCTACTGCACATACTGGCTTTGTGGGAGCCTAGGCAGTTTGGATGCTCACCTTACTAGACCTGGATGGAAGTGGGTGGTCCTTGGACTTTCCACAGGGCAGGGAACCCTGATTGTTCTTTGGGCTGATGAGGGAGGGGGACTTGATTGCGGGAGGGGGAGGGAAATGGGAGGCAGCGGCTGAGAAGAGACAGAAATCTTAAATAAATAAATAAATGGAAAAAACAACAACAACAAATTAAACAGGATAACTAAAACAATCCTTAATTGTAAAAGACCTGCTAAAGGTATCATCATCCTTGATTTCATGTTGTACTACAGAGCTATAGTGATAAGAACTTGCATGATATTGGTATAAAAATAGACATAGGAATTAATGGAATTGAATCAAGATCCAGACATAATTCCATATACCTATGGACATCTGATTTTTGATTAAGAAGCTAGAAATACATACAATACATACTGGAATAATGAAAAAATTGTCAACAATAGTGCCTGTCTAACTTAATGACTTCATTTAGAATAAGTTCTGCCCTGCTATAGGTCCAAAGTAGTTTCTTTATTCATTAGTGGTAATCACAACGTGCATAGGGAAATCCCACATCAGTTTGTGACAAAAGGAACTTGACCATGCTACTGGAGTGCAAACTTGTACTATGGAAATCAATGTGGAGTTTTTCAGAATATTGGGAATCAATATGCTTCACGACCCAGCTATTTCACTCTTGAGCATATACCCAAAGGTTGTTCCATTCTACCATAAAGATACTTATTCAACTGTGTTCATTGTAGTTTTATTCATGATAGCCAGAAACGGGAAACTACCTACTTATCCCTCAACTGAAGAATGGATGAGAAAATGTGTTATATCTACTCAATAAAGTTTGCTGGCAAATTTATAGAATAATAAAAAAATCATCTTGAGTGAGGTAAACCAAACTCAGAAAGACGAATATGATATGTACTTACTTATAAGTGGATGCTAGCTATAAAGACATGATAAATGATAATCATGCTATAGTCCAAGACCCAGAGAGGTTAAGTAAAGAGGAGGGCTCTAGGGAAAATAAATGTATCTTCTTGGGAAGGGAAAATAGAGGAGATTTTTCAGGTTGACATGAGGTATGTGAGGATGGGAGTGGGAGGAATCAAATGGGAGAAAGGGATGGAGGGAGAGGTTATGGGTAGCAATGGCTGAAATTGTGGAGGTGGTGTGGAAACCTAGTGCAGTAAAGACTTCCTGGGATCTATGATAGTGATCCCATTGAGGACTCCAAGTAATGGGACTACAGAGTATGAACTGTTCATCTCCTATAGCCAGGCAAGCTCTTGGTAACAGGACTGGGTTGCATTTGATTGAGTTTTTGCCTGAGGGAATCCTGTGGAGATTTCCAAACAACCCAAGCTGTTAGGATAGGATTGATCTCTTCAAACTGACTGAAAGTCGCCATTGCTGTAGAACAACTTCTACAAAGCTCGTTAAGATTGGAAAGGTAGAGTTGGTGCCTACAGGGAGGCGTCAACCCAAGTTCTTGTCTCTTTGGTGCAGGAAAGTATTCTGCAGGCTTCTAAAAGAGAAATGTGGACATCAACCTACAGGATTACACTGACAACAGTGACTATTTAAGAAGTGTTGGGCATGGGCTCCCTCTCGAGGAGTGGGGCAAATTAAATCAGATATTGGTTTACCATGTCCTCAAGTTCTGCATCACCATTAGGAAAGACTGTTTCTCGTGTTCAATTGTTGGCTCTTGGAGGCCTGATTTTTTCTGAAAGATGAGGGAGTCTGGGGAGTAAATCTTGGGGAGAGAGGAAGTTAGGGGGAACTGAGAGAAGGAGAGGGAAGGGAAACTTTGGTTGGGATGTAGTATATGAGATAAGGTTCTATTTTCAATTGAAAAAAAGTGCCTGTATCTCTGACATTGAGCTAGACATTTTTCATCATAGCTTCTGGGTCATTCAGAAAAGTAAAATCATTTGGGAAGAACTCAAAACAGAAATTTGGGTACCATTAGACTGAATGACTCTTAATATGGAGGTTTTCAATTCTTTTGTAAATGATTTTTTTGTCCCCTGTATCAAGTCATATATTAAGAATATTTAGAAAAATATTTTATTTCTTGTTCATACAAATGCCAGCAACATAAAATCTGAGTGTGATCTTATGGCTTTATTGTCACCAAATGAACTGTCAAACTTTCACTCTGTTTTCAATTTGATATAAAGGGACATTTTTTCCACAAACAACATATAGACAGGCTTAATGACATGCATCATTAATTATAAAATATTTTCACTAAAAATATTTTCAGGTGATTTATATTTACTAGTGCCTTCCTGCTCTCTCTCTCTCTCTCTCTCTCTCTCTCTCTCTCTCTGTGTGTGTTTGTGTGTGTGTGTGTGTGTGTGTGTATGTGTGTGTTTGTAAAAGATTGTCTTATGCAACACAGTACTGCCAATACAAATGCATTTTTTTGGTGACTAGTCTATGCCTCTTTTTGGTTGAATTATGAAGGCATGTGATATCTTTAAGGCACATTTTATTTACAATAGATGTTTAACGTTTCTTTTATATCTTCAGAAAGTACTGAAAATTGAATAACTTCATGCCTTATAGATTTATTATTTAACAATTCTGAAACACAGGAGTACAAACTCTGTTGGAAGATTCCTGCTCCTTTCCCTCTAGAAGCCATTGTCAACCTCTTTCTTCAGTCTGCCCGTTCATGAGATTTCAGGTGTGAGCTATCACAATGAAATAGAAGTTTCTTAGTACTTTTCCTTTGAATATTTAATTTTAACTCTTTGAGGAACGGAAATTTGCACATAATTGAAAAAAAGATGAGTTGAATAATTTTCATCAATGAAAGCATAAACTTGTGGTTTTGATGACTAAAATATTTTGTGACATCACTCATTGAAAATCATTCGAAGGAAGGTTGTGACCCAAGTTAGGAGTGAAATGTATATGTCTAAGTAAGGATTTCCTTTTTTAAAAGAAACTAACACAACTGCATTGGATCCATCCAAGAAACTCCCTTTATCCAGGGTTAATCCTTAGTACCATAAAATTGTGTATTCTGTAAGACTGAGGGGAGACATTATTGAACTTGAATCATTTCACACAGCTCAACACCAGGTAATCAGAAGTTTCTTGGGTTCACCAGTTGTTTATTAAGTCAGGGAATAAGCCTCTACTGTGAGGAGAGACAGTGCCCACGATGCAAGGAGAAGAGTAGGAATACAGAACTTATAACATCAGAGGGAAAATATGAAGCCATGAATTGCACAAATTGTATCTGTATTGCCCCCATGTCTCCAAAGATGACTTAGTTTGGACATAGGACTCTTATTAGAGTAATGACACTTAAGACAATAATTAGAGTGGATTTCTAATCTAATGTTATTGATGCACTTATTTATAAAAATAGAAATGTGGACATGGATGAGCGCACAGAATTTCTAGATAAAGCCAATGGTCAGAGTGGTTGGACTTGCCAAGGAATGCTGGCAGACCACCAGAAGCTTGGGGTGAGGCAAGATGCAGGCCTGCCATCTCACCCATCAGCAGACTCCACACTGTCTGTCTAGATCTCAGATTTCCAGCCCCTGAGAATTGCGAGACAATAAAGTTCTGTTTTCTCAACTGCTCAGCTTTTGCTTGCTGTAGAGCGTTGGAGAACGAGCACATGATTTCTCACAGCCCTTCAGTCACATCCCTCCTGAAACTCTGACTTCATCCCAATGCTCAGAAGAAGCTGTCATTGCCAGTTTTCTAGCATGCTAAAGGGTTCTGATCAAGCTAAGTTTTCTTTGGTTTCTCCATTTGTAAGAGTGCTTCTATAGGTTATGATGTCCTTATAAGAATTTTGATTTTTTTTTCCCTGCCTGATACTTTGTACTTTCAAACTTTGTTCTGCTCATCTTTCTCACAGAATTTTCAGGATTGAGACCTTTTGGATTGAGACCACTCACAAATTTGCCAACTGACCACTCCTCTGGGCTTATGGAGAGCCAGGTGATAAACTCTTGTGTTCTATCATATGAGTTTAATTCATGCCTTCGCTAATTGAATTTGAAATGAAAGAAGTGTGATTAATTCAAATGAAACAAACTTATCCAATAACATACTTACATATAATTTTATTGAAAAGAAGATCAATAGATTAAAATCTTTAAAAGACTTGTGCTAAATGTGGATTCTGTTTTTTTTTTAAAAGCTCATGTTCTGTAAGAAAGTAGAAATTTGCCATGTCTTCAGTTTCACTTTTTTAAATAAACTGACTTCAATTCTTTTAAACATTTATTTTAAAATCTGTTATATTTTAGCTACATATATATGAGGGTAGAATAGAATTGTGTGTTGAAATGAAGCACAGGGGTCTGGCATTTTGCTTTAATAGGTAACAAAATTTGACAATCAATTTTGCGGTTCATTGCAATTACTTTTAAATTTTACTTTTTAGTGGACTTATGAAATTTATACATGTTTGTTATAATTTAAACATCAGATGACTCACATAACCTCATGTGTTTGAATATTTGGTCCCTAGCTAGTGAGTACTTTTTTGGAAGGTTGTAGATAATCGAGAATGGTGGAGACCTGTGACAGGAAATTGATCACTTAGGGGCAAGACTTCCTGTTTTGGAGGTTGGTCCACTTTTCCTTCATTCTCTTATTAGTGTGAATGCCCTGTGGCCAGTTAGTTTTCTATCCTACCATCATGCCTCTCAAATATGACTAAATGAATCCCCCCAGCCATGAATTAAAATGAAATTCTTCCTTGTAACAACAATACCTTTGTCTGACTCTTACAATCTTTTTCTCCTTCTACAAAGACCCCTGAGTTTTGGAATGAGGGTTATGATACAGATGCTTAGGTATGAGCACTCTAGTCTCTTGTTCTCTGTACCTGGACCAGTTGTAGGTCTCTATGTTAGTGTTTTTCTACTAAAAATGTGATTCTCTGGTGAGAGTTAAGGTATGCACTAATTCACAGGTATATAGCTAAGTTATTAAGAATCAGTTTAACACTATGTCTTTAGCAGAGTAACTGTAGTAGATTTTCTCTTTTAAAAGGGATCAGGGGAAATTGAGTGGATGGAAAACAGGTCTGGCCCCTTTAAGAAAGACTTTTTTTTTTTTTTTTTGTCAGGAGGTTCCCTGCCACTCCCAGGACAGTGCAATTGTTACATAATGACGGGGCACAGGGAAAAGAAGCTATCTAAGAATGGATACCCTGGGCAGGACTCCTCAGGAAGAAGAGGGAGGACTCTTAACCTCTAGGCTCCCTCCTGACAAACAGCTAAACTAGTGACTGGTGTTTCTGCTTTCTTGTCAGTCTGTAAAGGCATTTCACTCTGTCATTTGGTGTCAGGATCTGTCATGGTTGTACTGTGTCCAGGACCCTTAAGATTTATTTGATTCTGCGCTGCCCCCATTTTGTTAGGTCTATAGCTGTGGCATTCTTTCTAGGGACGCAGGAAGATCTCTGCTACTTTCATCTTTTGCCACTGCCTGTTTGTTCAGCCCTCCCAGATTTCTAGTAGTCACAGTCTGTGGTCTCCTTCTCTTCCCTCTCTCCCTGCCCCTTTCTCTCTTTCCAACAGTCACTTCATTTTAATATCTGAGTGAGCCTCTTTTCTATGTTCTACAATTCTTTGTCTATCCCATGAAATGAACTCAGCAGTGCCCCTAGGTGACAACTCCTGGCCTGTAACTCACTAGGTTTCTACCTTGTTCCAGTGATGCCCCCCAATTCTAATTAGTAGGAGTAAGAAAATATATAAATGAATAAACAGAGTAATGAAGGCTGAAAACCATGGGCCCTTGTCTAAAAATTTTTAAAAGATGATGAGTACATTACTCACTAACTCAACTTTAGGACCAGCAGATACTCTTGTACCGAATTGGCTACTTGTTTAAAGCCTCCTATTCCGTCTTTGGAATAATCTCAGTGTTTATTCAGTTTAATTGCTTCATCATACTATCACACAATTACCAAGACACTAAATAGACGATCCTTGTGTTTTCAACTCAAATATGTTTATTTTTCAAATAATCTCCAAATAAGATTGTCACTAAGATTGTGCTGGTGATTTGTTTCCGATATTCTTTTGGAGGGTGTTACGTGTCCCTTGTGGAAATTTCCATCTCAGAACTCGTATTTTATGAGGCTGAAACTCAATAAAACTGTAATTCCTTTTGGATGAGTCCCCCTATTGTATTAGATCATGCACTGTCTGGGCATGGTGCCTTAAAAATCAACTCTTTGTTTTTCTTTAAATATCTTAGAAAATTCAGTGTTTGTGACAGTTTTGCTTCATTCTATGGTAAACCAAACTATTATTTTCAAAAGATGTTTTCATTTTGACATTTCTTCTGTGGTCATCAAATTGCTTGCAGATATTTCCTCCAGCTTAGCCATATGCATGGTGGCTGAATGTCTTTAATGAATCTGAACCTGTCATAAGCAGAATTGTAATGATCCTGTTCTAACAGAAGCATGCATAGTTTAAATAAGAAAATCTAGGTATACAGCATAGGAAAATTACTTAATGGTAGGAGATTGTCGAATTAAAGCCAGTGTCTTTATTAGTTCTTTTTTTTGTGGGTAAAAGCTGTAAAATGCTCAAATTTTATGAATCAGGAGTAGCAGTGTAATTTGTTTATATATGGTTGTCGTATCTGTGTGTCTATGGATCAGCTTACTTTTATCTGTAGTCATCATCTGTCTTCCTACCCATATTTTCTATTTATCATTCATCTCTCTCTTAATTATTCCTTGGTCATCATCTTTTCTGTGAGTCCAATGTTATTCCCAGAATGCTATAATGAGCAGGTCTAATGAAAGGACCTAAAAACTGTGAAATTTTTTTTCTACCATATTAAGGTATGATCTATAAATCAAAATCAGACATATCAAAGATGTGTGAGATCTTTTAGCATACTCACACATTGTTAAATGATTACCAACAGTAGATCAATCTGCATATCAATCTTTTGCCAAATAATTAACCTTTAATTTTTTTGTGATAACACTTCAATTCCACTCTTTTGTCAAATATCCAGTGTGAAAATCTTGTTAATCCAAGTCAACATGATGTCCATTGGAACTCTAATATTAGTTAATCTCATTGCTGAAAGATTGACCAATGTCTCTTTTTTCTCCCCTTCCAGGCCCTGTTAATCATTTTTCTACCCTTTGCTTCTATGACTTCTCTCTTTTTATATTATACATATAGATATGTTCATGAAGTCTTGAAAATATATCTTTACACATGTGAACATATTTCCTTATGTCCTGAGAGCTCCACTTTAATCTTTGCATCTTTATTTATTAGTTAGTTGAAGTTGGTATGGCCTTGTTAGAGGAAGTGTGTTACTGTGGGAGTGGGTTTTGAGGTTTCCTATGCTCAGGATACTTCCCAGTGTCTCAGTTGAATTCCTATTGCTTGCAAGATGTGGGACTTTCAGACACTCCTCAAGCACCCTATCTGCTTGCTTGCTGCCATGTTCCCTGCCATGCTGATAATGGACTGAACTTTTGAACCGTAAGTGAGCCCCCTCAATTAAATGTTTTTCTTATAAGAGTTGCAATGGCCATGGTGTCTCTTCACAGCAATAGAAACCCTAACTAAGACACAAGTAACAGGCAGAAAATGTTCTCATTATAAACTAGTCTATAATTAAACAGTTTAAAATTTTACTGAATTATTTAATCATCTGTTTCTCATTTTACATACTAAAGAATTTTAACTATCTTATAATATGTTATAGAAGCACATTTTAATGATTTTAATGAGCTGTTACAGTGTAGTGGGATGTGTGTTGCATGGACGAGCTGGAATATTTGCTTCTTTTAAAATTTCTTACTAATTTGCCATTGCTTTTGTGCTATAAGTAATCAAAATGGCACATATCTTTCATTGAAATTACACTAGAATACATTCTCAACTGTTGGAAATACCAGCTTTTATGAAATCACACGTACCCTTAAGAGCTTTAAAAATATTTTCTAAGAATTTACCATTTTATTCCACATGCTGTTGCAGGTCAAATTTATCACCTTTTGTGTTTAAGAATGCCTCATTGAAATGAATAAAGTTATAAAATATACCATAGGCACTCATGGAGAATCTGCAGGGTCACACCACACTGACCTTATCCCTGTTGTTATCAGCTATATCTCAAACCTTCAGCTGCAGAGTGTATTTTTGGTAGTGAAAAGCCAGTTTGGTCACAGCACTGGTGAGATGACTGAAGGCTTGGGTAATGGTCTATAAAACCTTTCCCATCTAGGTCACTGATTGATTTGAGACTGTCACTGGGGTAGGTTAGAAAAACAGCAATTGCTGTCATGCAAAAACTGTCAAGTCCTATGAAATGAGAATATGGTCTCAATTCCAGTAGACATATTTTCCATCTTGTTCCTAACTTATGACTGCTAAAGAGCAAACACACACACACACACACCACACACCCCTCATAAACACATTTTCTTGCAAATATATTTGTTCTGGTATAAATCATCTCTGAAATCATGGTGTAGAAAAAAAATGTATCTTGATTAATTTGTCCAATTTGTTTCTTCATACAGTTTCCATTCCAGAATTCAACTGGTACATTTTTACTGAGGTCCAGTTTATATCCTTTGTATCCTACTGTAGTTTAGCCATGTTAAAAAATATATCTTTGTTATTTATTTTTAACTATATATCCCTCAAACGCTGTTTAATAATCTAGAAGAAGCAACATTTTCTCTAAATTATTCCAACAAATCAAAACAGAAGAAGCACTTAGTTTGATGAGCAAAGAATGTTGAAATTTACTTAAGTGGTGAAGAATGTGGTTGTCTGACTTGGTATAATGTTACACCTCATGGTGCAGGCATCTTGTTTGCCTTAAATGGTTTCACAAGCAGGAGGCTGACCCTGAGCACATTCTCAGAGGCTGCAGAGAGCAGCTAAACAGCAGACTCAATGAGGTTGGAATTTCACACACTGTCTTATTCACGGAATTCAGGATACACAGAGAGCAGTTGTGGTTGAACAGCAGTTGCCCTGGGCTTTGCAGCAGGAAGCAGAACCTTTCTCCCCAAATAGTCTCTAGAAGTTCAAAACTAGTTGTCCATTATATTTAGTTTAAAAATTCAAACGTGTCCAGGAGAGGCTTTGTGTATTCAATTGCTAACACTGAAGAAGCCAGTTAATCAGCCAAAAATATGGAACTCTAACTCCAGTCAGGAGGGTCAATAGTATGCTCAAATAGACTTTGATATGCTGGGTGTAAATCCTATGTCTTCCTGTTTTGTGCCTTTACAATTTCTGCCAGTCTAGAGTGCATGACTTTGTGCCTTGCCTGATAATAATAAATGCTTTTCAAACAGTCATTAAGAAAACTAAAATTATTAGTATGGACTTAAGATGAGAACAGGATACAGAAACTGGTCAGGTATTTTAATTATGTACCCCAAAAGTGAACTGTTTTGACTTTTGACCCTTGTCCTTGACTAGAAACCAGAAATGACTTTGCTTTTCATGGCCATTCTGTCATTGTAGAAAGCCAGGGAAGCCACAATGGAGGTCTGGCTTAATTCTCTTGTCTTACTAGAGCACTCTGATGAATTATTTTTCAGTAGAATATCCTTTTCTTCCAGTAAACAGACAACACAATTTTGATCATGATGTCTAATTAAAATAATGAGGTTATTCGTGTGTACTTTTCCCAGAAGCTGAAAGTCAGAGTTGAACACACACATGAACAGATTTTTAAAACATTATAATATTCACTGTTTTTATTGTTAAGTGATCAATTCATAACAAATATCGAGTGATATTGCAAACCAGTTCTCCAACTTGGTTACCATAAATTGAACTCATTTAAATTTTATTAAACTAATTTTTAAGATGTTTTTGTTTCCTAGAATGTAAACTTCAATTTTTTATATTTAAAAAATACATTTTAGCAGGGATATTTGCATAAAATATATGAAGTAAATACTTATACAAATTGTCCATCTTGTTTGTTATACCATAATGTGTGTGTTATTATGTGTATGTATTATTATGTATGTGCATTAGTGTCTGTTATGCCTGCATTATTTTATTATGAATAAATATTATTGTGTATGTGTACATGCATGTATGTGCATGTGTGTATGATTGTGCATGCATGTGTATGTGTAGGCCAAATGCCAACAGCAGATATCTTTCTCTGTCAGTCCCCATCTCAATCTATGAGACAGAATCTTTTATTGAATCCAGAGCTCACCAAAACTGCAAGATCAACTGGAGAGGAAGCTTTAGGAATTGGTCTGAATCTGTTTCTTAAGCTAAGTTTACAGGCAAGATCGCCCATCCCAGACATTTATTTTAAATGTTTGTACTATGGATCTGAACTCAAGGCTTTGTGCTAGTGTAACAAGCACCTCATTGACTGGCCCAGATTCCAGGTTCTTGACTAATTGGTAGACTATTATAGCAAGCAGTAATTCTGAAGGAATAGAATCTCACAAGGCTCTGAAAAAGCTAATTTGCGAAGCTCTCCAGTTTGTAAAATAGACAAAAAATTTGAAGAACAAGAAAAAAAATGTTATCCACACAGTTGTATTGTCAACAGTGGTACAGTATTTTAGTCTTTCAGAGCTACCACCTAGAGAATTCTGAGAATACACAAAATGTCCATTGGAGAAAACACAATAGATAGCTGTGGTTGTTTGAATCATATGTTCCTCCACTGTGGGAAGCATTTGATGACTTTTGTCACCAATTGGTGCCACTGTTCAGGAAGGCTTAGTCAGTGTGGCCTTGTTGGAAGTTGTCTTTGAGATTTCAGAGGCTATGTATTATTTCCAGTTTGCTACCCACAATTTGAGATGTGAGCTCTCAGTTCTGGCTGTCAAGTTTCTCCCTGCTGCCACACTTCTCTGCCATTATGGGGATAGACTCTCATCCTTCTGAAACTGTAAGCCCAAAATGGATTCTTCCTTCCATAAATTTATTTGCTCAAGTGTTTCATTGTCACATTAGGAAAATAAGTAAAGCTATAGCATTGGTATAGCATTATTGTCTCAAATAGTGGTGGTTAAATGACCTTGTTCTCTTGTAGGTTCTGTACACTCTAATCTCTACAAGTCTCCTTACCTAGTAAACATGCTTGCATGTCCTGTGAGTCCTGTACAAGAATTTCCTACTTAACTATGTCTATAAATAGACATGGTTTGAGTTTTTTGAGTTGTTTGAGGTTTTCTATTGTGCCCAGTTCCCACAGTCATTAAGTCCCAAAGAAATCACATAGAGGTCTACATTAGTCATAAACTGATGGAGCCATTAGCTCAGACTTCTTATTACCTTTTACAACTTACAGTAGCCATGTGGCTTGGTACTTTATTCAGCGGGTCAGTCACATCTTGCTTCTTCTGTGGCAGGAAAAGAACTGTGGAGAAATGGGCATCCTCCTTCCCAGAATTCTCCTGTTCTCATTAACCTGCCTCTACTTCCTGTCTGGTTGTCCTGCCTTTACTTTCCACCTGGCTACTGGCCAATCAGCATTTATTTAAAACATAATTGACAGAATACAGATCATCGTCCCACACTAATTACCCACCATAGCAAACTGGTGAAAAAAGGCTCCAATAACCTGTTCCTGGTATATTTCCAAACTGTGACAACATACTATAACATGGAGAAATAAGTGGATGAAAAACTTTCTTCAAGACTTTTTCAAAAGAACTGTACAGAGATTGGGAGTAAATTACTAAAGAGGTTAGCTAGTGAAAGACACAAAGGCCTAAGGTAAAAACTTGGTCACAATGTTAAGTTTCAGATTCCATTCTGTGTTACAATACTGAAAGAAAATATGTTTAGAAAATAAATCAAGATCCCTAACATGGATGGTCTTAAGGAGCTTTGATAAATAAAAGCACTTTAAACCAGCATCAGTTTTGTGTTCCAAAGTTGAGTCTATTCAGACTTTCAAAATGCTATAGGCAGCTAAGGACTGCTGAAAGTGGGAGAAATTATTTTCCCCAAGGAAGAGAACACATATTGCTTACCAAACAGCAATTGGTCAGCTCTGAAAACATATATAAGTGCAACATTGTGCATATGGACGAGGGAATGATTCAGAATATATAGGTATATGAATTATGTATATATATATATGTGTGCAATAATATAAAAGTAGAGAACAAAAACTTAAAAGAGAGCAAGGATGGGAATAAGGAGAGTTTGGAGAGAGGACAGGAAAGGGTGAAGTATTGTAAAGATGTTATAATCTCAAAAAGAATAAAGAAAATTGGAAGAGATTTCTGAAAATAACATTGGCAGTGTCTTCCAGTATATCTGAAAGCAAGCTAATGTCTTTGTTCTTCAGATTTATAGAATGCATTGAAATTAGGAGCTGGGTTGTACAGCTAAAAAAATCTTTTGTGCAAATGATATAAAGTGAGGAGTATGAGAGGAAAATCAATCTTGCCTGTTTAAAAAAATAAAAATAGAAAAAAGAAATCTATGCCTTCATTACAAGGAAAAGGTAAGTAAATATATTAGCCTACATGCTTGTATTTACTCAGATAATATCTGAAATTAGCTTGAAGACAACCATTTTTCCTGTGCAGATTTAAATGTTTTATTTCATTGTGTTTTCAGCCTAGAAAGAATTACACAGAAGTAGTCCAGAATTCAAGAAGTGGCTTGAAACTATTTCTTAATGAGAAGTTTAAATATACATATAAACCAAGCACACTCCTCCTCAAAACATTGTTAGTAGTTTTTCATTAAATTCTAGTGATTTATCTCATTAACATCAATTTCTATTTAAAAATATTTGAAGCTCCAGTTACTGGGTCTGGGACCAAAATAATTCTTCCAATTTGAGAACAAGTATCAAGATTCAGAATGGATTTCAGTTAATGAAAATTTGTTGTTCACAGGACGGATATGGAGACAACCAAATTTTAGAACAACAAACACATAATTTCATCACTCTTTCATTTTTCTCTTTTAACAAGGAAGCCTAAAATTTCTTTATTTCTACCAAGGTGTAAAATAAAATGCTACAGTGCTGTGCATATGCCATACAGATGTCATTATCTCTTTAGTATTGGCAGCTCTAGCCCCAGGCAAGAATGTGAGGGAGATCGACATTGACATTGCTAACTCTACTGTAGGCAGCTTTACCTCTTCTTTGGAGGGTTCCCCTCCCCACCCCATTTTAAGGAACTCTCTATCCTGGTGAAGTTTTCCGTCCCCTGCCAATTAAATCAGTCTTTAGCAAAGGGATCAACTACACTTCTTTATCGCTCACTGCCAAATTAAACAATTTTTACTAAATTTACTTTACTAAATTCGTTGGCATTTAAAGCCATCTTTTTAACTGTGGGTTCTGTGGCTTTGTCTACTGGAAAAGCAAATCAACTACTTAAAGACCCATCTTCCTGAAGGAAAAAGCCAGAGCTTCCTTACACTCTTTTTGTTCTCTCTCCCTCACCTCTCTCTATATCTTCCTCACTCTCTCTCTCCATATTTCTCTTCCTTTTTCCCTTCTCACTTCTCTATACCTTGCTAACACCTCTCTCTCTCTCTCTCTCTCTCTCTCTCTCTCTCTCTCTCTCTCTCTCTGTCCTGTCCTCTGTCTCTCCGTCTCTCCGACTCTCTCTCTCTCTCTCTCTCTCTCTCTCTCTCTCTCTCTCTCTCTCTGTGTGTGTGTGTGTGTGTGTGTGTGTGTGTATGAGACAGAGAGAGAGAGAGAGAGAGAGAGAGAGAGAGAGAGAGAGAGAGACAGGGGGGGGAGAAAGATGGGGGAAATTTACCAGTGTCATTTATCAAAGCAAACATGACTGATTGGAGGATTACTGCTCCATTAGTGATTCCTTGGCCACCAATTAATCCTCCTGACCACTCAGTCAGCAGTGACCAGTGATCACAGTCAGTATACAAGGAGCCTGTCATTGTTTGCAGATCTGTGTCTTAGTTTTATGACCAGGGAAGCATATTTTTCAAGCTGAGCCCTGTCTACCTTGATTGTTTCACGCCAGAGCAGCGAGGGTTCTGCTGTCATTACTTGATTATTAATATTGATTTAAATCTGCTATGGATGGTGTCTCCTTGAATCCTTTCTTTTGGTCACATCTGATAGGACTGTTTGCATTAGTCCACATAGTCATCCAGCAATTATCTCACACCCACCAGCCGCTGTGCCACCATATGACCAAAACTAAATATCTCAACATCCAGCTTCAGCCTTGTGGAACATTACCATTGGTGAACCAGGTTATTAAGGAGTCGAATTTTAATCTGACTTAGACTGTAGAATCTGTAAGATGAGATATGCAGAGGACCACTAGTGAGCAGACATTTTCATCTATAGTTAATGAGAATTCTGGATTGCAGTGAAAACTTGGTCTGTAAAGTGTTCGCCACGTGAGAATGAAAACCAAAGTTCAAACCCCAATTCAAATAAAGAAAAACAAAATGAAAACAATCAATGAAAGCCAGATGTGGTGGCTAGTGATGAAGCTGTGGAGTCCTATAGATGTCTGGGTCTCTCTAGCCAGTCATCATAACCTAATCTGCAAGCCTTGGGCCCTAGTGAAAAAACAAACACCTTGCCACATAAGAAGATGCCCCTCCATATGCTGTGAGTATGTTTTATTATCATTGGTTAATAAAAAAAACTGCTTTGGCCTATAGCAAGGCAGAATATAGGTAGGCAGAAAAACTAAACTGAATGCAGAGAGAAAAAAGACAGAGTTACGGAGATGCCAGGTAACTGCCGAAGAAGAAATATGCCAGAAGCTTAGTGGTATACCACAGCTTTGTGGTGATACACAGATATTTAGAAATGGGTTAATTTAAGATATAAGAGCTAGGGATTAATACTCTTAAGCCATTGACCAGTGTTGTAAGTAATAGAGTGTCTGTGTGATTACTCGGATCTGGGTTTCCAGAAAACAAAAAGGTAGTCTCCATTTACAGAAGATAGGTAACTTAGTGTTGAAGAATGACCTACACCTGCATACGCACACACACACACACACACACACACACACACAGACAGACAAATACATATACACACAGTTACAACACTACCCACCACACATACACCTTTGAAATTCAGCAATAACTTTTGGTGAAAATGAATTAAATATAAAATATATCTTGTGATTGAAATATTATTTTAATTGATCCAAAGTCTAAGAAGAAATTCTTCTGGAAATAACCACACTTTATATCTTATATTAAAACAGGGATAGTAAACTTGAGATAATAGAGAATGCAACAATAGCCAACTTCTCCTTGCTTTTATATCTATACCATTTTACAAGGAGATATAGGCTCATATTTATGCAGATCCAAGTTATTCTATGCAGAAATATTTGAGAATTGCTACTGTACACAAATATATTCCCTTTTGTTGTCTCTTCTGGGATTTTAGGCAAAATATTCTTATTTTTTTGGGGAAATTACACAAAGCTTCTGAAAAGTTTTTATTTATGCCTTGATTCTTTGCTTCTCCCTTTTTTGCATTTATATGTATGATATTGTATTTTCTAAAATATTATTTTAATATATCTATTACTATTTATTATTATTTAATATATTTATATTTATTTTTACAATATTTCATTTCCACTTAACTCTTTACCTTCCCATTATCCTTCTTCTCCTCCTTTCCATTTTTATCATTTGCTCCCCTTAGGCATTTTCACATCATAAATACATACCTAATTTATCTATTTATAGAAAAATCTAGCCTCTCTATACTTGAGAAAACATTTTTCTCCCTCCAAATCACATTCAATTTGCTTAACATGATGATCTTCATTTGCATCTGTTTTCTGACAAATGACACAATTTTGTTCTCTGATAAGTCCTTTGTGGATGTCATGGGTATGTGCTACACTTGCTTTATCAAGTATGTTGTCTGCTGACAGAGACCTAGGCTGATTTCATAAATTTCTTATTGAGAATACAGCTGTAGTCAACATTAAATGCAATTACCTCAGCTATGTGTTGACCTGGAGTCCTTCAGATACATTCTGAGAAATGGTAGACATCCATCATAAACGAGATTCACTTTTAGCTTTCTGTTGAAACCCTGTGCTACTGATTAAGGTATTGTGATTGTGTAGTTCATTTAACTGTTCATAGTCACTGAACTAGTTTGCATTCCCATGATCAATTTATAAGGGTTTCCCTTGCCCACATCATCACCGGAACTTGTTATTCATTCTTTAATGACTGCCATTCTGACTGAACACTTTCAGAATTACTTTCATTTGTATTTTCCTAAATGTCAGTGAGGGTGAATATTTCATTCATTTATTGGCCATTTCTCCTTCACCTTTTGGAACTCTCTGTTCATTAGCAGCACATTTATTCACTTGGTGGTTTTAAGCTTTGCTATTTTTTTCTTTTTAGTTATTTGTATATTCTAGGTATCAATCCTCTGTCAGATGTATAGTTGTCAAATATTTCTCCCAGTCTCGGCTGCATTTTGTTTCCTTTCCTGGGCAAGAGGCTCTGTCATTTCACAAACTCGCCTTTGTCCATTCTTGGTAATTTTTCCTGAATGGTCGGGTTCCTTTCCAGAAAGCTCTTGTATGTATTGAAGTTTTTACCTTACATTGTTCTTCTAATAATTTCAGAGCTCCAGGGCCTATGCTAAGATCTTTAATCAATTTGAAGTTGATTGTTTTCAGGTGAGAGATGAAGTCAAGTTTTCTTCTACTGCTCATGAACATTCGATTTTCCCAGCAAGCTTGTTGAAAGGGCTGTTTATTTTGTCCAATGTATTACTTTAGCATCAGTGTTAAAATGAGATGACTGTAACTACATATGTTTACATTATTTTTAATCCATTATTCTCTCTTTCACTTTTTAATGCTTTTCATGGAACCATTCAAGTGAATTGCTACTCATAACACATAAATTTCCTTTCATTTTTGTCCTTGTTCTTTTACCCTGTCCTGTCTCTTTGTCTTTCTCTTCCCTTCCATCATTCCTTTCTTCCATACTTTCATTTTTAATTTGATACAGGGTCTTGTTTTTCAGCTCACATTTATCTTAATACTTGCTCTTCCTGTCTCAGCTTTCCTATGCCCAAATCAAAGACTTTTAGAAGCATATAGAGCTATACAGCTTTACTTGGCTTGGAAACTGTTATCAAAAAGTGGAAAGCCCTAGATTACATTGCTTACTTGATAAGAAATCAGTATTTAATTTCATATATAGTTATTCATGAAATAGATATAAAATATATGAAACTTAGCTTTATTTATTTACCAAAATGAAGTAAAACATTTAAAATTTTAACAAATAACTTTATATGTCCTCAAAATAATATTGTTAAAATATAATTAGTATCTCTTCATTCAGAAGAATGAAGAGTGTAGTCCTCATATGTAGAATTCTATTAAGTACAATTATGTTACTTGTAAAAACAGTCATGTAGTTATGATCATAAACATTGGACATTAAACAATTTTGTCATGACTACAGAAATTAATTTAGGTTGGTATGTTGATGAACAACTTTTCTCAGCTATTCACAAACCTCCTTTTTTGGGCACAGCTCCAAGATGGAGTGTTATAACGGATGTGTTTGAACTTGTCAGTTTTGAGATTTGGAAACATTTGATAATTATTTTCCCAAGTGTAGCCTAAAAGTCTTTAGAAAAGCCAGGATATGATTTACAATGAATTTTAGCTTCCACATTTTTGAAATGTATAGTTCATCTCATCAAGGAGTCAATATTTCTTTCAGAGTCATTCCTTCATACAGTAGTCACCATCCAAGCGATGTATGTATCATATCTTTTAACTGTACATGCACTGCAGTATCTGAGGAACCATATATTCCATATGGAACTGCCTGCCTATGAAAAGCAACTTACATATGTGTAGATAATGAAATATGACCCTGGATATCTTAACCATCTCCCTGTAGAGTCACAAAATTTTCTCTCAAGAGGATTTATCAGTATTTGAAAAAGTTTTACCTTGTGTTAGTGTGGTAGTAGGAGTGGGCTGTGTCCCACCACCTGGCTAGCTTAATCCCCAAAATAACCACACAGAAATTGTATTAATTAAATTACTCTCAGGCCCATTATCTCTAGCCTCTTATTGGCTTACTCTCATATCTTGATTCAACCCATTTCTTATAATTTGTATGTCACTTCGAGGTCGTGGTTTACTGGGAAAGATTCAGCATGTCTGACCTGGCAGCTCCATAGTGGCTCTCTGTCTGACTCTGCTTTCTTCCTCCCAGAATTCAGTTCTGTCTCCCCGCCTAACTAAGTGCTGCCCTATCAAAAGGCTATGGTATTTTTTTATTCAACCAATGAAAACAACAAATAGACAAGGATTTCCTATACCATATTAGAACTGATTCTTTATAAAATATATATATAAGATAAAACATATCTGAATATTAGCATTATAGCTTCAGAACAATAATGATTAAAACAAGATTTAAAAAAACTTGGTAAGGCATAAATGTGAAGTTATGGGCAAAACAGAATAGGTCTATTTGGAGAATATCTTTCTTAGGGAGTTTTTAAGATATTATGGTGATAATGTACTTAAATACTTTTAAAATAAGAGGAAACGTAGAAAAGAATATTTAACAAATAGTTTTTCTTCATTGTGTATGAATGAATAATTCCATCAATATTTGTATTATCTATAGAGAAACTATCTTATGATAGGGAATTGGACCAGATAGCTTCAATGCAAAATTCTTCCAGAACTTCCAAGAAGAACTAATACCTATACTTTTTAATGTATTTCACAATATAGAATCAGAAAAGGCATTGCCAAATTCCTTTTATGAAGCTACAGTTACCCTGATACCAAAACCGCACAGAGACTCAACCAAGAAAGAAAATTATAGACCAATCTCACTCATGAACATCGATGCAAAAATCCTCAACAAAATACTGACAAACCGTATCCAAGAACACATTAGAAAAATTATCCATTATGATCAAGGAGGCTTCATCCCAGGGATGCAGGGCTGGTTCAACATATGAAAATCTATCAATGTAATCCATCATATAAATAAACTGAAAGAAAAAAAACATATGATCATTTCATTAGATGCTGAAAAAGCATTTGACAAAATTCAACATCCATTTATGATAAAAGTATTGGAGAGATTAGGGATACGAGGGTTATACCTAAATATAATAAAAGCTATATACATCAAGCCGACAGCTAACATCAAATTAAATGGAGAAAAACTTAAAGCCATCCCACTAAACTCAGGAACACGACAAGGCTGTCCACTCTCGCCATACCTCTTTAATATAGTGCTTGAAGTTCTAGCAATAGCAATAAGACAACATAAGGGGATCAAGGGGATTCGAATTGGAAAGGAAGAAGTGAAACTTTCGTTATTTGCAGATGATATGATAGTGTACATAAGCGACCCCCAAAACTCCACCAAAGAACTTTTACAGCTGATAAACACCTTTAGTAATGTGGCAGGATACAAGATCAATTCCAAAAAATCAGTCGCCCTCTTATACACAAAGGATATGGAAGCAGAGAGGGAAATCAGAGAAGCTTCAACTTTCACGATAGCCACAAACAGCATAAAATATCTTGGGGTAACTCTAACCAAGGAAGTGAAAGATCTATTTGACAAGAACTTTAAGGCATTGAAGAAAGAAACTGAGGAGTATACCAGAAAATGGAAGGACCTCCCTTGCTCTTGATTGGGAGGATCAACATAGTAAAAATGGCAATTCTATCAGAGGCAATTTATAGATTCAATGCAATCCCCATCAAGGTCCCTTCAAAATTCTTCACAGATCTTGATAGGACAATAATCAACTTTATATGGAAAAACAAAAAACCCTGAATAGCCAAAACAATCCTATACAATAAAGAATTGTCTGGAGGCATTACCATCCCTGACTTCAAACTCTATTACAGAGCTACAGTGATGAAAACAGTGTGGTACTGCCATAAAAACAGAGAAGTCGACCAATGGAATCATATAGAAGACCCGAATTTTGACCCACAAACCTATGAACACTTCATTTTTGATAAAGGAGCCAAAAGTATACAATAGAAGAAAGAAAGCATCTTCAACAAATGGTGCTGGCACAACTGGATGTCAACTTGTAGAAGAATGAAAATAGACCCATATCTATCACCATGCACAAAACTTAAGTCCAAATGGATTAAAGACCTCACTATCAGTCACAACACATTGAACCTGATAGAAGAGAAAGTGGGAAGTACCCTACAGGAGATGGGCACAGGAGATTGCTTCCAATGTTTAACCCCAACAGCACAGACATTAAGGGCAACATTGAATAAATGGGACCTACTAAAACTGAGAAGCTACGTAAAGCAAAGGACACTGTCACCAAGACAAAAACGCAACCTACTGACTGGGAGAAGATCTTCACCAACCCCGAAACAGACAAAGGTCTGATCTCCAAAATATATAGAGAACTCAAGAAACTAGACTTTAAAATGCTAATTAACTCAATTAAAAAATGGGGCACTGAACTGAATAGAGAATTCTCAGCACAGGAAGTTCAAATGGCCAAAAGACACTTAAGGTCATGCTCAACCTCCTTAGCTATCAGGGAAATGCAAATCAAAACAACTTTGAGATATCATCTTACACCTGTCAGAATGGCTAAAGTCAAAATCACCAAGGATAGCCTTTGCTGGAGAGGCTGTGGAGGAAGGGCTACCCTCATCCATTGCTGGTGGGAATGCAATCTTTTGCAACCACTTTGGAAATCGGTGTTTCGGTTTCTCAGGAAATTCGGGATCAACCTACCTCTGGACCCAGCAATACCACTCCTGGGAATATACCCAAGAGATGCCCTATCATATGACAAGAGCATTTGTTCAACTATGTTCATAGCAGTATTATTTGTAATAGCCAGAACCTGGAAACAACCTAGATGCCCTTCAATGGAAGAATGGATGAAGAAAGTGTGGACTATATACACATTAGAGTACTATGCTGCGGTAAAAAACAATGACTTTTCGAATTGTGCATGCAAATGGATGGAAATAGAAAACACTATCCTGAGTGAGGTAACCCAGACCCAAAAAGATGAATATGGGATGTACTCACTCATAATTGGTTTCTAGCCATAAACAAGGGTCACGGAGTCTAGTATTAGTGATCCCATAGAAGCTAAGTAAGAAGGTGAACCAAAGGAAAAACATATAGTTGTCCTCTTGGCTATGGGAAGTAGACAAAATTGCCGGGGAGAAAATTGAGATCTTGGGGGTGGGGTGGGATGGGGGTAAGGGGAGATGGGGAGAGACAAGGGAGAAGGGGAGAAGGGGGGGGAACTTGGGGAAAAAGGAGGATTGGGATAAAGGAAGTTTAGATAGGGGAGCACGGAAGCACAGTTCTTAGTTAAGGGAGCCACCTTAGAGTTGGCAAGAGACTTGAACCTAGAGTGGCTCCCAGATGCCCAAGCCGAGCTCCCCAGTTAGTTCCTTGGGCAGCTGAGGATAGGGAACCTGAAATGACCCTATCTTATAGCAATACTGACGAATATCTTGCATATCATCATAGAACCTTCATCTGGTGATGGCTGGAGATAGAGACAGAGACCCACACTGGAGCACTGGACTGAGCTCCCAAGGTCCCAATGAGGAGCAGAAGGAGGGAGAACATGAGCAAAGAAGTCGGGACCACGAGGGGAGCACCCACCCACTGAGACAGTGGAGCTGATCTATTGGGAGCTCACCAAGGCCAGCTGGAATGTGACTGAAAAAGCATGGGAAAAAACTGGACTCTCTGAGCATGCCGAAAAATGAGGGCTGATGAGAAGCCAAGGACAATGGCACGGGGTTTTGAACCTATGTAATGTGCTGGCTTTGTGGGAGCCTAGCCAGTTTGGATGTTCACCTTCCTAGGAATGGATGGAGAGGGGAGGACCTAGGACTTACCACAGGGCAGGGAACCCTGACTGCTCTTTGGACTGGAGAGGGAGGGGGAGAGGAGTGAGGGGAGGGGGAGAAGGGTCGGAGGAGGGGGAGAAGGGTGGGAGGAGGGGGAGGGAAATGGGAGGCTGGGAGGAGGTGGAAACTTGTTTTTTTTTCTCCTTTTCTCAATAAAACAAATGGAAAAAAATCACTAATGATTTATGTAATGAAGTATTATATAGGTTAATTAATGAATATCTAATGCACATATAGTTATTACAAATGCTGTCATTGTACATGTCTTATTTTTTTTTTTTTTTGTTTCTGAATCCAGTGAACCTCATTCTACATTCACTACTTCATTTGGCTTATGGAGATGGGCCTCATTTTTCTCCAGCTCCTTCGTAACTTTGTATTAAACAAGAAAAAAACAGATGTCTAATTTAAAGGAGGGAGAACATTAGCAAGGAAGTCAGGACCACGAGGGGTGCACCCACCCACTGTGATACTGGAACTGATCTATTGGGTGCTATCCAAGGCCAGCGGGACTTGGACTGAATAAGCATGGGATGAAACCGGACTTTCTGAACATGGCGGACAATGAAGGCTGATGAGAAGCCAAAGACAATGGCACTAGGTTTCCATCCTAATACATGAACTCGCTTTGTGGGAGCCTAGCCTGTTTGGATGCTCACCTTCCTGGTCCTGGATAGAAGTGGGAGGACCTTGGACTTCCCGCAGTGCAGGGAATCTGGACTGCTCTTCATTCTCGAGAGGGAGGGGGAATGGAGTGGGGGGAGGGGGAAAGGGGAAAAGGAGTAGGGGGAGGGGGCAATGTGTGCGAGGAGGGGGAGGGAAATGGGAAAATTTTTTTTGCAACAACTAAAAAAGATAAAATAATATATATATATAATAAAAAAATCAAAACACATAAACAAAACAAAAAGAAATATAACCCCCCCCAAAAAAAAGAAATTTTCTAATTTTTTTTTCAAGTCAGATATATTACTTTCCTAGTGCTACAGTGACACAACATGACTCAAACAGGAGACTTTTATAGCCTTTTTGTTTTACAGTCTAGATGTCAAAATTAAAGTTTTGACAGAGTTGTCTACTGAGAACTGAGATGAAAAGACTGCCTCTATGGCTGTACACAACCATGCTCTTTTTAAATATATTCATATAATCTTCTACTCATGGTCATCTTTGTATGCCTAATGTATATGAGACCCACAGTACTAGGATGCCAAAAGATATTTGTTTATAAATGCTGCTGAACTAATCCAACATAGATATTTTGAAAATGCCTTGACTTCAGAATTTGGATCTAAGGATACGATACTTTGGAAAAGAGATACTTCTTTTGTTTTCACAGACGATGAGACTCTGTGGATTTCTCCTATTCCAACATGGCATGATGGACCACGCCCTCCTGAAGGATTGCTGTGAATATCTTCAAAAAATTACTTCACTCAACTGCCGACTGAGATGAACCTGGCACACAGGTTACACCCTAAACGATCTGATTAACAGCACCCCCATTCAGCATGAAGCAGTTTGGAGAGAAAAAACTGTGCCCATGTCCCCAAATATGTTTTATAAACGTTCTTTTACATTTAAAGGGGGATATGATATAGGTTTGAATAATTTGCATTGGTATGGATTTTAAGGGCAATTTTGTTATATGTATATGTATTTCTGATATTGATTAAGGTATTGTGATTATGTAGTTCATTTTTAAAATGTAATGTACACTTTGGAAATATAAGTTGTTAATGGATAATCATCAATAATAGTCAAGCTTGTAGTCATGTTAGTTAGATTTTTTAGATAGAGATATATTTCAGTTAGATAGGCATTCTTCATATCTTTCAAAGGCTACAGAATATGGCATTTAAATGTTTTAATAACTTAGGGCTTTTCATGACAATGAGACATGTCTGCTCCTGGCAGCACCAATCTACTTCAAGAAGAAGATGGGCATCGAAGAGGATCCTTATGGAGTTTGATAGCCATTTGGGCAAGAAACTGCTCTTGCCTGGACTGTTGCATAAAATGGACACAGAACCCGCAGAGAGAGGACTACTGAACTTGCCTAAAGGTGAGATAATCTTTCGGGGTTCCTGATTCATGGAAGAGTCTGTAAGACATTCTGCAGGACACAACAGATAGTGGCTGAACTGACATTGAATTTTCCTGCTTCATGGAAATGTCTCTGGATACTATGGGCTTGTAGGCCGAAGATGGATGCCCCAATGGTACAGAGAAACTTTGGGTGACTGTCAAAGCAGCGAGATGTCTCTGTCATTTCTAGAGTTTGAAAGTTGCTTATTTCTTGTTTGCTTAGGTAATATTGTATCTTTCTGGAGTCTTTGATGGAGTTGAAGAATAGTTAGTTATAGTTATAGTTTTTCTTAGTCATGATAAAGATTATTGTAATTTTTACTTGATAACTTTTGTTATATGTAATTTTGCTATACCTCATACAATGACTTCACTTTAACTGATGGCACATCCTGAGACTCTGGTGGTTACATTTCAACAGTGAAGGTTAGGAGAATTAGGCTTTATTGATGTGTCATTTAAATTGACTCAGCGTCATTGAAACTATACACAAATGCAGTCACCACCACAATTAAAATATAAAATATTCTGTGATGTTTTTTGATTGCCAACTCTATTTATATTGCTGGTGTCTGGTAAAGGCTGATTTGCTTTCATTTCTGTATTTTTGTTTGAATGCCTTTTGTATTAGTTACTTTGCTGTTTCTGTGATTTAAAAATACCTGATCAGAGCTCAAGGGTATAATGTGTTATTTTGGCTTACAGTAGCAGGGATATAGGCCATCTTGACAAGAACTAGAGCCAGCTCATCACATAGAGACCACAGTTAGAAAGTAGAGATCACTGGATATTGGTGGGTTTGTGGCTATGTATTGTTTAAATCTGTTTTTGTCCTGGATTATCTTGTTTACTCCATGGATGGTGAATGAAAGCTCTGCTGGGTATAGTACTCTGGGCTTACATCCATCGTCTCTTAATGTCTGAAGTATTTCTATTCAGGACCTTCTGGCTTTCATGATTTCCATTGAGAAGTCAGGTGTAATTCTGATAGGTTTACCTTTATATGTTACTTGACCTTTTTTCTTTGTAGCCGTCTATCCTTCTTTAGTTTAATTTTTTTTCTTCTATAATTTTTCTTCTATAATGAGCTGGATTTCTTCTCCTTCTTCTACCCCCATTATTCTTAGGTTTGGTCTTTTCATGGTGTCCCAGATTTCCTGAATGTTTTGTGTTAAGAATTTATTGTATTTAATGCTTTCTTTAACCAAGGAGACTATTTCCCCTATAGTATCTTCAGTGCCCAAGATTATTCTATCTTTTGTTTTTTGTTGGTTATCCTTGTCTCTGTAGTTCCTGTTCATTTACCCAGATTTTCCATATTTAGAATTCCCTCAGTTTTTGTTTTCTGTATTACCTCTATTTCAGTCTTCAAGTCTTGAACTGTTTCCTTTTCCTGTTTGATTGTTTTTTTTCTTCTTCTTCATTTTCTTGGGTTTCTTTGAGGGTTTATTAATTTCTTCAAACTTTTTGTCTTCCCTTCCATTTCTTTAAGGGAGATTTTCACTTCCTCTTTACAAGTCTCCATCATTTTTATAAAGTTACATTTAAAGTCATTTTCTTCTACTTCTTCTGGGTTCAAGTCTTCCTTATGGGTGTCCACTGGGCTCTGGTGTTACCATATTACTTTTTAGGATGATGGAGGAATTCTTACATTGGCAATTACTCATCTCTTCCTTCAAATGATGCTGGCAGTGTCTTGGCATCTTGGTCCAGTTCTTGCTGTGGATGTCTCTTAGGTCTCCTCAGTATTGGAACAAGCTCCCAGATCTCCTCAGTATTGGAGCAACCTGTGTTTCAGGGTTCCACTGAGCCCACAGGCAGAAAGGTGGATAGGGGTGGGATGGGGAATAGACCAGCCACAGGAATACTCATGGCTGGCTGGCTAGAAAAGCCAAGAGAGTTGGGGAGGAGCTTTTGAGTCAAGGGGCTCAATTCACGTATAAAAGGACACAGACTAAGAGAATGGATATAAATACAGGATCTAGCCTTCTGCTGTTTACAAGAAACACACCTCAACCTCAAAGACAGACACTACCTCAGAGTAAAGGGTTGGGAAAAGATTTTCCAATTAGATGAACCTAAGAAACAAGTGAGTGTGACTATCCTAATATCTAACAAAATTGATCTCAAACTGAAATCAATCAGAAGAGATGGAGAAGGACACTCTATACTCATATACACACAACAGGAACAATTCATCAAGATGAAGTCTCAATTCTGAATATCTATGACTCTAATATAGGAGCACTCACATATGTAAGAGAAACATTACTAAAACTTAAATCACACATCAAACCTCACACACTATAGTAGGAGATTTCGACAATCCTCTTTCACCAATGGACAGGTCAACCAGGCAGAAATTTAACAAAGAAATAAAAGAAATAACAGATGTCATGAAGCAATCAGACTAAACAGATATCTATAGAACATTCCACCCAAACAAAAAGGAATATACCTTCTTCTCAGCACCTCATGGAACCTTCTCTAAAATTGGTCACATACTTGGTAACAAAGCAAACATCGACAGATAGAAAAAGATTTGGAGTAACCCCATGTGTCTTATCAGATCCCCATGGAGTAAAGTTAAAATTTAACAACAATACTAGTTTCAGAAAGCCTACAAACTCATAGAAACTAAACAATCAAATACTAAACCACACCTGGGTCAAGGAAAAAATAAAGAAAAACAATAAAGTCTTCCTTTAATTCAACAAAAATAAAGGCACAACATATCTAAACCTAAGGGACACTATGAAAGTAGTGCTAAGAGGAAAGTTCATAGCACTAAGTGCACACATAAAGAAAACAGAGAAAGCTCTCATTAGTGACTTAATAGCACACCTGAAAGCTCTAGAAAATAAGCAGACTCACCCAAGAGGAGTAGAAGACAGGAAATAATCAAATTGAAGGCTGAAATCAACTAAATAGAAACACAGGAAACAATCCAAAGAATCAGGCCTGGGTCTGAAAAAACATGGGATAAAACCGGTCTCGCTGAACATAGCGGACAATGAGGACTACTGAGAACTCAAGAACAATGGCACTGGGTTTTTGATCCTACTGCACATACTGACTTTGTGGGAGCCTAGGCTGTTTGGATGTTCACCTTATTAGACCTGTAAGGAGGTGGGAGGTCCATGAACTTCCCACAGGGCAGGGTACCCCGTCTGCTTTTCAGGCTGAGGAGAGAGGGGGAGTTGATTGGGGGAGGGGGAGGGATATGGGAGGCGGTGGGGGGGGGAAAGAGACAGAAATCTTTAATAAATAAATAAATAAATAAATAAAACCCAAAGAATCAATGAAACAAAAAGCTGGTTCTTTGATAAAATCAACCAGATTGATAAACCCTTATCCAAACTAATCAAAAGGTGGAGAGAGAACATCCAAATTAACAAAATCAGAAATGAAAAGGGAGACATAACAACAGACACTGAGGAAATTCTGAGAATCATTAAGTCTTACTACAAAAGCCTGTATTTTACAAAACTAGAAAATGTAAAAGAAATGGACATTTTTTAGATAGATGCCATATACTAAAATTAAATCAAAACCAGATGAACAATTTAAATAGACCTATAAGCCATGAGGAAATAGAAGTTGTCATCAAAAACCTCCAAACCAATAAAAGCCCAGGGCCAGGTGGTTTTAGTGCGGAATTCTACCAGAACTTTCAAGAAAAGCTAATACCTATACTCGTCAAAGTGCCCCACATAATAGAAACAGAAGGGTCATTGTCAAACTCTTTTTATGAGGCTAGTTACTCTGATACCAAAACTGCACAAAGACTCAACTAAAAAAGAGAATTATAGACCAATCTTACTCATGATCATGGATACAAAAATTCTTAATAAAATAGTGGCAAATTGAATATGAGAACACATAAAAAAAATCTTGATCAAGTAGGCTTCATCCCAGAGATGCAGGGCTGGTTTAACATATAAAAATATATCAATGTAATCCATCATATAAATAAACTGAAAGAAGAAAACCATATGATCATTTCATTATATGTTGCAAAAGCATTTGATAAAACCAAACACTCCTTCATGTTAAAGGTATTCGAGAGATTAAGGCTACAAAGATCATATTTAAATATAATGAAAAGAAATATACAACACGCTGACAGCTAGCATCAAATTAAATGAAGAGAAACTCAAAGCAATTTCACTAAAATCAGGAACAAGCAGTGCTGTCCACTTTCTCCATATCTCTTCAACATAGTTCTTGAAGTATTAGTAATAGCAATAAGACAACATAAGGAAATCAAGGGGATTCAAATTGGAAAGGAGGAAGTCACACTTTTGTTATTTGCAGATCATATGAAAATGCACATAAGTGACCCCAAAAACTCTACCCCAGAACTCCTACAGCTGATAAATACCTTCAGTGATATGTCAGGATACAAGGTCAACTCAAAAAAATCAGTAGCCCTCTTATACACAAAAATAAAGAAACTGAGAGGGAAATCAGAGAAACATCTCCTTTCACAATAGCCACAAATAACATAAAATATCTTGGTGTAACACTAACCAAGGAAGTGAAAGACCTATTTGAAAAAACTTTAAGATATTGAAGAAAGAAATTGAAGAAAACACCAGACACCAGAAAATGAAATGATCTCCAATGCTCTTGGATAGGAAGGATCATAGTAAAACATAGTAAAAATGGCAATCCTACAAAAAGCAATCTATAAATTCAGTGTAATCCCTATCAAAATCCCAACACAATTCTTCACAGATCTTTAAGTAACAACAATCAACTTCATATGAAAAAAACAAAAAACCAATATAAACCAAACAATCATATACAATAAAGGAACTTCTGGAGGCATTACCATTCCTTATATTAAGTTCTATTACAGAGCCACAGTAGTGAAGACAGCTTGGTATTGCCATAAAAACAGAGACATTGACCAATGGAATCAAATTGAAGACCCAGATATCAATCTATACTCCTATGAGTACCTGATTTTTGATAAAGAAGCTAAAATTATACAATGGAAAAAAGAAAGCATCTTCTACAAATGGTGCTGGCATAACTGGATGCCAAAAGTAGAAGTGTGAAGATAGATCCATATCTATTGCCATGCACAAAACCCAAGTCCAAATAGATTAAAAATCTCAATATAAATCTGAGTACACTTAACCTGATCAAAGAGAAAGTGGGAAGTAGCCCAATTCATGGGAACAGGAGACCACTTTTTAAATAAAACCCAATAACACAGACAATAAGAGCAACAATAAATAAATGGGACCTCCTAAAACTGAGACACTTCTGTAAAGCAAAAGACACAATCAATAAGACAAAAAGGAAGCCTACTGAATGGGAAAAAAAAATCTTTACCAACCCCATATCAGACAAAGGACTGATCTCCAAAATATATAAAGAACTCAAGAAATTGGACATTAAAAGTTCTAAATAATGGCCGGGCGGTGGTGGCGCACGCCTTTAATCCCAGCACTTGGGAGGCAGAGGCAGGCGGATCTCTCTGAGTTCGAGGCCAGTTGGACTATAAGAGCTAGTTCCAGGACAGGAACCAAAAAAGCTACGGAGAAACCTTGTCTCAAAAAATGAAAAAAAAAAATAAAAAAATTCTAAATAATTCAATTAAATGTTAGTATACTGAACTAAACAGAGAATTCTCAACAGAAGAATTTCAAATGGCCAAAAGATACTTAAGGATATGTTCAACTTCCTTAGCTATCAGAGAAATGCAAATCAAAACATCTCGGAAATACCATCTTAACCCTATCAGAATGGCTAAGAACAAAAACACCATTGATAGCTTATGCTGGAGAGGATGTGGAGTAGGGGAACACCCATCCATTGCTGGTGGGAATGCAAACTTGAGCAATCACTTTGGAAATCAGTATGGCGGTTTCTTAGAAAATAGGGAATCAACTACCTCAGGATCCAGTAATACCACTCTTGGGAATATACCCAAAAGAAAGATGCTTAATCATACTACAAAAGCATTTGTTCAGCTATGTTCATAGCAGCATTAATTGTAATAGCCAGAATCTGGAAACAACCTAGTTGCACCTCTACTGAATATTGGATTAAGAAAGTGTGGCACATTTACACATTAGATTACTACCCAGAGGTAGGTAAAAAACAATGACATTTTGAATTTTGCATGAAAATGGATAAAATTAGAAAACACTCTCCTGAATGAGGTAACCCATACCCCACAAAATAAATATGGTATGTATTCACACATATGTGGATACTACCCATAAACAAAGGACATTGAGTCTATAGTTCATGATCCTAGAGAAGCTAAGTAAAAAGATGAACCCAAAGAAAAACATACATAGACCTACTTGGGAATAGGAAACAGACAAGATCACCTGACAAAATTGGGAGTATGAGAGCAGTAGAAGGAAGGGGAGAAGAGGAGGGCTGTGGAAACTTGAGGAAATGGGATATTCGAGATGAAGGAAGGGCAGATATGAGAACAAGGAAAGAGATATCATGATTGAGGGAGACATTATAGGGTTAGCAAGAAACCTGGCTCTAGAAAAATTTCCAGGAATCCACAAAGATGACCCTGGCTAGGACCCTAAGCAATAGAGGAGAGAGTGCCTGAACTGGCCTAGCCTTGTGTTTAGACTGATGATTATCTTCAATATTACTATAGAACCTTTGCCCAACAACAGATGGAAACAAAGGCAGACATATACATCAGAGCACTGTACTGAGCTCCCAAGGTCCAGTTGAAGAGTGGAAGGAGTGAGGATATGAGCTATGAGGTCAAGACCATCAGGGGTTCACCCACTGAGACAGTGTGCCTGAGCTAATGGGAGCTCACCTACTACAAATGGACTGGGAATGAACAAGCTTGGGATCAAACTAGTCCTTCTGAATGTGGTTGACAGTTGGGGCAGACTGAGTGGCCACTGAAAGTGGCACTGGGATTTGTCACAACTGCATGTACTGGCTTTTGGGATCCTATTCCCTTTGGATGTATATCTTGCTCAACCTAGATGTAGTAGGGATGGCCGTTGGCTTGCCACAGGGACTTGTCCTCTCTTAGGATTGGAGGGGGAAAGGGTGGGAGAGTATGTGGAGGGAGTTGGAGGAGGAGAAGGAGTGGGAATTTGGATTGGTATTTTTTAAGTAATAAAATAATAATAATAAAGATCATGACGGCTTTTTCTGTCTTCAAAAGAGATAATTTCTGCAATACATCCATTTCTTAATTCCTTACTCTTTGCTAAGCTTAAATACAAATAACACATGCTAAATAAAATGTATTACAAAATATAAAATTCCATATACGTGACCTTGTCTACTTTTTACTTTATAAGAAGATATTCAGTCAAGAAAAAGTGCAACTGAAAACAGATTAAAATCTATAGAAATGAGATTTTTTTTTAAAAAAAGGAATAACATTTGGCCTAGAAAAAATGAAAATGTGTGTTCTTACTTGTGTAAGTTTGCTAGTTACATGCTATTCCAAGTTCTATGTACAACAGGATGGAGTTGCTGAAATTAATATATGACTGTCATCTTTTTGCTTCTAATATTTGGTAGTCCACCATTATCTTTACTCTTTGGCCTTAAAGAAGCCCCAGTCTTAACTCTCTCCTCATTTCTACCTCTGTTGCTCTTACTTCATTTCACACTCTGCCCCCACTGACCATATTTTAGTAATTCAGAGGCATTTTAATGTTCCTTTTCATGGACTATCATGCTTCATCTTTTTTATGCTTCCCCTACCCCAGATAGCTCCTACTACACCCGGGATAGTACATGCCATTGTAACATAAGTTCTGCATCATCTGACCATGATTCTTAAAGTTGGGGTTACAGATGTATGTCACTACACTCCTGGATCAGAATTTTCCCTTATCTATGGATCGGAAATTCCCTTTATTTTATCTTCCTTAACCCATAAGGAATGAATGACAATTCATAAAAAAAACCTATGTTGCAGCAAATCACAGGACTTATTAGTGTTTTTATTGCCTTTTTTCCATTTTATTCTAAAGAATCATAAAGAATGAAAAACTGGGGATTGTGTTCATCTCTTGTACTCTAGAGAACTTAAGAAAAATTATGCTTTTCCTACCACTTAGTTACAGATGTAGGAACTTAGCATGCATTTCTTGAATGTGAGTGACTAAGTGAATGATGTCCTTAACAATTTACTGAAAGAATGAATGCCTTTAAAAATTTTTCTATTTATTATTTGTGACAAACTAGGCAATATTGTTTGTTACTCTTTTTCCAGGATAAAATCCTTATTCTAGAGTATATGCTTAATTTCTCTGTGCAGAAAAAAAACCTCATTATTCTCTTACTCTATAGTTGTTGAGTAATGCCAGTGGGCAGATGCTCATAAAAGAGAACTAGGATTTAAATAAAGGATGACATCAACGTACTCAAGTCTCCTTTGAGTGATCATTATAGCACACTGACTCATTTCTATCCAATTGTACCACAGAAATAAAAATGAACAAGTTGGGCTTTCAACTTGAATGCAGTCGAATGAAAAGACAATTCTATTTCAAATGATTACTCACCATCTCACATTGGATAGTGTATGCGGTGCATGTGCCCACCTCACAACTTGAATGATTGTGTCCTAACTTGTGCTCAATCAAAGTGACTTTGGATGGCAATGAAGACGGATATGTGATTTCAGGGAAACATAATTAGCAATGTGAGTTTTGTCATTATAGCTAGAATTTAATGATTATGGTGTGATAACCAAATAACAGCTAATTCCTTCCAAAAAGTTTTCATTGTCTAACATGGGTGGTGGTGGTGGGGAATAAATCTAAAGTACGCTGAAAATAAATTTAGGATAAAATATCAAAACTACAAAATACATTCAACGTTTTATTTTTTTTCCAACTCAAAAAGGCAAAATTCTTAAAAAGCTGTAGGTTAAATGACAAATAAAAATTGTTCTAAAAGGTATGTGCTATGCCTAGATCTTAATTTTATCTTGATTAAACAAAATAAAAAAATGAGGAAATTTGGCCATTTATTAAAATGGGTCTCTAAACTTTAGAATATAAAGCAATTACTGTTGATTTGTTTTACATATGAAAATATTTAAATATTATTTATACTTTCTTCTCTGTTTCTTCAGAAAAAATAGCAATGAAATCTGCAAATACTAAGTTCTGATGACTGAAACTAGCTTCACTATAATTGTCCCTGAGGAAATATCAATATGGGAAGTGAACAGGGTTTGATAATTGTTAAAATATCTCATACCTACTATATGGAATTACATTATACTCTTTTCCAACTTATGTGTGATTTTTGTAGATAGAATCATTATTTTATTTCTAGACATTTCTAGACAAATGTCTAGAAAAGAATCAGTCTGTATGTATTAAAAATGTTCCTGTCTTTTTACAGAATTATTTTCTCTCCTTTACAAGGAGAGTGAATGTCCTGTCTGGTTATATAAAGCGTTGCAATTGGAGCAGTGATAGAATATTTTCTGCAATAATGTTTCATTAAATCCACCCAGCAACAAAGAAAATTAAATAGTGGCTATGTTTTGATTTTTTCCATTCCTTTTTGCAAATTGTAAAATCAAATTCAGTTTCTTAGAGATTTCTAATGAAGTAGCAAATCTTTTCATATTTCTTCGATTATGTTATTGTCTTCTTTTCCACCCACCTTCCTTCGATCCTCCAATATTAAACCCTCACTACCCACCTAACTTCATGCTCTTTAAAGGAGGCATCAGAAACAACAACAATCACTGACAAACTTGGAATCTGATTTGTGTCGGTTAACTATTCCTGACCATAGTGTCTGTTCTGGGGTGTGCTTGATATATTCAGTGTCAATCCAATGATGATTTTCCATTTCTCAGAAGCTAATATTTACAAATGCGTTTTTGGTTATCAGTCGGATTTCATTCCACTTTCCCTCCTCTATGCTGGGATTTTGTCTGTCTTGAGCTTACACTGCTCTTGGGAACGCTGTCTCAGGCTCTGATTTTTTTTTTTTTTTTAGAATGATTTTTTTTTTTATTGACAAAAGGAGAAAAAAAAAACAAGTTTCCACCTCCTCCCAGCCTCCCATTTCCCTCCCCCTCCTCCCAACCTTCTCCCCCTCCTCCTACCCTTCTCCCCCTTCCCTCACTCCTCTCCCCCTCCCTCTCCAGTCCAAAGAGCAGTCAGGGATCCCTGCCCTGTGGTAAGTCCTAGGTCCTCCCCCCTCCGTCCATATCTAGGAAGGTGAACATCCAAACTGGCTAGGCTCCCATAAAGCCAGCACATTAAGTAGGATCAAAACCCCGTGTCATTGTCCTTGGCGTCTCATCAGCCCTCATTGTTCGCCATGTTCAGGGAGTCTGGTTTTATCCCATGCTTTTTCGGTCACAGTCCAGCTGGCCTAGGTGAGCTCCCCGTAGATCAGCTCCACTGTCTCAGTGAGTGGGTGCACCCCCCGTGGTCCCGACTTCTTTGCTCATGTTCTCCCTCCTTCTGCTCCTCATTGGGACCTTGGGAGCTCAGTCCGGTTTTCCAGTGTGGGTCTCTGTCTCTATCTTCATCCATCACCAGATGAAGGTTCTATGATGATATGCAAGATATTCGTCAGTATTGCTCTAGGATAGGGTCATTTCAGGTTCCCTATCCTCAGCTGCCCAAGGAACTAACTGGGAACCTCAGCTTGGGCACCTGGGAGCCCCTCTAGGGTCAAATCTTGCCCACCCTAAAGTGGCTCCCTTAACTAAGAATTGTAGTTCCGTGCTCCCCTATCCACCCTTCCTTTATCCCAATCCTCCTATTTCCCCAAGTCCCCCCCCTCCTTCCCTTCTACTTTTTCTCTCCCCATTTCCCCTTACCCCCATCCCACCCCACCCCCAAGATCCCAATTTACTCCCCAGCAATTTTGTCTACTTCCCTTAGCCAAGAGGATAACTATATGTTTTTCCTTGGATTCACCTTCTTACTTAGCCTCTATAGGTTCACCTATTGTAGACTCCGTGACCCTTATTTATGGCTAGAAACCAATTATGAGTGAGTACATCCCATGATCATCTTTTTGGGTCTGGGACACCTCACTCAGGATAGTGTTTTCTATTTCCATCCATTTGCATGCAAAATTCGAGAAGTCATTGTTTTTTACAGCAGCGTAGTACTCTAGTGTGTATATATTCCATACTTTCTTCATCCATTCTTCCATTGAAGGGCATCTAGGTTGTTTCCAGGTTCTGGCTATTACAAATAATACTGCTATGAACATAGTTGAACAAATGTTTTTGTCATATGATAGAGCATCTCTTGGGTATATTCCCAGGAGTGGTATTGCTGGGTCCAGGGGTAGGTTGATCCCGAATTTCCTGAGACACCGAAACACTGACTTCCACAGTGGTAGCACAAGATTGCATTCCCACCAGCAATGAATGAGGGTAGCCCTTCCTCCACAGCCTCTCCAGCAAAGGCTATCCTTGGTGATTTTGACTTTAGCCATTCTGACAGGTGTAAGATGATATCTCAAAGTTGTTTTGATTTGCATTTCCCTGATTGCTAAGGAAGTGAGCACGACCTTATGTGTCTTTTGGCCATTTGAACTTCTTCTGTTGAGAATTCTCTGTTAAGTTCAGTGCCCCATTTTTTAATTGGGTTAATTAGCATTTTAAAGTCTAGTGTCTTGAGTTCTCTATATATTTTGGAGATCAGACCTTTGTCTGTTGCGGGTTTGGTGAAGATCTTCTCCCAGTCAGTAGGTGGCCTTTGTGTCTTAGTGACAGTGTCCATTGATTTACAGAAGCTTCTCAGTTTAAGTAGGTCCCATTTATTCAATGTTGCCCTTAATGTCTGTGCTTCTGGGGTTATAAATAGGAAGCAATCTCCTGTGCCCATCTGTTGTAGGGTATTTCCCAATTTCTCTTCTATCAGGTTCAGTGTGTTTGGGCTGATATTGAGGTCTTTGATCCATTTGGACTTGTGTTTTGTGCACGGTGATAGATATGGGTCTATTTTCATTCTTCTACAGGTTGACATCCAGTTGTGCCAGCACCATTTGTTGAAGATGCTTTCTTTCTTCCATTGTATACTTTTAGCTCCTTTATCGAAAATGAGGTGTTCATAGGTTTGTGGGATAAAATCCGGGTCTTCTATACGATTCCATTGATCGACTTCTCTGTTTTTATGCCATTACCATGCTGTTTTCGTTACTGTAGCTCTGTAATAGAGTTTGAAGTCAGGGATGGTAATGCCTCCAGAAGATCCTTTATTGTATAGGATTGTTTTGGTTATCCAGGGTTTTTTGCTATTCCATATAAAGTTGATTATTGTCCTCTCCAGATCTGTGAAGAATTTTGATGGGATCTTGATGGGGATTGCATTGAATCTATAAATTGCCTTTGGTAGAATTGCCATTTTTACTATGTTGATCCTCCCAATCCAAGAGCAAGGGAGGTCCATCCAATTTTTGGTATCCTCTTCAATTTCTTTCTTCAGTGCCTTAAAGTTCTTGTCAAATAGATCTTTCACTTCCTTGGTTAGATTTACCCCCAGATATTTTATGCTGTTTGTGGCTATCGTGAATGGTGAAGCTTCTCTGATTTCCCTCTCTGCTTCCATATCCTTTGTGTATAAGAGGGCGACTGATTTTTTGGAGTTGATCTTGTATCCTGCCACATTACTAAAGCTGTTTATCAGCTGTAAAAGTTCTTTGATGGATTTTTTGGGTCGCTTATGTACACTATCATATCATCTGCAATCAGTGCTTCAGTTCTCTGTCTAAAACTGTTTCCCTGAAATTACCAGCAGATCCTGAGAGTCTCTACCAGCTCAGCTTGCCTTTTGTTCCCTTCATTTCAAATCATTTGGTACTTTCAATATTTATTATTAATGCCTTGCTTTTTCAGGTCTGAGATGGTTGATTTTTTTTCTATGAAATCCTAATTGGCAACTTACTGATATTTAATATGCTTCTGACATTGGGAAGTGACTTTCCCCTAAGAAACTTTTAAGGCAATGTAAATAGGAAAAGAATTTGATGATTTTTAATTAGAGGGCATCATGATTTATGGGAAAATTAAGAAGTATTATGAGAACTGAGAGTACTGAATGAACATAGGAACTGCAAAGAAGGGTCAAGCACGTTGTCACAAGCCTTTAGTCACAGTGCTCAGGAATCAGAGGCAGAAGGTTCTCTGAGTTTGAACCCAGTGTGGTCTACAGATCAAGCTCTAGGACAGCCAGGGTTTCATAGTTAGAATAGAAAATAACAGAACAGAGCAGAACAGAACTGAACTGAACAAAACAAACAAAAGTAACCACAGAGAAAGGGTGAATTTAGAATAAGTTTAGGTTTTGGAAATCTTGTAGCCCAGGTAGGCATAGGCACTGAGGCCAGGTATGGAATAAACCAGTTCAGTTAACTCCAGTCTCCCAGCTTTTACCACTACTCAGTTTCAGTTTAGCTTTTTGCACAGATGTAGAATGGGGAACTCCTCTTCTCAGTTTATCAAAAGCATTGCAGTACTGTATTTTCTCAGGAGACAGCATGAAGGAATACATATTAAGGAAGAATTTGCATGTGATTATGTCTTGCCATCTGGAAAATTCCTACTGAGAATTTGGTAACGTTTTTCTTTTCCTTAAATCTTATCTCCTTTCTCATAAAAATTGTTGATATTCAAGCTGAAGAAAAGCAATATAAATGAGGTTTGTTTTGTACAAACAGTTTTTAAAGCCAAAGACACTGGAAAAGCAAAATGTACCTCTTTTTAAAGTAATGATAAAAAATGAAAATGTTTAAAGATGAAAATAGAATAATCATCCTTTTGCCTTGGCAGGGAACATACATTCATACCATTTTTAAATAATAGATCTCAGTGGAAATTTTCAAATGAATATTTGTGACATTAAAGATAAAATAAACAAGATCCTAAGATCTGATATTCTTCATAGAAGAGAGTTATAGACTTCAAAGGAGTGAAATGGCAAGGGTTATAGTTGATAAAATATTTACAAGACTATTGTTAGTTGTTCCCTTGTCTTGGAAGAAATTCTGGAAAGACCAAAATTTCTTGACGATAAACAGTCCTTTTATAAAAGTGGCTAAGACATTGTACCTGTATGAGGCACTTAAGAGTCTCCACTTTTGTCATTTAAAAATTAAAAATTAAGAAAAAATGTTTAATGTATAGAACAGGATAAATTAATTATTTTATAGATCAAAGAAAAGTGCTGGGAAAATGTGGTTACACTTTGAAGTATTTTGAATTTATTTAATTATTTATTGTTATTTTCCTTATATGTGTATGTGTGAGTCTAATTTTATGCACTTGAGTGCAGGCCCCTTCAAGTCAAAAAAGAGGGAACCTTGTAGCATAGATCTTAAGTTATTGGAAACTAAATCTGGGTCCTTTGCAAGAGCAGTATGGACTTCTAATCCATGAACCATGTCAATAGCTACAGTGTTCAGATTCTGAAGTCCATCTGGCTTCACATATCTCATTCACGCGCATCTTAATGGTTTGTCCTTGTTATTGAAAATGGTTATGAAAAGTGGAGATAAGTTTGAGATATAATAAAGCACGTCAAGTGTTTCGTATATGGCTCCAACCTGACATCACTTGTTCAGTCAGTGCTATGTATGATCATTGTCTCGTAGTTCTATATGTCACTGAGGTTAGGTGGTTTTAATATGATGAAGAAATATCCACTTTCTGCTCATAATAGTTAAAAGCCTAAAAGCCACCTTCATGCTTCTCTCGGAACAGCTTTGGGATTCGGTGGAGGGATTAGGGGCTGTGCAGAGGTGATTAGCAGACTGCTCCCTGACAGCAAGTGTAATTGTCTTTTAGGTTTCTTGTAAATTTTTTATTGAGAAAAAGAAAAAAAAGTTTCCGCCTCCTCCCAGCCTCCCATTTCCCTCCCATTTTTCACGCCCTTCTCCCTGTCCCCCAACTCCTCTCCCCCTCCCTCTCCAGTCCAAAGAGCAGTCAGGGTTCCCTGCTCTGTGGAAAGTCCAAGGTCCTCCCCCCTCTGTCCATGTCTAGGAAGGTGAACATCCAAACTGACTAGGCTCCCACAAAGCAAGAACATGAAGTAGGATCAAAACCCCGTGCCATTGTCCTTGGCTTCTCATCAGCCCTCATTGTTCGCCATGTCCAGAGAGTCCGGTTTTATCCCATGCTTTTTCAGTCCCAGTCCAGCTGGCCTTGGTGAGCTCCCAATAGATCAGCCCCACTATCTCAGTGGGTGGGTGCACCCTTCATGGTCCTGACTTCCTTGCTCATGTTCTCCCTCTTTCTGCTCCTCATTGGGACCTTGGGAGCTCAGTCCGGTTCTCCAGTGTGGGTCTCTGTCTCTATCTGCATCCATCACCAGATGAAGGTTCTATGGTGATATGCAAGATATTCGTCAGTATTGATCTAGGATAGGGTCATTTCAGATTCCCTATCCTCAGCTGTCCAAGGAACTAACTGGGGAATTCTTCACAGATCATGAGAGGACAATAATCAACTTTATATGGAAAACAAAAAACCCAGGATAGCCAAAACAATCTTATACAATAAAGGATCTTCTGGAGGCATTACCATCCCTGACTTCAAGCTCTATTACAGAGCTACAGTAATGAAAACAGCATGGTACTGGCATAAAAACAGAGAAGTCGACCAATGGAATTGTATAGAAGACCTGGATTTTAACCTACAAACCTATGAACACCTCATTTTTGATAAAGGAGCTAAAAGTATACAATGGAAGAAAGAAATCATCTTCAACAAATAGTGCTGGCACAACTGGATGTCAACCTGTAGAAGAATGAAAATAGACCCATATCTATCACCATGCACAAAACTCAAGTCCAAATGGATCAAAGACCTCAATAATATCAGTCCGAACACACTGAAGTTGATAGAAGAGAAAGTGGGAAGTACCCTACAACAGATGGGCACAGGAGATGGCTTCCCATGTATAGCCCCAGCAGCACAGACATTAAGGGCAACATTGAATAAATGGGACCTACTGAAACTGAGAAGCTACTGTAAAGCAAAGGACAATGTCACTAAGACAAAAAGTTAACCTATTGACTGGGAGAAGATCTTCACCAACTCTGCAACAGACAAAGGTCTGATCTCCAAAATATATAGAGAAATCAAGAAACTAGACTTTAAAATGCTAATTAACCCAATTAAAAAATGGGGCACTGAACTGAACAGAGAATTCTCAACAGAAGAAGTTCAAATGGCCAAAAGACACTTAAGGTCATGCTCAACCTCCTTAGCGATCAGGGAAATGCAAATCAAAACAACTTTGAGATATCATCTTACACCTGTCAGAACGGCTAAAATCAAAAACACCAAATATAGCCTTTGCTGGAGAGCTTGTGGAGGAAGGGGTACCCTCATTCATTGCTGGTGGGAATGCAAACTTGTGCAACCTCTTTGGAAAGCAGTGTGGCGGTTTCACAGGAAATTCGGGATCAACCTACCCCTGGACCCAGCAATACCACTTTTGGGAATATACCCAAGAGATGCCCTATCATATGACAAAAGCATTTGTTCAACTATGTTCATAGCAGCATTGTTTGTAATAGCCAGAACCTGGAAACAACCTAAATGTCCTTCAATGGAAGAATGGATGAAGAAAGTGTGGAATATATACACATTAGAGAACTACGCTGCGGTAAAAAACAATGACTTCTCGAATTTTGCATGCAAATGGATGGATATAGAAAACACTATCCTGAGTGAGGTAACCCAGACCCAAAAAGATGAGCATTGGATGTACTCACTCATACTTGGTTTCTAGCCATAAATAAAGGTCACGGAGTCTATAATTGGTCATTCTAAAGAAGCTAAATAAGAAGGAGAACCCAAAGAAAAACATATAGTTATCCTCCTGGCTATGGGAAGTAGACAAAATTGCCAGGCAAAAAATTGGAATCTTGGGGGTAGGGTGGGATGGGGGTAAGGGAAGTTAGGGAGATAAAAGTGAGAAGGTGAGGATGGGGGGAACTTGGGGAAACAGGAGGATTGGGATAAAGGAAGGTTGGATAGGGGAGCAGGGAAGCACATATCTTAGTTAAGGGAGCCACCTTAGGATTGCAAGAGCCTTGAACCTAGAGTGGCTCCCAGGAGCCCAAGGCGAATGTAATTGTCTTTTACTGTTCAACTATTACCTGTGCCACATGTGTTTCTTACGATCAAGCACTCAACATCTACCCTTTGTAGGTCAGAGAAAAGGTGAAAAAGAATTCATACAGAATTTTGAGGTTTTATCACTTTACTTACTAATGCAGGTGTAAGCCTGAGTCAGGGCTACCTAATTCTTAATAATGGGTGAAGAGATGCATAATCACAATTTCTGATCACATCTTCTAAAATCATCCCAAGTCCCAGGTTTTGTAGAAATTTGACTTGTGTATGGATGTAGAAAGACAGGAAAAAATACCCACGGTTTTCCTATGATCTTATCCAACAGAATTGCACGTAGTACTTTTACATTTATCCTCACCTCCATCATTCCACAGTTGCATCTCTTCTCAAGAGAATAAAACTGCTAGCATACAGAATGACACCATCTACACCACATAACTGGGTCACGTTTAGAAGAACCTGTGGAAGAGTTGAAGTATAAATTCAGAGCAGTCTAAAGTTATTCCATTGATTCTAATGCTGTTAATTCAACATTTGTGCTAATTGCAGAAAGTTGCAAGAAGCCTCATAGGTACCATAAATCCCACAGTGGTTTCTCTCTATAGTGACCACATCAGGGATTACCCAGGAAAACCAAGTAATCTTTATAAGACTCATAAATCAAAATTACACTCAAGAGACTCACAAGGAATTTAATGATGCTCTTCTGCACTCTGTGATAATTTACTCAGCCTGATGGCAAGAAGTTGTACAGATCCTTTCAGGGTCCATATTTGCAAAACCAATACTTTTCAAACAAAAGGGTCGAGGCAGATCTGTGAGGTGTTGGAAAAACCCAGAACTCCACATGCAAGTATCATATTTCGGGAGTATTTAACCTGTCCTGCAAGCCAATGGATTTTTCATTGTTGTGCATATTGTTCACTTTGGATAAACAGTGACAGATTTCAATTATGATAATGTGTAACTTGAAAGTTCTCCAGTTTCAGCTGATGAAAAGAAAACAAGGGCCAAAGTTGGACTAAAAAAAATTAAAGGATAAAAAGCTTGAAACAATTAACAACTAGCATATAAAAAGAATTATCTCATAGTTAAATATTCAGCATCCAATGTCTATTGATTTTAACACCATTTAAAGGATTTCCTTTAATATTTTAATTTGATCTTTTAAGTCATTACTGATAATTATCATTTTTAAAATGAGTTAACTGCTTTTAAGGACTCCAAAAATATAAAATTCTTCACTAACAAGGTAATATACTCATAAACATATGCAGGAAATATTGGGTGGCAGTAGAGATGTCATCACTCTAAACCTAAAGAGATTTAAATCAAAAGTCAAACTCTATCTACAAAACACCAAAAAGTGTTAAAATCCATAAATATTCTGTGTGTCAATCTTTTCTAATTTAAGTGTACGAAGAAACACGTACGCTTTTTTCAGCATTGCAATCTTTACATGCAGGAATGTGTGAGGAATGGTCTATTATTTCTATAAGCTCAAAACACAGAATTGCTTTAAATCCAGAGGTATGGCAGACAGTGGTTGATCTTGCATGACAACCACATTAATGAATATACAAATATGACATTGCAATTTTCCATTATGTTAGTGATATATCCTATCTTATTGCAGTTTTCACTAATGCTCATGCCTTCAGCTAGAATTAAAAACCTATAACAATTATTTTGTAATAGTCACATAATTACACAATTCTATTTGATGCTTATATGTTTTCTTTAATCATAGAAATTAAAAAATAGCAAAGGAACTGATATAAGATTTTTAGGCAAAATATTCATAACTCACTCATCTGAACATTCAAGTGAGAACTGCAAGATCAGAGTAGAGAGCACAAACAAACATTTATACTCACACTCAAAGGTTGGGTACACCAAAACACTAAACAGTTTTTATGATTGTTGTGCCATAAATGCTTATAATCAGAAATGGAATGTTAATAATTTCTTCCATGTTTCAGTCACCTTCTGAAGCCATTCCTGAAGTGTGGCTCTACCTCCCTTTTTATAATGCTATGTTCTGTTGGTTTTGGGATTTAATTTATATTTTACTTTTTCTAGTAGCCCTGTACATATGATACTGATTTTGTTTATATCATCTTAATAAAAACAATAAAGATATCATCATCTTACCAAATTCCAAGCATTTGAGTCATTTGACTGGGCTCCTTTACTATGACACATCCTCTTTCAGACTGTGGTTTTTGAGGATACCAGTGACTACCTGTAGAGATGGCTAATGCATCCTGACACCTAGATGTCCTAACTGGATGAAGTCATGTGCTCTGCAGCTTACCCAAATATGTCAAACTGGTGTTTCTAATTTTATTGTGTTCTGGATAGTAACTTTACCATTCTATTGTTCACTCACTGTCAAATAAAATTTAACTATTATAAATAATATTACTCAAGACATTTACAAAAATATGCATATCAGTTTTTTCCAATTCATTTCCAGGTCATTTCTCTTTATTGCAACTTTTTGAAAACAAAACAATTTTTTGGCAGACCTATTAAAAATTTGTACCTAATTATAAATGGCAAGACAAATGGAAAGGTGATTTATTGTTCAGCTAATCTATTTAGACATTAGATCTGATTATTTTTAATACTCCTGCATCAATAAGGAAAAAGAAAAAATTTCTAGTTTTGTTCTCTCTATAAACATAGCTAATAAATTGTTTTTTACTTTAGGAGACAGCATAACAGAGGGATTAGGAAAGCTGTCTCAGGTCATACTGTATGTTTTTTTTTTTTTTTGCTGTTGTTGAAATATGTAATCATTGGGTAAATATCTCTCTCGTGTAAAACTAGAGGACCATGAGGCGATGGTTCACTCACTGAGACAGAATGCCTGAGCTAATGGGAGCTCACCACAACCAGCTGGACTGGGAAAGAATGAGCATGGGACCAAACTGGATCCTCTGAATGTGGTTGACAATTGGGGCAGACTGAGGAGCCAATGATAATGGCAATGGGATTTGTCTCTATTCTATGTACTGGCTTTATGGGATCCTATTTTCTTTGGATGCATACCTTCCTAAGCCTGGATGTAGGAGGGAGGGCCTTGGACTTTCCACAGGGCAGGGTGCTTTGCCTTCTCTTAGGACTGGAGGGAAGTAGGGAGGAGGGTGTGGGGGAGAGCGGGAGGGGAGTGGGAGGAGGGGAGGAAGTGAGAATTTTAATTGGTATTATTTATAAAGTAATAAAAATATATAAAAAAACTAGAGTCCAAATGTTTTTATATTGAATATGAATTTTTAAAAATTCAAGTGACATTTTATTAATATTTCTGTGCAGATGGATAAATATGAGCACTCATATGTGCCACAAACTGCATGTGGAGGTTACAAGGCAATTGATAGGAAGTCAGCTCACTCCTTTCACCATATGGATCCCAGGAACCATACTCAGGTTCTTAGAGCAGACATCTTCACCTGCTGGGTCATCTTGCTAGTACCTATTAAATAGAATTTTCGTGAGGATCTTATCAGTGAATGTACATAGGAGTTTCATGACAATTTCTGGTAATAAATATTAATGCACGGTTATATATATATATATATATATGAATATAATATATGCTATATCTATACAGATATTATTATGTATTGCCATATATTATATATAATGCATTATTGATAATCATTGCTTTGAAAGGACCCATTCTCTTTGTAACTTAATTGTTCAGAAAACGATTGGATTGGACAAAGAGGTTAAAAGACGAGAAGTAGAAAACTAAAATGCTGAAAAATTGGTACTGAATGAGGTCTAGAAGATGTTTTAGTGAGTTTACAGGAGTGATGTTCTCCATTGTCATTGTGGTCCCTGGAAAGAATGTGAATGATAATGCTTTGGTTAATCTTGTCTTCTCCATTACAATTAAACACAGGCTCCTCTTTTCTTTGACTAAATGTTGCTAGGTGAGTATATCTTGCTTTTATTTTATTTTACTGCACTTGTATTATTTTGTAGCATGTTAATATATATATATATATATATATATATATATATATATATATATATATTATTAACCTTGGGAATTATAAAAGAACAGACAAGGCAATGCGTCCTCCATTAATAGTGGTTAAATATATAAGACATAGAAATGTCACATTTGTCCTTCAAAGACAACTTTGCACAATTGTTTGTATCATTCGTGAATTGTTGTAATTTTTTTTATTTTCAAGACAGCCTTTCTTTGTAGCTTCAGAGCCTATCCTGGAACTAGCTCTTGTAGACCTGTATTTTTTTAAATAACTGCCAATAGCTAACTTAAAAATATTTAGTTATAAAATATTAAAAGTAACCCAATTTAAGCATGATGTTTTGGTCTTTATGACTACTTGAAAAAATAGTAATTGCTTTAATATTTTTATTTTTCATGTATAGATTAATTTAGTTACTTTAGATATTATTAAATAGTACATATAAAATAGAGGAAATTCACAATATTCTACAGCTACTGAGAGAAGAGTCCTGTGGGTGGATGGAAAACTTGCATGTAATTGAGAGTACAGAGAAACAGGTGGATGTTAAGTGGGTCCCATTAACTCATAAACGCCTTCCAAGCTCTTGGCTTTTCTTTTGTTGGAAACTAATTTTGGTAAATTGCATGACTTCCTTTGTATTTTAGTAAATAACAGTAATATAATCTCCTAACCAAATAGAAATTCATGTATTGCTGGTCGTTAATAAATTATGCATGCTCTAGCAGATACTAAGACATGGTATTCCTTCTAGCTTTGTGTGTGTGTGTAGGTGGGGAAGACTAGATATGAAATACTTTATTAAAACATGCTATTTGCTAATATATTTATAAAGGATATTATTAGAATGACTCATGATTCTTTAGAAACCAGATTCTCCCGGGTGCATTGCTCACTCTTGGGTAAGTTTCTTGTTTTGATGTTAACCATTTCAGAGTTCTGGTGACTCATGACTATAAATAACATTGAGTCGTAGTCAAACTTTTTTCAGCACATGGAAAACACTGTGAATTTTGTAAAGGGATATTTTTTAAAGATACTGCAATCCACAGATTTTTTAATGCTTCTGTTTGAGAAATGTGTCTCTTTACTTAGCCTCAGGACATGATTTTCATGCCCATGATTTGCAAAGTCTAAGAACCAATCTACATGTCTCTAATTGCAGAAAGTTTTAGCAGTATATGTTTTGTATGCAGGACAACTAATTTCTTCATTTACCCTGGCTATGAGTGACTAATGCTGTATCTAAATATTTTCCCCTGCGCATTAACTGGCCTTGGTAGTGATATGATAATATACTGATGTCTAACATTGGTATTTCTAGAAACTGTGCTATAAACAAGTCCTACAGACACATTAGAGAAATAAAGGTCTCCTGTTGTCGCCTCTGTTTTGCTATTTTGGGCTTCAGATAAACGACAGCAGCTTTTCTGGCTTGTGTGTAGTCCAGACACTTTATCTATATTCTTTCAAGTGTACATAGACCCTCCTCTTCACTAGGCTTCTGCTCATTCTTCTGTCTCATAACAGAACAAGGATGATGGCTGTGTTAGGAAAATTTTTATCCCCAGGAGATATTTTGAGGGTATTCTCTTTCATAATACCCAAGTGCATGATATCCCCTTGTTGGTGATAGCTGTATAGAAGAACGCATGTTAAACTCAAAGTTAATATTAGGATTTCAGATCAGATATGAAGCTTCTACTGTGTAGGAGTTTTCCTTTTGGAGCCAACATCCCCACCCATTGATGAAGAACTTGATACTGATTCTGTTTCTGCCCTCTCCTGTCTTTATTTGCTGGGATTAGAAAAGAAGCTTCAATTTCTGGTGACATTTGCTTAAAACAAATAACAGTATCTTAAGACATCAGTGTTTGCAATCTGATATGCTATCTATGATAGATACATGGACTAAAGAAGATCTAAACCAGAAAGAATGAGTGCATTTACCAAATGCCATAGCATTACTATATGTGATAAAGCTTAGCCAAAAACAGATGTGGGGAATATGAAGTTTATAAGAAACAAGTTATACAATTAGGGGCAAGTTTCAGAATGGAAATATTGGTATCAGATCAATGACTTATTATTTCATTTAGAAACACTGAGTGAATTAATGTTCATTATAAAACTTTGGCTGCTTTATTTGTACATCAGTATCAACAGACATAAATATATGTATATGTATATATGTATATGTATTGTGTGTCTTTATAAATATTACCATTGTAAAAATGGTAACTTTATTGTAAACAGGAAGGGCAATAAGAATTAATGGAAATACCTTTACTATTTCTTCAGGTTAAGTAGTTCAATTATTGTGTGTGACTATGGCTTACACTATTTCTAGGAACCAGAAAGCTTATGAAAAATATTATCCATGTGTAAAAATAATAGAAAGAAGTAGAGGAAAATAGTCAAAAGTTCATTCATTCAGATTGAGAGGCTCTATGTCAATCATACAAACTGGCGTCATGTCATAGTAGACCATGAGTCACAGCCCTGTATTCCATCTTTGTTTCATTTTTTTAATTTATTTAATTTGAAACTTTAAAAAAAATCAGATTACAATTACATTTTTCTCTTCTTTGGTCATTCTTTCAAACCCTCCCGTGTATCACTGCCCACTCTCCTTTAAATTTATTGCCTCATTTTTTTACTAATTGTTTTTCCGTGTATACAAACACAGACACACACACAGGCAAACATACACACACACACACACACACACACACACACATTTGTAAATATAACCTGCTCAGTATGTATAATATTACCAGTATGTATATTTTCAGGGTTGATCATGAGGTGCTCTTCTTGGAAAAGATTATTTCCCTTCCTCTGAGCATTCCTTACTTGCCTTTGTGTATGGTTGAAGCCTCATGGGCTTTTCCCCTTCCACTTTGGAATGTCTATTGGTGTCATCCTTGTTCAATTCTTGTTTGGGCAATCATGTTTGTGAGACCTTATGTATGAATCATCTGATATCACGAAAGGACAAAAATCTCAGAGTAAATTGCTTGATATTCTCAGTCTTATAATTACCTGGCCCCCACACCTTTTCCACGTTATTCTCTGAACCTTAGAGTGTTTTGAAGGTATAGCCATTAAGCCTGGTCGTCACAACTTTGCGTTTTAATTGACTGTGGGTTTTTTTTGGGGGGTGGGGGGGGTGGTGTGACACTTCCATTGAGTAGATAAAGAACAAGAGACTGAGAAGCCATTCAAGATGCTTGTACACATACTACAGAGAGAAGTGATTACCTACATTCACTAGCCTTCTCTGACCACATCATTGTGAAGAGGGTATGTTGTTAAAAAACAAAAAGCCCACTTGTGGCCTTAGAGGAATGGTGCTGACAGGATTTTGAATTTTGTCCATTTTAACAGTTCTTACTCTAGTTCATGTGCCTTTTGTTTGCAATTTGCTCATCACACAAATTTGTAATTATTTTTTAAAAGTGTCCTTGCCTCTGTATACCTTCCTTAGAGAGTTTTCCTCCGCTTTTATTGCGATTTCAGTTTATATAGCCATCCTTTATCAAATGTACCTTTGTAATTAATTGAATATTTGATATCTGTGATTTTCTTTCCTTCTTTTGACTTCATTTTGCACATATCAAATATGTTCGATTTTAATGAAGTCCTACTTTCTTAGTTACTTTTCTATTACTGTTATGAAATACAATGTCCAAGGCAACTTATAGGAGAAAGAGTTTATTACAGTGGGCAGTTTCAAAGCATGGGTCCCTGACAGTCTTGATGGGAACACACAGCAGGCAGTCATGGGGCTAGACCAGTAGATGAGATCTTACAATTGTGACACATTCATGAGAGAGGCATGGTCATAGGAGAAAGAGGATAGAAGAGAGACACAGTGGGTGGGTGGAGATAGACAGACAGAGACTGGAAAAGGCATTCTCTTTTGATACCCCCAAACCCAGTACAGTGGAGGAATACTATAGCACAATTACTAAAAACCCAGAGACAGAAATTGGGGTTCAACCTGAAGGTCAGAAGAGCACAACAGTCAGTCTCTGACTCTTACCTTTACCTCAGTCTGAAATGGCGATCCTGCCTCCTGGAATCTCAGAATGAGACTGTCTGAGAGCTGTTGCTATCTGCTTTCTTTCTATTTCTCTCTTTCTCTGGAATTAAAGGCGAGTACCACTACTACCCAGTTTCTATGGCAAACTAGTGTGGCTACTTGGATTAAAAGTATGTGTTACCACTGCCTGATCTGTAAGACTAATTAGTGCAGCTGTTTTACTCTTTGAACTTCAGGCAAGTTTTATTTACTAAAATGCAAATAAAATATCAGTATAGAACATGGCTGCCAACAAGGTCACACCTCCTAAACTCTCCCAAACTTTCCACCAACTGGGGTCGAAGCATCAGACATATCAGTCCATAGAGACCATAGTCATTCAGTCTACCACACTAGTGCATCAATTATATCTTTCATAGGCTTGCCTTCCATGTTGTACATAAAAAGCCATTGCTATGCAATATCATATAGGTTTTCACTTGCATTATGTCCTAGGACTCCAAGAGTGTTGCAGTTTATATTTAGGTCTGATTCATCTCAGCTTAGTTTTGGTGAAGGGTGTCAGTTATTTTGTTACGTCTTTCATAAATAAAGTGGTTCATACACATGAATATATGCATACATATGTCTCTGTATGTGTATATGTGGCCAGAAAGTACATTGGTTGTCTTCTTATTTAGTTTTCCACCTTGTTCGTTTAAGACAGGGCATTTCATAAAATTAAAATCACCATTGTTACTAGTCTGGCTGTTCAGGAATTCCCTCAGATCCTCCTGTTATCACCCACTAATGCTGGGATTATGCGTATATGCAGCCATCACCAGAATTTACAAGGGTGCTGGATAATGAAATCCAAAGCCTCATCTTTGCACATAAAGCATGCTTACCCACAGAGCCATCTCCTCATTCCACAGTGTTAACTTTTGAAGATACTCTCATTTTTCCGCTGAATTGTTCTCTCCTTTATCAAAGCTTAATTGGTTATATTCATGTGCAGCATCAGTTATAAACAGTATTAATAAATAAAAATACATAAGGAGATATTAGAAGGTAAAAGTTGAGATATCAGAGAAGCAGTGCAGCTAGCTACCAACTAGAAAGGCCTCTACCAAATCCTCAGACTGAAGGGATGATCCTGTCTCTACTAATCCTCAGACTGCATGCTCAAACTGCATCTTCAAACTGCATCCTCAGACTGCACCTTGGACTACACCTTAGACTGCATCCTCAGATTGCTTTGAGCTCCTGTCTCCTCCGTCCTTATATTCATCACTCCACCCAGTCATACCATTCCTGTCTCCACCTTCCTAGAGCTAGGATTAAAGGCGTGGAATCTCAAGTGCTGGAATCATCTTTATGTGAGCTCTGTTTCTCTTTTAGACTGGATCAGTATCATGTAGCCCAGAATGGCCTTAAATTCACAGAGATCCTTTTGCCTCTGTCTCCTGAGCACTGGGATTAAAGTGTTCCACCACCCACTGGCCTCTAATGACTTAGCTCTGGACTCTGATCTTCAGGCAAGCTTTATTGGTTAGAACACAAACAAAATATCACTATATTTGTGTCAGTCCATTTTTTTTTGTCTCAGAGGAAGGTGAGTTTGATGAGACCAGCTTATTAAACACATTGAATTCATTAACTAAGGAATGGTGACTGTATAGGTAGATAAAATAATTATACCAGTTTTAGATATGAAGAAATTAAAGCTCAAGACAAGATTACTTTCCCAAGTGAGTATACTGTGTTTATTTAGAGCTGGGACCTGAAATGAGATTGAGAAGGAAAGAAGTTATATTTCATAGTGTGCACATTTGTTTCTGTCTGACTTTGTACTTAAACTTTTGAGAAAACTAATTTAGATATTTTGAATTAGTTTTTTTCCCCAATGAAGTTGGGATATATCAGTAGTAAAGTGTTTGCTTGCCTAGCATGCAAATTGTGCTGTCTTGAGGTTGACATTTTGCACTCTATTACACATTCCTAAGTTGTATACCCGACACTGAAAAAAAAAATAGCCAAGAAAATCAGCTTTGCAATGTGAAGAATCAATCCTGTGACTGTAAATTCCAGAAGACTGAAAAGCATGAATAAATATTTTTCTAATTTGAAGATTTTGTTTAAAACAAAACATCAAAACAGAACCAGTTTCAGAAAGCCATCTTCTAGAAGAGATATTCTTCTAATTGAAAGACACTTGTAAATTAGTATCAATACGAATAAAAAGCTGCCCAAAGGGAGGTAAAATCCTGGATGGAGAAGGCTGTATGATTGTTATTTCATAGTTTAAAAAGGTACTTGAAACACCATTTTACTATCTTTACATGGTAATAAAATATATAATGAAAAGAAAAGTAAATAATTGCAGATTTTATGCCCATATTTCAAATTCCTCACAGTTCACAGCAATCTGAATGTCACTTATTTGATTTAAGTCAACGTGCTAAAGCCTCATCTGTCTTGAGGTTGTCATTTTGCCCACTATTATACATTCCTAAATACTTCTCTGATACATTCTCTTGATGAAAATTCTCTAAAATATTTAAGCAGTTAATAGAAATATCAAGAATATTGTAAAAATGCCTGCTTCATGTACATGCTTTCTGTATGAGTGATTGTAAATTTATGAGCAGGTCCCATCATATAGACAAAGAAAACACATAGTGGATTGCCCTGTGATACAGATACATTTATCAAGCTCTTAGACTGACTTCAAATGTATTTTCTTGTTACTTTGATAGGAGAGCAATAGGTACTTTAAATCTCAAATCAATAGACAGAAATATGTATTTACTGGAGAGAAGTGAGTTTTCCTATTGTTTTAAAATTCACTTTGCTGTCATGTGAGCTCATTGTAAAGTCTCTTTCTTGTCAGCAATAATATTTTGTTTCAGTCTGAGACATAATATGTTTCCCTTTTGAGAAAACCACTCATCTTAAATGGAACAAAATTTCAAAATGGCACATTAGATTGATCTCTTATTCTTTGTGACTACAAGCTTTAACTTTGGAGAAAATCTAAGACAAAAAAAGAAAGAAGATAGAATTCCAGTCTAAGAAACATGATGGGTTCCTACAAGAATAAATGCTAACCAAAGATGAGACTGCCATCTTGAGAGTACCATTGGGAAGAATATAAGCAAGACTGGAATAGTTCGCCTTTGAATATATATCTATTTAGAGGAATTCTTCCCTCATAGCCACTTCCTGTTGTCAGGGAAGAAATGGAAAATCTAGTTACAACTGTCTAGTAGGTCTATCATTATTCAGGATGAAAACACTGGTTAGTCATTCACTAACTCTGAATTCTCTTTTTAGCAACTTAATACAATGTCATGAAGCAACTACCACAGACGGTTTATAACAAGACTCCCTGCCAAAAATACTTGCTTCTAAAGAAAACAGGAAACACAGCAAAGAGGTCAATGTTAACCAGTGTTCTGAGTCACTCCTTCCTGTAGATTCTACTTGTTACAAAACACGAGGTGCACAAAACAGCACAAGCAGGCTGGGAGCAATGCCTGTAAATTTAGCAGTAGGAGAGAGACAGCAGGAGGATCTAGAGTTCAAGGTCAGTCTCAGCTATGTTGTGAGTTAGAGCGCAACCCTTTAAGAAACAAATCATTTTAGTAAACAAATAAATAGAAGGGAAGACCTAGAAGGGTTCAGAAACTGGGAAAGGCTTAGAAGGTCACAGTACTGGTGCTATCCTGAGGTTCTTTTGGGGTTTATAGGTAGATGAAATTAAGGAAACACCAATTCTTTCTTGACAACATTTTTGTCTCCTTTACCTAATCTGGCTTCCCAGGGTCCAATAATTTCCATACTAAAATCAGGATGTTAATTGAAGCAATTATCTAATCAGTTAACACTATGGGCATTTGCTGTGATATAATGGCAATACAATGAGAAATTGGTTGTCCACAAGCAAACTCTTGGAGCTTCTCCAATAATAATAATAATAATAATAATAATAATAATAATAATAATAATAATAGACAGCTACTGGACTTTTTTTAGTAGTTTTGAAGTTCAGTCATTGAATTAAGCATCAGATCATAAAACATCTTATAAAATATTAAAATAATACCACAATTATGATCTAAATATAGTGAATACAAGTGGAATATGCTTAGTTGGAATCTACTATTAATAGGATTTGGAGGGGCTCTAAAGTTGGAGCTGAATGACCATGAACTGAAGTCCCGAGCTGGAGAAAGAGGGAAAGGTGTATCCAATGCTGGAATTTGTCTGACGAGCCACTGCCTTGAGAAAATGGATAGACAGCCTCCACTATCAAGAAGGCTGTGGATGCTTGGAATGAAATGCAAACACACAAACTATACGGACCATGACTAGGGTCAGATTAGGTTTAGGTAGAGATCATGGCAGAAGCTTCAGTTGCCAAGGAAAGCATGAGGAATCTTGGCAAAAGTTGTTCTGGGGCAACTTTTTATCAGAGAAGGTACTGCTTCCCTTGTGGTAAACAGACACCCAAATGACTTGTTTGGAGACACATTTGGAAGAGTTAGTCTTCTCCTCCCCCCTCCCCAAATTTGGCAGCTTTGTTGTAGGACAAACTGTATCAGAACTAGATATTACAGATTTTCTCTGGATATAAAGGAGTTACTCTTCAAGAGCTCTTTTGGATGGATATTTGGCCATCAGTCAAAAAGTTCTTGTAGAGATTCCTGGCTGCATTTCCCTCTTTAGACTCCAAATTCTGTTCATAAACTGTTGAACAGTTCTTTGCATCCACATTACTCCTGTACAGCGATCCAAACTTGGATTTTTTTTCCTGAACAGATCCCTTCTTGACTGTTTTCTACTTTCTTACAGATGAGGGGCTCTTCCTAGTGGAATGAAAAATTGAGACTCACTCTGGGTCTATCCAGGTTGGCATTTCCAAGTCCTAGAGCTGTAGTTTCAAGAGGTTCTGTAATTTGTAAAATGAGACTTTGAAAAACCTTTCTTACTTAGAATTCTGAGTATCTAATCCAGAACCAGTTCTCACGTTCATATATTTCTATACTGTGAGATATTAATTCCCTTCCTTTGAATAATACCTGTCATTGAATGACACCTGCCATGGGCATCCTTAAGTGTATGATGCTTTAATGTATATATTAAATGCCATGAAGAAAGTGGTAATGTGAAGAGTAGAATAGTCAGCAAATCCCTGATATCTGATCTACTTAAGGAGAAGCAGAATTATTACTTCAGTTCCGATTGCTTTATGCTTTATACTTACAGCCTCAGAATAGAGAGAGCTCATTACACATCTCAGTATTTCCTGATCAGAGGTATACTACTTCATGCTGCTGGAGCTAGGCTTCCAGTGAAGACAGAAAATGGAAAGCATTAGAAAAATATTGAATTTCTAATTGAGAACATGCCTTTTCCTATACCTGTTGAGTTTGACCTTAAGTAAGGTTGATTTGAGTTTCTAGGAATAAGAGCAACTTAAAATATGGTACCATTTTTGTTTATTGTTAATGTTTCAATCACAATTGACTTTTTTCTGGCTTTGGTGGTTCAGGTGGAGAGGGACTGAGTTGGGAATGTATATATAACAGCTGTTGTATGTATACACTTGTACTGGTCTGCACTGACCAAGCAGAATCCTCACTGAGAAACTGTACTAGGTTTAAACTATTCAGTACATACCACATTTAGAACTGAACAAAGGAGAAGGGTTGTAAAATATTAGTATAAAATATGTAACATTCGTTTATGCTGTGGAACATTTATTTATTGATGCATAAATGTTTTGCATTCTATTATGTTGCATTTGTTTAACTCTGTACAGCTGTGTTACTTTGTCTGCTTAAAACACCTGGTTGGTCTAATGAAGAGCTGAATGGCAAATAGCTAGGCAGGATAAAGAAACAGGAGGAACTAACAGGCAAGGAATATTTAGGAGGAGAAATCTAGGCTAAAGAAGAAGAAGGAGAAGAGGGAGGAGCAAGAAAAGAAGAAGAGGATGCCCAAGGCTCAGCCACCCAAACACACATCCAGCCATGGAGTAAGAAGGAAAGAAAGATATATAGAATAAAGAGAAGTAAAACTCCCAGAGGCAAAATATAGTTAAAGAGAAATGGTATAATTTGTTAAGTTAGAAAACAGGCTAGAAAAAAAGTCAAGCTAAGGCCCAGCACTTATCAGTAAGAATAAGTCTCTGTGTATTTGGGATTGGGGTGGTGGGCCCTCAAAGAATTAAAAAAAAAACACAAAATCAGCTACAACACAGTGTTCACATAGACCTTACCATTTAACCTGCTCTGTACTTACGAAACCCTTCACGAAGAGTCTGCACTGAGTTCACCTTACTCAGCACTTTCGACAACAGCAAATATTTTTCCACACGTGAGATCAGCAGAATCTTTATACCACTAAAATGGTATTTTAGATTTAAAAGGAATATATCTTAAAATGACGCAGACTTAGATTCTAGAATAAATAACACAGATGATGACAGCGTCCTCCTTGTTCCCTATGTCCCCGTTGTTTTTTTTGCTGGTATTAAGCATTTTTATAAGATGTTTCTGAAAGGAGATAAAAAATTCTTGAATTATTTAAACATTTTCTAATATCATTGGGAATGGTTCCACTAGAATATTGCTAAAGCTTAAAAAATTGAAGAAATTCATGTTTGGTTTAGGTGGACATTGTTAGACATCTCTTACTGATGATCATGATGGCTCCATGCTTGACAACATAATAATTAGGAAAGGCAGTCACTGAATACATTATTCTGAGTCTGGAAATTAGTTAAATATTACTTAGAAAATTTTACCAGCATGCTTATTTTACTGGCGACTACTTCTCTATAAAAGTGATATAAAAAGATACAATTCAGATTTTTTCAAATATTTATTAAAATATTTCAATAGGGAGGAGAGAGATACTCAATAGATAAATGCCAAGACTAAGGAACTAAGCTCCATTCCTGGACCAATACAAGGAAAGGAGAAAACTGACTTCTCCATATGAGCATCAGGAAATAGGTAAATATGTGCATGTGCACATGCAAATAAAAGTAGCAAAATTCTAAGTATTGTATTTTCATTATTTGTGATTTAAGGTATTTCAAAATTACTATTTTATGTATATTTGTATAAAGGAATCCTTCAGTTTCTAATACTTAAATACTGAATATATATTCATGGACAGACATGTTAATTGTTATTCATAATAAGTGAAAATCAAAGTATCCTGTGCTATTAAAAAGCATATATAAAGAGAGGAATTATGAGTGAGATTTTGAGTCACTTTGAAGACAGTCAATTTCATTGCACTGTGAATTCATCCATTGTGATTTTATCCCTCACAATGGTTCCATGTTTTTTTTTTTTGTTGTTGTTGTTGTTTTTTTCCAGTTTCTGTGCTAGTACGGCTTTCACCAGCTACTCACAGACAGCACTTGGCAACTTTAGATACACAAGAGTCTTAGCTAATTAAACATGTATAATAGGAATTAACTCAAGAAGTCAACATACTCATTTTTTTCCAGAAATAATTCCTTCCTGCTGTCATAAATAGTTTTTTTCCTTAATAAAACAGTAAATTATAAAATAATGATGGAAAGACCACATTGGGATTTTTTTTTCTTAATTTATGTTGAAATGTGGGTTACATATTGAAATTCTTTACAAAATGTCTTTTTGGCTTTTAGGGTAATCTATCTTATATGTTTTATTTGTTAATCTTATCATTTTATTCCATTAATTGTTGAGCTCTCATCTAGACTGTAGGCCCAGACTTGAGCAGCTACTACAGTGTCAGAGAAACAGAAAAATTACTCTAAATATGTCTCTGTTTTTGTATAGTCTATGCCTTGCCTTTATTAAAATGTAAGTGAATGCTAGATGTACTGGCATGCATCTCAATTATAACACTTGAAAGAAGAAGGCAGAAAATCAAAAGTCCAAGATCATCATCCTTGACTGCATAGTGATTTTGATGCCAGGATGGATTAAAAAAATACTTAAATAATTATAATTAAATGGAATTGTCATTTGCATTTTATATAATAAATTATGGAGACTAAACTGGAGAAAAATGCACATCAAAACAACAAGTAAAAACAATGCAAATTTATAATTCTATCATATAAATTCCAACAATATGGGACTAGGTCAGACAGAGTGTGTATTGAAACACCTTTATTTTAAATCAGTGCAGATCTTTCTTGTGTTATTATGTAAACTCTATTCATTCATGAAGATTCATCTTCAATCAATTTTCTTTCTCAAGATATTCTACTTTCTCTTAAACTCTATTTGATTTCCATACAAATATAATTAGTATTCTAGGACATTTGTTTAAAATGCACCTTCTTTAGAGAAAGATGTTGGGGTCTAGAGAACCACATTGGGAAGAACTAGAGTCTTCTAACGCTCAGGAAAGTTTTTCTTCTCTGATTAGCTGTAATGTGGAACTGGTAGGTTACACTAAAATCATCTCAATCTGTTTATCACTTTAATCAAACGATTTTTAAATAGGCTGTCTGGAGAAGTTTTTGTTTGGGGACCGATCACAATATGGGTGCCATGTTCATTCTGAAACATAATTATTCATTTCTGAAGAGCTCACAAATAACTTATACACCAGGGAGAATGCCTTCAGACAAATTGCATTTATATTAGCAGATGGCAGATTTGTCATTTCCTGAGGGGAAAAAATGAAGCCATCCAGCATGACCAGCTTCAATATCCCTCCCACATGCAAAAAGAAAGACAAGTCCTATTTCTTAATATCCCTTAGACAGGAAGTACTAAGGTGTGTAGGAGAGGGAGAGGATACTATCCCTATGGTGGTGCAGGACTTGGTTCTCTATTACTACCACATTTATGCTGGGCATCAAACTCCAGTCCTCAAGCTTGGTAGCAAGTGTGCTTCCCCTCTGAGCTGCCACATTGTTGTTTTAGTTTTTTAAATAAATATTTTGTCATATAATCAAGACTGTGCGGCAAGGTCCAAGGACCTAAATTTGTGATCAGGGTTTGAAGAGCAACCTAATTTGCAGGAGGCCCTCAGACAAAGGAGCAAGGACCACTGAGGAGGGGGTTCTACAGCATCAGAATTTGTACACAAGATTGGCATCCCTTTCCAAAAGTGTTAGGGAATTCTGACATCCACAAGCAAAATCCAATTCCTCATTCTCATTCTGCACAAAATTCAACTCCAAATGGATCAAAGGCTGAAACTTTGAAAGTGTTAGAATTAAAGTGAGCCAACACTTTATGCTAAAGAATAACAATCTAGTTGTTCAAGAAATAAGGCCAACAATGGATAACTCCATGAAAATTAAAAGCTGATGAAGAGCATAGTAAAAAATTGGAATGAAAACACATACATAATAGGAGAAAACACTTTGCGAGTTTGAAGAGGAATAATACTGAAAGAACAACAAAAAGTAAGAAATGAAATCATACTCACCTTTAGATTGGCTTTTAAAATAAGCAGTTCTCAAAATATGAAATTCAACTGGTGAACAAATGCGTGACAAAATAGTCAACATCAGTATTGATTAGAGAAGTTCAAATTACGTTTGCTTGGAAGATCTGAGCATGGTAGCACACACCTGTCACCCAGCAGTTGGCAGACCGATGCAATAACATCAGGAGTGCTTTGTCACAAAGCAGGGAAAACCATGTATACAACATTTGTATTTGACATAAATGTAGACGTAAAATTGTCTGGGAACAAAGCAGAGTAAGAGACGGAGGACAAATGAGAGCATAAGGATGGGAGGAATATGCTTAAAGAGCTTTGTATACTTGAATGAAAATGCCCTTATGTGGTTTAGTAAAACGTACAATTAATATTCAGAAATGCTGAAAGAAAATGTGAATGTATTTAAAAGACAGACTTTGAAATGTATGGATGCATAGAAACATGCATGAATTAATCATGGCCAATAAGGAAGTGTGCAGTCAGCATTCTGTGTCATTGGATTCAATAGCTATTCAACCAACTGCAGATAAAAATTGCTGGAAAAAAATTGTACTGGGTAGATAGAGGTTTCTCATTATGTCCTTAAACTACATGGAATAACTCTTTTTATGCATCATTTAGACACAATATTAAATGCTATAAAGAATTTTCATATGATCCAAGTGTACCAGAGGATGTGTGTAGGTTACATACAAGCATTTTGCCATTTTCTTTTGTGCAAAGAACCTGATCCACCATAGCTTTGTGCCTTGAAGATGGAGGGTGTCATCGAGATAGCATTATCTCTAAACATACTTTTCCACTTATAGCCATGTTATTGTGTGCCCATTTATAAGGGTTACTAGTTCGTATTTTGTTCCTGTTTTCTAAAATTTTTAGAGAAATGCAATGATTTACATGCTATAGTCTTGTTAATTTCCTCTAGTTTCAATAAGTGATAGTGCTTATAAATACCTGGAAGTATAAATTTTATAAGCTTTATATTCCATATTCATCTTATTTCTTCTCTGCATTAATAAAATAAGTAGAATCCCCTTTATAATGCTGACATGACAAGAAATGATCTGATGTGAGCCAGCCTCATTTTTGTTTCTGATCTTTCAGAGAAAATATTTAGAGTCATTCACTTTCTTTTGTTTTTCTGTTTGTTTGTTTGATATTTTTATTTTCTTCTTCTTTTTCTAATGATTGCTAAGATACCAGAATAAGAGATCTGATCTATAATGTCTTCCTCATTTCATGAGAGTTTTAAAAGGAGTGAATGCTGTATTTTGTACACATTTTCTTTATATTACTTAGATGATCCATTTCACTTATGTTTACATTTCTTTTAAATAGTTTTATAATAAAGAACATTGAATGCTTATTAATGTCAAAAAGTCAATGTTGCTTCTTTTTAGTTTCTTTTATTAGTGTTTAGGTCTGAATTTTTTAGGTCTGTGTTCATGAGGGATGTTGGTTTATATTTTCTTCTCTTAATAATGTTCCTTGTTTCTAATAGCAGAATAATTTGAACTCTAGATTATGAGCGAGAATGAATTTCCTCTTCAGATTTCTTTAAGAACTTGTTTAGAGTTTCTATTATTCCTTCTTTCAACCTTTAATGAATTCATTAGTAAAATGGTGACTATCTGGGATATTCTTTTTCAAGTATGTTGGGACCCCTTGGAGTCCTGGCCTTCAGCTGCCCTGCTAGAGCCTTCTAATTGAAATGAATAAAAGCTGTGCCTTGCCTAGAGGATCAGAGGATGGGATTTTCACCTGTTGGCCATTGACTGCTGAGTATTTAAACCTCCATGGTGCTATTAAAGGAGGGCTTTGTAACTCCAGTGATTGGAGGTCCGTGTGTCTGTCTGTCTCTGTGTGTGTTTGTGTTCGCAACCTCCAGCCCCTTGCCCAAAGCTCGAGAACTGGATTCTAGCACATAGAGCGCAGACAGGGGCGTGGTGTGCTACACAAAATACGGAAAATTACGAAAATATAAACTTTTAAAAACAGTGGTTTCTTTTAGGTTGTTGTCTGTTAGCTTGTTTTTTTCCTTTAATTTATTTATTTTACATCCTGTCTACAATCCCCACCCCTCCCATCCACTTCCGTTTTTGTTCAGAAAGGGACAGGCTTACCATGAGTATCAACAAAGCATGGGATATGAAGTTGCAGTAAGACTAAGCACCTCCCCTTGTATTAAGGCTAGACAAGGCAATCCATTATGAGGAATAGGTTACCAAGAGCCAGCCTAAGCATTAGGAATAGCCCCTGATTCCAATTTTAGGAGTACCGTAAGTAGACCAAGCCGCATAGCTGTCACATATATGTAGAGGGCCTTTGTCGGTGCTGTGTAGGCTCCCTGATTGTCGCTTCAGACTCTGTGAGTTCCTATGAAACTAGTTTAGTTGTTTCTTAGGTTTTCTTGGGATATTTTTGATCTTTCTGACTCTTACACTTCCAGTAGGATACACAGAGCTCATCCGAGCATTTGATTGTGGGTCTCTGACTCAGAATGGTGGTTTTTTATTTACAGTCTTTTGGATGTTTGATTTCTTTTAACCATTTTTCCACTTAAATCTTTGTTGTCAGCAGTGGAGGCTGACTGAGAAGCCAAGGACATTGGCACTGGGTTTTGATTCTACTGCATGGATGGGATTTGTGGGAGCCTAGTCTGTTTGGATGCTCACTTTCCTGGACCTGGGTGGAGGAGGGAGGACCTTAGACTTCTCATAGGACAGAGAACCCTGACTGCTCTTTGGACTGGAGAGAAAGTTGGAGGTGGAATGGGAGACGGGAAGGAAGTGGGAGGAAGGGAGGAGGTGGAAATTTTTAATAAAAAAAATCCTTGTTGTCATGCATATTGCCATAACATTGTTCATAATCACTCTCATTGACTGATGATTTGCAGATCCTGTGAAGACACTATTCACATCCTGTCACTTATAATTCGTGTTTCTTCTCTTACTGTTTGCTTATAAATTATGTTGATGTTTTCAAAGAACTGACTTTGGCATAATTTGCTTCCTCACAGTTTGTCTTGTCTTCATATTACAAATTGCTGTTCTGTTCTAGTCATCTGGTGGAACTTTCTGCATTTGCTTTAATATAACTTTTTATGTGTTTTGTGATTTATGGTTAATGCTGATGCAATAAAATTGGATCTCTGTGTGTGTGTGTGTGTGTGTGTGCACGTGTGTGTGTGTGTGTGTGTGTGTGTGTGTGTGTGTAAGTCAGGTCAGATGTCAGCTTTTTAGGATCTAATTCTCTCCTTCCACCCTGTGGACTGAAACTGGAACCCAGATTTTCAGACTTGTATATAGATGCCATTATCCATTGAGCCATCTAGAAGGTCTTTATTACCATTTTAATGTTATGTTTTCATATATATTCAGTTTGGGCTGTTTTCTAAATTTTGATTTGATTGTCACTTTGAATCATGTATTATTTATAATTATCTTACTTCCCTTTAAATACTTTAAAGTTTTTCATAAATATTTCTAGCATTGACCTTTAGTTACATTATGATCAGACAAAACACTTTGCCTTTAGAATCTTTTGGACTTCTGGAACTTCATTTTATGGTTCAGCATTAGTCTAATTTTCTCTCTTACTTGAGTTAGTCATATTCATTATGAAAGTTGGGTCATGTGAGGAACTAGATAGTGGGTGTGTGTATATTGGATATGACAAACAGCAAATATATCCTAGTCTATCACATAGTTGCTCCTATTGACTCTGTTGTATTTAGAGATGTTAAAGTATGGAACAAATGCCAATATTCAAACACATTAATCACAGATGATAGCAAGAGTAACGAAAATATTATCGGGATGCCATAGTTTAATAAAGAGAAAGTAGGAAGTGATAGGTCGCTCTGGGTAGGCACAAAGCATGCCTGAAGAAAGACAAATAAGTGTAGAAGATGAGAATCTCGGACATTAAAATAATTAAAGAACAATAACATTCTGAGAGAGAATACTGGAAGGGGCTAGTTGAAGAGACCCAAAGTACTGACAGGCACAATTATCAGAAATTTAAGTGAACATGACTTGATTTGAAGAGATTTTCAGAGAACATTCAGTCGATTATTTCAATAGTACACAAACTAAACTAGTAACTGGCTGAGAATTTCAAGCTAACAGAACAACAGAAGTCTCACTATATAAATAAACAGACAGAAAAGAAAATTCAAATTGCTGAGAATCAGACATAGTGTAATTTTTGCAGCTGGTACTGAGAACATTAAGCTACAATAAAAGCAGATAAATTTTTACATCAATCAAACAGCCGTGTAAATATCCAGACAAATAGCATTATATGGACTTTCAGGTTATATTTAGGAACATATATGTCTGTGAAAAAATATATATGAATGCAAAAATGTTAGTGAATTAAGAGGTCATGAAATTGAATGAAATTTGAGTTTAGCATATGGATTAGATGAAAAAAGGGGAGAAATAATGTAGTTATAGTATAATTTCAATATATATATATAGTCAAATAATTATATTTCACTAAAAGTAGTATAATGCTTAAGGAAATCATATTAATCACACAATGCATCCTAAATACATAAACACACAAAATCTCTCTTTGTCATCCAAAATAATAACAATATCTAAAGAAAGAAAGTCAAGCCTAGATGGATTTCTAATACATTGAATCAAATACTCATTGAAAAATTAATATTATTGTTAGACAATTTATTTCAGAATCAATGTAGGTATGAAGAGAATTCAATTCACTGAAAAGGCCAACATTTTCCAAATTCATATGTAGCATTACTAAAGGACTGCTGTGGGCACATTGCTTTCAATACTACAAAACCAAATATTTAATTAACCTATATGAGCAAATTCAATTCAGCAACACACACATGACTCCACACATAGAGGTCAAGTGATATTCACTCTAGGAATTTTGTCTCAAAATTATAAATTGTTCATTATAGTTCTTCATGCTAATAAAATTAATAATATTATATTATTAGATATAGAAATTTTTTTATAATTTCAACAAAAAATCATAGAATAACAAAAATTAAGGGCAAATATACATAGACAAGTTTGATTTTTTCTTTTATGAAAAATAGATTTTTTTATACAGTACATTCTGATTACATTTTTTCTCCCTCTGCTATTTCCAGTTCCTCCCTTCTGTTTTTCACTAGAAAACAAATATTTAAATGATAATAAATAATAACAACATAATTTAATACAAAATAATCAAACGGAATAAGAAGTAACAATCAAACAAGAAAATGGACCAAAGAAAAAGCAGAAAAAATGCATATAGATTTGGAGACATAATCTTTTTAAACATATGGGAATCCCATAGAAACATAAACTTGGAAGGAAAAATATGTACATAAAGGACCTGAACTGGGAGAACAACACCAACTTAACATTGTGAGACAAGAAATATCCAAAATTTCCATTGAGTTTGTTTTCTAATGGATACGCACTGATTGTCATGAGCCTACCTTTTAGAGTTGTTTGTTTTCCCAATGACTCTCAAATGGATGGATATTCTAGGTTAGTGAAGGTGGCATCTGTTCACTTCTTTCAGTTCTAGGACTCCATCTGGTACAGATACACGTAGGCTCTGGAAATGCTGCCATAACCTCTGTGAATTCGAATGTGTTCCAGCCCTGTTTAATTTGTGTCATCCATGCCCTCTGGCTCCTTTACTCTTTCCTCCTCCTCTTCTTCAGTGCACCCTGATGGCCAAGGAAAGCGATTTAGTGGAGACGTACCCTTTCCAGTTGAGTGTTCCAATGCATCTTACTCTTTGTGTATTGCCTGGCTGCAGATCTCTTGATTTGTTCACATCTGATGCCTGGGCAGTTTCTAATGATTAGTGATCAAGACACTGATAAATGATACTGAAGGATGTCAGTAGGAATCACTTTATTGCTAGGTTAAATACAGCAGTATTTTAATTTCACTTAGGTCCCAAGATAATCTAATCTCAGGTTCTTAGCAACATAAGCAGTGTTGGGTATGGGTTCCATCTTATGAGGTGGGCCTAACTCAAAAAGATATTAATCCATTGATCTTCTGCCACTATTGCACCAGTGTATCTTGCAGATGGATCATTATTTTAGATTGGCGGGTTTGTAGATGATTTGGTATTAAAATTCCTCTTTGATTGTGTGCAGAGTATCTCCAATGACTATGATCTTTATGAGTGAAAGTGCTAGACAGGAACAAGTTCTAATTCTTCATATTTAATGAGCTATGTATGCATTATTTTCAGCATGACGGCCTTGCTGTTTATTTGTGGAAAGCCACAGTAACCCCAACAATAGCCATTCCCAACAACAAAAAGCTTTATTTGGTTACAAGGGTGTTCAACTTAGGTATATGTCTACTCTGTTAATTAGCAGTTTTATTTAGATCATCTTCATACATTTATATATTTTAGAAGTTTTCTATGGTATTAGTTTTCCATATAACCATGGAAATGGCCCTTAATTTTAACTGTTTTCCCCTGTGTTATTTTCATTTTTTCCTGCCCTCTTCCTGAAAATAGCTTCAAAAATATGAAATATGTTAGGGTAACTCTAACCAAACAAGTGAAATACATATATGCTAGAATCTTTAATACACTAAAGAAGATATCAAAACATGGGAAGATCCCCCATGCTCATGGATCAGTAGGATTAATATGTAAAATTTGCCATCTTACCAAAAGTAATCTACAAGTTCAATGCAATCACCATCAAAACTCAAACCCAAATTTTTACAGAATATTAAGGGAGAATTATTTTCTGTTTCATATGGAAATAAAAAACCCAGGCTAACTAAAACATTGCGAATGATTAATGAACTGTTGAAGGTATCATCATCACTGATAGCAAATAGAAATAGAAATTAAAAACAGCTTGAAATTGGCACAAAAGTAGACATGTTGATCAATGGCATTGAGTTGAAAATCCAGTCATAAATCCACATATCTATGAATACCATAGTTTTGGCAAAGAAGCAAGAAAAAAACAAGTGGAAAATAAGAGACAACATTTTTCAATGAACAAAACTGGTCAAACTGGGCAGCTACATGTATAAGAATCTAAATAGATCCATATTTAGTACCCTATATGAAATTCAACTCTAAATGGAATAAAGGCCACAAAATAAAGCCAGATACAATGAATCGTATTGGAGAGAAAGTGGAGAATATATTTGATAACATGTTGAATATGCTATATTTAATAGTTTATATACTATGTAGAAATGTGACAGCATTCAGCCTAATATATGTATGTATGTGTCTAGTAGTTTAAAAGAAGATGGCCCCCAAAATAAAGGCACTATTACATGGGATCCCCTTGTTGGAGGAAGTGTGTCACTGTGGGTGTAGGTTTTGTGGTCTCTTTTCCTCAAGTTTCCAACAGTGTGAAAGCCAGTCTACTTCCTGTTGCCTGCAAGATATAGTACTCTCAGCTCCAGAACTACATCCTGTGTGCTGAATTGCTCCCCTTCATAGTCATAATGGACTGAACCACTGAAACTATAAATTATCCACCCTCAATTAAATATTTTCTTTATAAAATTTGCTGTGGTCATGGTGTCTCTTCATGGCAATAAAAGTCAACCCCCCATATATATATATATATATATATATATATATATATATATATATATATATATATATATTACATGCACATAACTGCATACATAAACCATATGTGTGTGTTTTCATGTATGATATATATGTATACATACCTGTATGTTTATAATTTATGTGTGCATCTACGTGTGTGTGCATGTTTATGACCAAATGATCTACAGGGTTACTGGACATAAAAGTAGGAAATTTGTATTAAGCATCTAATTCTGCACATTTTACTATAAATATTTCATTGGTCTTAGGTCTTCTTTTCTGGCACTGATACTCATGTCTGTTTAATAGCAGCAGCAATAAACTTTATATTGCCTTAAACTAAGCTCATGCTGACAGTGTTCACAGTGAAGTTATTTCCACATGCTGGTAATTAGGTTGACTGACAGCCAAACCAACAAAATAGATTTTTAACTAAAATATGTCATGCACATTATATCAATACTAAATGATGTTCTTTTCTATGTTAATGTACTTCTAATTACATTGTTGATACAGTTTTGGACTATCCAGTTCTATTTTTTTTTTTAATTTCCTTTCTCTTTTTTATGACTCTGAAGAAACTAACCTTAGCTTTAGTATGAACATTTACTAGACTTTTTTCTGCTTTCACAATGAAATAAAAAAAGTCTTCATGGCAGTTTCTCTTTCTTCTGGGTGTAACAGAATATGATACTTGAAGTGCACTGTGCCAGAAGCCTGAAGATATTTATAATTGGAGAAGAATCAGCCTTCACTTCTCAGGTTTTGGTGTAGACCTTTGTAAATCTCAGCTTTGGGGTTTATTCTATTTGAAAATACCTGCCGGGCGGTGGTGGCGCACGCCTTTAATCCCAGCACTCGGGAGGGAGAGGCTGGCGGATCTCTGTGAGCTCGAGACCAGCCTGGTCTACAAGAGCTAGTTCCAGGACAGGCTCCAAAACCACAGAGAAACCCTGTCTCGAAAAAACCAAAAAAAAAAAAAAAAAAAAAAAAAAAAAAAAGAAAATAACTGTGCATTTTAGCTTTTTCTTTCTGTTTTATATCAGCCTTAAATAATACCCAACTAGATAATGTTATGAGAAATTTTTGTGGATGAATTGAAATTTTAGGTCTTATAAATATTATTAAGGTTTTTTTTTTTTGTTGTTGTTGTTGTTTTTGTTTTTTGTTTTTTGAGACAGGGTTTCTCTGTGGTTTTGGAGTCTGTCCTGGAACTAGCTCTTGTAGACCAGGCTGGTCTCGAACTCACAGAGATCCGCCTGCCTCTGCCTCCCGAGTGCTGGGATTAAAGGCGTGTGCCACCACCGCCCGGCAAGGGCAAGGTTTATTAACAAGTTTATCTCTGATTTGTGCTAGAATTTATTGCATCTCAGTGAGATCCCTAGACAAAAGATTTTATGAACAAATTTTATGAAACAAACTGAATTCATGCATAAATTAGCCTTGAACTTTATTGATCTTTAAGAAAAAAATCAGAGATCTTAGCAAAGTTGTTTCTTTGCTCTTTTTCATTGACTAAATCCCTGGCACACATATACTTAAATCATATCTCATTCTGTTCTATCAATAAATTTAATTTCTTACTTTTATCCACCATGAATTATGAGCCTCTTAATAAGCAGTGTGTACTACTTTTAAATATACAATAACAAATATTAACATAAAAGTATTTCACCTTGGGTACTAGAGCTCCTTTTGCTTATATTTATTAAATAAATAATGAATAAAAAAGACAAGATATTTTATCTTCACTTAATATAACTCCTACATATGTTGTGTTATTTTCCATGGTCAGAGATTTCAAGGAATTGAAGAAATCCATTTTCCTTAACAATCTGAAAAAATAAGTACTAAAATTGGAGATTGGATGAATAAAGAAGCTGTAACTCTGAAAGAATCTTGATGATGGATAAAGATACCTTTTTGTAGTGACGAGCTGCTGGCCGCTTCCTGCCATCCATCTCCCAGCCGCCTGGTTAGCTTATGCCACAAAATAATAACACACAAACTGTATTCATATAAACACTGCTTGGCCCATTTCTATTAATGTGTGTAGCACCACGAGGTGCACTTACCAGGAAGATTCTAGCCTATGTCCATCCTGGGTCGGAGCTTCATGGCGTCTGCCCCAGAGAGGAGAGGAAATGGCGCCTGAGCTCACTTCCCTTCCTCCCAGCAATCTGTTCTGTTTACTCCGCCTACCTAATTTTCTGTCCTATCAGGGCCAAGGCAGTTTCTTTATTTAACCAATGACCTTTCTCTATCACCTTTTTACATATTTTTAAATCAGGCCATTGAATCTATTAAACAGGATTATTAATTTTGAGTGAAATGATATGTATAATGTGTTAATAAATTTGTACTCATTTTAAAGGTTGACATATCTACATGAGTTGAATTCAACTGAGAAGTTGAGTTTTCAGGTATTGTATTTTTAGTTAGTAATCTTCCTATTAATGTTTTATTAATCATAATTTCCTCAAAATAATGTATTACTTTTCAATCTATAGAATAAAAATAACACTTAAATTTACTTCTCCTAAATATATATCTGTGAAATAAGAAGTTATTTACCATGCATCTATGTAGGGGAACATTCCTTTGTAGTATTCTTTGATGTGGTCGCTTATCTTATGGCAATGTTAATAGTACTACATAAAGCCTGGATTTGTAAATATGAACAATTTTAAACATGTTAATTATCCATTATCATTCTAAGATCAAAAGGATATTTAACATTGGCGACAAGTAGTTTATGTTGGCAACTGGATTTGAGTTAGAATGGGATTTGGATATAGTTAATGTCAGTCAGTTGACATTATTAGATGGCATTAAACACAAAATGATTTAGTGCTATCCAGTCCAGAAGCTGAAGACAATATTTCTGCACTGAACAAAAGAAAATGAATTATAAGAAAACAAATGTTCAAAGTAATTTAATGATATTTGTAAATTATACTAGTGAGTTAATACAGATTTATTGAGCTATAATTACATCACTTTTCCATTCCCTTTCCTCATTCTCAGCTGTCCTCATTGGAACCCCTCCCATGTTTGCCCCACTATCAAGTTCATAGCCTCATTTTCTTCATCATTGTTATACATATGTGTGCATGTCTATCTATGTGTGCCCATTATATATATATATATATATAAATACAACATGCTGAGTCTGTTTCTGTTGAATGTGTTTGTATAGTTCCAGGCTTCTATCTCACATTGGGTAAAAGTTCAGAATAATAGTTTTCACTAGGATATATATATATATATATATATATATATATATATATATATATATATTACACATATATATACATACATTGTTCACCTTCCCAATTATCTGCTCTCACCTTCCTCACCTCCCATTGGTACTTTTCCACCTCTCAAATAAGTCCCTTCTGTTTTCCTGTTATTCATAGTGTGTGTGCTTTATTGTTTTTTGTGTGTGTTTGTATGTGTGTGATTTTTCCCTATTCACTGAATGATAAGTAACCAAGATGATTGTTAATTTACCTTTCTTTCAATTATTTGATAGTGGGCATGGAACCTAGGTCTACACAATGCCAATTAGTTGTTCAGCCAAATGAGCTACTTCTCTAACCCATCTTTAAAAATATATCACCTTTGCTACTCTTGGGCACAAGGATTGGTGAAAGAAGGATTGAGGCATGTAGAACCATTAAGAAATTTTTATGTTCAAATAATGCAAAATAAGACAACAAGAAGGGGGGTTTATTAGAAATTTACCCCTGTGGGGATACGTTAAAGACAGAAGAACCAAGAGGCTTGTTTCAAACATGTTTCCGCTATTTATGGAATGAACAAGGTATGTGAAGCAAACGCTACTTACTACTCAAAGGAAGATCAGACCAGAAATATATTTTGGGGGTGAAGGTTTGATCTCATATTGGCTGTGTTTCTGGTATTTATGAGAGATCAGAATGAGAAGATAAGCTACAGGTTAAATAGACTACACAGACCTCAGAAGAGAACTTGCAATAAAAGTTGTGAGCCTTTTGCATGTTCATAGTTCTTGATGCTATATCACTGACATATGAACTAAGCAGAAACTAGAGAGAGAAGGAAGATTAAAATTCCTGCACGGTGCCCCAACCATTAGAAACATAATTTTCTAAACTGAAGAGTAGAATTCAGGAAAATATAGAATTTTAGACCAAAAATCAGCTTTATTTCACCTGCATCAATAAAGCAGAACATTTTAAAGGAAGTATTATACAATATACAAAATGCCTTGAAATATCACAGTTATCTGAAATTCAGGGAAAATGTCCCGAGCTTCCATTCTTAGTTATATTTTGTCTATTCATTTATTTCAGACATAGTCCATTTTACCCAAAGCATTATTTGATCAATTAAATTTTAGGTTGGTTTTAAAAGTATATTTTTAATAACTTTTTCATATATTTATTAATCTAAAAAGTATTGCCTTTAACTGAAACAATGTTAGATATTTTAATACTGCTGTTAATTAATTTTTCTTTTCTTTTAAGTCTAATTTTTAGGCTCACATTAGTAGAAGCATATTATAATCTATTTGTTGTTGATATCAGATATTTTCCCATCTGGCCCTTTCTTTTGATTGATAACTGTGTCAATAAACTTTCACTTTCTTATAATAATTATATGTGCTTCACTAGAACACGTATATGTTTTGTTTTCATGTTTTTCACTATCGCTCCTTGCTTCTTTATATATATATATATATACATATATATACACATATATGGTTTTAAATATATATTTAAATAACATTATAAATATTCTCTTTAAAGACCTGATTTTAGCAGGTCTTGGTCTTTTTGAAATACAAAAATATACATTTTGCTAATATTACCATGTATCCTCTGCAGGAATACAAAATACATCAATTCTGTCTTTTTGTGGTTATTCTAGATATTTCCAGAGACAACACTGGTATATTTTAACTAGGAAATTAGCTCTTTGTAGAAGAGCCTCAAATACTCATGCTAAAGGGAGTAATGGATCTCTGGAAACATGTGGCACTAAAGATACAGAGAGGACATGGTAGGCTTGCAGGCTGAGTAGAGGGGTCTGGCTCTTCAATTGACATTATCTTAAATTTAGTCTTCTCAGCCTCTTGAAAGTAAAGTTTCTGAAATTTTCCTTACCACTGGGAAGTATCTGGGTGCTACATTTAAACACAATAATTTGGTGATTTGGGGATATGTTTTGTAATAACATCCAGGTCTAAAATTTGTATAAAAACTAGTAATTCCAGCATGATCACCCCTTACATAAAAGTTAGATGTTTTTAACAAAGTCATCTAAATTAAAATAGATTTGCTATTTATAAGACATATATATTGCAATGTATCTCTGAGATTTCTTAGTGTTAGAAAACCTTTCATAATTTAGGAAGGTCTTCCACAAATGTGGAAATTTCTTAGTGTACCTGTTGCTACATCATTATGAAAACAATAAATAGGGAATGTCCAGATGTCCAGGCTTGCCTCCTGAAGAAACGTTTGTGTTTGCCATTCTTTATTTAGAGAAATGCCTATATTTTCCTGTCCTTGCATCATGTTATTAAGCTCATGAACATATTACAAAATGGGTCCCCAGATCTCATGGATTATTAAAATTTTGACTATATTCATTACATAATTTTCAACTATTTTATCCATGGCTCAGTAAGCAGTTTTTTGTTTTTACTGATTCCTCTCTCTCTCTCTCTCTCTCTCTCTCTCTCTTTCTTTCTCTCTTGTGTGTATACATGTATATGAGTGTGTATATATGTGTATATGTGTGTGAAAATGTGTGTATGTGTTTGAATGTGTGTATTTATGTGTGTTTATGTGCAAATGTATGTGTGCATATATATGTGTATATTTGTTTATGTGCATGTGTATGTAAGTATGTGTGTGAGTATATGTGGGTATTATATATGTGTACATATATGTTTGCATGTTATACTTTAGCATGTTTTCTAGCTTCTGATAGTTATCTTTTGTAATTTGATTAAATATCCTTTTTATGAGTCCCATTAAGTACTAAACTAAGTATGCTTGTTGGCATTCATGAGAATCTCCTTATTGAATAATCTATTTATTTTCACAGAATTATGTTGAACTCTAGTGTTTTATTCATTTCAGAATCTCTTATTATAGAACATCCTTTGAATCTAGTAGCATTGGAAACAACATCAACAGCACATAGATAGAATTATGAAACTAAAACTTGCATAGGAAAGGAAACTGGAGTGAGTGGAAGAAGATGACAGAACAAGAGAGTCTTTGTTGACTCTATAGCCAACAACAGAGTAGTACCTAGATTATATTACAAACCCAAAAATGAAAAATAAACCACTTAATTAAAATATGGGAAATGGAACTGAATAAAACAATTATCAAAATGAATTAAAAACACTTAAAATGGTCTTCTCAACATCCTAAGTCATCTCTCTCTCTCTCTCTCTCTCTCCCCTCTGTCTACGCGTTTGTATTTATGCAGCATATGTGATATATAGATGTCCATGGATGCCTTAGGTTGATACCCATCCCCAAAAGCTGGAGTTATAGGTGATCTTGAGATACATGAAGTGGGTATTGTGAACTGAGCACCTAGTTACATGCACCACATGTAACTAGATTTAGCCATATCTCTCCAATCTCTCCAGGTCCTTACCGTGAATTTCTACACAACTATGTAAAAGTCTTGAATTGCATCAAAGGGTAGGTATGGTGTTAATTATTAATAATAGTAGTTTTAATAATAAGTAGCAATAAATAATTTAATAAAAATTATAATGATTAGTTTAAAAAGAGGAAGGCATCGCTCACATTTGTACCAAATGTTAAATATTATCATTCACAGCATCTGGTGTTTTCCATTTATTCTTCTCTGCATCTACCATGCTGTTAACTGACGAGGCACCTGCTCCCTAGGTTTGGGTCTCTGGAACTTTAGGAAACATAATCCTGTGTATCTTTTGAAAAAGGATGGGATATTTCTGTTATTTCTCTAATCTATATCTGACATTTTCTTTCAAAGGAAGTTTGTATCAGTTCCCTCTCAGCTTGTTATTCTGAAACAGAGCTTCGGAGAGCTTTTCTCCCCGGAGAGCCGTGGATCAATGTACGAGGTCACATTTGTTTGACTGTGTGTCAGGTAATCACGGTGCAGCCCATCACTGTTGACTGAGTAAAGAAAAGTAGAAAAATCCTGATATTTTCCATTGTGATCATAAATTCTAAGGATATTTACACAAGCAAATGTGAGAGGATTTTGGCCACTATAATAAAAATAGCCATTATCCCACAGCTTGTGGAAGCACACTGTACAACTTTACTTTCTTTCATATTGTAATTTTCTCATGGGAGGGCTAAAATTACTCTCAGAATTTTGTTCATTTCTATTCTGCCAAGCTCTCTAAATGCTTATTCTTAAATATTTTGATATATAGGAATCCCACTGCTTTAATGTTTACATATATCCTTACTTGGAAACCTTGAAGATGACTAAGATTAGACCCTAAAAAACAGTGAAGTTAATAAAACATGAGATTCTGTAGTCTCCCTGATTCCCAAGGAAAAGTTTAAAGACTCACTTATCAGCCTGTCAGTTTCCCTTTGATAGGTGGGAATTCTAAGTGGTGTTTGACTAATACTTGAGCAACGCTTGGTAACTTACACTGTCTGCGGAGTGTTGTCATAACCTTATGATGTCCTTCTACACTAGATTTCATTCATTATCCTCAACGTTCATTGAGCTGCAGAGAAATTAATTCATGTTTCCCTAATTACAACATGCTGTCTTTCCTCTGGGTTCTTTTCTAAAACCTCTAGAAACATACACACATATGTATTCCCCCTTCACACACAGAGATAACAGAGATACAACATGTACACCCACCCCTGAGACACATAGGCACACACACACACACACACACACAGTTATGCCACACACATACCAAACTCTAATCACTCAGACATATAAACACAGGCGCAATACTCACCAGACCCACACACGGACACACACAGATACAATATATTCACAGCACACTAGAATGCCAATAGGACATATAGACACAGATGCAATACTCCCAGACACACACACACACACACACACACACACACACAGACAAATTTTTGCTCTCAGTTCCTGCCCCATTCTTACAACTGCATTTCCTGTCCACAAGTAAACTGGTTAGGTGTGTATCATGCACCATCACATGCCATGTAACAACAAGCAGAGCAAAATTAATTTCTGTTTTGATTCTGTTGTCATGCCTGGCACTCTACCTGCTTATTGGTTGCATGACTGACAGCATCCTCTCTTCAGTTTTTATGCAAAAAGAAAGGATCATTATGGACATCAACAGAAATTAGAGAAGGCAGATTAAATCTGTAAAAGACAAAAACAAAACAAAACAAAATATTAATCACCTATGACAACTGCCATCTGAAGTTATCCTTCCCTCGTTCCACTCCAGCACAGTTACACAAACACAAAAAGAGTTCATATTGTTTACTGGTATCAAACTGCAGAACTTGGCTTGCCTTAGGCATGGCGCTAGCCCAGAATCCAAGCTGCCACAAATAGCAATTTGGAATACAGCTTCAGCCCTCATGGAAAAGCTGTCACCCGAAAGTCTAAAATACTGAGAGTGCCGAGCTAGTGACACTGCTAAAGATGATCATGAAGATGTTTATCTAGCCTCTCCTACCTCCCCTTCACCAAGCCCTTCAGAAGTTTCTGTCAAATGTGACAAGCTAGGTGATGAATGGGTAGAAAGTTGACAGGTAGTGACAGATGGCTGAGTAAATGAAATCTGCCGTCGTGTAATTCTGTGATGCTTACCTTTCTGACACAATAAACTTATACTGGAATGTGAGACGAAATAAGCCCCAGTAACAACAGCCATTCACGAGGAATTAGAGTTGAGATCAGAAAGCCCTGCACTCAACTCTCTCACGATTCCTGATTACTGGTCTCTGGAATCAGATCGTAATCAAGCACACATTATTTAGAGGGTTGTTTTCCTCTGGAAATATATCCAAAGTACTTCGCTCAAAGTCATGAGTCAGAAAAATCCCACTTCTCATAAATCTCTTCTAGACTAGACTAAAAAAAGAAGCCAGCTCATTGGAATCTTGATTAATGGGCAAAGGAGAAAGGCCTTAGGATCAGCTCATTGTTGCATTGATGTCTCTGAAACATGGGGAGCTGCTCAACACATCCACATCCAAAGCAATTGGAAATCATTTCAACTTTACTTTGTTTTGAGAGGCTTAGGGGTTATTGAATTGAGAGAAATTGGACTGAAACAAGTAATTTTTTTTGACACAGGCCACTAAACAGCTCAGAGACCAGCAGCCCTCATGGCCCTGAGCAGGTCATTTAGTAAACAGTGCTTTCGTTCTCAGGGGATGTTTTCTTCTTATAGAAATGTGCTAAGAAACAAGGCTTAGTGATATTATGAATTTTCTTTTATGTGCTTTATTATTTACAGTTAGCATTAATGGCAATGAGAGATTTGTAGACATGATTACCTCACAGTGAACAACTACATAGGGTCATTGTGGACAGCAAAGATCAAATTGTAGCCACCCATTTAAGTCATGAAATAACTACAAGTATAAGAATCCTATTATGAAAAAGACTTCATAGTCTTTTTAAAAACATTCAAGAAGTATTAATATTAATGTACTTTGGAATATTGTAATGCTGAGGTAAAGATGGAAAGAAAAAAGAATTACATATATCCTACTTTTCAAGCAAAGAAAGGTTAGTGACACATTTTCCTTTCAAGTCCATAGTTTCTTTCAAATATATATTTATTTATATGACTTAAGCTGAAATAACGGAATTAAACTTTTAAGTTTTTTATCATTTTCCTCATGTCATGATATTATAACTAAATTCTTTGCAGACTCCTATTAATTTATATATAATTTTTTCATTTATAATAAAAATATAGTAATATCTATCAACTATTTATTATTTTTTTCAAAAGTATGAAAGAATATTATTTAGTCCTGATGGATTTACATCATCTCACAATCAAAACTATGAATATTAATAATGTATTCTTTTATTATTTTCCGGTACACATCTGTGAGGCAAATTATACATGTAATATATGTTTTTGAAGATCAATATAGTATAGAATATATTTTAATTCAGAGATCCTATATATCTAACCCATATGACAGTTCATTAATACACACTAAGGTTTATTTTATACCTTTTAATTACCTAAACTTATATCTTAATTTGCATTAAACTATATTAATCTAAAATTCTTATTGCTCTACTATAGAGAAAAAAAATCCATCCCATAAATTTTAAAGATAAAGAACAACATTTAATTGTTTTTCCAGTTACACCTATTAATCTTATTGTGGTGTTACAATGAGGGTCCAAGAAAATGGCTGAATGGTCATGAATATATGATTTGTATTCCCAATACCCAAATAAAAATTTGATAGCATATCATATATGTGTAATCACATGTTATGGAGGCAGAGACACTGAGCCTGGAGCTCACTGGAACTCAGTCTGTTTGAATAAGTGATTTTCAGATTCAACAAGAGACCCTATCTCAATAAAAATAAAGTGGAGAGAAATTGAGGAATGTTCCTGTTGTCAACCTCCAGCTTCCACAGGCATATTCCTCCTGCAGGTGCAAATGCATGCACATGTACATGCAAACAAACATACAAAACAAATACATACACAGGATTTTAATTATGTTTAAGTTTAAATACTAATCCATAATATCAAAAACAAATTCTGTATCACATACCTTCATCAAGGAAATCCTCTAAATTTCCAAATTCCTCGTCTGGGAAGATTTATGAATTTCTTAAAATGGTAAATGAGAAAATACATGTCAAATAGTAAAGAGACATCATGATATACCTTTGACAAATAACAATCATTGCTCTCCCAGACTCTAGATACAATGTACACACTGACCACCAAACACAATGTCTGTGTTCTGACTTCAGTGTAACAAATCAATTTTGTTTCCTGTTTTCAGTGTCACATGGATTAGACTGAATAAAATATACATTGTTCCTGCTCTCAAAGTGGTAGGAGAATGAAAATACCTACTAGAATAAATAAAAATTAAAGATAGCTAAAGAAAACACTGAAAAGAAGCACAGAGGAATACATGGCTATCAGGGGATGGGGAGCTGGAATGAAAAGTAGAAAGCTCACAGATATCAAAGACTACAGAGGCAAGATAAATACAGGAAAGTGGTACCATGAATATGTATGAAGAAATAGTGTTACTATTATAGAATTTGTTTCAGAGAAAAATATAGGAAAACATATCTCCAAATTCACTGAAGACACCTGTAGTAAGAAGGCTGTTACTTTCTTCCCAGCCACTTAAACCTGAAATAATCAAACAAAAACTATATTATTTAAGTCACTCCTGGCCTATTAGCCCTATCTTCTTATTCGCTAACTCTTATGTATTACTTTAACCCATTTCTATTAATCTGTGAATCGTCATGTGCTTGTGCCTTACTAGGTAATGTTTTGGAGTCCATCTTTGGCAGGAATACATGACGTCACTCTCACTTCATTTCTCCTTCTCTCTCCCAGCATTCAGTTTAGTTTTCCCCACCTAGCTCTGTTCCCATATAGCTCTGCTATAAGCCCAAAACAGTTCCTTTATTAACCAATGATATTTACAGCATACAGAGGGGAATCGTACATCACCTCTTCTTTTCCGTTTAAATAAAAGGAAGGTTTTAACTTTAATGTACTAAACTTCAAATAACAAAAGAGGTATCATGCAAGATTTACAGGTACAATATTTATCTTTTATCACAACTAAGGAAAACTATAATTATACCTATAAATTCTTCAACTCCATCAAAGATTCCAGAAGGATATATCATAATATAAATATTTTCCATTTTAATAAAACTTATCTGCTCTGCATATATAACACTGAAATCTACATTCTTTGGTATTAGTTGATGTCTACCCATCTAAAGGATATATAGTAACCACTTAATTGATTATTAAAAAGGTGAAATTATTTTCAATAGTTATGGCATATTTCTAGTTCAGTAAATGTATTATTTAGAAGTTCACACATATGTGTGTATATCTATGCATTATTTATGTATAAGTTGTTTCTATATAGGAATTTAATAGTTTATTAAAATGAGTGAAAATGCTACTATTGGGTGCTTATGTTTTGCTAGGATTATTATATATAATGCACAAAATATGGGTTGTGTCCCATTCTTATCTCTATTACTCAGGGGAGGAATCAGATGTCTTCTGGGAAATGCCCTTTCCACTTTCCACAAGCATCGAAGTGGAACTGTATTCTGGACTTGAAGCAACTCCCCCAGGTATACTTGCTTATTGCATATTTATTTGAATATTCTTTTTCTCAGGACTCGGTTTTGTTCTTTACAAAATGTTAATTATTTGATAATTTAGTATAGTTTTTAAAATTATATTAACCCTCTCTCCAAATCCACCACCACCCTTCTACACTGAACTTCAGGTTGTCTCTTTCAAAATAATAACAACAACAAATCATGAAGGCTGTGAGATGAACAAGGCAGACACCAACAGACATGAAAAAGTGTACAGGAAAGAGCCTAGGAAGCCTCACGCATATACAAAGAACTATAGGCAAATAAGGAAAGCTGGGGGTGTAAAGGTGTTCTTCCATGAGGGAGGAGTACACCAACTGTCTGTTCAGACATATATGGGTGGCCTCAAAAACATACATACTAGTAATATTTTACAAACTTAGAAGTTTATATTTAGGAATGAAATGCACACACACATCATATATATGATTGCCCTCTGTATGCTGTGAATATCATTGGTTAATAAAGAAGCTGTTTTGGCCTGAATGCTGGGAGAACAGAGGCAGAGTCAGGATAAAATCATGGAGTTGCTACCAGAGACAGATGCACTAAAACTTTGCTGGTAAGCCATGACCTCGTGATGATGGACAGATTTAATAGAGATGGGTTAAACTAAGATGTGAGAGTTAGCTAATAAGAAGCTAGAGCTAATGGGCCATGCAGTGATTTAAATAATTTGGTTTCTGTGTGATTATTTCAGGGCTGAGCAGCTAGGAACCAGTTAGTGGCCCCTCCTTAACATATACATAATACATAATACATATATATATATGTGTGTGTGTGTGTGTGTGTGTGTCCCTAACACACACACACACACACATATATATATATGTATATATATATATATAATCTCTCTATATAACATATTTAGAGTTCCCAGAAATCTGCACAGTCTGCACTTTATAAACAACAGAGGTTTCGTATCTTTAGACTTGTTTAAAGATACATTTTTTGTGTTTTATCTTTTTTTTTCTTTTTTGGTTTTTCAAGACAGGGTTTCTCTGTGTAATAACCCTGGCTGTCCAGGAACTAGTTCTTGTAGATCAGGCTGGCCTCAAACTCACAAAGATCCAACTGTCTCTGCCTCTAAAGTGCTGGACTTAATGGTGTTCACCAGCACTTCCAAATATGTTTCATCATTTTTAAGTAAGGGTCATGTACATTTTAGTGTTTGCTGTATTCTAGTGATAGCAGCGGAATTAATTTATATGAGCTATGTAGTATCTGTATTAAACTGAGAGCAGTTTTGGACTCCTTGATTGTATGTGTTTCTAACTTTGGAATCACTTTATTTATTTCTTTGCTATGACACTTGATTTCTTTTCTGAGGTGTTTGCTTTGTCTTTCTAATTTGGTCTGAGATTCTCATAATTGTCCTCATGTTCCTTGTGAAGACCTCTAAAGATGTCACTCCAAGAGTTCTGCGGACATCGGGTCATGTTTAAATTATTTATCTGATTTCTTTCTTTTACATTAATTTAGAATGAATATCTTTGTCACATTTTTATGTTATACTTTCCAATACTTCATAAAATATGTATGGTCTTATTCAATGGAAAGGCATTTGACACTAATAATAAAGTACTTTCTCTGAACTTTAGGTGAGAAAATTATTAATAAATTGCTTCATTTTTTCCTTTAGAGTAATAATATAATTTTACAATAAGGCCCATTTAATCATCTTGTTCTCTCTTGGAAATGACCTTGTAAAATTAAAGATCCAATCTTGGGTTTCAATTGAGTCTGTGATCTTAAGTTATTCTCCTGTGCTCATGCAGTAGTAAAAACTAAGTGAACTGGAAAATAATTGGGGTGCCATATATTTTTACAGAAAGATCATCTTTTGCAGAAGCAAAAAGAGTAAAAGTGACTTGATTTATGGGCTGGGGACAGCATTGCAGGGCCCATTAACAGGAGAACTGTCTACTTTAGAGTAAGAACTCTTGGGTACCAGGCACACAAACAGCTTCATTACTTTAAGACAAAAGAAGAAACATTAGATCACAAGCCTTTCTATCAAGATTTTACTGCAAATAGTTGAAGTAGCAGGAATTTATAAACTGATATGGGCAATTCTATGACTTGAATATGCTGTGTGGTGTTCTCTAGCTCAACAGTATTGAGAAGCAGATTCCAGAGGAAGATATTTAAACTGTGGAGTCAAAATCTTTATGGATGAATTAATACATTGATTATAAAAATGTTTTGGCCATCTCAGACACTAGAGCCTATTTCTCATAGGTGCTTTTGTGTGAGTTGGATCAGCTCAGTGGAAGCAAGCTGTCTGGTTGTGGTTACTCAAATCATGGACATCCGAACCTTCAGACCAAGGTATGCTTATTTTTTAAACTATTAACTGCCAAGCCTCTAGCAGTCTGTCATAGAAACATAGAGGGACAAAGAAAGGAAGCTGGGAATGTAGATGCATAAGAGATACATTAGAGAGAAAATAATGACATAATTAGTAGGGTTGGTAACACAAAGAAATAAACTAGAATAACTGATCAAGCAAATGGTCATTTGTAGATTGATATACTTTAACAATGCATAACATACAAGGGGGTTAATATATTACTGTGGAATGCTTAATCTTAGTTGTCAACTGATTGTATCTGGAATCAAGAGAGACAAACCTCTGGTCATATTTGAGCGTATCTCCTAGTTAATAAAGAGGTAAGATCCTACTCTAGACAGGGAAGCAAATTTGAGCAGTGGCCCAGGTTTTAAAGAGATTTAAGGAAAACAATCCTTGTTGGTTAGTGTGTTGATTCCAATGTGGTTGTTGCTGATACTGCTACTGCTCTTGCTTCCAATCTTTACTGACTTCAGACTCAGGATCAATAGTTCTTTGGGCATTCTCTGGGCCTTTTTCACCAGATAGGAACTGGATCCCAGGATCTACAATATGAAGTCAGTTATTGTTGGTATCTAGGCTCAAAGGTAAGCCAAAGCAATCCATTCCTTTGTGATATATATTTGCTTTATCAGTCCCATATCCACAGAAGAGCTTAACTAACAACTATCCTTTTATGCATTTGAAACTACTTCACTGTTAACACAACACTGTCTGATATGCTGTTATAATTTGCTCTGTTTTATACTTCTACAGGACTTGGCCTATACTATCAATTTTAGCATGTGATACATGTTTCATAATTACTTTTTAAAAATGTCTATTTCTTTCACATAGCCATGAGTTCTTCGAAGATAGTTCTTTATCACTCATTACTTAAGGAAGAATTGGAAACTGTGAAGCTGATTTAAAATAGACAGTTTAAACCTGAATAGAAGAAAAGATCATTTACTTTGAATTCAGAAGACAAAAAAAAATACAGTGCAAGGAAACATATTTCTTCTGACATTGGCAATCTGAATTTCTTATCAGGGTGCATTTTATTTCACTTGGAAATGTACATTGAAGAGCATATTTGACTATTTGTGTAGATGTTTACCTGATACCCCAACCCGTTCATGCTGAATTTTCAAATAAGTATGGTACTTACTATCAGAGATGGTCTGTCTTCGTTTAGAAGACAAGCTCAAATGCATCCATCCATTCAGCTGCGGATACAGGAGGGAAGCCATGACATCCCACTGATAAGATTTGCCCTTCTTGTTGCATGTAAATTTTATAGACAATTTAGATATGATAGATTTGAAACTTAATTACGACTTTCTTCTTGCAGAAACTATTCTCTACATTATAAATATTTTACGAACATTTACTTCTTTGAACTCAATTGTAGAATTGAGCATTGAACAATTTCCGAGTTTCTCATCTTCTAAGTAAAATTAAACAAAAATGTGAAAAGTGATTACCTAGCTAATGACTTCAGAATAACATGATTTTATGTAAATTCTAAAAAAAATAATGTTTGGTAATTATGGATGAGTTTGATTTCCACTTCATTGTTCATTTCTTCTTAACTGATCCAACAATTTAATTTTAGGAAAATAAGATAAAATACTTCTTCCACTATGTCTGAAAGTTTTTAAAAGTTTGCGTAAGTAACTTGGTAGGTAAGGGCTGGGAAGTCATATAGACAAATTATTAGAAAATTGTAGTTTTCACTCTGAAATTTCACATCTATTCATTCATTAAATCTGTTCTATCCATATGTCATTGGTTATTCAAATACTTTATCATATTTTAAACAGGAAAATGATCCCCGGAAGCAGCCACAGAACACTGAGGGAATGTGCTAATTCTTTTTACTTAAACTGAATGCACAAGTGTTTTCATAAGTGGATGCTATAGTTCTTAAATCATACATAATCCAGAGAATGTCCCCAGGATAGAACTGAGATCAACGAAATACCCAAAGCAAACTCAGTCAAGGAAGAAAGCTATCATATACAGAGATAGTGCAATGCCTTTTTTCTATTGTGTGTTCACTGTACCCAAGCATAATCTGTTGAGAATTAATAATAAATTAATATATACTGCACACCATAGAGGTAAAACAGATGGTTCCTTAAGGAGTAATACCATGATTTTACAAGAATCATTTAAAATTATTTGTTATTACAAACCTGCAATATATCATAATTCAATGAATCACAAAGAATTTACAGTAACATAAACATTAATATCTGTTGTTAATTTGCAATCATCAAAGCTATTCAATTATTTTGGTATGTCCAACATTAAGACAGAGTTCAGTTTGTTAAGACTAGTGACAACTCCTAGATTTTAAAGTCCATTTATATTCAAACTAGATAAATACTCCTACCTAAAGAGACTAGAAATTATACATACATATGTTATATTTCTCAGTTGTTAAATTCACAGAAAGGAAAGGCACCAAACAGTTTTCTCAATAAAACCATACATGGCATAGTAGTATTTCTTTCAATTGTTATAAATCACATTTTTTCTTGCTATTTTGACAAAAATTTTTCATGCACTTTATTTTGATCATACTCTTCCCCTTCTCCCAGTTCTCCCTAGATCATCCTCACATCCCTTCCTCCCTCCCCACAAGACAGTCTTCATTGTTTTTTTTTCTTTTTCCTTCCTCTTTCTCTCTCAGCTTCTCTCTCATCTTTTTCTCTCTCACACTGTCTCACACTGACATAAAGCATGGAAACCAAAATGGTGTTTTAACCTGGGTTACAGCTCTTACTTTCCCCCTCTAATAGCATGCAGCTAAGATCTTCAGTTCTGCTTCTGCTTACTAGAGTTCACTGTTCTGGAAGGTGATTTTTTTATTAATTTTGAAAGAGAATTTACTCTTTTCCAGGGTTCATATATTTACATAATATAACTTCCTAAAGTTAGTTCTCCTTTCATTACTGACAGTTCAAGCTCAAGAGTACTTGACAACAGCCAGGATGGATTTTTAAAAGTGACACTGAAATTATTCAAGTTACTGGTTTAAGATGATTGTAGTTGTGTGCTTATTTCTTTGAGTACATCAACAAATATACCACAGGTGGCATCACTAATATTTGTCCAGAGAGTCAAAATTACTAGATAAGAATTTATAGTACGTGAGTAAAATTATAATATTTGATATAACTTATGAACTGGAAATAATACTTTGCTGAGGTTGTAGAATCCTTTTTATAATAGAATAGAAGAAAGACACAAAATCGCCAGCTAGGAGCGTCCTAGATTTTAATATAACAGATAGCATAATTATGTGCTGTGATTTATTTTAAACATAAGAAAAATGTGATCATGTTGACATAAAACTCTGTAGGGAAAAGAAACAATTAAAGTAAACAAGCAAGTAGCTGTAGTCAAGAAATCACACCCTTAAAAAATACCTGGCTCAATGCTCCTTCAAATGAGTTCAAAAGTTCACATAAAGATTTTATTGTAATGCCAACAATAATATTATGCTACTTAATAAGATGTATCATTTAATTTTACTTAAGGACAAGCAAAGCATAATATGAAACAAAGCTAAAGAGGATTAGAAATTGATATTACTGTTTAAATCTCAAGACATAACAGTTCTGACTTTTTAAAATATAAAGGAAAAAAGATTGATTTAATTTCTTCAGTCTTCTTACTTACTTTGACCTAATTCATTAAATATTTCTAAGAATATTCATGAGAAAAAATGACAGCTAGTGTTATGACTCCTCTCTCAGATTTGTCATTTTAATTCTCTTGCTTACTTTTATAGTGCTTTGTTATAGTATCTAAGTTTGGGGTTTGTTTTTTAGGCATAATACCTCCGCGATGTATTATCTTCATATTTATAATTTACTTATTTCATTTTATGATGTATTGCGTTCTTATTTTGAAACAGAACTTGATCTATATTCAATATAAGAACTATCTTCATGAAATCCTGTGCATCCTTTTAGGTCCTGCTCACAGAATAACATCTAGAAAAGATACAAGAAAACATTGATGAAGTCAAGAAGAAATTTTTTGTCACTCTCCCGCTACCTCCAAGTTAGTTGTTTATAGCCATACCGTTCCCCTTGGACCCAAGTCTTTAGCTTACTAGTATCCGTTATTTTATTATCTTGTTATTTGATTTTAAGAATGCTGCATAAAAGGAAATATGCTTTATGTATTTTGAGATTATCACTCATAAGAATTATCTGGTGATTAATCTAAGTTGTGTATATTTATATTACTTCTCATTTAATTGATGGATAGAACATGAATGCATGGCTAATATCTAAGCACTCATTAAAGTAGTATGGGTTATTTTTAGTTTGAGGCTGCTACAAAAAACAGGCCATGAACATATGTGTACTAAGTTTTTGACATGAATTTTTTTCATTTCTCCAGGGAAAAATGCCAAGAGTTCCAGTGAACGTGCTGTTTATTAAGACATTGCCAAACTGTTTTTCAGAACACTAGATTATATTTCACCATCTTCCACACTGTATGAGTGATAAAATTTCTTGCATGTTAATTTGATTCATTATATTTCACTTAAAATTTAGGGTAGCCATAGAGTTAAACAAAGTTACATTTTTACTATGTACTTAATAAACGGATAATATTATTGATATCACTTTGTATACTCTGTTACTTCTGCACCTCTTTGTCAGTTTATCTGTCCATTTATTTTAACAAATTTGTAAGAAATTTGTTCTTTCTGGGTTTATATTAGTGGTCCTTTTCTGGACTTGTAGCTTGAAATATTTACTTTAGCCTATAGCATAACTTTTTAACCCCTTAATGCTTAATTTTAATGAAATTTTGTTATTAATTTTTGTTTTATAAATTATTTTTGCTGTTAATATTTTTTTCAGATATGCCTTCCAGAGTTTTTCCTCTCATTCTTTGTGCTAAAAATGTTCTACTTTTATGTTTGACATTTGCATGTGTTATTGTTCTTTAAATTTTAATTCTATCTTTAAATATATATATGTATGTATAGAAATATATGCATACTAAAGCAGTATCCATATAAGTCTTAATAATGAGTTGGATCTCCTGTAGCTGGAGTTACAAGTGGTTGTGAACTGCCTAACACTGATGAATAGATAGCTCATGTAGCCTTAGGGAAAACATTAATTTGTTAAATGAGCATAGCAATAATATGATTCCTAATGGCATTATTATATCCATAGATCAGTGTTTATCTCCACCCTTATCAGAGGAGTTTCTTTTTGAAGTAGATGGTAATTGATAATTGACACAGATATCCATAGGTAGATATTGGACCAAGAGAGAGTAAGAGACTTTGGAGTACTTGGCATTAAAGAATATGCCTGTCACACTCTTGCCTCCTGGCTCAGGTAACCTATGAGGAAGTATAGGCAGAAAGGCTATAAGCACCACAGGGGAAGAACCAAACCAAAGAAACTGTGTCTTCTAGACAGGACATCATGTTTGCCATACTGACTGAAGCATTATTATATTCTATTAGTAACAAATAAAAACACATTTTATACCAGAATTCCTAAGTTGTTATCCCCATTCTTTTTACAACATTTTACCCAGTAATAACATTACATTTGCCCTTTGTGTCTACTTGGTTTATTTTGTTGACTTATTTTTTATTCATTTACCTATTTATATATCTATTTTTGCTACTATGTTTCTCTGACTTTACCTACTTTTTAAGTAGGAAGTTTTGAGACATGGTAGTAAAATATTTTGTAAATTGTAATTTTTACTTTTCTATTCTTGGAGGGGCTTGGTGTCTAAGGCTATTAGTTTGTGTGAGAATGAGCTCATAGTATAGGGGACATTTTTAACAAGGAAAACCAGACTACATATAGGATAACATTTTTATGTTGACCTATATCACTTCTATGAGACAGATTGCTATATTTTTAATTGTCAAGGTTTTCAATGTTCTGTTTTTCTATACCCCTTGGAAACTGTCCTCTTTTTCTGCATCTATTACCATTCTATATTCCCCATAACATTGTTTAGGAACTTTGTTCCCAACCTTCTCAAGAAAAGTAAATTTTGTTTTGTCCTCTGACTTGATAGATTTATCTCTTCGCTTCTATATTTTATATCCAGTTAACTATTTATATAGGTGTGAATTTATGGATATTTATTTTCTTCCTTGAAATATAATACAGTACTACATTATTTGACAAGGGCACTGTGGGAAATTTCTATATTAGTGTGTATGTGTTCTGTTGTATGTGTGTGTGTGTGTGTGTGTGTGTGTGAGAGAGAGAGAGAGAGAGAGAGAGAGAGAGAGAGAGAGAGAGAGAGAGAGAAGTCTACAATGTAACTTTGCTGACTTATACTTACTAGGTAGACCAGGTGGACCTCAGAATTGTGACCATTGTCCCTCTCTCTTGTGCTGGAAGTAGTTGTAAGAAGTTGTGTGCAATGACTCCTGTCTATTATTGAATAACTTTATTTCTGACAGAGAATTATTAAGGTGTCTGTATAAGTTTTTGAGACTTTAATTTTTTAAATACACACACACAAAAAAAAATTCATTGTCAAACTGTGTGAATTTTGTCTTTCCTCCAATCCTTCATCCAGCTACTTACCCTAGAATTGCTTTTTTTATTTTTTTTCCTTAAACTGGAAAAATGTTATTAGAAACGTTTTGTCATGAGGGATGTTCACATATGTTGAATCCCATTGCTTTTTTGCTCCATTAGTTTACAGACAAGAGAAACTTTTATATATTTTTGCCCATGTGGGTAATCATAATTTAAATATCTCAAAAATTATTTATCTGATTAATCTAAAGTTACCTCTACAGGGAACATTGTAGCCATCAATATTGCTTATCTGTTACCTTCAATTTCTATTATTCATTAACTATTCATTTATTCAATTCCAGTCAACAAACACAATGCTTTCAAATAGTTAATATATGTACTCATGAGAAACAAGCTTATCCAAAGTCCATAGGTGATATTAGAAAAAATAATTTTCAAACTTACTTAGGCCCATCTAATTTTATTTATTACCTTTGATGGAGTTGCTCTATGTATTTTAAGAAATTTTTAAATCTCAGTTACACTTTCTCCTTGGATCTTCTGAACTTCCATTTTGTATTCTACAGCAAAGGCTTTGTATGAGGACCATAAATACAAAGGTACTCTCCTGGTACTCAAACAGAAAGGCCATAGTTAATTCACTAGAGTGATAAATAATGTCTACAGGGAAGAAAGTACAATTTTTTTGGAGCCCATCACTAAATGAATTATAAATATTTGGTATAAATTTATCCTTAATGTGCGAATAATATGAATATTAACAAGACTGTGGGTCCTTTTATTGAAATCTGAAATCTCTGACATATTTCTGTTGACAAAGTTTTTCTAAAGCAAGTATAACTTTGGACAACTGAACATTATAGTTGAGTAAACAGTTGTCTGTCCATGGATTTTTTTTAAGAGTAAAAGACATTCAAAACTTTGGGGTACTTCAAAGTCAACTGCTTTTACCATTTTTTATTTTATAAAGAGCTTAATTTTAGAGGAAAATGTCATGATTTATTACTTTGAAGTTTTTAAATGGATCTGGACATTGTTACATAACATTAAAATAACTATCAAGGTATTTATTGCTTAAAATGCTCACTAGGAAATGATGGCTTCTTTATATGGTCATTTCATGTCCTAATAAAATATTTTAAAATAACACAAAGATCTCATCAGAAATAACAACCTTTCTTTACTTTCAAACAAATTGTTGTTATAACTGGTAACTTCCAATTATCAGATACAGTAACCACAAATCAAAGAAACAGGTTGTAAGATGTGGAATCTTATTTCATATATTATTAATTATTTCTCCTTAGACATTAAATTTTCTAATATTTTTCTTCTGTAATAGAAGCAAGACAAATTCTAGATTTGATGAACTAAGTTCCTTGCAGTAAATGTTTCATAACTTTCTGCATCTTTCACATAATTTCCATGTAAATTAGACAGTAACTGGAGCATTTTCCTACAACCTTAACATATTTTATAACCTTGTTTTAAAATCGAGTATTACAAATCATAAAATTTCATTTACTTGATCCCTGTACTTACTAAAAACATTTGAGTTTTATCCTTCAATGCACTTAATTACATTGTTGGCAAGTTGTGATATTAGGTTAAATTTTCCTTTGTATTTCCTTGAAAAATATTCAATTACCTTACATGAGCAATCATATATTTTCTGCCAGTATTGCTCTTAGTACCACCTCAATCACTATCGATTGTAAATTTTAAAAAAGTAGCTGTCAACTTCCAGCCACAGAGAAAACTGAAAGTACAATGCAATTTTGTTAAGCTCTAAATAAGTAATTTAGCAGGATAGAAATCCTTGAATCGATACAAAATAAGTTTCTATAACCATATCCATATCTTTCACTTTTTAAATAATTAAACTGAATAAAAATTATTAATATTTCCCAATCTTTGTTCTATACATACACATAGAACAAAACACAGGTATTTGTAAGCCACTGTCACGAGTCAAATCACACCCCATTCATTTTCATGTTCTCTTCAATGACTTTTGCTCTATTTGTGAAAATTTAAACAGAACAAAAAAATCTACCACATGCAAAACTGTATATATGCAATGCCATCTAGCAGTTAATGAACAGTTATTGCTTATCTTTTATTTTATTCCCAAGAATTTCAAATTACCTGATTTAATTAGCATGGGGTCTCTATTTTATTACTCATGAAAATTGTATTTTTTTCATGAAGATACGTATTTAGACCAGCTCTTAGCATCGACTAATTTCAATTCACTGAATATATTTAAGAATAATTTCAACATTGTACAAACTTTGCTTTTTACTGTGTATAATTTCTCTTATAAAATTCCTGCTTGCAATTAGGAGTAATATGCTCAGTTTAACTGATCTGAGTAAGAATGCACAACACACACACAGAAGGAGAGAGAGACACACACACACCTACACAAAGGAAGTTATATATGTACACACACACGCATACACGGGAGAGAGACACACATGCTTTTCAGATTCATCAACCACCTCAGATTAGTCTATGATGTAAGACATTCATCTCTACCAGGAGTTGCATTTTCCCATCAGATTTCAAATAACCACTTCTTTAACCATAATATAATTAATGATATCAAGCTGCAATACTTTTCATGGCAGTACTCCAAATAAACTTATGACCTCTGAAAAGAAAACCTATCCTGTCAATTCTAATTTATATACATCTCCAATTATTTACTAGATAGAAATGTTATTTATGATTTATTGGACCCTGTTTATATGTGCATATTTAAATTATTTCTAATATTGAACTCCTAAACTCATTTTTCTTATTTGCTTCTTTTATCTAAGTATTATTATATATTATATTTATCCTCTCTCTGTTGTTCTATCTGTGTATCTTCTATCTCTCATACTTATCTATGTATGTTCTATCTACGATCTAATTTGTTTATCATCTATCAATTAATCATTTATATAATATATCTATCATTTGGTCTATTTTCTCTGTATTTATTAATCTATTTTCTGGTGATGAATTCAAAATTGAAGATATTTTACACCAAGTACTTTGTCTTAAATATATGCAGTAATCTTTAACTTTATTAGTCATAAAGAAAATGTAAATGAAAAGCACAGGGAAACATTACCATACATGTAAATAGTTTGAGATGTGAAGTCATTAGTATGCATACATGCTGAGGGAAGGAGTGTTGAATGATTAAACAAGTATGGAAAATAGTTTATACCAATATTATTTATGGTTCCAAAATTACCTAAATATGTGCTCAAGAGAAATGAACTCCTATGTTCACAAATAAACATACACAGAAATTCTAATGAAAGATTCATGATTCTTGTCCTTAAATATAAGAAACTCAAGTATACTAAAACTAAAGACTATATTAGACACCATTAGGTAACTAGAGGTGATCACTAGTGAATTAAGCAACTTAGAACAATCTGAGAGTATAGAGGCAAATGTGTGTGTATATATATATATATATATTACACACATATATATATATATTACACACATATATATATAATGATGTCATGAATTGGAAAAAGTACAATTAAAGGTTTATAGGAATGTTTGTAAGTAGAAAGGGAAAGAGGTAAATTATGTAATTACAATATAGAAATTTTCAAATTTTCTTTGTTGATTATCTTCAAGTAGATGAACTTGAAATTTTCAGAAATTATGTTAGGAATGTCCTAACCATTGATTCCACAAGTGTTTGCTTTATAAGCACAATATCATAGTCAGTATTACACCTAAGCATCTTTTGCTTTCTGCTTGTCTTAATGTAAAGGTGTAAAATGAGTTTTCCTTTGAACGACATAATACAAGTCCACTAAGAAGATTGTTCACGGATGAGAAAAGCTACTGAAAATCTATACACAAATCTCACCAAGACGACGGCAGAAATGTTTGCTGAATAAATATGACACAAGTGGACACGCCAGCCTTTAGAGGGAATAGTCCATGTGGTTCAATGCTACACAAAGGACCACTGGAAACTGAATAAAACCGAAGGTGGGAAAAGTCATTTCCCCTTAGGGAAAAGGAAACCAAATGGCTGCCTAGTGCTAAACAGTCAGCCCTGAAAACATGTATACAAATCTCATTATATGGATTGAGCAGATTCTTTTAAGGAGTGTGCATATAAATTTAAATGCATTTATGCATGCATATGCAATTAATAACACATAGGCTATGGATTTAAAAGAGAGAAGTGAGGTTTATATGAGAGGTTTTGGAGGGAGGAAAGGGAAGGAAAGAATTTATTTAAACACAAATTATTACATGTTTTTGTCAAGTTTAAATGAAAATGTGTGTATATGTATATTTAAAATATGTACTTATTCATTTATTATGTATACACTGTTGACATAAGATCTCATTATAGATGATTGTGAGCCACCATATGGTTGCTGGGAATTGAACACTGGACCTCTGGAAGTGCTCTTTATCTCTGAGCCATATCTACAGCCCATGCATATATTTTAAAAACATTTCATCAGAGATGAATTTGTTTTGAATGCATTAAAGCAAAATTTGTCCCTTCATGATTGTTGAAATTATTTCATTGACCTCTGGTTTTGGTTTTCTAGTTATAAACCACAGGAAAGTAAATAATTTCCTCACCAGTGTTTATTTTATTTTATTCTATGGTTGGCTTTAAACACCTAAAATTTGTTAGCATTTTTGTCTATATCATTAAATACCTCAATGTTTCAACAGATATACTATTGTCAGAACTGATGATACTTGCCTACTTGACATTTAAGAAAGTAAATTCATATTATTAGTCTTCTCTGTACAGAAGTTGATTACTACATCTGGAAGCAGGCTTCAGATTATGGTCATTGGTCTTACTAATATATATTTAAACATTTGAAATTGTTTCCTCCGAGATGAAAAAATAGACTTCTGGCTTATTGTGCTTAGTTATAAAGAAAATATAAATTCTTAATTGATTTTATTAAATATTTCTCTGAGTTTTTAGTACTAGATAAAGAATGAGCAGGGTGGAATATGAAAATGTCTCAATAATCCAAATATATCATATTATTTAAGTCTACAAATAATCTTACTTTCAAAAGGGTTTGAAACTTGCTGAACTTAGTGTCACACTTATATTTTTATACCATGTTCTGGATGCTCAAAATGGAAATATAAAAACAAATTGTCATGAACAATAGCTTTTATTCAAGTTATTTTGTTCAGTGGAGCCTTTGGGAACTCATAACCTAATATAAAGTAAAGATTTTATTATGTTGAAAACAACAACTTATGTTTCTAATAATCATAATAATATTATACATAGATATATTCAGTACAATAAATAATAAGTAGCTATTCATCATTGCTATAAAATATGACAGGCTGGTTCTTCAAATATAACACTGAAGAATAATTTTCATACCTGCCATAGACAGATCACTTTCCAAGGCCTTTAGAGGGAAAAATTAGAATATGTAATATTAAACAATCTAACATTGTATCTAGGATCATCTTTGTGCTTTTTTTTTTGTTAATCTAGAAGAACTTTTTCTTAGTTTAAGAGAGTTCTATAAATATGAATTCTTTAGAATCAACATTTAAGTTACCTAGACAGTTTTGTTTGTGGAATATTTCTGAGTTGTCTTTGTTGGCAAAAAGGAGATGAACACAATAAGGGTGGATGAAAAGATGATAAAAGAATGATAGAAGGGATTCACAAAATCAGGAGACATGCTGGAACAAAAGAAACAATTCCTAATATAGAAAAAAATAAACCACAATATCTACAATATCATTTCCTCACCAAGAAGTTCATATACACATCCTATCATGTAAATTATTTCCTTAGATTTAACTTCTCATTAACTTAATGGATCACACTTAAACAATAAAGTCTCCTCATTTTAAATGTTCCACATCTCAATGGTTCTGTGGACAATATTTCCACATGTTTTAAGGAGAAATATTTTTGAGCCCTACAATTTTTGGAATATACTTGTTCCTTCTGGATGTCATAAACTGTCCAGTGTTCTCAGTAGATACTGTGATATACAAGGCACCTATTGGTGTAGATTGCAACATAAACACTCACGGAAACAGATGAATGGACTTTGGGCTAAATGCTTCAGAAAATGGTCACAATCCATGAATTTATAAGAAATGTTTGAATGTTTGGAGGAAGAGTCAAGCAGATACTTGTGTTCTAACAGAGCTAATCAGTTAGGGACAATGTTATAATGAACAAATTTAATATTTTATTAGGAGAGATATTAGAATTAATATAATTTGTTTCTACAACAGACAGGTAATACTTGAAACTAGGAAACAAATCTAACTGTCTCTATGATTAAGAAGTAGTTTTGAAAACAATACACAAAAATGTAAACAAAAGAATCCGAAAACATGATCTAACAACTCACAGACATTCAATGTAGGAAGAGAGCCTGGGAAAACCATTATCAAAGCTTTCTTGACCCCTGTAAAGTTTGTTGATCCAGTACTATATATATCACCCTAAACATTTAGTAAGTGTCCCTAGATGCCTGACCCAGGGGCATAGTCTTTCTTAATAGAAAATACATTATTATTGCTTTATGTTGAGTTTCAAAAATATTTAGCATTTTAAATTTAACCCATAGTTGTTATCCAAAAAAATCATTTGAATAGAATATGTTTGATTCTATATTCTTTCTTTTTAAAAATAAGTCATCAAATTGTCTTGCCAGTTAAACACCAGAGGGAAGTAGACACACTTTCACAAATCCTTAGTTTCAATACTGGAGAATTTGGTAGAGGAATGCTTAGTGCGTTCTCACACCATTAAATATGGAAATCTTACCTAGTTACACGCAGAGGAGAAATTTAGGACAGTGAGGTTGATGTCAGTGTGAGAGTGCGTGCATCCAAGTATGTATGTACTCTTGTGTGAATGTATGTGCTTAGTTGTATAATTATTAATAGGATGCTTCTACTTTTTGCATTTCTTAAAAATCGTTACTTGGCAATGACTAATGACAACACAAAATAAATAGCCTTCAGTACTGAGGAAGAAACTGAGATCTAAAGACCCGAAAAATATCTTTATTTGCTAGCCAAGACTTCTAACCCTGCTGTACTGAGTCCTTATCACTCTGTTAGGGGGTTTTAAGGTCCCAGTTCTTTTTTTTTTTTTTTTTTTTAATTATAAACTGCTTGGCCTATTGCTCAGGCTTATTACTGACTAGTTCTGATGACTTAAATTTACCCATAATTTTTGTCTATGTTTAGTCACATGGCATGGTACCTTTTCTCAGCAAAGCATTCTCATTTTGCTTCATCTGCATCTGACTGGTGACTGACTCTCTGCCTTTCCTCTTCCCAGACTTCCCAGACCTGGTTGCTCCACCTATACTTCCTGCCTGGCTACTGGCCAATCAGCATTTTATTACACCAATATAAATGACAAATTTTTACAAGAGTACAAGAGCATTATCCCACAGCATTTCTCCTTTTTTCTTTTTTTTTATAGTTCTTTTTTTTTTATTGCGAAAAGAAGAAAAAAAAAACATAAACAAAAAACAAGTTTCCACCTCCTCCCAGCCTCCCATTTCCCTTCCCCTCCTCCCACCCTTCTCCCCCTCCTCCCACCCTTCTCCCCCTCCTCCCACCCTTCTCCCCCTCCTCCCACTCCTCTCCCCCTCCCTCTCCAGTCCACAGAGCAGTCCCGGTTCCCTGCCCTGTGTTAAGTCCTAGGTCCTCTCCGTCCATATCTAGGAAGGTGAACATCCAAACTGGCTAGGCTCCCACAAAGCCAGCACATTAAGTAGGATCAAAACCCCCTGCCATTGTCCTTGGTGTCTCATCAGCCCTCATTGTTCGCCATGTTCAGAGAGTCCGGTTTTATCCCATGCTTTTTCGGTCACAGTCCAGCTGGCCTTGGTGAGCTCCCCGTAGATCAGCTCCTCTGTCTCAGTGGGTGGATGCACGCCTGGACTGAGCTCCCAAGGTCCCAAGGAGGAGCAGAAGGAGGGAGAACATGAGCAAAGAATTCGGGACCACAAGGTCCCAGTTCTTGATCCTTATCTTCTTGCTGTGTTCTGCTTTACTAAATCACATCCCTAACCATTGCTGTCTACAAGAAACACCTCATCATCTAGTAACTAGAAGTTTCTAATGAGTTTAATACCACATTCTTCTTTGAATGAAAGTTCTGTTTCCATGCTAGAGACGCATAAAGCAAACATTCACAGCACTGAGTGACAATTCTTTCCCACTGAGACCCATCTGGGCACTTTCAAATTTCTTATTAATTAAATATGACAGACACTGTTTTTGTTTGGTAGATCACCTTCCAGGTTTGCCTATCTCTGCAATAGTTCTTGTTATTATACTTTTCAATGTCAATATTAATCTACTCTCTTTTTTTATTCTATGTAACTCTTTTCTTGCTAAACAGACCAGTACTGGTTGAGGAAGAAAGATCTTGAGCAAAGAGTCTATGGAGGTAACAAGACATGTGTTTCAGAGACTCAGTTCTGTTTTAACAAAAGCATAGCTGAAATTTTTAAGTGACTGATCTGAAGTTGATTTTTTTTAAATCTAGTCTTAGGATGTCTCATCTTTTCTAAATAAAAGACTAGAGAAATTAGCAGGGGTCACTGAGATGTGGTCTCTAACAAAAACTAGACTCCTAAATGGTGATGCCTACTAAAATATTTAGTAGGCTTCACAGAATCTTGGGGTTTTCTGTGACCAAATCTTTGTTAATATATCAAATTCACAGATGTATGAGTACATATGAAATACATGTGTATATATAACACATATAAACCTGTATATGCATAATACATACATGTGTGTGTGTCTTCAACCATGTATTATTTTGATTCCATTGTGAACGTTTTACACATCCCACTTTACCCTCAGATCATACATGTTTTTAATAAGTCACCAAGTGAACTAAAGTGGGATTCTTTGAGTGTTACTCCAAAACTGTGTAAAATTAATATCTAGCCAAGACATGGTTATTATTATTATTATTATTAGTTATAAACTGTGCCTCTGTAGCGTTTGACTGTAGGGAAAGTCTTACACTTTGTCTAGTCAAACTATTTTGATGATATACATGCAAACAGACTTTTGTTTTAATTGTTTCTTAGTTTAACTTTGCAATTTAAAGAAAAGTATCAAGTTCCAAAACGATGTAAATTATCATCATATCATTCTCCAGGCAACCATTAAAGGTCAAAATGTCATTATTAAAAAATGATTCTCATGATTTTCAAGCTACAGGTTAAGCAGTTTCAAGAGAAAATAGATGGCAGCCATCAGTCCCAAACCAAGCATATAGACTCTAACTAGCCTCAAAGATTTCTGAGCTCTTTATTCTTTTAGCAATCTAAGAAGAAATGAAAATAATTAGAGAAAATGGCCCTGTAATGCTGAAGTGTTATAAATAATGAGAGAGAGAGTTAGTTCAGGAGCAAGGAAGTAATGTGATTTTTGTGGTCGTTTCTTAAAGGGTTTTGCAGTGCTATATAAACAAGCTAAAATTTGGTGGTATAATGGATTACAAACGTCCATAAAATCAGTGATGCAGATCAAGGCCCCTCCAATGTTTCAAGGAGATTGGGGCTTATCATTGGACAGTCACAGATGATACTCTCCAAACTAATTATAGGGTTACTGAAGTATAAAATCTCTCAGATTGAAAATAATGGCACTGTATATATTTAGTAGGTACACTGAAATGTCTCAATAAGCATATCAATGGATAAAGGCTGTCCTCAACATTTCACATTCATTGTCAACGCCAAACCACAATGAACCTGTTAGTGCAGACACCGAGCAGGTTTTGTTCACAGAAGGAGCTGCAGACAAATTGCTTATTTTAATGATAATCATGCATATATTTCTTTGCTGAATCAGGGTTACACAAGCACCTCAATGTGGAAAAAAATTCTATGTCCTCTTTTTTTTTTGTTGTTGTTGTTGTTGTTTTATTTTTTTTTTTAATTCTTTTTTTTTTCTTTTCCCCTCACACATGCCCTGCCTTCTTGACTGCCATCTGGGAGCCTGGCACTAGTTGCTTTTAAGAAAGCCACAATTGGAAGGCGGTCCAGGCTGAGGTTACATGTGTTATTTTACCATAGATATAAATGATATGGAGTGGAGGGCATAGTCCTCTTGTTATTCTGCCTGAACCCTTGGGAGTGGCCAGCTTGAAACCACATTGATGGTTAGAAAACTATAACCATGATTTGTCTGAAGGGCGCTGACTCTTGAGTTTCATTTTTGTAAAGGATGGCATTTAATAGAGAGCAAGTGTTTAGAACAGGGATGCTTATCACAGTGAACAGTGGGCTTGCATGGCCACACAGAACACTCAGAGAGATATTGTTTAGCATGAAAAAGGCAGAAGGGCAGTAAGCAATGCGGAAAGTGACAAACCATTAAGCTAATCCTATAAAGATCTGGCCTGTCAGGCAGCACAATTCATGAATACTTAGGGAGGGAGAGAGGCTTGTTAATGGTTCATCACAGCTCCGAACTGCTTACATTGCTAACATGCAAACACTGCCCTTTTGTAGTTGGGATTTTCTGCACATCAGGATGTCACTTCCATGGCTACTGTATTTTTTGTTCCTCCTGGGTAATTGAAGTATTACCATAGAAGACAATGATTGATGATGTCTTTAAAGGTCTAAAAAAAAAAAAAAAGCACAGGCTATTTTTGAAACGGTGCCATGGCTATATAAGACTAAGAAAGGGAGTGATCTGAATCCTGTAATACATTGAAGCAACAAAAATAAAACCCAGGGTTTGGTTTCTGTAGTGACCAGAACTTCTATACCTCATCTGTTTGGCATTGCTCCCTTCGCTTTCCGCTGTATCAGGCTAGGGAATGGTGAGCCTGTATCATGTTCAGTGTTATTAGACCCTGTTCTCAGCAAGGTTGGGCAACAAGCTTTGTTCCTTTGCCTCAGAGCTGCCCTTTCTTTGAAAGACATTTGAGTTGAAAACAAGAAGCATCATTGGTTGAAATGAGATGAGCCTGCAGCTTTGCACTTAACACAACAACACTAGGAATGGTATTTGCAGACTTTGGAAACTATTATCATAGGTACACTCATCACATCCTCACCTACTTGAGTTTTTTCCTTATCTTTCAACTTCCTATCAGTTTATTAAATTGCAGAATATTGTAAATAATCTATAACCCTTTTCTAGGCTTTGGAAAGCAAAACTAAGCTTGCAATGTCTTGTTTTCTAGAAACACACATTCATTTAATAAAAACACAGTGACAAACATTTCTAACTCAATGTGTCCCTTCATTTTATTTGCAAGTAAAGTGTAAAGATAATATTTCTTTCTGCAATCTATGAGAATTTAAGGTATGAACTGTAGGATGGTTTGTATCAGGTTAGCTCTGTTCATTCACAGTTACTTTAAAGGACTGAGATGAAGAATTTATTGCTTTAGGCAAAAAAACACTTGCCCAGTATTTTAATTCATTGTCAGTGTAGGACATAATAAGGTTTAAGGAAAACAGTGAAATCTAATCCAGCCCTGAGGAAACGAGCAAACTTGTTCGTTTTAGTTATCCCAGATAGAACTATTCTGACAATGTGATTTTGTTGCAGTTGATGGAATTTTCCAGATTTCCTTCATCTATGAATTGAAATGATTAAACCTAATTTGGAAGATTCTTCTGCCTGGGAATAAAAAGAGAAACTGCAGAAGTCAGAATACATTGTGCAGTGAGGTCACAAACAAAAAAAAAATCACAGTGAAGGAAGGATGCAGAGACAAATGAGCATGTTAGCACCTTTTTGTTTCAAAAAATTTAATTATTATTATTATTAGTGTGTGTGTGCATGTGTTTGTATGTGTGTTGCATGGAAGATTTGTCACAGTGTGCATAGGGAAGTCAAACCTGTATGAAGTTTACTACCATATCTAGATGGAGGTGAAGGACCATTTTAAGGAGTCTATTCTCTCATTCTACACTTTTGTGGGCTCTGGGATTAAACTCAGCTGGTTAGGTTTCTGCAGTAAGACAATTACTATCTGGTATTTCTTACTGGCCTGTCAACTTCCTTTAGAAAAATGGGTAAAAACATCTGCTCAGAGGTTTTAACAAGATGATTTGCCAATAATATTTATATAAGTTTGTATACTTTCCTCCTTTGTAAGAAAAATTTCCTATACAAAGACTGATAACTATAGGGTTATTTTCCTATATTTTTCCATGTGCTCCTTTATCATAAATATGAATGTGCTTGATAACACTATGAGAAACGTGGGATATAGAACAATTGGGTAAGAGTTAAGTAAAACATGCAAGATCACAATGAAAACCCCCAAAGAGAAACTCAGCAGATAAGAGCTCTTGCTGCTCTTGAATGGGACTAGAATTTGCTTTTCAGAATCTATTTCAGGTAACTCACAATCAACTGTAACTACAGTTCCTGTACTTTTGACACATCTGAGAGCCACTATCCCTTATGCATATGTGTACACTCCCAACAATGCATACACACATAATTAAAGAAAAAATCTTTAAAAGAAAAATATTAATAGAGAAACATCATAGGAACGGATAGAAGAGTGCTATAGGGAGCCTCATGCATTGTCCCATGGTCGACCTCAGTTGGCAGAGCCTCATACATTGTCATGTGGTCAGCATTAGTGCTCAAAATTTATGCTGGATGATAGAGGGAAATTGGTATTGTTTGGTAGGACAATCCCAAAGGAATCTTCCTATGTATCAACTTAACATAATTTGACATATAGTGCCTTTCTAAATACCATTGTACATTGTGAGCTTTTCTCCTCAGAGTAGCTTGGCTGCTGAACCAAGCCTCCTTTTTGTACTACTGTTTCCTTTTTAGCAACCCAGATGTGGCAACAAATAAAAATCAAGATATAGAATGGGCACACATCATGTTCACACAAAACTTCACAAAGCATGTCCACCAACAAAAGAATCTCCCAGGACTCAAATATCTGAATTCTGATGTTTACTTAAGGAATTATTGTATTTTTTCAGGTATCTATTGGAATTTTTTTCTCTCCTGGCTCCGTGAGTTGCACAAGCCGCAGTTTCACATTATTCTCTAATCACATTTATTTCTCTGTCCAGGCTCTGAACACAAAATTTAATTTCAATGTATTTTGAGTCAAGCTAATAGGATACTCTTTTTCTTGATAATTTTATTTTTCTGTTATGGTACATTACTTTAGAAAGTAGTAGGAAGTTAACTTGACTCATTTATGATTGTTTCAGCTCTGAACTTCTGCTCCCATAGCATGCAGCTTTTCTCTTGCTTACTGAGCTAAATGTCATCCTCTGGAAGCTTTCCTGAAGACTATGAAGAATGAGTTAATTGCTCTTTTGGTTAGGGTTTCTATTGCTGTGAAGAGACACCATGACCATTGTTGTGGAATATTAACTGGAGATATGTTGCATTTGTTTATGATGTGAAATATTTGTTTAATGATGCAATGACATGCTACATTCTTTTATGTTGGAAATTTTTAACTCTGTGAAGCTGTGCGACTTTGCCTGTGTAAAACACCTAATTGTTCTAATAAACAGCTGAATGGATCAATAACTAGGCAGTGGAGGTATAGGCCGGGATGCCAACCAGAGAGAAAAATAGAAGGAGGAGAGAAGAAAGAAGGGTGAGAAAAGTAGAATGAGAGAATGAGTGTACAGTCACCCAGCAACCCAACCAGTGACAGAGTAAGAGGGAAAGAGAGATATGTAAAAATATAGAAAGTTAAAAACCCAGAGGCAAAGGGTAGATGGGATAATTTAAGAAAGGTGGCAAACAATAAGCCAAGCTAAGGCTGGACATTCATAAGTAATAATGCCACCATGTATTTACTTGGGACTTGGGTGGCAGGCCCCAAAAGAACGAAAAGTAAAAACAAACAAATGTACAATAAACAAACAAATAAACAAAAACCCTAAAAATATGGCAAGTCTTATAAAGGAAAACATTTAATGGGGTGGCTTACAGTTTCAGAGGATTAGTCCATTAGTATTATGGTAGGATATGTCAGATGTGGTGATGTAGAAGGAGCAGAGAGTCCTACATCTTGACCTGCAGTCAACAGAACATAAAATGAACTAGGCATAGCTTGAACATAAGAGACCCCAAAGAGTGTCCCCACAGTGACATACTTTCTCCAACAAGAATACATCTACTCTAAAATATCATATCTCCTAATAGTGCCACTCCATATGAGCTTACTGCAGCTAATTGCATTTAAACATACACACTGGCATGCCACCTCTAACAAAAATGCATGAACCAAATGTTGAGATTTCAAAAACAAAAATATAAGGTATAGAAGTAGGATTGTCAGGCTCTCCTAGATATTAACATAGAAATATGACCACCCTCATGTATGTGCCCTTTAAGAGTCTTGATTATTTTGTCCATTTGTGAAATGTTTTAGAGATAGGAAACTTCCTCACAAATCATTCATCTCAGAGGTCTTTTTTATCCCAGCGAATCAGAGTTTTACAGTGATGGGAATTAGATAGATCTGCTATTCATCCAGAATTAGGACAGGGTCGCCATTGAGAAAGGTAAAATGTCTGATAAAATGAGGTAATGAATATTCTGTCACAGAGTGCACATTTTCTGGGTTATCTGAACATAAGCAAACAAAATCACTGTTAAGGATTGAATTGTGTTCCTCTAAAATGTATATGTCAATATTGGAAGCCCTTGCTTCTACTATGTGACTGACTTTGTAGATGTCATTTAAATTACACAAGAAATATTAAAATGAAGCTATTGGGGTTGGAATTTTATTTGTATAAAAAGAGATTAATCTAAACAGAAACATCAGTGTTATATACATCCAGGTGGACATACCAGGATTAAAGCACACCTGCAGAAAACAGAAGGGAGCAAAATAAGAACACAGCCATCTATAAAATAAGGAGAGACAGTCCTCAGGGCACACTATCCACAATGAAGTCATAATCTTGAACTCAAAGAGCCCAGAACTATGAGAAACATTTTCCTTTTAGTTGCCAGGTTTGATTTTAGCAAAACTAACTCAGTCATAAATTTTTATCATCATGCATAGGAACTATTTCCATCATTAACCAATCTTCAGACTGTAACATAGCCAATATTCCAAAGAGACACATAGAAATGGATAAATTAAAGTCCTAATTTCAACTTTGTAGACTCTACTTCTTCTTTCAGGTGATTCTTCTATGTATATTCCCTTTATTTTATTTTTTTTTGCAGTTTATGTTTTTATGACACTTTTCCTTGCTTTAATTAACTTGTTGCCTTTTTCTGCTTGTGAAATGAGCTTCGATTACAAAATATCAAACTACACTCAAAAGAGGGTGTAGAAAAGGCTAGCCATTGGCACAGCATGGAGAAGCTCACAGGGAAGGGCTGAGAGCAGCAGCAGGTGGCAGAAGTGGGGAATGATGGAAGCAGTGGTTACACACGTCACAGGAAGCTAACCTATCCAACGGGGTGAATGCTAATGTCAGCACAGGGCGACTGGTCACTACGGGGGTGGGTGGCGCAGTGTTTGGGTTCAGGCTCTACACAGAAGTACGACTTCTTTCAGTTAAGAGTTCTTGGCTTGCACCGATTACAGGGTGGCTGGAGGGTACAGGACCCATTTATTAGTTTTTCAAAATGCTGTCATAGACCTAGTAGATGTACTGAGAGACTTCAGGGGCTCTGCACTTCAGCAACAGCGTATAATTGGGGTTTCCTGGCTGGATCCGTAGCTCGGCCAAAATCCAAATGCCATTAGTGAGCTTCAGGGACTGGTACAGCATGTCTTGCCCTTCCACATTCCTCTTGGCAATAGTGTAAACATTGTTGTTTTGCAGCTTGCTGGAAACTGTGTCAGCATTTAAATGACATTCCTTAATCTGAAACTGACGTTCATTTTCATTGGGAATATCCTTCCATGTTGCAAGGAAGACCTGGCGTTCCATTTTGCCATCTTCTACAAAAAGCACATTGAGTGGGATGAGGCAGCTGAAGTAGAAGACATCAATATTGTTTTTAACAGCCACCTGCAAGTTATTTAGAGGTTCCATCTTCATGACTGGGCCCAAGGTGTTGAGAGGCAGATCAATGCTCTGGTTTGGCATCAGTGGAGTATGGATGGCTAAGGGTGTGCTCGGGATGACACCAAAACTATTCTTGTTGAACTGGATGGCAAAGTTCGTCATGTGCTGCAGAGCTTTGTTGGTGAAGTTCATTTCCATATAGATGTGGCCTTGGCGATAAGTGAACGTGCCCGAGATCTCCAAGCCTTTATCCTTTACTGCAGGTAGCCAGACTGCTTTAGGAGCCACGTATCCACCAGGAGCCATGCCTATCCCCGTGGAAAGTTCAAACAGGTCATTCAAACCGCTGCTGACCACAGCAGGAGTGGGAGAAGGAGCGAAGGTTGCAGGCACCGATGATGGGATGAAGGACTGTCCTACCAGGCTATCCAGTCCTCCTCCTAAAAGGTCCACAGCTCCCATCTGCATGGAGGACACTTGTGGCATATTCACTGGGGGACCCAAGTCAAGATTTAAAAGATCCCCCAGAAGGTCACCTTGAGAGGGGATAACCTGAGGCTGTTCCAGGTTGGTTGCAGTGGTGGTGCCAACAGGGCTATCCCCTGCATCAGTGCTCCCGTGATGAATGGGCAAGTGCTTGCGATGAATCCCATGACTCCCTTCCACAAAAGCATTTGGAGGCTTGTGGTACACAGAGGCCAAAGAACCAATGTGGCAGATGAACTCATCCAGGAGGGTAGGCTCTATGAGGTTTGTCTCCTCAGAGATCAGTGGCTTCTCAGACAGCACTACTTCTTTGGCTGTCACAGGGTCAGTTGAAAGAAGGCGCCAATAAATATAACCCCGATCTCGAAGGTCAGGATTATCAGAATCCTTTGTGGCCAAGCTCAAGACCTGTTGGACCAGTTCCTGTGTTTCTGATGGCTTCTTGAGAAACAGCTTCACTATGGCAGTAAGCAGTGTGAGCTGCACCTGGGTACTTTCATCATGAAAACCCTCCAGGAAGCTCTCTAGTAATTCATCAGCATCATCGATTCTTTCAGAATATTCTCCTACAATCCAAATCATAGCTGCTCGAGCATCGGGCTCATCCAGGGAGTCCAAGTTCTCACAGAAAGTGGCAATGATACTTTCATACTTGTTGGGGTATTTGCGGAAGATGTCCCTGATGACAACAATTGCCTCTTGGACCACATAATTTACTTTGGTCTGGATTAGGTCAAGCAATGTGCTTACACAGCGTTCTGCTGATTGCTCCACTTTGATGGCACACCGTCCAGTGGCCCTCACAGCTTTGCGAACAAAGTCCACGTCGACCTCAGTGGCATATTCCTTCAGCTCTGCCAGAACCTGCGCAATGTTAGCCTGGGATGCAAGACGAATCATGATGTCCAACTTCTCTAGTTTAACATAGATGGGATCATTGTACTTCACAAAGAAGACTTTAATTTCCTGTTTCAAGATTTCAGGCCTTTTCTGGACAATTAGGTTGATGTTCCTCAGGGCAACATACTGTACTTCTGGCTCCCCCGACAGCAGAGTGACAAGCGGGGGTGCTAACTTCTTGAGCAGCATATTATAGTAGTCGGAGTCCTTGGGTAACAGCTCTAGGAACTTCATCAGGACTTTCACCGCTGAAAGCACCACCGCAGAGTTGGCATGGGAGAGTCGAGGAGTCACTCGCTCACAGATGCTCTGGGCTTCCCGGTCATCTTTAGGGTTGTAATTAGATAGGCAGTCCAAGATGAAAATCTGGCCCCATTCAGTGCACTCATTTAGGGCTGTGAGCAGCTTATTGATATTCTGAGGGTTCAGATCAAGTAAGTTGCTGTTTGGGTGAGATTCACTGATCTCAGACAATGCTGCCACAGCGTTAGCCACCACCATTGGATTTGAATCTGCTATGAGATCCCGCAGAGAACCCAGAAATCCCTGGTCTTCCACCATCTGGGCATTGATATCATGGAGTTTTGCCACACAGACTGCTGCTGTTTTCCGAACATAGGGGTCTTCATCTTTCAAGCACTTGCGGAGGGGTTCACAGAGATATTCTGTAATCTTGTCCACCCGGATACACCCCATGGTTCTAACTGCCAATGCTCGAATCAAAGGATTAGGATCTTCACAATCCTTCACAAAGCTGTTGACAGCCATGATGGCCATGTCTGGCTGACTTTTGGCATAGTTCATTAGATAGAGGTACACCAGCTTCTTCAGTTCCAGGTTGTCAGTCTACATACATGTATGACACTATTACATTTAATTCTAAAAGCTTCCAAGTTTTGATGCTATCTTAATTTTTTTTCAGTCTGGAGAGATACTTTTTTACAGACTATATTATCATATAACTTATGAATGTGAATATATATTTATATAATGGGATTAAAATGAATTACCAGTATTAATAAAACAAAATACGTTCATAATATTATATACCCTCCTGAGACCTACAATATTAATCATTCAGTGGATGCTGGACTTTTTTCCATTATATTTTGCTACTTTTCCACTGTGAGGTCATCACTGCTACAAACTCTGTATTGATTTTATTCAGCTACTTAAAAATTAAGCCTTCTTAGGTGTTTCTAAATAAAATACCAGATTTAAAGTTCTAATTGTACTAATATATTATGTATCTCTGTATTTTCTTATTTCTATTTTAATTGTGTCTTTGATATATTGATGTTGCTTGAAATTACAACTTGTTTTATTGGTGCAGGACAATAGCACATGTTCCTGAATTTATTTCACTATTTTTCTTGGAAAAAGATATTTCCCAAAGTGCTATCATCAAGTCTGCTCTTCTTAGATTAGCAAGCTACATATGTTGCATGAGAAACAACTAAGGGGATAAATTGCTTGATATGAAAGAATGAGTACCAGAGTTCACATCTTAAAAACACATGGAAAGACAGGCAGCCATGGCAGCTGCCTGCAATTTCAACTTTTGGGTAGCATAGCTAGAGCATCTGCACAACAAGCTGGGTATATTGTCTAGCCCAGAAGTTCTGGCTTCTTCAAGGGACACTGTCTCAATAGACAAAGTGGAGAATGATGAGGGATGACACCTGGCATCAATTTTGAACTTTCATAGTCATGTGCATAAATTTGAGTAGGCACACATATTCAAATACACACATGTAATAAACATACACATATGTGTGACATGAACACAAACAATGGAAGCCATAACATAAAGGCTGCACATGTTCTAAAATTATTTTGCAGTTTCTTTTATCTCTAGAATTTGTCCACATGATTTCAAATCTTATTTATTCAATCTTTCTAAACCTATTCAGTTCAGCCCATTTCTGTGTTCAATGAGTCCTTTCAATTAGCAGTTGTTTCTTACTATTTTGACAACTTTCCACCTGTTTTACATGCCATCAACTCTTCCTCATGTATTCTATATTGCTCATAAACTAAACTCATAAAAAGAAAACATTTCTTCTTCAGCATGTACCAAAGTGGTATAATGTATGTTCATACATGAAGTCCTTTTCTCTCTTTACCAATGAAAACAAATAAGTGTAACACTAAAAAAAAAAAAATCTATCACATGCAGTGAATCTCAAAGCCTAGAAAGGAAAAATAATACCATACATACAAACAATTATTAAAGGAGAATACTCATAAGAATATAAATAAAGATCTGCAGAAGCATAAATTAAGACAAACTTTAAAAACATCACATATTGTTTGAAAGAAATAACTTTATAAGTACTGACAAAAATAATCATTACATTTAATTTAATATATTTAATAGATTAATGTAATCTATTAATGTAATTCATTAAATCTAGTAATCCATCTTGAATTAATAAATTGAGTTGGATGTTGATCTATTGTCTTGAAAGGATATATCTAGAACAAGGGAAGAAATAAAGATTCAGTACTCACTTGTCTGTGCCACTTGCAGGTAATGAAAAATGGGCTCCTTCATTATGGATTAAGTAAACAAGAGAGACTCCTTATGGACACAGAGTGTTATCTTCTGTATAGATAAAGTTTCTTTTACTCTTATACTATATTACAAAATGCAATAAAGGATATTTGTGATCCTCTCCTCTGCTCCTTCGTCCTTGTGTTCTTCACTGAAAAAAAATAACGTTAGACAGAGTATAGGGTAGAAGGCAGGTGGAGTTGGTATTTCATGGTAAAATGTGTCATTCTCAATGATAAGATAATATCTTCAGAGACCATTGTGGAGGAAGGATATTCTTTCAAGAGATGAGAATGGATAATGGCTAGAGGGACCACAATGCTAAATTACATTTTATGTTAGTTTCATACAAGTTCTTAAAGTTGGACCAGGAAGTGTCTTGAGGCACTTTTTCTTGTCTAAATAATTGACAAGCCCATTTGGATAAATTATTAAGGAAAGGGCAATGTTCTGATTTTTTTCTTTATTGAAACAGCTCTAGATAGAAAATCATCATATGACCTTTTAGGTCTTTTATGGTGATATGACACCACCTAGGATCAGAGATACATTTAACATCCCATTCCTTTACCAATAATGAAAATCATACAGCCCCCTGTATTGGTTTTGCCAGATTTAAATATTTGAGACATGGGATTATCCTCAGTGACCTTCAGATCTGCTAATATGAAGTATATATGTGTTTACATGTGTGTATGTGTATTCATGTATATATATATATATATATATATGTATATTTGTCTGGATATTTATTATCAAATCTTAAAGCCTCAACTCTTCATTTATTTTGTTATGGATTCATTTATGTGTATCTCTTTGTGTTTTTCTTTAGGGCAGTGAGTAAAAACAAGAAAAAAATAAAACTTCTTATATATCCGCCTTTGAATAGTTAAATCCATAAAAGGATTGCTAGCATTGTGCCACACAAATGAATAAGTAAAATACAGAGTATTTTGTGAAAAGAACAATAAGCTCATAGGAATGCTGTTCAGGGATGTAGCATTTATCTTAGATAGAAAACAAGACGTAATTCCTTGAGGACCCACAAAAGATTATAAATACCTGGGAAAAGGAATAGAACCCTCCAAGATATTATCCAGGAAATATTCATTTTAGAAGCATGAAACAGGGGTTTTGTCTAGAGATATTTTCTGTGTTTGCTGTTAATTCAGTAAAACTAAAAATTAATTGCACATTATCCATTAAGTTAATGAAAGCATTTGCTGTAACTTGATTCCATTATACAGAGAAATTTTAAATGCACTTTAAGTTTTGCTATGAGATTTTTAAGTAAACTTGTTTTTAGTTCTGTCAGTGAAAATCTATTCAAAGTGGAAAGGTTTTGGATAACTATTCTCATCAGCGTATTTCTGAGAAAGTTATTGGAGAGTCGTATTGCATTTCTTCAAAACAGCACCATGATTACTAATCAAATTAAACAAAATCCCATTTTAAAATATGTTGTAATATCTGACTCCACTGGAAATGTCACGTGATTACTGCTAGCTGCAGCAGAAGTAGGGGACAGGGAGGAAGCAGATGTAATCAAACCATGATGCTCTCTGTAGCAATATTGGGAATCCTGTATGAGATCTCCATTCTGGTGAACACTCGATCCTTGAACAAGTCATCAAAAGAATTCCAGGAGACATCAGTGTGACACGAGGCTGAAGTTTATTATAAAATATTTGAAATACAGATTTACACATAGAGAATAAGTCAGAGAGGCACTCGTAGGGAAAGGGGAGTACATTCCTAAGGCATGAGTACAGACTCCTCTTGGGAGAAAACTGTTTAAGCCTTGTAACATTAGCCACAGAGAAGGGTGTGCTGGCTTATGGGGCTGCATTAGTTCAGAAAGTTTTTAAGGATATTTTTCTGTGAGTGTGTGTGTGTTTTTAATGAGGCCATGTGGTGGTTTCTGAGGTGCAGTAGTTAGAAAAACAGATTGATTAGAAGATAAAACAGGTCACCAGAGTTGAAAGACCTCTTACCATACATCATTAAAAAAGAGTTAAGTTATAATTTGACTGTAAACAAACTCAAATCTTTGTGAGACTCTTTGAGTTCTAGGCCTGTAACTGGAAAAAATAGTGAGATTCAACTCAAAGTTATTTCTTCCATGGCTTTACAGATTATCTGGGATATTTAGCTTTTCTAATTGAAATAATAAAAGAGAATATTGTTTCTATGCTGGAAATATTCATCGCAAATTTAGTACTGAAACTTCATTTTCTTGGAATAAGAGCTGATTTACTTTGCCATGACCACTTTGTTTCTCCCTGTCTTTGTATCTTGCCTTCATCCTTGGATTATATATAATAATACTAAATATGTGACAGCATGTCTGACATTTATATTCCTGCAAAAGGAATTCCAAAGACTGAGGCTGCACAGTTTGCATGCAAATAAGAACCAAAACAGACTGGAAATCCAGGCTAATTTATAGGACTAAACATAATCCCCAGAAAGGAAGAGAGCAGAGGATACAATGTTGGCATGACTGTTGCCATCATGGAACAAAGTTCCTAAGACGATCTTCAAAGGACTTGCAGTCATGGAGAAAAAAACTTCACACCAATACAGGTAATATAGGCTTGTGCTAATACCAAATGAGAGCATCCCCTCTTCCATTCGGAGGAAGTAGGGCAAGATGAGCAGACCCTAACATGAGGATGATGTTACACTTCCTCTGCCCCTGTTTCTTGGACTGTGATGAACTGAGGAAGATGCTAAATTACTTAGGAGGTGGAAGACTGGCTGTGTACCCACCTATAAGCATTCTGGGAGGCATCTTTTTTAGTGTCAGCCAAGTTCTTGACATATCTGGACAATCTCATTGGTTCACCAAGCCGATCTAGAATATAACCTTTCCTCTGGGCCCTTTCAAAAATGATAAGACATTCTCTAGCATCTTCCCAGGAAAAGTCTCTCCATGTAAAAAATACACTTTCATCATTTGCTAACATGACATGGATTTCGTTTCTACATATGGCAAAATTTTTCTGTATTAAAGGTTTTGTAAACACTAGAAAGAGGAGGAAAAGTATTCAATTTTCTACAGAAAAAAAGTGCATAATTTTAATAGATTATGCAAAATGTGCTAACTGTGACATAAAACAATATACAGAAGCTGTTTAAACTAAATATGACCTAAATTTATATTTTTGTAAAACAACAATTTTTTTCAAAGCATGAGAGAGAATTTTAAAATCCCTCCTGATTTACATGCAGCCCGAGAACATTCACACTTCTATATTTTAGTGTTATATTTCTTTCACTTTAAAATTGCTTCTGGGAATTCAATATGCGTTTTACCCTGTTAACGCAAGGTGAGCAACTCAGTGTTTGTCTTGCCTTGCTGATACATAAATTTACCTCTTGAGCTATTTGTGATTGTCTCAAAGTCTTAGAATGAGATAGAAGTCTTAGTCTGTTTTGGCTGCTGGAACTCAAGGTCTAAATTTGGAGAGTTCAAAATAAGTAGAAATGTTTTGCTTTTAAGTGTGTGATCTGGGAAATCAAAATTAGCATCTGTTGTAGGTAGCCTGTGTTTCCTCATGACCGAATCACAAAGGTATTAAAAAAGTTAAAGGCATTAATCACTACCAGGACTAATATTCTTAATGATGGTGGAAGCCTATGGACTAATCAATCCATAATGATCCTACCTCTTAATATTTTTAAATGTAATTAAATTTCAATGTGTTTTGATAGGGGCAAGTACTGAATCCATAACTCCTAAACTAATCTGAATAGTTCATTATATGAAGATTTTCCAAATCCCACAGGATAATAACTATTATACCGGTGACTTTGTGAGACTGTGCTGTGCAGCTATCAAAGTTAACATAATTTACAAGCTCAAGATGCTGAGTGAGTTCTCAGATTGACAAGCACATGCCCCACCTTTGTATCGCCAGTAAACAATTGCTGATGGAGGAGTTTCTCCCATGAAATGTCTGGAGCTTGTGTTGAGTTCCAGAATTACAGACATCATGGGTTTTCCTACCGGCTGTGATTGACTTTGGGTAATGAAAGTAACTTTGAAGCTGCTCCCGTGGATTCATGAATGGTTCACCATCACACGCCTGGGTTGTATGTTACTTTGGTCTACCTTTGATACCCTATCTGGGGTAAGTATATGTTGATTTACGTCTACCCCAGGAAAAGTTACATAGCACAATAGCTTATATGATTAAGCATGTTCAGGTCACAGAGCTGCTCAATCCAGTAAATAATAATACTCACAGCAACCAAGAGGCAGATGATATCCTGAGTTTCAGCCCGGAGGGGTAAAACACCCCTCCCAACTCCTGGACACGACTCTTACAGAGCTGTGGAGAACCTGAAGTACAGTATCCGTGCACAGTAGCTGGAGAAAAAGAGTCACTAAAGAGAAGTGGAACATACTTCTATTGATTTGCTCTCTCCATGCTTGAGACAAGCAATATTAACTATTACACTTATTAAAAGATAAATGTAAGAAGTATCTTTAAGAAATAGTGTAAAACCTTTTTTTATTCAAATTTTATTTCATTAAATGCTATTCTACTTTAAATATGTTTCAAATTTATCAATAACAATATTTGGTGTCTCACTTGTGGTTAATCTAGTAATCATCACAATGTTGTGATTTAAGGCAAAATTTTATTCTGTCACAGGTTTGGAAGTTAGGAATCCAAAGTCATTTCTTACTAAAGTAAAATAATGGTGTTGACAGAACCAATGGTTCCCCCTGGAGACGTTTAGGAGAAATCCTTTTCTCCATTTTCCTAGCTGACCTTGATTGATTTTGGATTACAGCAATGTATCATTGCCTCTGCCTCAAAAGACCCTGATTATTTTACATTCATTTTTTCCATTGAGTGTAAAATTCATTTAGGTCTTACCCAACCTCTATTTTATGAAAATGCCATGATGATAACAGGAAGTATTGCATACAATTCGGAATAATCTCCAAGCCAAAATTCTTAATCAATCAGCAAATTCCACTTTTCCTCAGAGTTTCTTTTCTGTGACATTGATGAAATAGCCTGACAACAAATATAACTTTGAGGACAAAGAATTTATTTCATCTTATAGTTCCATGGTGATACAGTCTATCATGGAGGGGAAGACAGAGAATCAGGAGTACCAGGCCAGCCAATTACATTACCTCCTAACTGGGGAAGCAGGGACAGAGAGAATAGGAAGTGATATCAGGCTATAAACCTTCAAAGTTCTTGCTAAATTAAAAACATGCCTTCAATGTAATTCCTAAAAGTTTCATAGCCTTACAATACAATGCTACCAACTGGGGATCAATTGTTTAAAGACATTAGTCTATGGTGAACATTTCTTGTTTAAACTACTAACAGCTAATGTTTAGAAGTAAGTGTGATTTTGTACTCACGTGGATACATATGTATTCTCACAACTCACTAAAAAAATTCCACAGCTTCAAAATAAATAAACAGGTGTAATAGTCTACCCCTCACTTGACTTGGAAAAATATAAGGCACAGTACTCCACCAATGATAGTCCAAGAAGGAAACCATTAAATAAAAGGATGGTGGCCTTCATGTAAGCAACATATTATTACACTTTAATCTCATTAGGTTTCATAATTAAAAAGTTCCCTTAGAATAAAAGTGAACCTCCAATTTCATCTAATAAATTATCAATTAATGAGAAAGATACTCTTTCAAAGAGGCTGAACCAGTAATTCTTACCTTGTGAATTTTGACCCCTTTGGCACACCTCTTTCTCCAAAGTTATTTACATAATAATTTATAGCAATAGTAAATTACAGTTATGAACTAATACTGATAATAATTTTATGGTTGGGAGGTCACCACAACATGAGGAACTGTTCATACGAGACCCAACATTAGGAAGGCTGAGAATCACTGAACTAGATTATGGGGTTAGTGAAGCTAACACATATTTTTAGATCCTTCTAGACTAAGGACTAAGATATTTCCTTAGTACTCTTGGCTCTGTGCATTAAAAGGCAAATGTTTTAGATTTTGACATATTAATTAACTTTTCAGATACTTTCCTGAAGTGTTTCTCTCGTATATGGAGAATCTACGAGAACAAATGCAAACACTTTTATTAAAATATTTGGAAATCACTTAAGTTCTTACAAATAGCAGTTAATTGACTACATTCAATGCATGAATGTGATAAATTTGTAAATGATAAAATCAAAGTTATTAAAACAAGGCCCAGGAAACCAATAAACTGTGATTAGAATATCATTATAATATATATGTTTTTATTTATGTATATATGTGTACATAGATGGTAGATAGATAGATAGATAGATAGATAGATAGATAGATAGACAGACAATAGGTAGATTTTATATAGGTAGATGATAAGTGCTAGTATTTTACAAAAGTGTTATATTTAAATATATTTGCATTAGTCCTCATATTCTCTGTGTATTAATTATTCTTAATAATTATTATTCTTAGTGTTTATTAATTATTCTGAGTATTCCATTGCAAGGTTATTTTTTAATGGAGAAGAAACTAATTTCAGCTCACAGTTCTGAGAATGCCTTCCATGTTGGCAGCGAAGCCATATTGCTGAGGGTAGATCTGTTCATGGCAACAAGATGAAGAAATAAGTCTCCAAACTACATCGACCAAGCCAGGGCTTTTCAAACCTAAATATAAGTATAAACAAATGTGCCTTTTACTTCAACTGGTGAGTTCTTTAAAAAAAAATGAGCTAACCATAACAGATCAGGAAGTCTTATGTATTTTTGATTGTAAAAATCCCAGTATTTCAATACAGTGTTATTACCATAAATGATCTTAGTAGATTTTATTTTAATCTATACTGTGTGACATTTGATGAAATTCTCTTCTGTGAAACCTTCCTTCACACTATTGTCATACATACAAAGACAGATTGTTGGAGGGAAGTGCTGCTTGTTCATCCCAGCCACTAGGCTAGCTTAGCCCTGAAATATCCACACAGAAACTGTGTTAATTAAATCACTGCTTGGCCCATTAGCTCTGTCTTCTTATTGGCTAACTCTTACATCTTAATTTAACCCATCTCCATTAATCTGTATATCACCACGTGGCTGTGGCTTGGCTTACCTGCTAAAGTTCCAGCATCCATCTCTGGTGGCAGCTCCATGGCTTGTTTCTGACTCTGCCTTCTTCCTCCCAGCATTCTGTTTTGTTTTCTCTGTCTAGCTCTGTTCCCCTATAGCTCTGCTATAGGCCCAATGCAGTTCCTTTATTAACCAATGAAAGAAACACATAGACAGAAAGACCTCCCACACCAACAGTTCATGATTGTTCTCGAGTTTCTCCTTAGCTATACCACAACCTAGACAATAAAGTACATTTTATTTATTGATTTTATCTCAGATTTTGTAAATGGAGACTGCTCAATAATTCTCCGCCACCCAGATCCAAATAATCACACAGAATCTTTATTTATTATAACACTTCTTGGTATATTAGCTCATGTTTCTTATTAACTAACCTTTGTATTTTAAATGAACCCATTTCAATTAATCTGTGTATCACCATGAAACAGTGGCCTACTGATAAGGTTCTAGCACCTGTCTTCTTCAGCAGCTACATGGCATCTCATTGGCTCTGCCTACTTTCTCTCTCTATCTTTTCCACCCTGGATATATTCTGCCCTACCATAGGCCAAAGAAGCTTCTTTTTTTAACCAACGGTAATAAAACAAACTCACAGCACACAGATGGGCTTCCCACATCAGCTCCCCTTATCTGTCTAAATAAAAAGGAAGATTTTAAATTTAACATAGTAAAATTGCATATACAAAACAGGTATTAAGCAAGAATTACAGTTACAATATTTCTTTATGAGTCTAAAGTTTTATATCTAAATTATCTTTTATCATAACTAAAGAAAATTTTAACTGTCACTATTTGTTGTCAACAATATCAAAGACCCCAGAAGGATGTAATACTACCTAAGTAAACAGGAAGTGCATTGTAAGCAGTGTACAAACCCTGGAGTTGACAGAGACATCTAGATACCTGGACAGTCACCTTTTTTTTTTTTTAAACATTGGGGTATCCATCTTCAAACTACAGGCCCACAGTATCTGGCAGACTTTTCTATGAATCAGGAAAGTTGAAAGACTGTTTTGTCTATCGTGGTGGTTTGTCAGCTACTTTCTCTGTGCCCTGCATAATTTCTTTCAGTTTCTTCTTTGAAGCAGAAAAATAGTCAATTTTTTCTGTGGGTCCTGCATGCCTAGTTCACATAGTACCATCAAGCAGTCCAGGCAAGAGCAGTTTCTTGACCAAGTGGCTAGTCTTGTCACATTGAAAGCAAATTCCATAATTAATTTCTTCCATGCTCATCCAACCTCTTGAAGTAGATTGATGCCACCTGAAGCAGACATACCTCATTTTTGAGAAAATCCTAAGTTATCTCTGTATATCTAGAAAACCTAACTAATATGAGTACAAGTTTGACTAATATAAATGACTATCTATTAATCTGCAGTTTTTAATTATATATTACATTTTGAAATTTGCTATATAAACATAATACCTTAAACAAGCATAGAAATATACATATAAAAAATTTACCTTAAATTTGGATTGTTTTGTGCATGGTAATAAATATCAGTCTATTTTTATTCTTCTACATGTTGATATGCAGTTATGCCAACATTACTTGTTAAATATGCTTTCTTTTTTCTTTTTGATATTTTTTGTTTCTTTGTCAAAAAAATCAGGTGTTCGAAAATGTGTGGATTCATATCCGGGTCTTTGATTCAGTTCCATTGGCCCTCCTGTCTGTTCTTATGCTGATACCAGGCTGTTTTTCTTACTGTAGTTCTGTAGTAGAGTTTAAAGCAGGGGATTGTGATGCCTCCCGCAGTTTTGTTTTTTTTTTTTTTTTTTTTTTTTTTACAGGATTGTTTTGGCTACCTGGGTTTTTTCCTTTTCCATATGAAGTTGAGTATTGTTCTTTCAAGGTCTGTGAAGAATTTTGATGGGCATTGCATTGAATCTGTAGATTGTTTTAGGTAAGACTGCCATTTTTACTATGCTAATTCTACCTACCCAAGAGCATGGAAGATATTTCCACTTTCTGGAGTCTTCAATTTCTTTCTTCAAAGATTTAAAGTTCTTGTCATACAAGTCTTCCACTTGTTTGGTTAGATTTACTTCAAGATATTTTATGTTATCTGTAGCTATTGTGAAGGGTGATGTTTCTCTGATTTCTTTCTCTGCCCTATTATCATCTGTGTACAGGAGAAATACTGATTTTTTTGAGTAAATCTTGTATCCTACTATATTACTGCTCTCTCCAAGACCTTTATCATGAAGGGATGTTATATTTTGTTTAATTTTCTAAATGTTAAATGGATGTGGCTAGGACCAAGTCTGAGGTCCTGCCTATTTGCTCCACCCAGCCAAACATGGCTGAGAGTTGTTCACAGCCTCTGCTTGCCATACTTATCACCCCAGCTCCAGAGATGCAGTGGTCTATGTCACAATTAAGCAATTTGTAATACATTGCTCACAGACCACATTTAAGTGCACTGTAATAGTACCAGCACAAACCAGGATGCCAAACTCTAAAGAATTCATAAGATTTTTGCTGTTAATGCTGTGTCAATCAGCCATCTCTTACAGGAACCATATCTTTGCTTGCTATAAGCAAACAGAGTCTATCTGAAAATTAATGACTACCAAGAAGCTGTGTTTGGCTCCCATTTTATATGGATCTAGAAACCTGTTTTTTTTTTTTTTCTTAAGATTTTTGTGGATCCATGCTCCCAGATAGTGAGCACCATTATGTAAAGAAAGACTGTTTGTTCATTTTTGGCCACCCCAACCCAAATAAATCACATAGAAACTGTATCAACTACAAAACTGTTTGATCTATTAGCTCAGGCATCTTATTAGCTAACTCTTAAATTATTAATTAGTTCATTTCTATTAATTTGAGTAACACCACAAGACTGTGGCCTACTGGTAAGGTTATGGTGTCTGTCTCTTTTGGCAGCTACTGTCTTCTTGATTCTGTCTACTTGCTCTGTATATCTCTTCCAGTCTGTCTATTTTCTGCCCTGCCATAGGCCAAAGCAGTTTCTTTATTAACCAATGGTAATACAACTTTTTCACAACATATAGAGGGAAATATCACATCATGTTTTTCTTTCTTTGTTAGTGTAAGATCTTTTAATTTCTACTAATATAGTATCTCAACAAGTATCTGGGATGTACTTCTAGAATTCTACATGTGAACAAACTTCTTAAAGATGTTTCATCATAGTTGATGTCAATATCCACCTTCTATACCAGGTTCTAAAAAGTATTCCTTAATAGAATTTAGGCTGTGAGTTAAGCCACTGGCCACCACTTACCGTCACCATAGATGATGATTGATTTCTTTTCACCATGTCTTCTGCATTAAATGAAATGATCTTGAGTTCTTTTGGATTAATAATTCATTTAGAATGTTCTCATATCTTCCCCAGAGAGAAAAGTTTTGCTTTGGAGAAAATTATAGTCATATTTTACTTTCCTCTCTGCAGTTTCTAGCATTTGTGTTCCAGAAGAAATCAGAGGAAATCACATTGTAATCTCTATATGGAAACTGTATAGTTATGTCAAATATAATTCACTCTATTTGAGCAAGTGTCTGGTTCCCTATTAATATCATTTTGCATATACATTCTCTCACATGCTCTTCTTTGTTTTTTTAAACATGGAAATAGCAAATGAAAGTACACAGTGACAGAGGAGAAGGGGCATTGGTTGTTTAATAAAATAAATACCAAATGAAAAGAAGTTGTTTTTCCATGTTAATTATGTATGTAACACAATTAAAATTTCTAGATTTTATTTTAAGCCATAATAGTCATAGTCTTTTTTTCAAGGAAACTTTCTATTTTATTGAGAGGAAAGAAAAATGGTTCATCTTAAAATGCAATATTATAGTTTCCACTAATAGAATTGTTTAAAAAATAAATGTTCATTAATTTTTCTTAGTCTTTTATTATCATTACAGAAAAAGGAAGTAAAACAAACAAAAGATGATACACTTAAGAAAGAGATAAGTGTTATTACTCAAGGAAAAATCTAATAGTGAACATTTATCAAATGCCTTCTGGGAAATAAATTCTGATATAAAATTTGAATATCTACATTTATTGGGGACCATAGTAAGAGGCTTATTATCTCAGATCCATTGTACATAAAATTTTTCTACTTGTTTATGCTGTTCCTAGAACCCATTACTTTTGGAATATAGGCCTCAAAACTGTAATATGAAAAATTTTACCTTTTAATAATTATATACATGGATCAAAAGCAACCGTCTTTTTCTATGACTATATACACAGAAAGTTAAATTAGTTGAATAACTGTAATATTTGTTTTGCATATTTAAATTAATTCTTTTCATTTTGTTTGCTACTTTAATGCAGAAAAGGAGTAATAGCATCTCAGCTATTGAACTCACAACTATATTTGCACTTAACAAGGAAGTATGATGATATTAAGAATGGGGGTTCTGTTTTGTATATTCTATTATATTCTTTCTTTTCCAAGTATGAATATAGCTAGACCTAAATATCGAAAATTCCTGTAAAAAGTAGGAGAATGAAAGGGAATCAGAAAACAGAAGCACACAAATATGCAACAACGTCTTCAGGTTTCTGCAAATCCCAGATTAAGTCCTCATAGTGAAGCTAGGTTTCAACTCTTGCCAAAGAACTAATGTAAAACCACACTTGATGATGGTCTGAAAAGAATGTGTACTGTTAGGTGGTAATTGCATGATCTTCTAAAAAAAAAAAAAGAAAGAAAAATTATGAAGATAGTAAGAAAATACAGAGCACAGGGAGTTTGGGGGCATATGTTTATCTAAAGCTAAGGAATGACCAGATATTATGGAATTGTTTTCATTCCAGCAGCTAGGAAGCAGAACCAGGCTTATCTCTGAATTTGAGGCTACTCTAATCCACATACAATGCAAGTTGCAAGGCAATAATTTCTATAGGTTTAGACATTGTCTAAAAAGAAAACCAAATGAACAAACAAACAAAAATCCACAAAAAGATAATGCCTACAGTGAAGAATATGGACAAATGCACACTGGAGTTAGTAGCATGTGCAGCTCTCAAGAAGTACAAGCCTATGGTAGAAGAGGATATGCTTATTGGAAACCATGAACAGAGGGGGCTTCCTTGTACCTTATTCAATATTGCTGCAAACCAAAACTACTCTTAAGGAAAAATAATCAATTGTACAGTCTCATTTCTCTTCGTGTGTTCAATTTTAATTTGAGCTTTACTCCTCCATTGGGATCTATAGCCTGGGCTAAATTCTGGAGTTCTACTAACATCTTTGAGTTTGGTTGTATTTTCATATCAATTTCAAAAAACTGTCACATACTGGGTGTAGCATATCCTGTGCTTCTTGTTTCATACTCATGAGCATATTTTTTTAAAAAAAATAATTTAGAAAATAGATGTTTAGCTCCATATTTCTGCACTTCATATTCACTTTCTGTCTTAATCTCAGATGTCAATATTTGGTAATAAAATCAAATAGTGGAACTGAACAATGATTCCATTGTTTTTTCTTACCCCCATGATGATACAAACTTTGGAAGTCTATTGTTATTTTCTTACTATTACACTGCATTTAGGGAATCTCCGAATTCTTCATTTTCTACAGTTGTAGAATTTGTTTTCACTACCTGGTGCTATTCTAAAAACATTGTTTGCTCACTGTTTTATATATTTCATAGTACTTGCTTCATTACTAAGAATGACAGTGATTTTCTTTATGCAACAGGCAAAGTATAAGATCAATAGAAAATATATATACTAATACCATCTGAATAATTTCCCTTGAGCAAATGGAAAAAAAATCTAAATCAGCACACAAAAATTATTTTTGTACACAGAATTTGAGGGCAGTTCCCAGAATGATCTTTTGTCCTCTTAAGTTGTTCAAATAATGTCTGATAACTTAAATTTACATGAGCCATTATTTACATCATCCACATTTTATCACCTGTCATACATCAGCTTATTCTGTGGTGTCAGGGACCATTGTGACTGAATCAATTGTTTAATATCACAGAGTTAATCCTAGACTAAGATTCTTCCTTTTTAGTATGTCTCACCTTGAATTTGATGACTTAAGGCTCTGGTGAGTAATTCTAACTTTATAATACATCATAAACTGATGTAAATCATTTCATACCAAAGATCAAAGATGTAGAATCAGGTGTGCTTCACAGAATTTTGAAACTTGTATTATAGTATTGCTTCTAAATGTTAATTTTTTATGTTTATGTAGAAATATAAGCTTCAGTGATAAGAAAATGTAGACAGGTAGAGATGATTGATAGAGGATATACAGACACAAAGAGAGGACATGCTGACAATTGCTGCTAAAATATATTTTCAGTGACCTATGAGAAAATATGATACTTTTAAATTGTTTATTTTTTCTTATTTTAGGTATAAAATTAATACTTCTAGTCAGGTAGATGGTTGTTCCTAATTAAAACACAGATACAGTAATTATAGTTTATATGTTATTATCATGAATCTACACTGGATGGGTTTAAACAGCCAAACAGACATTAATTTTACTGTTCAAGGAAATGCTCATAATCTTTTATAAATGTCATATAAAATATTCATTTCTAAATGCCCTACGGTGATTTCTGAATTTATTTAAAGTGGGCTGTTGATAGCTCTTTTTATAAATAAGCAATTACACTGAGTATAGCATAGCCCGTCACATTATACATTCTATAATTTCATGGATGAAAGGCCTACAGCTGATCTGCATAAATGCGGTACATATCACAGCAGGAGAAGGGTTTGATTACACAGATAATCAGTGTTATTATTTATAGTAACTATTTCTATCTGTTATTTATTAAATCTCTCCAAATCAGGTATCTATTTCTCTAGGAGCTATATTCGAGGAATATTTGTATTAAGAAAGATCTTTTGACAATTTTACAGAATTGCATTTGTTGTGGTCTCTTACAGTTCAATCTCAGCTGCTGCTAAGCTTCATAAATTTGGATTTTTAAATAACTTTTCCTTATAAAGTATTGTTGGAATTTATTACACTATGTTTACTAAGGAAGAGTTTTAAATTTGATAAATTCATCTACTTAGAAAAAGGTTGAACTTAGAACTCATAAAACCTCACAGCTTTTTTGGGGGGTGGGAATTTTATTTATTTTACCATTTACCACTTCAAATCATTCTCTTACATTAAGGCAAAACTTGGTATTTAGAAGTGGTGCCACTGCTATTATAAACCTGATTATGATGCCATTTGTAGTAGTTTTATGGCCCAAAATGTGGACTAGTTTCAAACTTTGGGATAGAAACAATTTTAAATGCTGGAAGCAGAGTTTAATGAGCAATTTAGTGAGACCTTGGACAAGAATAATGTCAAAGACAAGATGGACAGTGAAGGGTTGGGTGATAAGAGTTCCTAGAGAAACACAGACTATGGGCCATGAACTAGGCAAGAGGTCATTTATGTAATGTTTTGGCCAAAAGTGTAACTGCAGTCATCTGTGTCCAGGGAACTTGGGTAAAGTTGAATTTTAAAATAATGAGGTGAATTTCTTTGGTATAGGAAATTGCAACACTGGCAAACATTCTTGTTTATTCTGAGAAATGAATTGTAATTGTTGAAGAAACCAACATCATTAAAAGGAAACCCCTGTGCAGAAGTGGTATTATTGGAAAGGTTCCTTGAGGACAAAATTGGACTCATCAGAGGTTCTAAGTAGGAAAAACACTGTGTTTTGTAAACACGGGGGATTTGGCATTAAGGGGATAACTAGTCTTGTTCCACACTTTCCATAAGCAGTTAAAACCAAATGATAGAGAGCAGGTAAAGTCCATGCAAACGGGCCCTGATGGAACATTATGTGTTATTGTGAACATGAATCCTAAATTACAGTGTAGACAAATTAGTAATTCCAGGATCATGTAACATTTGTCAAGGAGAGCTACAGGCATGGATTTGAGCCGCCCTGTCCCATGAGTACTGCTGGTGGTAGAGACGAGAGACTGGCGCTACTAAAACAGCATGGAACCAACTCAATTACCTGAGCCCAATGTGTCAGACATGGAACTTCAAAATTTGTTTTTCTGATGGGTTTTAGCTTTGATTTGGTCTGATCATTCCTCAGCTATGCACTGATAATTTCCTTCCAGGAGAAATGTTTCATCTATAACATTACATATTAGTAAAAATTTTACTTTTATTCTGTAGTTACTCAAAACTAAGGGCTGGAATTGTTCAAAATGATGATGATTTTAAAGTTCAAATGAAAATATATTACACAGTGTCCTTTGTCTCGTGACAATGTTTTAGTGTAAAATATTTTTATAAGATTGTATCTTACATGTGGTATGTTTGGGTATAAAATTGACAGTCAGTGGGAGGTTGTATTAAAAACAAACATAGCTGATGGTCTACTAGGGTTAGAAAAGTTTAAGTAAGAATGAGGTTATGAATTAAAGAGGATGACATGTTGGCAGATAGAGGGTTAACTGAAATTAAAGAGTATGAAAAGGCCATATAGAAACCAATTGCTTTTTAAGCCATTTATGAATATATTATTTAGAGAACGGAGTTTGAAGAGATATATGATACTGGATGTATAATGCTGTTCCTAGAAGTCCGGGTGTTGAAAAGAAATCTCAGTGCCAGTTGTGGGATAACTCTGTATGAGTTATTAGGGAGAACTAAAAAGATCATAAGATAAGGTCTTGCCATTCTTGCACTCACATACCTGACCTTGGTCATAGACCAAATACATAGAAAAATCAAGCTGGAATGGTTTTTCAATTTCCTTCCCACGGCCTAGTTTCCATGGTGTCTTAAAATGCTGTATGGTGAGCTGATGAAAAGACTCATTAGTGACTTAATCTAACTCTGAACCCAGCAGAGTACAATATCAGTCTTCCTGGAAAGATGCATGCACTGGTACAGATTTATCATCATCATTATAGTGATAACTGACCAATTTCTCATTGAATTTTAACATAGTATGCCCCCTGTATTGATGGAGGAAGATCATTGGTTAAGTAATAAAGAAACTGCTTGGCCTCATAGGTTAAAACATAGTGGGAAGAGTAAACAGAACAGAATGCTGGGTGGAAGAGGAAGTGAGGTAAGACGCCTCAGACAGAGGCCATGCTCCCCTCTCCTGGGCAGACGCCATGAAGCAAGCTGCCAGGTCTGATATGCTGAGTCTTTCCCGGTAAGACTGATGCTACACAGATTATTAGAGATGGATTGATCGGGATATGAGAATTAGCCTGTAAGGGCTAGAGTTAATGGGCCAAGCGGTGTTTAAAAGAATACAGTTTGGGTGTAATTATTTTGGGGCACAAGCTAGCAGGCAGCCAGGGTGCTGAGGACGCAGCCCCGCCAATCCTATTACAACACTGTATGTTTTGAATAGGTTTTATTGTCAGTAATTAATAAAGAAGTTCCTTTGGCCTATTTCAGGGCAAAATGTATCTACACGTGAAATCCAAGCAGAGAGAAAGAAGGAAGACAGTGTTGGATAGATGACAGCAAACAGCAGAGGAGTAAGATGCCAGAGAATTACTGGTAAGCCATGGGGCATACGATGGTACACAGATTATTAGTGATGGGTTAATTTATATGTAGAGCTAGCCAGTAAAAAGACTGTACTATCCCCCAAACAGTTATAAATGAAAAAAAAAGCCTCTGAATGATTACGTTATAAGTGACTGTAGGGACTGGCAGGGAGGAAAGAAACTGATCCAGTGGGACAAATGGAACAGAAAAAAAAAAAACTTTCAGGTACATATTTTAAGTCCATTACAGTGAAAGACTCATACCTGGTACTATAAACCTGGTTAAAAGTTCATGACTGGGGAAATCATAGTCTCCTTGGGGAATATTAATATTTTGGGGTAGCAATTAGGCATGGTATAAAATTGCCTTTGTTCTCATTGACTGGCAACCCTCTCAGTTTTAGTCAGAACAGCTTTAGTTGTCAGTGGGCAAGACATAACAGTCTCCTAACTTATTAATGTGTACATGAATGTAGCTGTTGAATGTTCAGTCCTCAATGAGGCACCCTGTGATCCTTCTAATGTTCACAAGCATAATGGGAAAGGTGATGAAATGAACCTTGGAGCTAAAGAGTGTATACTGCTGTCTACTGGACATGGCACAGCTGTTGCTCTCATTACTCCCAGCAACAGTGGTTACCTATATATTACCTGTATGTGACTGTGTATATCTGTGTTCCCTTAAGGATGGGTAAGGGCACCTTAAGGCTCCACTCAACCCAGAGGGAGTTATAGAAAGCGAAAGGATAAAAGGTGATACAAATTACTCTTTAGTGTAGTTGCTGGTATATTGTCCTTCAAAGGGAAACAGATGCAACACATGCTCATGTAGCTAACTCTCATTGAATGCAGTATGTCACCAAAAGTAAGACATGAAACTTAGAGAGACACTTGCAAAAAAGTGACTTGGTAAAAAAGGGTGAGCAGATAATGACGATGAATTAGGAGACTTTGATCCAGAAATATATTATGATATATATTCATTAGATGTTTGTCTATAAGAATAGTAAGGATTGTAATAATAATGCATGAAAAATTCATGAAAAGTCTCACAGGAAAAATATAGTCCAGTTGATTATAAGAGGCTATAAATGACATTGCAGCAAAATGGAATTCTATATATTGAGGGCATTGGTTAAATGTCATTTATTCTATGTGTACATTACTTGGTATCTAAATGATTCAATCCTTGTATACAGGCAGCGCCTCCTGATTTTATTAACAGTTGTTAAGATACAGATGCTTATAGAATTAAAAAGTCATTATGATCTCCTTTCATATATATATTCATATTTATATTTGTGTATTGTCTATGTGTATTCATAAGTATTCCCTAGCAAACAATGTAAAACCAAGTACATTTAAATGTCAAGCTGATAGGGTGGTTAGTAGATTTGATGTTAATTATCAACTGACAGAATCTAGAATCCCCTGAAAGATTGGCTTCTGGGAATGAGAGTGAGGTGTTATTTTTATCACATCAGCTGCTAGGGAACACCCTTCCCAACTGTGGGCAGATTCATACACAGGTATCCTGGGCTGTAGGCTGACTGTCTGTAGAACATAGTGTACTCTGAGGATTGACTGCTTCTCTCCATTTTAAAACCTGAATATGTATAAACAAATCTCCCCATGCAAGTGGCTTAGAACACAGGCATGATGGGTCCAAAAGAATATTTTACCATTGTTGATGGAATTTTTCTTCTTAGCATTCTGATTTCTAACCTTTTTTTTTTTTTTTTTTTTTTTTTTTGGTTTTTCGAGACAGGGTTTCTCTGTGGTTTTGGAGCCTGTCCTGGAACTAGCTCTTGTAGACCAGGTTGGTCTCGAACTCACAGAGATCCGCCTGCCTCTGCCTCCCAAGTGCTGGGATTAAAGGCGTGCGCCACCACCGCCCGGCTTCTGATTTCTAACCTTAAAGTGTTTCAGAACCTACCTATTCTTTTAAACAGATTATCTTTCATTGGTCAGACATAGATTGCAAATTATATGGTATGCACTAAATACAAAAGTCAGACTTTTGAAGCATATTCAGGGACATTACTGTTTGGTCTTGTGATGCTAGGGTATGATATGGAGTCCTTATATGTTTATATATGTAAATTAAATCCTGACGCCACTAATAATTTAATAAGAAAAGTCTTAAAATGTTCATATCCCTATAAATCTTACTGAAAAATTATTGTGTTAGGCAAAATGCATTTTAAATATGCCACTGCAGAGATATGCTCTGAAGAGCTGAGTGATTGAAACCCTGCAAACCACAATAGGACAAAATGCTTGCATGCAGTCAGTATCTATTTCCTTAACGAATACCAATAGAAACCTTTAAAACTATTGACTCAACCAACTGTCAATGAAGATTTCTGGCTACCGCCTTCTGTGGAACATAATTTAATACAAAATTATCAATTGATTAATTCACATTTTTAGAGATCATGGTAATATTTGGCCAATTATATTGTAGCTATCACTGGAGTAAAAGTGATTCCACAAAGCAGAGCTCACAGGGCCAGCATCACTTCCTTGTTTTTTTTTTCTTTTTTATCTTTCTTTTTGCTCTAATACTGTGGCTCTCAAAACTGTATCAAAATTAATTATAGAAGAAAACACAAAAAATAAATGTGTATTGAAGCCTGTCTGAGCCATCCTTTACACACATTTGGATAGTCCAATCATTTACTATTTTTACACTTGGCACTGGAATGCATTTTCCAGGTGTGTGACAAGAGAAGGCAAACAACAAACCAAACAAAAAGCCAAGAGAATGACTATTAGGCTATTGAGTGTAAATAATCAGAAAGTACATTTGAAGAGATAAATATCCTTTGAACATAATGTTTTCCACATTATGTTCCTCTGGTTCTTATATTGATGTTTCTTTGCAGGAAGAATTAGAACATCACCCATTTCCAGAGAATGTGGTTGGCAGCTGGATGCTGCTATCTCTTCTCATCAAATTGTGAACAAATCAGAGCATAGACAAAACAATGGTGTTGGCAAAAATACTCAGAATGTTCTTTTTCAGGTAAAAACAGAATTCTCAATTGCATATGTTTTAGTAATTGGTCTAATCTAGCCTTGATATATGCTATAAACTTAGATTGGAATAATTGTAGATCATTTATAGCAAGGGTACACATTGTGAACATATTTCCAAGAATAATTGTAGATCATTTATAGCAAGGGTACACATTGTGAACATATTTCCAAAGATATCACTTGGCATTCACATTATTTATCAATTAAAAATCAATGAACAGTCTTCAAATCCTCTCCTCACAGTTCTGGAAGTGATGTGGGATTCCCCTCTTTATGCTGTGAATATATTTGATTACTACTGGTTAATAAAGAAGCCGCTTTAGGGCAGGGCAGAATAAAGCCAGGCAGGAAATCTAAACAGACATATAGAAAGAAAGTAGGCAGATTCAAATATATACCATGTATCTGCTGAAGGAGATAGATGCCAGAACTTTACCTGGTAAGCCAAAGCCTTGTGACGATAAATAGAATAATGGAAATGGGTTAAGATGTAAGAGTTGGTTAATAAGAACCCTGGTTTATAGGCCAAGCATTGTTTTAATTCATATAGTTTCTATGATTATTTTGGGTCTGGGTGGCCAGAAAACAAACTAACAGTCTCCACATCCATGGGTGCTCTTTGGAATAGTAGGCAGAAAGACAGAAAGAGTAAGAAGGCATGAGTGACTACCAGACAACAGTCTCTTCCAGACATAATAGCACTGACACTCATATAAACTCAAACGACCAGCAGCATGCACAAGGCCTTCATAGTTTCAAGCCAGATAAGGCCCCAGCACTGAAGGGCTGAGTGGACATTCATAACCATAAACTTATTTCCAATTGACAACTGGTTGCAAAGGAAAAATTAGTTTTCACCCATAGAATGCCAGTGGTTAGATAAACTAAATTTACTATAGTTCTCATTCTTTGCAGTACATGGCCAATATGAAATGAACTTGATATTTCTGGTAGACTTTTTGTCTGATACTGTTTTATTAGAACATTGTTTGTTTTGTTATTCTTTTGCTTGCTTATTTTAGTTTCCAGAAAGAAAAGAATACAATGAAAATGCAGTCTATCTGAGTGTGAAGATTGTAGGACAGTTATCCTTTATTGCAGAACTAATATTCACTTAAGAGTGAGTACATAGCTCTCTCTCTTCCTATCCCACTCAGCTTACATCCAGATCCCCACACCCCCTGTCTCCCTCCCTCCTTTGGGGCATAGCGCCTCCCTGCCCAGCCAGCTAGGGCGCTGGGACCGAATCTGAACCGGGAGGACATAGGGGTGGCCGGTAGCTCCTTTGTTCCCATAGCCTGCCCACAGCGAGCGGGGTGGGCCCTTTGTTCGCTAGCTAACCAAGCAGCGTGGAGTTTCGTTCTGGGCACCGAGTGAAACATCATTGTGGAGAAACATCTCTGGGGAGTGACATCACTGGGAAGGTACATCAGTGGGCAAGAAGACCTGATCCTATAAAAGAAGATCCAAGGGGGAGTATTGGGAGGAAGAGATGGGCAGACGCCAATGCAGGAATTCTCCCAACAATCTGAAAAACAACACGAAAACACCAGAAGCCAGTGACCCCACAACAGGAGGACATGAACACCTTAATCAAGAAGAAGTAGAAAAAAATGACTTCATGAAAGTGATTGACAACCTTAAACAGCATATAAAAAATGCCCTTATAGAAATGGATGAGAAGTATAATAGAAAGTTCGAGGAATTGAGTAAATCAGTGAATGATACCCTAGGAAACCAAGGAAAAACAATCAAGCAGATAAAGGAAACAGTTCATGACTTGAAAACTGAAATGGAGGCAAAGAAGAAAACACAAACAGAGGGCCAACTGGACATGGAAAATCTAGGTAAACGAATAGAGACTACAGAATCAAGTATAACCAGCAGAATACAAGAGATAGAAGAAAGAATCTCAGATTCTGAGGATAACATAGAGAAAATAAACACTCTGATCAAAGAAAACAGCAAGTCCAACAAACTCTCATCACAAAACATTCAGGAAATATGGGACACAATAAAAAGACCAAACCTAAGAATAATTGGAGTAGAAGAAGGAGAAGAAGTGCAGCTCAACGGTACAGAAAATATACTTAATAAAATGATAGAAGAAAACTTTCCCAACCTGAAGACAGATGTACCTATGAAGGTTCAAGAAGCATACAGAACACCAAATAGGCTGGATCAAAAGAAAACATCCCCTCGCCATATAATAATCAAAACACAAAATATACAGAATAAAGAAAGAATATTAAGAGCCGCAAAGGAAAAAGGCCAAGTTACTTATAAAGGTAAACCTATCAGACTTACACCTGACTTCTCTATGGAAACCATGAAAGCCAGAAGGTCCTGGATAGATGTTCTCCAAAAACTAAGAGACCACGGATGCAAGCCCAGACTACTATATCCAGCCAAACTTTCATTCACTATAAATGGAGAAAACAAAATTTTCCAGGATAAAAACAAATTTAAACAATACGTAGCCACAAATCCAGCCTTACAGAAAATAATAGAAGGAAAATCACTAACCAAGGAGTCCAACAATGACCACAATAACTCAGACATCTAGAGACTCTTCACCAGCGCAAATCAAAGAAGGAAAACACACAAACCCTACTACTTAAAAAGTGACCGGAGTTAACAACCACTGGTCATTAATATCACTTAATATCAATGGGCTCAACTCACCTATAAAAAGGCACAGGCTAAGAGATTGGATAAGAAAACAGGATCCAACGTTCTGGTGTCTACAAGAAACACACCTCAACCACAAAGACAGGCACCTACTCAGAGTAAAGGGCTGGGAAAAGGCTTATCAAGCAAATGGACCTAAGAAACAAGCAGGTGTGGCCATACTAATTTCTAACAAAGTTGACTTCAACCTTAAATCAATCAGAAGAGATGGAGAGGGACATTTTATACTCATATCAGGAACAATTCATCAGGAAGAAGTCTCAATCCTGAATATCTATGCCCCTAATATAAAAGCACCCACGTACGTAAAAGAAACATTACTAAAACTCAAGGCAGCCATCAAACCGCACACACTAATAGTAGGAGACTTCAACACTCCTCTCTCACCAATGGACAGGTCAATCAGACAGAAACCTAACAGAGAAATTAGAGAATTAATGGAGGTAATGAAGCAAATGGACTTAACAGACATCTATAGATTATTCCACCCAAAGAGGAAAGAATATACCTCTTCTCTGCAGCTCATGGAACCTTCTCGAAAATTGACCACATACCTGGTAACAAAGCGAACTTACACAGTTACAAAAAAATATTAGTAACCACCTGTGTCTTATCAGATCACCATGGATTAAAGTTAGAGTTCAACAACAATGCTACCCCCAGAAAGCCTACAAACTCATGGAAACTGAACAGTCAGCTACTGAACCATACCTGGATTAAGGAAGAAATAAAGAAAGAAATTAAAGTCTTCCTTGAATTTAATGAAAATAAAGAAACAACATACTCGAACTTATGGGACACTATGAAAGCAGTCCTGAGAGGAAAGTTCATAGCACTAAGTGCCCACCTAAAGAAAACAGAGAAAGCACATATTGGAGACTTAACAGCCCACTTGAAAGCTCTAGAAAAAAAAGAAGCAGACTCACCTAGGAGGAGAAGAAGACTGGAAATAATCAAATTGAGGGCTGAAATCAACAAAATAGAAACACAGAAAACAATCCAAAGAATCAATGAAACAAAAAGCTGGTTCCTGGAGAAAATCAACAAGATAGATAAACCCCTATCCAAACTAATCAAACGAAAGAGAGAGAACACGCAAATTAATAAGATCAGAAATGAAAAGGGGGACATAACCACAGACACAGAGGAAATTCAGAGAGTCATTAGATCTTACTACAAAAGCCAATATGCCACAAAACTGGAAAATGTAAAAGAAATGGACGCTTTTTTAGATAAATACCATTTACCAAAACTAAACCAGGACCAGGTGAACAATCTAAACAGACCTGTAAGTCGCGAAGAATTAGAAGCTGTTATCAAAAACCTCCCTACCAAAAAAAGCCCAGGACCAGATGTTTTCAATGCAGAATTCTACCAGAACTTCCAAGAAGACCTAATACCTATACTCCTTAATGTATTCCACAATATAGAATCAGAAGGGTCATTACCAAATTCCATTTATGAAGCCACAATTACTCTGATACCAAAACCACTCAAAGACTCAACCAGGAAAGAGAACTACAGGCCAATCTCACTCATGAATATCGACGCAAAAATCCTCAACAAAATACTGGCAAATCGAATCCAAGAACACATCCGAAAAATTATCCATTATGATCAAGTAGGCTTCATCCCAGGTATGCAGGGCTGGTTCATCATACGAAAATCTATCAATGTAATCCAGCATATAAATAAACTGAAAGAAAAAAACCATATGATCATTTCATTAGATGCTGAAAAAGCATTTGACAAAATTCAACATCCATTTATGTTAAAAGTCTTGGAGAGATTAGGGATACAAGGGTCATACCTAAATATAATAAAAGCTATATACAGCAAGCCGACAGCTAACATCAAATTAAACGGAGAGAAACTCAAAGCCATCCCGCTTAACTCAGGAACACGGCAAGGCTGTCCACTCTCACCATACCTCTTCAATATAGTGCTTGAAATTCTAGCAATAGCAATAAGACAACATAATGGGATCAAGGGGATTCGAATTGGAAAGGAAGAAGTTAAACTTTCGTTATTTGCAGATGATATGATAGTCTACATAAGCGACCCCCAAAACTCCACCAAAGAACTTATACAGCTGATAAACAGCTTTAGTAATGTGGCAGGATACAAGATCAACTCCAAAAAATCGGTTGCCCTCTTATACACAAAGGATAGGGAAGCAGAGAGGGAAATCAGAGAAGCGTCACCATTCACGATAGCCACAAACAGCATAAAATATCTGGGGGTAAATCTAACCAAGGAAGTGAAAGATCTATTTGACAAGAACTTTAAGGCATTGAAGAAAGAAATTGAAGAGGATACCAAAAAATGGATGGACCTCCCTTGCTCTTGGATTGGGAGGATCAACATAGTAAAAATGGCAATTCTACCAAAGGCAATTTATAGATTCAATGCAATCCCCATCAAGATCCCATCAAAATTCTTCACAGATCTGGAGAAGACAATAATCAACTTTATATGGAAAAACAAAAAACCCAGGATAGCCAAAACAATCCTATACAATAAAGGATCTTCTGGAGGCATTACCATCCCTGACTTCAAACTCTATTACAGAGCTACAGTAATGAAAACAGTGTGGTACTGGCATAAAAACAGAGAAGTCGACCAATGGAATCGTATAGAAGACCCGGATTTTAACCCACAAACCTATGAACACCTCATTTTCGATAAAGGAGCTAAAAGTATGCAATGGAAGAAAGAAAGCATCTTCAACAAATGGTGCTGGCACAACTGGATGTCAACCTGTAGAAGAATGAAAATAGACCCATATCTCTCACCGTGCACAAAACTCAAGTCCAAATGGATTAAAGACCTCAATATCAGTCCGAACACACTGAACCTGATAGAAGAGAAAGTGGGAAATACCCTACAACAGATGGGCACAGGAGATCGCTTCCTATGTATAACCCCAGAAGCACAGACATTAAGGGCAACATTGAATAAATGGGACCTACTTAAACTGAGAAGCTTCTGTAAAGCAAAGGACACTGTCACTAAGACTAAAAGGCAACATACTGACTGGGAGAAGATCTTCACCAACCCCGCAACAGACAAAGGTCTGATCTCCAAAATATATAGAGAACTCAAGAAACTAGACTTTAAAATGCTAATTAACCCAATTAAAAAAAATGGGGCACTGAACTGAACAGAGAATTCTCAACAGAAGAAGTTCAAATGGCCAAAAGACACTTAAGGTCGTGCTCAACTTCCTTAGCAATCAGGGAAATGCAAATCAAAACAACTTTGAGATATCATCTTACACCTGTCAGAATGGCTAAACTCAAAAACACCAAGGATAACCTTTGCTGGAGAGGCTGTGGAAGAACAGGTACCCTCATCCATTGCTGGTGGGAATGCAATCTTCTGCAACCACTGTGGAAGTCAGTGTTTCGGTTTCTCAGGAAATTCGGGATCAACTTACCCCTGGACCCAGCAATACCACTCTTGGGAATATACCCAAGAGATGCTCTATCAAATGACAAAAGCATTTGTTCAACTATGTTCATAGCAGTATTATTTGTAATAGCCAGAACCTGGAAACAACCTAGATGCCCTTCAATGGAAGAATGGATGAAGAAAGTATGGAATATATACACGCTGGAGTACTACGCTGCGGTAAGAAACAATGACTTCTCGAATTTTGCATGCAAATGGATGGAAATAGAAAACACTATCCTGAGTGAGGTGTCCCAGACCCAAAAAGATGAATATGGGATGTACTCACTCATAATTGGTTTCTAGCCATAAATAAGGACCACGGAGTCTACAATAGGTGAACCTAAAGAAGCTAAGGAAGAAGGTGAACCGAAGGAAAAACATATAGTTGTCCTCTTCGCTAAGGGAAGTAAACCAAATTTCCGTGGAGAAAATGGGATCTTGGGGGGGGGTGGGATGGGGGTAAGGGGAGATGGGGAGAGAAAAGGTAGAAGGGAAGGAGGGGGGACCTGGGAAACGGGAGAATTGGGATAAAGGAAAGGTGGATAGGGGAGCACGGAACCACAATTCTTAGTTAAGGGAGCCACTTTAGGGTGGGCAAGCGACTTGACCCTAGAGGGGCTCCCTAGTGCCCAAGATGAGGTTCCCAGTTAGTTCCTTGGGCAGCTGAGGATTGGGAACCTGAAATGACCCTATCCTAGAGCAATACTGACGAATATCTTGCATATCATCATAGAATCTTCATCTGGTGATGGATAGAGATCGAGACAGTGACCCACACAGGAGCACTGGACTGAGCTCCCAAGGTCCCAAGGAGGAGCAGAAGGAGGGAGAACATGAGCAAAGAATTCGGGACCACGAGGCGTGCATCCACCCACTGAGACAGAGGAGCTGATCTACGGGGAGCTCACCAAGGCCAGCTGGACTGTGACCGAAAAAGCATGGGATAAAACCGGACTCTCTGAACATGGCGAACAATGAGGGCTGATGAGACACCAAGGACATTGGCAGGGGGTTTTGATCCTACTTAATGTGCTGGCTTTGTGGGAGCCTAGCCACTTTGGATGTTCACCTTCCTAGATATGGACGGAGAGGACCTAGGACTTAACACAGGGCAGGGAACCCGGACTGCTCTGTGGACTGGAGAGGGAGGGGGAGAGGAGTGGGGGCAGGGGGAGAAGGGTAGGAGGAGGGGGAGAAGGGTGGGAGGAGGGGGAGAAGGGTGGGAGGAGGGGAAGGGAAATGGGAGGCTGGGAGGAGGTGGAAACTTGTTTTTTGTTTATGTTTTTTTTTTCTTCTTTTCGCAATAAAAAAAAAAAGAGTGAGTACGTACCATGTTTGTCTTTCCTGGTCTGTCTTACCTCACTTAGGATGATTTTTTTTTTCTAGTTTCATCTATTTGCCTTCAAATTTCCTGGTGCTCCCATTTTTAACACCTGATTAATACTCTGTTGTGTAAATGTACATCGTTTTAAGTATCCACTCCTTGACTAAGAGATATCTAGGTTGTTTCCATGTTTTTGCTATTACAAATAGAGTTGCTATGAACATAGCTGAGCAAGTGTCTTTGTTTTATACTTGAGTAGCCTTTGTGATTACACCCAAGAGTGCTGTATCTGGATCTTAGGGAGATTGCCTCCCAGTTCTCTAATAAACGGCCACACTGAATTACAAAGTAAAAAGAACTGTACGAATTTGCACTCTCACCAGCAATGGAGGGGTGTTGCTCTTGCTCCACATCCTCCCCAGCATAAGCTGTCCCTTGTGTTTTTCATCTTACCCATTTCTACAGGTCTAAGATGAAATCTCAGAGTTATTTTTATTTGTGTTTCCCTGATGGCTAAGTATGTTGAACATCTCCTTAAGTATTTCTTGATCATTTAAGATGCTTGTGTTGAGAATTCTCTCTTTAGATTTGTATCCCATTTTTTAAATTGGATTATTAGGTTTGTTGATATCTAGTTTCTTGAGTTCTTTATATATTTTGGAACCAGTCCTTTGCCTGAGGTGATGTGTTGAAGATATAGTCCCTTTCTATAGGCTACTGTTTTGAATGATTGCTGGTGTCCTTTGTCTTACAGAAACTTTTCAATTTTATGACTTCTCATATATTAATTGTCTATCTTAGAGCCTGAGCTATTAGTGTTAGGTTCAGGAAGTTGTCTCCTGTGCCAATGCATTCAAGATATTTCCAACATTCTCTTCTGTCAAGTTTAGTGTATCTGGATTTATGGTGAAGCCTTTTATACACTTGGGCTTGAGTTTCTTTTACAGGGCAATAGATATGGGTCTATAGGCCCTACTACCTATTCTCGGTTACCTTGCCCAGCTTCAATACATGGGAGGTCCTTAGTCTCACTGCAACTTGATATGCTATGTTTTGTTCATACTCACAGAAGACCTGTCCTTTCCTGAACAGAAATGGAGAAGGAGTGGATTTGGCAGTAGAAACAGAAAGGTGTGGCAGGGAGGAATTTGGGGTAAAGGAGAAGGAGTAAACAGTGGTCAGAATGTAGAATAAAAAAAGAAGTACTTAAGCATGAAAATGACATTAAAATAATTATGAGTAGCTATCTACTGATAATTATAAATCATAATAAAATTTGAATTGGACATGGGAAAAAATAAACATGGTATCAAGAAAACATAAAAATTGCATAGGTGTACTTTTTAAGAGAATATATTTAACCACCATAATCATTTGAAAGACTTTTGATAATTGAACTTAACAGTTATTAACTTACACATTTAACTTTATTGATCTTTATTTCTTTGGATTTGCTATAGGATTTAATGGCAATTAAAGGACTGATGTTCTTAACACATTAAAGCTAAATTATGTTATGAGTAGTTAAAGAAATATTTTTTAAAACGAGAATAATGTGTCAAGACACAAGTTCTTTCAAGACAGGGGTTCGTATAATATAAACATTGTAACTTCAAGAAAATGCACACTTCCATTGTAGACTCCTTTAACTCTATATGCTCAGAGTTAACAAAGACTTCATTAAAACATCTTCATTAGTCACATTACATTAATGTATCTTAACTATTTTGATTTAAGGTTTTTTTTTAAATTAGATTACATAAAAGACACTAGAATAAGCATATGTTATACCAATTCTATTTAACAAAGCTTTAGTAAGACAATTAGTCATTAAATAAACTTTATAAGACTTTTCTAATTTAAATGAAGAATTTGAGTTAAGAAATTTTATAGCATTAAACGTTTATATTTACATGATATAAAATGCCAAGACTATACTCAATTTCCTCTTTAACAAATCATGAAAATAAAAGTGAAATGGAACCAAAGAAAGGAAAAAGAAGGAAATATAAAGGAGAATAGAAATTAAAAGTATAAAATCTAACATTGACTCATCATGATTTTTTTCCGGCTTTGCTACATAGTCTCTAGTCTTAACCAAAATAATGAACTCATCTTCTGTGACTTGGATCTTAGTTGTCCCTTCTGAAGTCAAGTTGAAATTTAATAATAATGCAACAATTTCAAGAGATATGCCAGTGACTGAGTCATGAAAATCTTTTTGTACAAATGCAATTTAATATCCCTATAAATAGTCTCGGCAGAGGGAGGCTATTCACCCCCATATCTGCCTTCTTCTTTCCATCAAGTGAATACATGCTATTTCTCTTTCCCCAAGGTAAGCTCTAAGACTGTTTTGGAAGCAGAGAACAGTCCCCATGATCTTGCTAACCCCTTGAACTTGGACTTTGGAGAGCTCCAAGTAGTTTCAGATGCTTTTTTCTCTAGCACATAAGGATTAAGTCACTGCCTATGTCTTTTGGAGGAAAGAGAGAGCTGCTTGTTGATTCCCAGCCACCCAGCTAGCTCAGTTGATAGAGCATGAGACTCTTAATCTCAAGGTCAATGGTGCCCACATAAAGCCTGAGAGATCTTGGGAAGTTATTCTACATAGAAAAGAACGGAGTTAAGCACGGTTTATTGATAGCAGCATTTTCTCAGGTTATCTCATTTTGCTAGAGGCAAGTGCTATCATTTAAGAGAGTCTTCCTGACTAAGCTTTAGCTACAAAACTTTACAGCTCTTTTAAGAGGTCCTGCCACGAAACACTTAAATGGTGTCGATAAAAAGATGACTGCAGACTTTTTGGTGGTGGCAGGGACTTTGAAATGCCATAGAATTGTGGCAATAAACATGGCTCCAGCCAGTACCTCTGCCATGGAATCTCAGAAAGCTAAGGAATGGGCTGGATACAGCTGTCAAAGCCATGGCTTCAATCCTAGCCATATTGTATAACAAATTAAAGGCTCATGTGGTCAGAAAAAGAGAGATATACAGTAAAGATGGATTCAAAGATGAAGAAAATCTCTGAAAAGTTTACTGTGGGTTTAAATTATATGTAAGCTTTGGAGAAAAATAAAAAAGGATAAAGTCCTTAAAATAAAAAAATAAAGAAAAATAGAGTAGTTGGGTGTGGTGGTACACACCTTTAATCCCACCTGAGAAATCTCTGATAGGAGCTGATGGCCCAAATGTCTGAGTTCTACATCCAGAACAGATTTGAGACTGCTGCCTCAGATGGTTAACCTTCACAGGATACTCCAGTCATGACTTGATCATAATTCTAAATTTTCTTTGGGTCCCCGTAAGTTTATCAGCACCCTCAATCAGCAGGAAATAGCCTGGAAAACTATGTCCACATCCCTCCCCCCCCCCCAAAAAAAAACGGACTATGGATATTTCTCTTTGTTTAGAATGTTGGTTACAAGTTGTTATGGATAATGGTCAAGAAGTAAGCTAAAGAAGGGAGATTAGATTCAGAGTTCTTATTTTGAAAAAAAGGGTGGGAAGTGCTGTGGGACAATGTCCTTTCATCCTATCACTTGTATTATAATTTTTAATGAAGTGCTGATTGGCCAGTAGCCATGCAGGAAGTAGAGGCAGGGCTGGGAAGAGGGAAGCACATTCTGCAGTCATGACCCAAATGCAGAAGAAGCAAGATAGCAAGATGTGACTGCCTCGCAGAAAAAGATACCAAGCCACGTGACTAACTCAGACAACAAGTATGGGCTAATGTAAGTTATAAGAATTACTTAATAAGAAGCCTGAGCTAATGAGCCAATCAGTTTATAACTAATGTAGACCTCTGTGTGATTTCTTTGGGACTGAATGACTGCAGGACCAAGTGAGACAGAAACCTCTGTCAACAGAATTGCACTCGGCCAACATATATATGTTTCTTCATCTCCAGAATAAAATTGAGAATAGCTTTACCTCCAGAAGTGATGATAAAAATTAAATAAAAAATTATTATGAGTAAAAAAATAGGAATTAAATTCCTATTAGCAACATGCAAAATATAAAAATTATTCTGAGTATACTTATTATTTCTTGCATATAAAATGTTCATTCTTTGAAATCTATTTTAAGAACTAAAACAAAACATAATACTTTTTCAATAACCTCCCTTAGAAAGAGTCCAACTCTTGCAAATATGTTTTTCTCTTCATTTCTTGAAGTGTGAATCCCTTTTCACTTTGTCTACCCTTGATGGAGCTCAGAGCATGTCTGAGACAGTTTGCTTACTTTAACAATGTCAAACAATTAAAAAATCTTTACAGATAAAGTTGTCCTTTAGTTTAGCTATTTAGTTAATATCAGCAATGTACTATTTTATGTCCCTTTTGTGTGCTAACCTTGAAGGAGAGTTTTGACCCCTCACAGGTGACAATTGCAGAAATAAGACCAGTCCAAAGACAGTGCTTTGCAAGAATGTATAAAATGAGTGCTGCTTAAAGAGGAAAAAATGCAGGTGCTGCAAGAGTTGAAAGGTGGAAGAGGGATTGCTGGAGTAATCACACAGCTGTTTCAATACTAAAGCAGCCCAGGGATCATTATATGCAAATTTCTGGGATTGGGATCAAGAATTTGGAAGAAAACCTCAGGAAGGAAATTGGAATGCCGTAGCAAGGATATTAAGGAAATTGCGGCTTCTTTTAAACAACAGCTGTAAGACTCTCTCCACTGTAGCAAAACTTTGTCTAAGACAAATGTAGTAAAGCCTCTCATCTGTGAGTTTAATTTATGATGACATTCTGACCCCATCTGACTGTGCAGACTTAAATTGTATGATATGATGCATGTTGTGCTGATAAAGATAAGGATATGGAATTGAATGCATATGTCCAGACACGTGCATATCTGTTTCATGTGTCTTTTCTAGCATTGAATAGAGATATAGAAATATATGGGGCTATGGAATAGGAACAGAGTTCTCCTTAGAAATATCTTAATTAATGACATTTTCAACAAGTTCACAGAGATAGATAGACAATACCCTATTCATCTAGTCTTTCTCTCAAGGGTCAAGTAGCACATCTTTAAGATTAATAGTGCTGGTAGGTGCTATACAAGCTACTGAAAAAGAAAAGTAATAATTAATCTTACCAACTTCAAAACTTGCATCTATAAGAACTACTCACCTGGGGAGATATTTCTACTAGTGCAATAGTGACACAAGCATCATAGCAGTAAACAACCATTTTCTGTTTAGTGATTTAAGTCCTGCTCTCCAAGATGAAACACATACTTGATACTACTGCTGATTCAAGAAACTTTGGCAAGACTAATCATGGACCTAAGGGTAAAATCTCTTATTATTATTCTGCTAAGTATACATAGTATTAAACTGACTTCTAATAGCTTATCATTATGTGCATAGATTAAGATGTCTCTCAATCACAATCAGAAAAGTTTCGAATTGTAGTAGGTAATGATTTATGCAGAGGCCCACAACTAGAAAAGGTGCAAATACTAAAAGAATTTGGAATGCTCAGCCCTAAATTAGACATTGATATCACATCCCCTCCCCACAAACACCAGGGTTTATTGTTAAAGAGGGGGCAAAAAATTGTAAATGTTCGAGGCAGTGGATGAACACAAAAACCATTGTTCTGTAGCTGTAGGAGATGAGTTACACATATACATTCACAGAGGTTGTGACAACATATATAAAACAAATGCAAACACAAACCAGACTAAATCCCAGCATGAAGAGGGTAAATGAACATAAAGCTACACCCTTAGCTGATGAGGTATTGACATGTAGGAGTTTTAAGGAGATAGTCAGTTTTCTTAAAGAGTATTGTCTCTTTTATAAGTTTACCTTGCCATGGTGGAAGGCCATACAACTAAGAATATTGGGCAGCAGAAGTTGGATTGAGAAGTAGTAAAGAAAAAAAGACAATGTTCAGTGGGGATGGATCTGCATAAAGTTTGGGGAAGAGATGAATATGATCAAGATTTCATTTGAACTTCAAAAGAACTAATTTTAAAAATTGACTTGGGGTAAGTAATTCTCTTTCTGATATGGTGATGGAAACATAAAACAGACCTCATTTCAAATTTTCTACTCTGAGGTCTATTCCTGGTTTACAAATAGACATGTGCACTCAACAAGACAATTTCATCACCTACACTTTGTTGGATGCCACCCATCTTCTTAAAACTAATTCTAGTGTCATATTCCATGTTACTTTCTTAACACATTTTTCTGTAACATTTTGTTTCATGCATCACTCTGCGAAGTGGCTGTATGTGATTATATTGTCAGCCTCTATATTTTATTTTATTCTTATTAATATTTTTGCTTTAAAATATTTGTTTGTTTGTATGGTATTCCCTTATTTTTTATGTTTGTATTAGTGTATGGTCCTGTGTGGCTATTTTATAAAGGCAGCATGATTTTGTATCCATGGAGATAAGAAGTGGTGTCAAATCACTTATAGGCATTTCTAGATGAATGAATATAAACCTCAGTTCTTATGAATGTATGGCAAGTACTCTTGATCATTGAACACTATTACAGTCATTTTTTATTTTAATTAACCTACATCTATAGGTCAATATTTTCCTTGAATATATGTAGCATCTCATGTTCTCCCTAGTGTCTTTTCCTCTTATATTATTTATATATCTCTGAGATACTCTGAGTCAATAATAAACCCAATTATAGTTAATTATTAAAATCCCTCAATAAGAAGCCCCTGCACTCTGATATGCAGCCCATAACAATGTAGTCATCTTATATTTCCTTTAGTCAGAGTTTTGTAGAATTTTTTAAAAAATATTTAAAGATTTTCATACAGTACACTTTCATTATATTTTTCTTTACCAATTCTTCCTAAATTCTCCCCTCTTGTACCCACCAAATTTTATTCTTTTCCTTTTGTAGAACCAAACCAACAAAGGAGAAACACACACACACACACACACACAACATGATGTGTATTTTTTTGTTGACCAAGTATTCCCTAGCATGAGGCTTGCCTTCTCTACTTTAGCAGCTATCAAATGCTAATAGTTTCTTATTCAGGAACAGGATTTTTAAATAACTTCCTATTTAGAGGTATGATTTTGTACCCACCTCCCTTCCTTCCTGTAAGTATTTTGTCTGCCTTAGATTTTTAGGTCTTGTATATGCTACCTTTGTCTCTGTGATTTTATTTGTATATCATTACTGTTGTGTCTGTAAGATAAAGCTTCCTTGGGGTCTTCTTTCAACACTGGTTTCATAGTCTTTTGTCTCTTTTTCGAAAAAGGTTCCTGGCCTTGAAGGAAGGAAGGGCTTCAATAGAGACATCCTATTTGGAAATGAGCTCTCCAAAGTCTTTCCCTATGTACATATTGTACATCTGTTAGCCTTTGTTTTAAATACCATCTACTGCAATAATTTTCTCTGATGAGGGTTGATCAAAACACTGTTATACATACATAATACTTCATTAGGAATTTTTTGCATTTATATTCATTGAGCAGTATTATAACAGTAAATTTCTCCTATGTTTCATTACCTATCCATTCTTCTGTAGATGGACTCATTAAAAGTCTCAGGTATGGGTTCAATTTTCTGGAGTAGGCATTAAATACATTCAAAAGCTCTTTGTTTACTCCCATGTTTATGCCACTATTGTACCAGTATATCTTGCCAGCAGATCACCATTATAGTTCTAACTATTCATAGCTGGGGAAAATGAATTATTACTTTTTTACTCAAGTGGGGTGGATAGTACCTTTTGCCCCACTAACGCTAGTCAGTAAAGGCAAAGACTCTATTTGAACACTAGCTTGATGTCTCTATGTTCAGTGTTATAAATGTGATCTCCAGAAACAGGGTCTCACACCCAGGCTGTGGATGGTAGCTGTGGTGGTTTGAATGACATTGACATTGAGTGACATAGGCTTATATGTTTGAATACTTGGTTCCCAGTTAGTGCATTATTTGGGAAGGATTAAGAGGTATGATCTGATAAAAGAAGGTATGTCACTGGGTGGAGTCTTTGAAGTTTTAAAGTAAGCTACCAATATAATTTGGTATATATGTATGTGTATGGTATACATTATCATAGTTTTGTATAATACATATATGTATATATAGGTGCTATAAAATTATATTAGTAGTTCATTTCTTTATAGCAACCAAGAAAAATCAGAATCAGGCAAAGGATACTAAATTTGAGGAGCAGACAAACACTATTTCTATTTGGTCATTTCTAGAGTTGAATGTCATTTTTATTCTTTGAAATTTTATGGCATGCCTGTGTGAGACCATGGTGAAAATAGTGGCTTAGAGAACAGAAGTTGTGAGGGAATGCTTGCCTGCTTGCCTTTTTTGAGCTGATCATTCTTCATTGTCAACTTGACAAGATTTAGAACTGCCACAGAGATTGGGAAGCATGCCTTTGGATTTCTCAGTTACAGCATTTCTTCTAAGAACAACAGACAGGGGTAGAGTTGCCCTTACTGTGGTATGAACCATTCCATATACCAGAACATTCATAGAATAAAAAGGTGGGAGTTAAGGAAAAGCAAGCTGAGTGCTGGTTTTTCTTATTGTCTGCTGATTGACCATCCCATGATTGGAACTTCTTTCCTCTGTATATCCTCCCTCAAGAATAGAAGGGCTCTCCAGAAACCAAAATTTTGAGCCAAATTTTCAACAACTTTCTTTTTTTTTTTTTTCTGAGACAGGATTTCTTTGTGGTTTTGGAGCCTGTCCTGGAACTGGCTCTTGTAGACCAGGCTGGTCTCTAACTCACAGAGATCCACCTGTCTCTGCCTCCCGAGTGCTGGGATTAAAGGTGTGCGCCACCACTGCCTGGCCAAAGACTTTCTATATGCACCGTTTTAACAGATATTTGGTCACAATCTATTTAATGTAACTAAAATACTTATGATAGAGAGAATCATGAGTAGCCACTAATTGGTAGTATTGTCTATGAAGAGAGATAGAGAGAAAATTATTATGCCTACCCTTTTGTAAAGGAAAACCTTGCTCCACTGTAGTCCATTGGATCTAAAATAGCATTCTCAGGCAACACATTATGAGTTTCCCATTGATTTCATTCCCAAAAGCACATTTTTATTACAGGTGGGATGTGGATCTGATGTGGGATATACCTCTATATGTTGGGAATATGTTTTATTACCATTGGTTAATAAAGAAACTTCTTTGGCCTATGGCAGGGCAGAATGTGGAGCAAGGCAGGAAATCCAAACAAATACAGGAAAATGAAGGTGGACTCCAAGAGATGCCAGCACCCGCCAGAAAAACGAGACATGAGGTAACAAGTCCTGAGCCTTGTGGTAAAATATAAACAAATAGAAATGGGTTATTTTAAGTTGTAAATGATAGTTAATACTAAGTCTGAGCTAATAGTTCAAACAGTTTGTAATTAATATTAGGCCTCTGAGTGGTTATTCAGGAACTGGTCGGTGGAAGTTAAACTTACAGTTACAAATGTTGTCCATCTTCTGGCATGGATGCAGATAAGAACTAAAAGCTTTTAAAAAGAGGGTTTCTTGACCCACAACAATGGAAGAACAATGGAAGTTAAGCTCAGTTTCTTGATAGTCGCATTTTTCCCCTGATAGGCCTGTTGGCTGGCAATGAAAAGAGACTTCTTTGAGAGACTGTTTCCTGGCTTATGCTAGAGGCACAAATGACTTTTTTGAGAAGTCCTGTTATTAAGCACTTGAGTGTGGTTTTTGTCAATTTTTTGCAAGCTGCTTGATGACTGCGTGGACATGCTGTGTCCATAAAGTTGGGGTGGTGAGTATGGCTCCCAGAGATGGTGGTGAACAAATGTCTGCCATGTTGGAAAGATGAGTGGTGAAGAGCAAAAGCTAGAGCCTTGGCTTTGGTCACAGCCATGCCTGGTTAGCATTTTAAACACGCTACTTATTAAAAATGATTATAGAATAGTAAATGATTATAAATGCACAATAAAGACAGATTAAGACAAAAGGGTCTCTAAACAAGTCACAACATGTTTGATAAATATGCATAGGGTTAGGAGAGAGAGGATAAAGGATAGAGTCATAGATTAAAAGATTAAAGATAAAAAGCTTTTGTTTTCAAAAAAGAAATATAGTAATAAAATTGATAATAAGTCATATAAATGTGGAAAATACACAGAGTCTGGATTATGTATACTCCTATGTTTTCTTTGAGTTTTTTAACTATTAATGAACTAATGTCAGAGAGACATTTGATTCTGGGAACAGTTAAGCTAAACAAAAATAAAGGTATCTTGTCATCAAACTTTAGACTATGATGCTTTGGAAAAGAGGTTCTGCTTTTGTTTCCATACAAGATGAGAAGCTGTGAATTCCTTCTAGGATAATATGGTTTGATCAATGAAGACCCCCTGAGAGGTCTCCAATTAGAGTAATGGCCCAGATGATCCAACATTCAGAACCAGCATCAAAGCAACTGGTTGAAACAATGCAGGCTCACCCACTATTACAGCCAAGATTTAAACATAATTCTAAATTTTCTCATGATCTCCATACAATTACCATCACGCCCAATGAGTAGGAAGTAGCATAGACAACTATGCCCAAATTGCCAAAATATTACTCATAAATGCTTGATTTTATTTAAAGGGAATTGGTTATAAATGGTTAATGGTCTCTTGCCAACCCTAAAATGGCTCCCTTAATGTAGATATCTTCTTCCCTGTTCCTATATCCATCCTTTCTCCATCTCCACCTGCCCACTCCCCCGAGTTCTCTCCAGTCTTTCCTTTCTCTCTTCTCTTCCCCCCCCCTTTCCCCCAACCCACCCTCAGCCCTCCCTCCATCCCCATGCTCCCAACTTTTGCCTGACAATATTGTTTGCTTCCAATTTCCAGGAGGATCTATATAAGTTTTTCTTTGGATTTAACTTGTTATTTGGCTTCACTAAGCTTGCAAACTATAGGTTTAATGTCCTTTGTTTATTGCTAGAGTTCACTAATGAGTGAGTATATACCATATTCATCTTTTTGGGTCTGGGTTATCCACAGGTTGTCCCCAGCTAGGTCCTTGGGCAGCAGAGTAGAAGGTGCCTGAACTGGCCTTGCCCCAGTATCATATTGATGATTATCTCAAATATCACCACAGAATCTTTGTCCAGCAACAGATGGCGATAGAGACAGAGCAACAGACCAAGCCCCCAAGGTCCAGTTGAAGAACAGAAGGAAGAAGATGATGAGGGGTTGGTCCATCCACTGAGACAGTGTGCTTGTTCTAATGGTAGGTTACCAAATCCAGCTGAATCAGGACTGAATGAGTATGCAATCAAACCAAACTCTCTGAATGTGGCTGAAAATGCGGGTTGACTGAAAAGCCATTGATAAAGGCATTGGGACTTGTTTCTACTGCATGTATTGGCTTTTTGGGATCCTAGTCTATTTGGATGCAAAGCTTCCTAGGCCTGGATGTAGGGGGGAGGGCCTTGGACTTCCCACAGGGCAGGGTTCCCTGCCCTTTCTTAGGGAGAGAAGGGGAGGGAGGAGAGTAAATGGGGGAGCAGGAGGGAAATGAAAGGAGGGGATGAAGTATAAATTCTTGAATGGAAAAATAAATAAATAAATCCTAAATAAATATATAAATAAATAAATGGTTAATGGTAATAATCAATCTCTCTCTGTGTATGTGTGTGTGTGTCTCTTTTCTTTTCCTTTTTTAATCTCTTTTTTCTTTTACATACCAACCCCAGTTTCCACTCCTTCCCCTCCTCTTTCTCCCTCTACCTTCCCCTTCACAACACTCCAATCCATTACTCAGAAAAGGTAAGGCTTCCCATGGGGAGTCTACAAAGTCTAGCACATTGCTTTGAGGCAGGACCAAGGCCTTCCCCACTATACCTAAGGGGAGCAAGGTATCCTTCAAAAAAGATTGGGTTCCAAAATGCCAGCACAAGCAATAGTGATGAATTCTGGTCTCACTGCCAGTGGTCCCACAATCTGCCACAGCAATAAAACTGTCACCCACATATTGAGAGAGGGGTTACTCTGACCCTTTGCTGGTTTCCTCACTGTCAGCACAGAGTTGTACAACCACTTTGGAAATCAATATGGCACTTTCTCAGAAAACTGGAAATCAACCTACTGCAAAAGCCCAGCAAAACCACTCTTGGAATGTACCCAAAGGATTCTCAATCATATTATAAGGATATTTGCTCAACTATGTTCATAGAACAGCCTGGTCTACAAGAGCTAGTTCCAGGACAGGAACCAAAAAGCTATGGAGAAACCCTGTCTCAAAAAAATAAAAAAAAAAAAACATGTTCATAGAAGCTTTATTTGTAATAGAAAGAGCCTTGGAATAATCTAGATAACCCTCAAATGAAGAACAGATAAAGGAATGTAGTACAATTACTCAATGGAGTACTACTCAGCCATAAAAAAATTACACCTTGAAATTTTCATGCAAATGAATGGAACTGGAAAAATTCATCTTGAGAGAGATAGCCCAGAATCAGAAGGAAGAGCATGGTATTTATTCAATAATACATGGATATTAGCTGTAAAGCAAAGGATACTGAGGTTATAATCTATGACCCCTGAGAAGCTAATTAACAAGGAGAACCCTAAAAGAGAAACATACATAGATCTCCCTGTGAAGGAAAATAGACAATATCCCCTGAGAAAATTAGGAGCATGGGAGTTAGAATAGAAGGGAAGGCCTAAGGGGATATGGAAGGCAGAAGGGGATGGGAAGGAGAACATGAGGGAATGGGATGGTTGAGATGGGGGAAGAACAGAGATGGAGAACAAGAAAAGATATATCTTGCTTGGGGCAGCTGTTATGGGACTAGAAAGAAACCTGGCACTATAGAAATTCCCAGGAATCTACAAGGATGATCCCAGCTAAGACCCTAATCAATAGTGGAGAGGGTGACTGAACTGGCCTTTCCCTGTACTCAGATTGATAACTATCTTTAATGTCATCATAGAACCTTCATCTGGTAACTGATGAAAGCAGATGCATAGATCCACAGAGGAGCACTAGGATGAGCTCTCAGAGTCCAACTGAAGGGTGGGAGGACTGAGAATACAAGCAAAGAGGTCAAGACCATGATGGGAATATCCACTGAAACAGCTTACCTGAGGTAATGAGAGCCTACTAACTCTGGTCATTCTCTTTATAAAGAAAAAAGGGGATATGATATAGAAATGATAAAGGGTAGATTATCAAATTGACTTTAATCCAGAAAACAACTGTTAAATCTCAAAAAAAAAAAAAACAAAACTTTACATTGGAATAGATTTTGGCTTATTGACACATGTTTGAGGTCAGTTTGGTTACAGACTGTTTGTATATTTCTACTCTCATTTAAGATGTTATGTTAACACAACTCATTTAAAAATATAATATATAGTTAAGAAATACAAATTAATAGTCATCTATAATTGTTCAAACTTATAGGTATGCTAGAGAGTTTTCTAGATATCCAAAAATATATTTCAGATGGATAGGTAATTTTCAAACCCTTCACAGACCTACAGAATATAGCATATAAAATATTTAAGGAAGTTAGACTTTGCTCAACAATGAGACACATCTGCTTGTGGCAGCACTTCAAAGAGAGCAATAGACATCAAAGAAACTCCTCATGGAGTTTACTTTCATTGTGGCAAGGTTAACTATTTGGGCAAGTCTCTGCTCTTGGCTGGACTGTTTGACAGTATGCTCTATAAAGTGGGCATGCAGTTTCCAGAGGAAAATGACCAAGAAACTTTTCTAACACAAGATAGGAGAGACCTTCAGGTTCCTGGTTCACAGAAGAAACTACCAGACATTCACAAGACACAGAAGAAAGCATCTGATGAACTTTTTCAAAATATGTTGTACAATTCTTCAAATTTCATGCTTTACTGAGAAATTTGTGAGATGTTCTAGGCCTATAAGCTAAAGATAATTAGCAGAATATATCTAGGCAAGAAATTCAAACAGATACAGGTAAAGATAAAGCAGAATCTGAGAGATTCCAGAAGCTCCTCAAGAAGCAAGATGTGAGGTAGCAAGCTCCAAGCCTTGTGGTAAAATACAAACTAATAGAAATGGTTTAATTTAAGTTGTAAGAGCTAGTTAATAATAAATCTGAGCTAATATGTCAATATATCAAACAGTTTGTAATAAACATTAAGCTTCTCAATGGTTATTTAGGAACTATTAGGTGGGAGGGAAACCTCCAGTTACATGCATCTTTTGTTTTGTTTTGTCTATGTATTTAGTATCACATGACCTCGCTTCACATCTAAACCACATGTCCTGTTTCGCTTAAATCTTTGAAAGGAAGAAAATTTATGATTTGCTTTAGTATCAAAACAAATATGTCACTTTTATTTTATTAGAATTTACAGATACTTATTACAAAAACAAAAAATTAAAAAAGTAAAAAAATAGCAAACTAGTAAATATTGAATTAAAATGAAAGTATAACTCTCTTTTCAAATGATAATTTGAAACTTAATTTATCTAATGACTCATTTCAGATCAAAGAAATCAAACACTCTTTAATTATAAATATTATTAGCTTTTACAATATCGCCTAAGTGTATATAAACAACCAAGGAATTAAGTATTTGTAGCTCCAAAACTCTACTCAAACAGATTTTTGAATAAAAAACTGAAATTTCCATTCACCAATAGAATTCAAGTACTCTAAAATTATATATTGCTTAGAATTTAAAAATTTCAATATTTGTAAAAATAATTCTTAAAATCATAAGGAAATTCAGAATCACTAATCCAGTTTTCATTTTCACTCCTTTTATATTATAAATAATGACATTGTCTCTTTAAAAAATAATTTAAAAATATCCATTAAAAAGTCTAATATTTTGTACACTCAAGAATGACTCTCTGAAGATTCGGCAAAATCAATTATACTTATTAAATTACAATAGTGAAAGTTTGTACTGAAGCCCCTTATTGCATTCACAATCCAACTCCACAGGAATTGTACAACTAAACAAGTCTTCTTGAAGGCTTGATTTCATTGCTGGTGACTACAGTGCAGGTTCTGTTCAGCTCTGCAAAATTCCAAGACCATATGCTGTTTGATGACTTAATTTCCCTAGGATTCTGCCTTATGTAAATGACTATAAAGGTTTTATTTGTACAGCTTGCCATGAGGTAATTCATCCTTTTTCTTAGGGCCAATGCAAATGAAACCCCCAGAAGTGTAATAAAGCAGCCGAACATGGTTATAAATTGGCCCTGCACACCATCTATAATAGACTAGTGAGGAGTGGCTAACATTAACAAAACAATGATAAATATTCTCAGTAATTAAAAAGTCAAAGTCTAGAAATGAAAAGAATGAATACACTGGTACCTTCTTTTATATCTACTTCTTGGTCACTCTAAAAATATAAAGTGCAAGCCATTCAAGAAAATCCATATTTGCAATTTATTTGTGCCTCTAGGTAGATCCAAATAAAAATGAGTGCTTTACTGTTTTGTACAGGAAATATCTACTTAGGCCATTTCCTAACAGTTACATAATCCAAAGTAAATTGAATGCATATTAAATATTTAAAGTAGGTTTAAACTGGAAAAGAATAAAAGAAACATAGGTTTGAAAAAGATCAACATTTATGAATTTATTAGCTAACAAAAGTTTATTCCTATCTTAAAGTTCCCTACTTGCTATAGGACATGCACTAGCTCAAGTTTTTATAATGTTAAAGGTTTGTCCTATTTTGTGCTTGCAGAAGTCCTGGTAAGTAAGTAACAAGCAGAGTGCTTGTTAGGCATGATTCCTCTCATAGAAAAACATATTTTAAATAAAAATACGAAGTTATGTTTAGAATTTATCAAAGATAATTTTAGGTCATGATTAATAATCTTATTCATACTATACATTGCTTTATATCTTTTTCCTATAAATAGTTTATTGTATATATTATAAATTAAACCTGGGAGGTATGAGCGGAAATCACAAGTATCTGTCATAGCTAGTTTCATTTCATTCCAAAATAAACAATGAAGCCATGTTTGCTCTTTAAGTACTGGTATATTTTGCATGAGTAGAGACCTATTTGTGATGAAACCTCAGCCACTGGAAAGCAGAATTAAGAAGATTTCTGTGAATTGGTGAATATCCTAATCTATGGGCTGGCCATAACTACGTCATGAGAATTTATTTAAAAATAAAAAAAAATAGGTGAGTTCGAGGCCAGTTTGATCTATGAAGTAAATTCTGGGACAGTCAGAGCTGTTACACAGACACACCCTGTCTCAAAAAAACCAACCAAACAAACAAACAAACAAACAAATATAAAATAAAATAATAGAAAAGAAAAAAGACAAATAAAAGCTGTATAAACCTCACATAGTAATCCTTTAGGATGACTAAGACATACTATTGATTAAAAATAAGAACACTGATATTTTTGTAAAAAAATTATATAATTTTATTTCATATATGTTAATTTTACTAGAATGTTTTGTTATATTAAACTTTTTTTTTTGAGACAGGGTTTCTCTGTGGTTTTGGAGCCTGTCCTGGAACTAGCTCTTGTAGACCAGGCTGGTCTCAAACTCACAGAGATCCGCCTGCCTCTGCCTCCCAAGTGCTGGGATTAAAGGCATGCGCCACCACCGCCCGGCTAAACTTTAATGTATAAAATCTATACTGCTATCATTTTTTGCTTTAGTTTTCAAAGTAAATATTTTCCAATTTAATTTTAACCATGATCCATCACCCTCTGATTTTGTTGACAGATAGCAAGGTCTGCTATTGAATTATATTTTATATGTTTCTTAGACACATTAGCCAATTTTGAGTTGCTATATCAAGTAACCCAGGAAAATCAATTAAAGGAAGAATCAATAAGAAAAATGTGGTATGTTCACAAAATGGAGTAATACATGGCAAAAAAAAAAAAATCTTGAATTTTGCAGGCTAATGGACAGAGCTAGAAACCATCATTTTGAGTGAGGTAACCCAGACTCAGAAAGACAATTATCACATGTACTCACTTGTAAGCGGTTTTTAGACATAAAGTAGAGAAAAATAGCCCACCAATCACAATACCAAGAAAGCTTCATTTTCACAATGCTTATAGAAACACATACTCTAGACTTGGTAGTACCATGTTTTATTTAATTTCGAAGGGAGAAATCAGGAGCAGAGGAAGGGAGTGTAAACGTGACCATTCACATTAACACTTAGTATATCTTTTACTTAAATATGATTCTTTAGTTTGTTTTAAGAAGTACAAAGTAATACAAATCCGTGCTGCTTATCATTAATGACTATTGGATTCAGACATTCGAATTGCCTTGTTAAGGCCTGTGGCTTCTTGTACAGGCTGGCTATACTTGCTATTGATGTTTTTTAAGCTAATGGATGATAAGTTACAATAGGAAAATTTTCTCTGTTACAAAACAAAAGGACAAAAATGTCAGCACTTTTCATTTTACTTTACTCCTATTTCATTCAGATTTATGATTTGTGTATTTTTTCTACCTACCCTGGAATTTAATCCTCATAAGGCACCTCTTTGGCATACTTCTGTGAAACACACATGTCTACATTAAGAAGTTGAAAGACTTAGGAAATATTCTTTCTGAAATTTCTTTAAAGAATATAAATTTTCTTTCATGTGGTCTTCCTTTTCTGGAAATATTTTTATTCCTTAAATATAAGATCAGTTTTCAATTTATATAAGCTATTGAGATGACTATCCTAGTAGTTAGCATTTGGACAGCCATAGTAGTTGTTATGTGGCTTGTGTCTCCATTTCTTCACGATATGTAAAGCAGATACTAGGATTTCAAACACTTCCTATCTTCTACGGGAAACAAGAATTTCTGAGAGACCGGTTCCCTGTCAGTGCTAGGAAGCCTGGAGGAGAGTAGCACGAAGGAGAGACTTTCTAGACCACTTCATGACTTAGAAGGTGAGTCTTCTCCAATCTCATTTGTCATGGAGAGTTTATGTTGTGCTTATTCTGGTGAATAGTGTTGGCCACTCTTGTGCAGGCGCATCTTCTTTTTCACCTGTTTAAAACAATAAGAGGAGTGATCTTTCACAATTATAATTCATTTGCCATTTAATTAAATTAAATAATGTAAATGTCACCATTCAGCAGAAGTGGCCAACTAAGTCTGTAGACTGGGAGGAAGGATGAGGAATCATGCACACACACACACACACACACACACACACACACACACACACAAACCCACCACAACAGCTAAGTAGGTGTGGGGGAACTTTACTCTAGGCTGATGGTCTCTTGGAAACTTGAATCCTAAAACTTTCAAAAGAGGGTTTTTGTTTTCTTAATTGCCAGTAGATGGCTCAACCCTAGAGAGAAAAAGACTTAGAAGCAATCTTTTAATAAAGCTAAAACTAGCAAAATATGAAATATTGATGAGAACATATTTATATAAAATGCAAACATCAGTCTTTTAGTAACACAGGAAGTTTTACATAAAAAAATAAGTCAAAGGGAATAGGGGATTCTCATTGACAAAATATTTTCTTTTAGACAAGCTAAAAATAAATTCACAACCTATTGAACTTTTACATGTAATTTTCAACAAAAGAAATCCAGAAAAAATTAGTTTTCTAATATGTATATATTCCATACTTTCTTTATCCATTCTTCCGTTGAAGGGCATCTAGGTTGTTTCCAGGTTCTGGCTATTACAAACAATGCTTCCATGAACATAGTTGAGCATATACTTTTGTTGTATGATAGGGCCTCTCTTGGGTATATTCCCAAGAGTGGTATTGCTGGATCCAGGGGTAGGTTGATTCCCGAATTTCCTGAGAAACCGAAACACTGCTTTCCAGAGTGGTTGCACAAGTTTGCATTCCCACCAGCAATGGGTGAGTGTACCCCTTTCTCCACAGGGAACCCTGATTGCTCTTTGAGCAGATGAGGGAGAGGGACTTGATCGGGGGAGGGGGAGGGAAGTGGGAAGTGGTTGTGGGGAGGAGGCAGAAATCCTTAATAAATAAATAAATTTAAAAAAAATTAGTTTTCTTAAACAATGATAAAAGATAGGAATTTGACCGCATTTAGTTTTTGTTCCTTAAGGTAAATAAACTGAATAAGCAAAGTCAACTGCTACCTTTTATATCACAAAGGAGGCCCTATGTGTGCATAATCTCAAATCCTAGTCCCATAAAACAGTTGTTTGAATGATATTTATAGCTAATTAGCCAAAGACTCAGAGACATTATGAAATTTGTTTCAGTATATTCTAAAACATAAAGTACATAGTATTTGAAATAGTTTTGCAGAATTTAATTATATTGCAATATTCACTGTTCTATTTTATGTTTTAGTTGTAGAATCCTTTGTACTTGTGAGTCTAGAAGGGTGTTGAACAGGTTCCACAGTAGATATAGACCTGTTCTGGTTGTCAGGATAGAGAATGTATTTCCTATGGTGCCTGAAGCGCCTCTGTGAAATACTCTTCTTCCTCAGTATCACTTTACTTAACAATGACTAATGTTCACTTTTGAAGTAATGGAGTTCAAATAATTGTAAATAGTCAGTTACCATTAGAAGCATTCACAATAATAAAATAACAAAGTCCCTGTTGAATACAGAGTAATTAATCTATATAAAGCAGTTTCAATAGGATCATCTCTAGTACTGATTAATATATTAACGTCAATTAACATGAATCCATATGCCATATGAGAAATGGTGGCTTAGAACTGATATTTACCTTCACTTCCTACATCTACATCGTGGGCAAAGAAACTCATATCAATAATAAATACCAATAACAAATACCAATAAATACGAATAAGCATTTTTGTAGCCAATAGTAATGCAGCTTCATTTTATCTTAAAACAAACATCCAGATATGCAAATTTCTCTCAATATATTATGATATTGTTTCCTATATATGTCCCTCATGGATGTTTGTTCAGTGATGCAATACAGTATTGTTACAATAAAATATTTTCCGGTTTGAGAAATGAAGATGATCTCTCACCAGTTTTATAAGATAGTTAAGTTATAATTTAATATACAAGTTGAGATGAACTAATGAGAAACTTACAATTTAAAAAAGAATATCAAAGGCCAGATGTGGTGATAGGCACTCTATAATTTACAGATTTCATGATGCTGAGAGCAGAACAAAGGTAGGAGGAAGGAAAGGACAGGGAAGGGAGAAGCAAATGACTTTCCCATCGTTGTTCTTGGCTCTTTGCTTATCTACTGTAATGATACATTGTATAATTTTTGCTTTGTAATTTTATTCCAGCAGTTATATGATTTAGCTTTTAGATACTAAGCCATTTGTCTAAAACTTGTATCGATACACAGCATGCAGTGGCAGGTTAGTTTTAAAAATAATTTACAATTTATGATACATTGGATGAATCTTTTTTATTGATCATATTGTGCTCTATATTTTTATCTGCTCTGTTTCCCTCCCTACCTCTCCCAACCCCTTCAACCCTCTCTTATGGTCACCATACTTCCAATTTATTTAGGCGATCTTGTCTTTTTCTAATACCCATGTAGATTAGATCCATGTATGTCTCTTTTAGGGTCCTAATTGTTGTCTGGGATTGTGATTTGTAGGCTGACTTTCTTTTCTTTATATTTAAAAACCACTTATAAGTGAGTACATATGATAATTGTCTTTCTGGGTCTGTATTACCTCACCCAATATGATGTTTTATAGCTCTATCCATTAGCCTGCAAATTTCAAGATGTCATTATTTTTTCTGCTGTTTAGTACTCCATTGTATAAATATGTCACATTTTCTTTATCCATTCTCCAGTCAAGGAGCATTTGGGTTGTTTCCAGGTTCTGGCTATGACAAATAATGTTTCTATGAACATAGTGAGCACATGATCTTGTGACATGTATGAGTATTCTTTCGATATATACTCAAAAGTGGAATTACTGGGTCTTGAGGAAAGTTGTTTCCTAATTTTCTGAGAAATTGCCACACAGATATCCAAAGGGGCTGGACCAGCCTGCACTCCTACCAGCAATGCAGGAGTATTCCCTTTACCCCAAACTTCTCCAGCATAAGTTGTCATCCTTGTTTTTGATCTTGGCAATTCTTACAGGTATGGGATGGAATCTCAGAGTTTTTTGATTTTCATTTTTCTGATGTCTAAGGATGTTGAGCATTTTATTAAGTGTCTTTTATCTATTTTAGATTCCTCTGTTGAGAGTCTTCTGTTTAGGTCTGTACTTCATTTTTTTAATTGGATTATTTGTTCTTTTGATGACCAAATTCTTGGGTACTTGTATATTTTGGAGATCAGACCTCTGTCTGGGAATGAATCTTTTCCTTCTGTTTTGTTATCATTTTTCTCTTCACTAATGCCAGTAATGTTTCATATGTTTGATTGAAAGTATACACTCTATCACATCATAAATAAAGTTTAGCTAATGTTTCTTTTTCAAAGTATTTTTCTGTTTTTGCTTCTGTTTTCATTCCAGATAAAATATGAAGTTTATTTGCTAAAATAGGAAAGTTTCACTGAAATTTTTGCTTTTGTTTTAAGGCAGATTCTAGTTGACCTGAAACCTACCATGCTGACTACTTTGTCGACTTTTCAGTGATATTCTGGTATATTCCTGTAGCCACCAGATGACATACATGTCTGCCACAATATGTAATTTTCATTAGCATTTCCATTAAATTTGTAAAAAATATTTTGATTGTCTGAATAACAATGACCTGCATTGAATACTTGGTCCCCAGTTGGTGAATCTGTTTGGGAAGCTTAGGAGGTTTATCCTGTTATAGATGACTGTCCATTGTCTCTCCCAGTTTGTACTCTAATATGCTCTCTATAGCATTTAGGATATTCAATTTTGTCTAAAATTTAATTTTGTCTAAAATTAATATTTTTTAAAGTCAATATGTTTTCTTATTTTCATTCCTTCTTGCCTGGGATATTTTTAACACCTTCTCTTTTGTCTTTATTAACAATTTTTTGAATGTTCTCAAGGTTGATGAATGTGTTTGCTGTAACAAATTTTATTTTAGTTTTGTATTACATATATGTAGTTCATTCCCTCATGAATCTAAGTGAAAAGATAACCAAGGTTATGTGTTGAAATGTATATACTTTATTTATAATAAATGGAATGCCAACTACTACTAATTTTGAGAATCAAGATTTGTTATATCATGACCAAAACCAAAAATCTAACTGAATGGATGGAAGATATAGTGAGGAAAAGAGGGTTGCATCCTTCCCAGCTCTTGGCCACCTGACTAGGTTATTCCTGAAATAACAACACACAAATTGTATTACTTTAAACACTGCCTGGCCTATTATTTCTAACCTCTTATTGGCTAACTCTTACATATTTGTTTAAGCCATCTCCATTAATGTGATTTTTGCACCAGCAGCGGGGCCCAGGAAGCCTTACTTTAAAATGGTGCTGCTTTTTTTCTGCTGCTATTGCTGAATCAGGAAATCTCCCTAAGACACGCCCTAGGAAACAGATAAAAGCTGTGTTAAAGTCTGTTTTTTGTTGTTGTTGTTGTTTTTTGTTTTTTGTTTGTTTGTTTTTTTTTTGTGTGTGTGTGTATAAAATTAAGCTCTCTCAGGTTTTACAAGGATCCAGGTCGCCACATTGAGGTGCCACTCTGTAGTAAGGAGGAGGGGGCAGCGTCCTGCCTGTCTCCCCACCGCCCAGCTAGCTTATACCTGCAATAACAACATACAAATTGTATTCATTTAAACACTGCCTGGCCTATTAGTTCTAACCTTTTATTGGCTAACTCTTACATATTTGTTTAACCCATCTCCATTAATGTGTATCGCCACTTGACTGTGGCTTACCGGCATGAGTCTAACCAGTGTCATCTCAGAAAGGAGAGCCATGGCACCTGCAACACTGCCTTCTTCCTCCCAGAATTCTGTTCTGTCTACAATGCCCATCTAAGGGCTGCCCTATCAAAAGGCCAAGGAAGTTTTCTTCATTCAACCAATGAAAGCAACACATAGAAAAAAGAGATAATAGTAAAATGTAAAACAGAACAAAAAGAAAAAAAAATAGTTTGAAATATGTAGAATGTACATGTATAATGTTGGTGAACTAGCAAAACAAAATTCAACAAAATTCAAAACAACTAATTCTAGAACTGTCTCCATCTAAGTTTAATTCACCACTGTCTGCCATGAACATTAATATTTTTGTGAATCAATGCAAACGTATTTGCGTTGATATCCAAGGGTTTCTGTAACTTTCTCAGAGGAGTTGGAAAAATAAATGCTATACAAATATTTGTAGAGACATTGAACATTCTTGTCTTCTTTGTATTTTTATTTAACATTATCTCAAAAGTTGCTAATCATGATACTTTGATTTTGGGTGAGTATAGTTTATTATATAAAAGATTTATTTTTATTAACTCTATGCCAAATATTTATTGAGTGCTATTATGGCAACTAAAACAATTTTTTCTCTTGACCTGTTGATGTGATTTTAGCTTTCACAGTGATGAATCATTATATAGAAATCCTGAAATAATTTTCGTTTGATTTCAGTGTATTATTCTTTAATATATAGCTGGAATCAATTGACACTAATTTATTAAAGATCACTTTGCTCTTGTTCATAAATAAAATTGAGTTGTGATTTATTCTAGAGCTCTGTGTTTTGACTTTGACACTGCCACATTATTGTGTAATAAATGAGAGAGCGTTCCACTTCTGATCATGATAAAGCAACTAGTACTGCATTTGTCCTCCCACTGCAGCCAAGTAGAAAACAAATTAAACAAAGCAACAAACAAAGCTTTCTCAACAACGGGTCATAGATAGTAGCAGGATTTTGAATGGATAGAAAAAGGGCCATGCCATTTTTTCTGATCTATGTAGATGTTTTGTTAAGGAAAACAATCACTTCATAAAGATGAGAAGATCCGGACCAGAGTCCATGACAGCTGGAATTTGTCAAAGTGTATTTGAATGAAGAGTAAATTGTTTTCTTAAAGACTGTACGCTTTGCCTGAAAAATCATTTTACATCCTACACTGAAAAAGAAATTCATTAATATTTTTGATAAAATTATACAAGGGAGGGCAAGAAAATGTATCAGATATCACTAAATTAAAGAGTTCCAAGAGAAAACATGCACCTTAGAAATATTTGTAATACTGCCAGCCAAAGGAGTGGGATCTTACTGAATACCCATGTCCTCAAATAAACAGACCAAACACACACAGGTTGATGAACTGATCTATCCAGAATTAAAATAGCTTCCTGGTAATGGCTATTGGATGCTTCAGTAACAAATAGTAAAATTAATTCACTAAAAAAAAAACACAAGCATAATAAGCAACTTAAATCATGAAATAAATAAATTTCTATACTCATTAAGTGGGAACAAGTTCTAGATAGGAACCGATGTAAAAATAAACAAAAATAACTGGGCATGCAATGAATGAGGAAAACATGACCAAGCAAAACAGGGAATAAATCTCAGAAGTATAAGAGGCAGTAAGAAGAGTGGAAAAGCACTTCACTTTGAGACAATTTAAAGACCTCCAAGTTTCAATCTATGATTTCAAGACTTGCTCTAAGTTTCAATAGTCTACAAATAGGTATTGGCATGAGGACAGATAAATAGATGACTTCAACAAAGTAGAGAATTCAGAAATATGCCCACAAATAATGGAAAATTGATTTTTAAAAAGGCCTGTTGCAGTAAGAACACTTGACATGAAAACTTCTGCCTTATTTTTAACTGTATAAAACATTATCATTGACATAGATTCACTGTTATACCATAAACCTATCGAGATTATTCATCTGGCTAGACTAAGCATTGTACCCATTGACTAACAATAACTTGTTTTCCCCTGGAAACTACCATCCTATTATTTTTTCTATGACTTAGACTAGTTTATGTACTTTATGAAAGTAAAATTAGCTATTTATCTTTCTGTGGCTAGTCTATATAATTATAATATGTGATCAAGGTTAATCATAGTATTTAAATATAAGGACACATTGTATTATTTTCACATTGGTCTATAATAAACTTTAAGGCTGAGACTATATTTTGGATCTTGTGATTAGTTCCCATGAAACCTAGAAATGTTAACAATTTTTTGCATCTCGATTTCTATATTTTTGCTTGGACACTCAGCAGCGAATTATTTGGATGACAAGGTAAATTTATCTTTAGTTTTTGAGGAACATCCCGATTTCTCAGCATAACAACTGAGAAATATAGTATTTTCAGTCTCAGCGGCAGTAATCTAAAAAGAGTCCCACCATTTCTACATCATTACTGGCACGCCATTTTTGGTGTGTGTTTGTTTTGTTGTGGTGCTTTTTTTGTTGGTGTGTTTGTCTGTTTGTATAATTTTCATTCCCCTTAGTATTTTGACTAAGGATAACAATGTGTCATTTTTTTTAAAAGAAAGATACACAAATGTCCAGCAAATGCATATAATTAACCTTAACCTTAATGTTACTAGTACTTGGGAAATAAAAAATAAAATTTACAAATAGCAGTTCATTTTTTTTTTCATTTTTAAAACAATCTTATTTTACACACCAATCCCAGTTCCATTTCCTTCCTGTATTTCCACATCTACCACCCTCTCCACACCTTCCCATCCACTCCTCAGAGTGGGTGAAACCTCCCATGGGGAGTCAACAAAGTCTGTCACATCACATGAGGCAGGTCCAAGGTCCTCCCGACTATATCTAGACTGAGAAAGATATCTTTTCTTAGGGAATGGGCTCCAAAAAGTCAATTCATGTACTAGGGACAAATACTGGTTTCATTGCTAGTGGCCCGACAAACTTCCCATGCCACACAACTGCCAGACACATTCAGAGGGCTTAGGTGGTCTTGGGCTGGATCCCCAGCTGTCAGTCTGGAGTCAGTGAGTTCCCACTAGCTGGAGTCAGCTCTGTCTATGGGCATTTCCATTATGATCTTGGCCCCTTTGCTCACAATATTGCATTTTCCTCTCTATGACCTGACTCCAGACGTTTGGCTCAGTGCTTAGTTGTGGATTTCTGTAGGAAGTTTCTATGATGATAATTAAGGTAGTCATCAATCTGATTACAGGGAAAGGACAGTTTAGATACCATTTCTATTTGCTTAGACTCTTAGCTGGGGTCATCCTTGTCGTTTCCTAGCAGTTTCCCTAGTGCCTGGTTTCTCTCTAACCTCACAATGGCTCCCTCTTTCAAAATATTTCTTTCCTTGCTCTCCCTCTCTGTCTATTATCCAACTCAATATTCCAGTTCGCTCACTTATTATTCTCCCTGCTCCCTTCTCTCTCCCCATACCCCTAGCACCCTCCCTTCTCCCCCTTGCTGCCAATTTACTAACAGGATCTGAATAAGTCAAAGGAAAAGTCTTGTAAAAACAGTGTAGGAGAGAATAGTATTTATAATATAAAATATTACCATGACCCATAAATGATGCTTACCAAAACTGGCTCAAGGATGATATAAAATGCATGCCCATGTATGCACACACATATTTGCAAATGCACTGAAACTTTAATGCTCTACAGAAGGAAACTTACATAACTTTAGAACATCTTGGATTTCTTTCTTAGGAAAGATACTAAAAATAATACTGAAAAGCTTTTCTTTTTTTAAATTGAGACATCGGATTTCAATAAAATTTAACATTACTTTTATATCAAAGATATCATTAATTTAATGAAAATGCAAATTAGAAACTGGGATTTGTTTTTAAAACATACACATTAAGATATTAAAAATACAAATGCATTTATCTATATATAAGGAACACAAAATTCTATAAAAAAGTAACCACCACCCACTCATTTTTTAAAAGGCAGCAGCTTGAGGAACTTACACAATGAGATCGATGGATTCTGTGTATGTTTAACAGAATTATTTCAAATGTGAAGCGCATTGAAGCCTAATTTGTGTGGGCAAATGAAACTCTCGTAAGTTGTTGAAAAGAGAACAAAATCTACAATGAAGCAAACTTTGGAAAAGCAATTTTTCTTCCTTTTTTGTTTAGAAGAAATAGATGTGAGGGCTAGAAAGATGGCTTACTTGTTAAGAGTATTTATTGCTCTGCAGAGGACTTGGGTTCTGTTTCTAGAACCAATGCAGCAACTTAAGACTTTCAGTACCTCCAATTCTAAGGAATCTGTCACTGGTTTCTGAACTCAAGACACAGATGTGGTATATATAATTACATGCAGGTGAATCACTCACACACATAAAATAAAAAAAAGAGTGTCTTAAACAAAAAATAAATATTTATATTCTCTATATAATTCTATTTTTAGCACCTGTGTAAAATAGTTTTAAATAGTCCAACAAAAAAGCAAATAATTTCAGTAACTCTTTTTTTTATAATAGGCCATAATTAGAACCCATACAAATATTGATCAGTAGTAGAATGAATAAATAATATTTAGCAATAGTGCCCTGAAATTAAAATAAAAGCAAGACCATATATCAGTATATAATGAAGGAAGACCAAGGAAAGAATTCGGTGTCAAACTCTGAATTCCACATGCATATGTACACAGACATACACAAACAGAGACAGAGGAAGGGAGGGGAGATACACAGACACTTAAATAACACAAATGCAAATTAAAAACTATAGAAAATGAAATTATGAATTATACATAATGAATCTCAAAAGATGAATTGAATAATTCCATTTTTAGGCAGTTGAAAAGACAGTAATTAGTTATAATAGCAGAAAGGTTATTGCTCATTGTTAATACTGCATGTTAAATATGAAAGCGATATAACCTAATGGGAGAAGTATAGTATTTTGAATGTTGTTATAATTAAATTTATTAAGTGGTGGAGATTATATTGACGGTCAAACATTTATAAATCTTCATTATTCTGTATTCTTAGAATGGGTACACTTTATTATAGATCAATGGTTTTCTTTTTTTTTTGCCAGTCTTTTTTTATTTTATTTATTTATTATTTATTTATTTATTTATTGTTAAAAAAATTTTCTGCCTCCTCCCACCTCTCATTTCCCTCCTGCTCCTCCCACTCCTCTCCCCTTCCTCCCACTCCTCTCCCCGCACACTCCTCTCCCCCTCTTTCCACTCCTTTCACCCTCCCCCTGCTTCATTCCCCCTCCCTCTCGAGTCTGAAGAGTAATTCGGATTCTCTGCCCTGTGGCAATTCCAAGGTTCTCCCCACTCCATCCAGGTCCAGGAAGGTGAGCATCCAAATAGGCTAGACCAATGGTTTTCAATGACATGTTTAAAAGAAGTAAATGTAAGTCATCATCTTTTCCTCCTTTAAAAGAAAATATCATTTATGGACAATGTAATTATTTATTTCTCTAAAGCATTACATAATCCATGAGACAAATATATGGGTTTACGCTATCAAGATAGGGAAGTTCTATTTTCTCTTATGACTATCTTGTATTGCTTTATTAATATTTCATAAATCTATGTTATAATATTCAAAGATCATCTATTTATTTTCCATTAGGTTTTCACTTTATATTAATAATAAAGATATTTTAATCTAATGAAAAGACCTTTATCCTCTGGGAGTATAATACTCTTCTTAGTCTCAACATGGCATAACCTTGGTTTTAAACCATTTTTATTGGATGAGATGCTGCCTAAAGTTTTCTAGGCAAAGTAAGAAACACCTAGGTTTTTGTCTGAGCTGATGGAGGAAGGTCATTGGTTAAAAAATAAACTGCCTTGGCCCATTTTATTGATTAGAACATAGGTGGGTGGAGTAAACATAACAGAATGCTGGGAGGAAGAGGAAGTGAGCTCAGACTCGACAGCTCTGCTCTCTGGAGCAGAGACCATGCTCCCCTCTCCAGGCAGACGCATGCAATGAAGCAAGCCGCCAGGTCAGACATGCTGAATCTTTCCCAGTAAGACCCGTACTACACAGTTTATTATAGATGGGTTGATCGGGATGTGAGAATTAGCCAGTAAGGGCTAGAGCTAAAGGGCCAAGCAGTGTTTAAAAGAATACAGTGTCCATGTAATTATTTCGGGGCATAAGCTAGCAGGCAGCCGCAGTGTTGGGGACACAGCCCCGCTGCTCCTATTACAACACTGAGCTGCCTGAGGCATAGGCTCCCTCTCCACCTCTTTTAACTCTGATGATTAGGATAATAGAAAAAACAGTGTGTCATCAGGGCTCCACTGAGCATTCACAAGCAAATTCATACCCACCATCTTGTTTTGTCCATTTTCTCTCACCAGTTTTCCTCTAATAAGCCAGTTGTAAGGCAGATGCTCCTTTTTGAGAGGACTACTGTCCTATCACATTCTCATACTTCACAGTTGGTTTCTGGAGAAACAACTCCCAGAGCTTTACTTAGTCATTTCACCTGCTTCAAAGACTTTGTTAACAGGAACATAAGACAGTACTCTGCTCCCTATATAACAAGTAACAGATCTTTATTATAATTGTGACTTTAAAATTATGCCAAATATCATTGGAAAATTATTTTCTCTATTCTTCTTTGACATGGGAGAGAGACGGAGTCTTGGGAGTGTATCTGGAGTGGTCTCTGGTTTTATCATAACTGAGAATGATCATCCTGCTCCCACTTCTGGAGTATTAGGGATTACAGTGATACATCAGCCACCACAACTTTTGTTAGTAATAACTTTTGTAGCATAAACTCTTACTTAAAATTTAAGACTGCTCAAAATGCTATTTTCTGACTCTATAGCAACTAGTCATTTTTCCTTCTTTGGAACTAAACTCAACTGAATTAAATTTTAGAAGAATGAAGATGTAGTAGTGAGGTTTGGATATTCTTAAATGCAAATATCTAAAGACTTCTATTATTCCTTCTAAAATTTTCTGAAATTATCAAGACAATAGATTATTTTTAACCTCATTTTAGAAGGCCAGTAGCATCCCCAAAGAAAGACATAAATGTAACACAAATTAGAAGATATTTATAGACCAATATTCACAATGAATATAGAAGCAAAGATCCCTAATAAAATATTAATACTCTAAGCTTGATAGCATATAAAACACTCATTCACCATGGTCAAGTAGGTATTATTTTTGGCAAGGAAGGATAGCTCACCCATCACATGTAATTTACTGTGAATGTCAACACAACAAGGAAAAAAGAACATGATCAGTTCGTAATATGCAGAAAAATATTTAAAAATTCATTATTCTTCCGAAGTAAAAATTATCAGAGTGAGATATTGAAGAAATGTGACTCAGATTAGTAAAGGCTGTAAAATGATGCTGATGATTAATATTACACACAATGTTCAAAATGGAGAGTGAGACTTCTAACAAGAATAAGAAAATTTAGAGCCTTGTAGAAAAGAAAGTCTTTGCAGAATTAATTAGGCACAAGAAACAACAACAACAAAACCTCTAAACATGCAGTGAAGAAGTTGGTTTGTCATTGCTTGTGAAGAAGATGTTTTTTGCATAGAAGTATTTTGGATGATTCCAAGTGAAGTACTGTTTGAAAAAACTAATGGATGCAATCAATTTACAGTGTAAAAATCCAATGCACAAAACAATTTATAATATTTCTATGTTCTCACAATGATATAGTACAAAATAAATTAAATTAATAGGAAAAAAGTATAACAAAATCAGCCTCATCTAATAAACACTTGAAATAATTGGAAAGAAATAAAGTTTCAAGGAAGTAAAAAGTATATATGCTCCATTTGAAGCACTGATTAGATATTGATTTATTTTAAATGAAAGACAGTGGGGCTGATCTATTGGGAGCTCACCAAGCCCAGCTGGACTCTGACTGAAAAAGCATGGGATAAAACCGGACTCTCTGAATATGGAGGACAATGAGGGCTGCTGAGAAGCCAAGGACAATGGCACTGGGTTTTGATCCTACTTCATGTTCTGGCTTTGTGGGAGCCTAGCCAGTTTGGATGATCACCTTCCTAGACCAGGATGGAAGGGGGAGGACTTTGGACTTTCCACAAGGCAGAAAACCCCAATGCTCATCAGACTGGAGAGGGAGGGGGAGAGGAGTGGGGGGAGGGGGAGAGGAGTGGGAGGAGGGGGAGGGAAATGGGAGGAGACGGAAATTTTTTTTTCAATAAAAAAATAAAAAAAAGACATATCAGAAAAAAAAAGAATAATACAATAAGATGGCTATACTGGGTTAAACATCTTCATGTTCTAAGAAGTGTGGGAGAATGGTATGTATTCTGTCAATTATATTTTAAATAAATGCTGATTGGCCAGCAGCCAGCCAGGAAGTATAGGTGGGACAATCAGACAGGAAGTAGAGGTGGGTCAATGAGAACAGAAGAATTCTGGGAAGAAGGAAGCCCATCTCTCAGCAGTTATGCCCAGACACAGAAGAAGCAAGATGTGACTGCCTTGCTGAAAATGTTCCTGAGTCACATGGCTAGCACAAACAAGAATAATGGGCTAATATAAGTTATAAGAGTTAATAAGAAGCCTGAGCTAGTGGGCAAATCAGTTTATAACTAATGTAGACCTCTGTGTGATTTCTTTGGAACTTAATGAAAAAACAGGCAGTACAGAAAACTCAGACAACAAAGAAGTCTTGTCCTTATTTGTGGCTTGAAGAAGACAAATAATGTTTATGGGTAACATCTATTAGACTTACTGAAACTATCATTGGAATACAGATGTTTTGAGTATATAATTGAGCATAGACATGCACACACACTAGATTTTTTTTCTTTGAGACAGAATTTCTCTGCAGCTTTGGAGCCTGTTCTGGAAATAGCTCTTGTAGACCAGGTTGGCCTACAAAAGTTCTGCTGGCCTCTGCTGCCCGAGGGCTAGGTGTGTACCACCACTACCTGGCATTATGCACATTGGATTTTTTTTTCTGATAGGTGAATCAGAAGATGAGAGCTGAATTAAAGGGAATTCGGAGTTTAGAACTGGACTGTTTTATCCTCAGGACTATCCATATATCAGTTCCATATTTGATGTTAAGGAACACGTTATTCTTGATTTGAGATTTAGCTCAAGTTCTAAATAGAACTGCTCAGCCAGGAAGATGTGGTGAAAGTTGAACATTTGTTTAAAATGGCACTCCACTTTCTATTTCTTCTCTTTTTTGAACTCCAGAGGACAAAACAATACTATTTCAAAAAGCATACATTTTATATTAAAAACTGTACATTGACATGCTGGTGTCTGATTTTTTTCACATTTAATATTGCTGAAAATATATTGTATATGATACCTAGAAACATTTGTGGTATGAATTAAAATATATCACTGATATTACTATTTATAATTTATTATTATTAAGCTTTTAAGTTGCAGAAATTCTGTTTTTTTTCAAAGTATTTTTTTTTCTTTGTTGATATCCTTAAAGGAGCCATTGCTAGCACTTTTTTAATCATATTTGTTCTCTGGATATATTCATAATGCCTTATTTGGGGTGCTTTTTATATTAAATGCTGTAACTTGTCACTTTCAGGGACAGTTTCTGATATTTGTACTTTCAAGATCATGTGCCATATTTTTAGTGATTTTTTTATCCCTAATTTCTTATTTCTGTAGAGAAACTTTGGAAACTGAACATATTCAATTAATATCTATTAGTATTACAGTGACTCCAAGAAATCATTCTTTTCACAACTCATCTGTTAAGGTACTAGACATACTATTGAAATCTATTTCACTGCCTAAGCATTAAGGTAGCTGCCGATTGAACTTCCTAGAGGAAAGATTCAGGTGTGTTAAATATTCCACAAAGCAGGTACATTAATTAGAAGTGAGCATAGCAAAAAGTGCCAGAGATCTCAGCACACCCATAAACCATATTGCCCTATTCAAAGTTTGATCTAAGATTCACTGTTGAAATACGGAGCGGCGGGCTGCGTCCCTGGCACGCGGCCGCCCGCATGGCTAGCTTTACCTGAAATAATTACACGGAAACTGTAATAAAACTGTAAATACTGCCTGACCCATTAGTTTCAGTTTCTTATTGGCTAGCTCTTACATATTGATCTAACCCATTTCTATTAATCTGTGTAGCCCACGAGCTGGCTTACCAGGAAAGATCTTAACCTGCGTCTGTTTGGAGTGGGAGAACCATGGCGACTCCTTGACTCAGCTTCTTTCTCCCAGCATTCCGTTCTGTTTACTCCGCCTACCTAAGGGCTGGCCTATCAAATGGGTCTAGGCAGTTTCTTTATTAATAAGAAATCACTCCCACATCATTTCCCCCTTTTCTGTTTAAACAAAAAAGAAAGGCTTTAACTTTAACATAGTAAAATTACATATAGCAAAACAGTTATCAAGCAAGAATTACAGTTACAATATTTATATCTATTTTATCTTTTATCATAACTAAGGAAAACAATAACTATCTATTCATTCTTCAACTCCATCAAAGACTCCAGAAGGATATAATACTACCTAAGTAAACAAGAAATAAGAAAACTCTAGAAATGACAGAGACATCTCGCTGCCTGGATAGTCACCCAAAGTTCTTTTGTATGGTTGGGGAATCCATCTTCAGCCTTCAGGCCCATAGTATCCAGCAGACATTTCCATGAAGCAGGAAATTTCAAAGACAGTTCAGTCACTATCTGCTGTGTCCTGCAGAATGTCTCGCAGACTCTTTCATGAGTCATGAACCCCAAAAGACCTTAGGCAAGTTCAGCAGTCCTCTCTCTGCGGGTTCTCTGTGTCCATTTAATGCAACAGTCCAGGCAAGAGCAGTTTCTTGCCCAAATGGCTATCAAACTCCATAAGGATCCTCTTCGATGCCCATCTTCCTCTCGAAGTAGATTGGTGCTGCCAGGAGCAGACGTGTCTCATTGTCATGAAAAGTCCTAAGTTATTAAAATATTTTAAATGCCATATTCTGTAGCCTTTGAGAGATATGAAGAATGCCTATCTGAAATATATCTCTATATATCTAGAAAATCTAAGTAACATGACTACAAACTTGACTATTATGATTATCCATCAACAACCTATATTTCCTAATTATACATTACATTTTAAAAATGAACTACACAATCACACCTTATTCAAGATCAAAAATACATATACATATAACAAAATTGACCTTAAAATCCATACCAATGCAAATTATTCATACCTATATCATATCCCCCTTTAAATGTAAAAGAACATTTATAAACAATATTTTGGGAACATGGGCGCAGTTTTTTCTCTCCAAACTGCTTCCTGCTGAATGGGGGCGTCGTTAATTAGGTCTTTCATGGTATAACCTGTGTGCTAGTTTCATCTCAGTCTGCAGTTGAGCGAAGCAATTTTCTGAAGATGTTCACAACAACCTTTCAGGAGGGCGTGGTCTATCATACCAAATTGTAATAGAAGAAATCCACAGGGTCTGGTCCTCTGTGAAAACAAAAGAAGACCCTCTCCAAAGCATCATATTCTTAAACCCAAATTTTGAAATCGTAATACCTTTATATCCATTCTGGTTTAGCTTGGCAGCCCATGTAATGAAATGTCTGTCTGTACTTAGCTCCTTTACAGTCAAAAATTTTAAAGAAAACAGAATGTACATAATCCAGACTCTCTGTGAATTTTCCATTTTTACGTGGCTTATTTTTCTTTATTTATTTTAATCTCTTAACTACCTGTACTCTGTCTCTTTAAAGACTTTACCCTTTTTTTTAAGACATTTGCTTTATTCTCTATATTCTTATTCTTCTCTCTCTCAAGCCTATGTACATTCATCCAACGCTGTGATCCACTGAGGTCTGTTATGTCTGAATCTGTTTTATTGTGAATCTGTAATTTTTTTTTTTACTATCCAGGAGCATTTCTTAAAATGTTAAGCAGTTCTTAAAAACTTAAGTTGCACCATGTACAGGTAATACGGTAATAAGGTACAGCCTGTTTCCTGCCCAGTCTAAACCTTAACTGAGCTGTTTTTATGGTAATTACGGTAGTTCCTGCCAACCAGCACAGTTCAGCAAGGAGCAGCCGCTCCTGCCTCAGATCCATTTGGTGCCCCTGAGCTGTGCACAGTTCCAGGCACACAGCAAGTCCTCATTGGAGCCGCACTCAGCAGTTTAATTTTGAGACTGAGCATGCAGCACAGAAACTCTTTTTATCCAAGTTACAACCAAATCTGACACGCAGAGCACTGCGGAGTCTGAAAACATGTCTCTTCCACCATGCTCTTCCGCCTGCCTAAGCCTGATTCTGCCATCTGCCCAGGTGCAGGCGGGGAGCGCTGAGAGCACTCTCCTTCAGATCCCAAGCGGGAACACAAACATCCAGTCCCATAAAATCCATTGAAATGCTTTAAAGCCAGAGTTTGCACTGGCGGCACAGTCCCAAGAAGCCGCACTTTAAAATGACGCAGCTTTTTTTTCTGCTGCTGTTGCCGAATCAGGAAATCTCTCTACAGCACGCCACCAACAAACAGCAAAAATCTGTGTTAAAGTCTCTCTCCCTTATTTTTAAGCCTTCTCAGGTTTTTAAGTGGATTTAGTCCATCACGTCGGGCGCCACTCTGTTGAAATACAGAGCGGCGGGCTGCGTCCCTGGCACGCGGCCGCCCGCATGGCTAGCTTTACCTGAAATAATTACACGGAAACTGTAATAAAACTGTAAATACTGCCTGACCCATTAGTTTCAGTTTCTTATTGGCTAGCTCTTACATATTGATCTAACCCATTTCTATTAATCTGTGTAGCCCACGAGCTGGCTTACCAGGAAAGATCTTAACCTGCGTCTGTTTGGAGTGGGAGAACCATGGCGACTCCTTGACTCAGCTTCTTTCTCCCAGCATTCCGTTCTGTTTACTCCGCCTACCTAAGGGCTGGCCTATCAAATGGGTCTAGGCAGTTTCTTTATTAATAAGAAATCACTCCCACATCATTCACACTTTTGACAATTACACAAATCCTTTTGAAACAACTTAATAGTTCAAAGAATTAGCTCAAAGGCTCAGAATGTCATCAGATAGCCTGAATGAGATATCGTTCCCCTTGCTGTAACTGGCCCATTTGATGTTTCTATCAACATTTTTTTGGTCTCTGATGTTCTTTGTCCTGTTACTATATAAACATCACTGTTACTACCTCACTGTGACATGATAATTGTGGTAACTTCAGTCTGTTTTCTCCAGGCCACAGTTATTTGTATTTGGCTACAGAAGAGAAAACAAACAAAACAGAATCTCTTCCTATTCTCTTTGAGGTGAGAGTTGGGTTTTGCATTAGTGGTCTTTTAAAGAAGGACCTTAGTGACTACAGGGTAATAGTTATTTCTTCAAAGGTTTTTTTTTCTTTTTATTCCACTGGCAGCTTACATATTTCTGTAGAGGTGCACTAATTGCTTGCTAATTGCTCTGTGATTTTACAACAATGCCTTAGAGGCATAGGCTACTCAAGATTAAACGAACCAAACCCAATAGGCACCAAAGAAATAATCATAGAGATTAGTTATTAAGGTCTGACCTGAATGCAGGAAAGGTCTGACTCCTGGTTGCCTCTTCTATGTGGTCTCCAGTTTAAAAGCCAGACAGGTCAACATTCTAGCATTTATCTTAAAAGCATCTGTGAATTTTCTCCTGATCTCCCTTCATTGCTGTCCGCACTGTTTCTGAGATATTTAGCTTCTGTTTTCACAATTATTGCAAATGTAATTAGCTGCTTTTATTAACTTAGATCCATGATTTTCTTCTGCCTCCTGTTTTCTGTTCCTCAGCCCCCTCACTTGCTGATAACATGTCTGAATTCCACATTATGGAGCTAAGTTTCTGCTCAAGGGAGTTTTCTTTTTATTGACATCTTGGTTATGAGAATTGAATGCTAGGTGAAGGAATGTATATAGTATCTTTAGCTTTTTAAGGTACATTGATTTAGACTAAACTAACAGCCTTATAAATATGATAAATGATGTTTTAAAACCTGGTATTTCAGTAGAGATACTCAAAATAGGGACTCCATCCACAGGGAAGGGGAAAAATCCTCCTTTTTCACAAAAATGTCTAAACTTTATTGTCTCCAAGATGAGAAACACTAAATATCTGAGTTCTCCTAGAAGGCATGTCTCAGCTGAGAGCAAGGAACATATGTTTTTGATTGGACCAATCTGTATCAGATTTCCCCATAGGCAAAACTGGGAAATGATACCGAGAGAGCAGTTTTAATTCACACCCCTTAGACTCACAAGATTCACCATTGAATGTTAATGAGTACTGCTAGATTACCAAGAACAGATAAGCTTTCATTATCTATATTACACTTTGGAAATTTGGTATTGCTAGTAGATGAATTAATTTTCTCATATTTACTTTCTTCTATATAATTACATTTTGGAATAACTACCTCAAATATCTCTAACTTGTATATGAGGAGAGATGCTATGACTCTGACAATACACAATGGCTCAATCACAAAAATCTTGGACAGACAAGCATGAGGACCTAAATTTTACCCTCCCACTCTCAGCCTATGTAAGAACCAGGAGAAAGAGCAGATTTTGAGGACAAGATGTAGATAGATCTATGTAACTTCTCAGTAAGTCACTGCAAGCTAATCAGATAACTTCAGGTCAATAAGACCCTGTTTCCAAAATCAAGGTAGGCAGCTAGAGAACATTTGAAATTAACATCTTTCCCTCACCCCTACTTGCATAAATACAAGTACTCACAATCTTGCACCCACACATCAACTAACTGCATTACTTATTCTATGTTCTTTGTTTGGAATACTACGTTTAATGATTATAAGATACTCAAATATATTTATAAGCACCAACACATTAATGTCAGCCTCATCACAAAGAAGTAGACTGTTAAAATGCAGTAATAGCCTTTCAGAGGCTTACAGAAGTGAATATGTTTGCAATAAATGTATAACAGTCTTCATTAAGCTCTCTTAGCACATTAAAATCATTGGATATTGTTACAATAATTAGTCTCTTTAACAGCAGAGTGAACACAAGTAGGCTTGATCAGGTGCCCAGATTTTCCAATGAAGGCCCCAACATTTTGATAACTTTCACTAATAACAAAAGTCACAGTTGTGTAGCAAACAATGATGCCAAGGAATATCAATTTTGGATATTTGTATTGTGTAGGCAGTATCATACCAAACAATAGATGAAATATATCAGCCCAAATATGAATAGAGGATCAAAATGCTACCAAAAAATATTTTTCTGTAGCTAACCTAGCATGAAAAGCACAGAAATAAAATAACAATCTGAGCTGCCATTGCTAGCATTGCAGTCACTTGGATGATTATGGGCATTTGAAATATGGACATATTTTGACCATTTCAATCATAGAAGTTACGGTCAATTGACTTGTAGAAAGGAATAGAAATGGAGTTTCAGATCCAACTGTTCTATTTTTACCAAACTAGAGGACAAAAAGCCATTTGTGGCTTATCTTTAGAATTTCAAGATTGTTTTATGTGCATCTGAGTTGCAAATAGGCTATTATCATGGAATTTCACTGAAGGTACTTTTGCAAAACACATTTTGAATTTCATGTAGGAAAAGAGATAAAGTTGCAATCAAAATAAATGCCCTGATATTGGCCACCTATTTCCTAAGGCAAAATGAATTTAAATGTCTCTCTTTGCTTAAACAGAAACAGTGCCAATTAGTCTCAGTAGTAATAATGTAAATTCATATTAGTTCTGAAACTGAGGTAATTTAGAAGGAAGCATCAAAAGACCAGTGGATGCTGATAGTATTCCTTCACTAATGGCTTGGATGTGCACAAATGACTCTCAAGGAAATGGTGCAGAGCAGTTTTCTGAATCTATAATTTGTCATATAGAATACACCCATACATTGCCCATCCAAATGCTACTACAGGGATTTCTTTTGAATTTTCACACTCTTTTCATATTAATATGAAGTTTTTGTTCATCTGTGAAACCTTGGTAAACTATTTTAGATATATTTCAGTCTTTCTTCAAAACCTTTTGTTATGTAGAGTATCTTTAAACCTTTAAAAGCCTGAATAATTACCTTGAGAAATATTTCTCTATTGTGATTAAAAGGGCTATTTTTTAACCCCCTATCTTGCTCAAATTAAGCATCTCTTAGAAAACTAGGTAATGATTTTTTTTTAAATGAGCAATTTAAAATTTCAAACCATATTACCATTTTCCTCCCAGAAGCTTCGCTGTCAGTGACTTAGTAAAACCATCATTAATCACAAGATAAGCTATGGTCATGTGGTGATTGTAATTTGGTCCCACGGAACCAAAGACAAATGATATGGAATACTATTAGCAATGATAGCTTTAATGTAGACATTCATCATGGACTTGGGTTCACTTGATGTGACTTTAGGATAAAACCTGGGAGAAATTGCTTATCTGTTTAAAAAAGGAAAAAAAAATTGCTATTGAATCACAATTTTGGCAAAACTGCAAAAAATACAAGACATAGATATTATATTCTTTTTCTGTTAAAAGACAAAATAGCAGGGGTCTCTCAAGAAAGCAGATGCAGTGCAATTAGAATACCTAGTGCTGATTAGTTGTTATCTTTCTAATTGCTAATAATAGAAGCTGGAGGTTTTGGCAAGCTATCTATTTATAGGAAACATGAAGCTGCTGTAGTTCATCAGAATAGGTAAACCTCTAACAGTATAGCTCAACACACACAAATACACACTCACACATGCATACAAGCACATAAACATTACAGTCTTTTTCATTAGTGATATATTTTATTGATTATTAAATCCACTACATTATAACCTCAAAAATCAGAACATAATTTTTGAAAAGGGATACTTGTTATTAATTTAAGTGCTATTCAGTGAACTCATTTGAGACATTGCTTAAATTTAAAAGGACATAGACAATCATTAGTAAATGTTTCTCCTGTAGAAGTACTGATGTGGACGACATAAAATGTGAATGTAATCCACAGTTAGGAATAAATAACTTCTCTGGTTGTCATATTCTAAATTATAACAGGGATAAGCTTTAAATGTTCGTGTAGCAAACAAAATAAAAGTCATGGTACACATTCTTTATTTTATTTAGATTTTTAATGTTTTCATGTCTGCATCTAGTAATGAAGATTCCTCAGTTCTGCCTCCCTCTCTCCCCAGATATTTGTTTTCTCTACAGTATTGGCTAATGGAATTGTCTACTCCACATTGTATTTCAAGGTTACAGATAATCCTGTGTCCTGCATGGAATAGATGTTTAGTTAAATTGTAGGGGTGAATCAGATTTGAGATCTTACACATAAGGTATTTGACTCTTCAAGATATGAATTAGTAAAGAGAATGAAAACAACTCTATAATTTTGTTTACTTGAACATTTTCAGATTTTTTTGTATATGTGTATATATATGTATGTATAAGTGACACAGACATTTCAATATTTTCATGGTATTGAGGTTGTATCTCTATCTATAGCAAATATAAAAATTATTTTAACATATCCAATATACTTAGTATTTGTTTAATTTTATCAATATTTTGTCTATCAATTCTTATAGCAGAAAAAAATAATATTCATATTTGTAAACCCTGAAGAATATGCCCTATGTTTATTTTAGTCCATATAGACAAATGAGTCTGAGAACCCATTCTTTGTGTCATGGAAAGGATGAATTATGTATTCAGTCCATAAAAAATGAATTATTTATAAATTGTTGAAAAAATTCCCATGGTAAAAGAAATTCAAAATAGAAGTTACCTGTTTTTGTTTAGAATTCACTAATGGTGTCGCTGATATACATACATATACACAGAGGTTGAGGTCCTACATGCCTTGTGCTAAGGACTCCTGTTGGGAGCCTGACTGCAGAACTATTAACCACATACTAAATTTCAGATTTTGTCAATCTGGAGAAAGTATTTACTCTGTACAACATATACTTGAATTACACTATTAACTTTCTAGCACTACTACAAAATGATAGCAGAGACTGAATAACTTAATAAAATTTATTTCTTACTGGTCTGGAGACTGAAAGCTGGGCAAGAGATTGCCAGAGTTGGTGTCTTCTGTGGCTGCTTTTCTTTGCCTGTATTTGGCGGTCTTCTCTTTGTCCTTACATGATAATTCACTTGCATGTATATGTATATCAAAGGGTATACTTTATATTTCTCCATGCTTCCAAATTCCTCTTCTTTACAAGGACATCCTTCAAGTAGAATAAAGCTCACCTCAGTAGTGTTTTTCATGCAATTAATCTTTTATTTTAAATACAATATCTGTTAATCTCCTCTCATCTTAAGGACATAGTGTCAACACAGGAATTTGGGAAAGGAGATTCAGCAATCACAGTTCAACAGTGACACACCTACAATATGGTAAGAGAGATTTAGTATGAAACAATTCAGATAAAACATCCCCATCATACTGCTGATATTTTACAAATTATGCTTTTAAACTTTTAATTGTTATATCAAGAACTCCAGCAACCACTGTTAGAATTATGTTAAATAACCATGGTGAAAATTATAATAGTTTCTGTCGCTGTCTAGTACAATAAAACATTTAAAAAGTCTAACAATAAAACATGCAGATAAAACTGGCAAGTTTGACTTAGGAAATGTGCTTCACTAATTCTTTTCCAGGATTCGAAAGGAATGAGTGTTCTTCATGTGATGGACAGGTTACCGATGAGTTGGTTCATACTTTTAGTGTCTATTTTACAAATATTTTACAAAGATGTTTGCCTTTACCATGGCTGTAATCATGCTTCATCACATTTTATAAATTAGGTGAGAGAATTTTATTGGGTCAAATACTTACAATATTCTAAATGTTTTACTCAGAAATTTCTAGCTCATTATGTTTGGGCCCATGTTAATAAACCACAGACCCCTTTCTCCCTCCAAACCTTCCCATACCATTTCCTTGCTCTCTTTCTGACCCATGGCCTCTTTTTCCATTATTATTACTATTACTATTATTATTATTAGTTGTTATTATTGTTGTTGGTGTGGGTGGTAATGGTGGTGGTGTGTTTAATACATGTGTACAACCTTCTCAGTTTGCATAATGTTACTTGCATGTGTTTCAGAGCTGACCATTTGATAATGGATAACAAATTTGAGTGCTCCTCTCTGGGAAAACCCTTTCTCTTGAACACATGATTTCTTAATTGACTGTAGTTCTTTGTGTGGGTTTGGGGTGTCATGAGCTTTGTCTCTTCAACATTAACATGTCTATTAATGCTGTCCTTGTTCAGCTCGTGTTTAGGTAATCATGTTGGTAACACTTTGACTATAGTTCCTGAAATTCCCAGGAGACACACTCTCAAAGTAAACTCTATGTTCCTTTGAATCTTACAATATGTCTTCAAGGTTCTCTGAACCTTGGGTAAAGAATTGTGCTGTAGATGTATCAGTTGGATCTGTGTTCTACAACCCTGTGTTTAATTGGTTGTGCTTTTCTGTTACGGTTTCTGGCTGTTGTCATAATGAGTTTCCTTATTGAGGGGCAAGAACTACACTTTCAGATGCTCTAAAATGAATGCTACATATGCCCTCTTATTTCTGGAGTCTAGCTCAAAATCTTCACATGTAAGGACGTAACGCTGAGTAACTGAAGAACCCAGAAGACTAAAAAATATTGACAGTGTGGGAAGGAGTGGAGTAACAGAAAGATAAATAGCAGGTTACAAGTGATCTGAAAGGATAAATTTAAAAAAAAAAAAAACCAGAGGTCCCAAATTACAGAGGGGACAAAAAATATAGAAGAATAAGAAGGTGAGTAAAATAAAATTAAGGATGCCTGAAAGAGTCTTATTATTAACTCTGTACCCAAATATACCTACAATTCCTGTAATCAGTATACAAATAAACACATATACTTAAATGAAATTTCCATCTGTGATAATCTGATCATCTCCCAAATGTCCAATACTAGGCTTGAGTTGTCCTCTGTCATCATCTTGAAATCTTTAAAGATTTATCATCATCACTGACTTTCAATTGGTTGCCTAAGAATAGTGGAGAAAAGTGTTGGATATTATTCCACTGAGAAATTTTGGACCTCTCAGGTTATGCAGAATATGAGCTATTTATAGTTACATTTGGGAACATTTCTGCTATTATTCTTTTCATTTTCTCAGATTCTTTCCTATTATTCTCATTCATCCTTTTTGCTATGTGCTTGATGGTGTCTGTTTGTCTGCTTTCTGAAGCCATTGCAGAATATCAGAAACTGGGCCTTTTAAAAAATACTAAATTAATAGAAATGCATTGCATTGCAGTTCTAAGACTAAGGAATTCAATATCAATGCATCTACATGTGATGTTCTTAAGGTAATATGCATAATTGGTTATGTCTAAAGATTAAGGAAGAAATATTACATTATTATTTCAACTGAATAAAAATAGACCAAGTCCAATACCCTTTCATGATAAAAACTTTAGAAAATAAGCAATAAAGTGAAATTTCCTTGACTTGATGACTAATATCTAAATATATCATCACATTATAGCATTATTATAAAAGATACATTATAAATATCATTTTTGATAGTGAGAAGTTAAACAGTTTTATTCTAAAGTCAGAAACAGATCTTGAATGTTTTGCTTTGTTCCCATTTAAGTTATGCTTGAATATCCTAGTTACTTCATGAAATGTTGCAAACAATAATGAAGAAAAATTCATTTGGATTAATAACACTCTTAATGAAATAACAATATAATAGCCTTAGGAAAAGAATAGTGAAAATGAACTTTAATAATCTCAGTTGCAGTTTATAGAATAAAAACAATAAAGAACAAAAACATAATACTTATAAATTCAAGTGAAAATATGATGTGAATTCCTTAGATTTTAGATGTCAATTTAGTACAACTTCTTCTCCTGGGATGAGAGCTTCAGTTGAAGAATATTACAATTTGGTTGGTATATGAGCATGTCTAAGAAGGATTGTCTTAATTGTTAGTTGAAATAGGAAGACCCAGTGCACAAATGGGCTAGACTCTAGATTTAATAAGAGTATTGACATTTAACTGATCACAAACAGAGAGTTAGTAATTAAGCACATGTCTATTTTCTCTTTGCTCTTAACTGTGCATGTAGTATAACTAGCTGCTTGAATTTCTGTCTTGGTGTCTTCAAAAGACAAAACTGTCACCTGGAGTTGTAAGTCAAATAAACCATCCTTCTTATGTTGAGGGTGCCTTTTTTCTTTTTTTTTTTTTTTTTTTTTATATAATTTTTTTATTAAGAAAAGAAGAAAAAAAAACATAAACAAAAAACAAGTTTCCACCTCCTCCCAGCCTCCCATCTCCCTCCCCCTCCTCCCACCCTTCTCCCCCTCCTCCCACCCTTCTACCCCTCCCCCCACTCCTCTCCCCCTCCCTCTCCAGTCCACAGAGCAGTCCAGGTTCCCTGCCCTGTGGCAAGTCCTAGGTCCTCCCCCCTCTGTCCATATCTAGGAAGGTGAACATCCAAACTGGCTAGGCTTCCACAAAGCCAGCACATTAAGTAGGATCAAAATCCCGTGCCATTGTCCTTGGCGTCTCATCAGCCCTCATTGTTTGCCATGTTCAGAGAGTCTGGCTTTATCCCATGCTTTTTCAGTCACAGTCCAGCTGGCCTTGGTGAGCTCCCAGTAGATCAGCTCCACTGTCTCAGTGGGTGGGTGCACGCCTCGTGGTCCCGACTTCTTTGCTCATGTTCTCCCTCCTTCTGCTCCTCATTGGGACCTTGGGAGCTCAGTCCAGTGCTCCAGTGTGGGTCTCTGTCTCTGTCTCCATCCATCACCAGATGAAGGTTCTATGATGATATGCAAGATATTCGTCAGTATTGCTCTCGGATAGGGTCATTTCAGGTTACCAATCCTCAGCTACCCAAGGAACTAACTGGGAACCTCATGTTGGGCACTTGGGAGCCCCTCTAGGGTCAAATCTCTTGCTCACCCTAAAGTGGTTCCCTTAACTAAGAATTGTGGTTCCGTGCTCCCCTATCCACCTTTCCTTTATCCCAATTCTCCTGATTCCCCAAGTCCCCCCTCCTTCCCTTCTACCTTTTCTCTCCCCATCTCCCCTTACCCCCATCCCACCCCACCCCCAAAATCCTAATTTTCTCCCCGGCAATTGGGTCTACATCCCTTAGCCAAGAGGATAACTATATGTTTTTCCTTGGGTTCACCTTCTTACTTAGCTTCTTTAGGTTCACCTATTGTAGACTCCGTGGCCCTAATTTATGGCTAGAAACCAATTATGAGCGAGTACATCCCATGTTCATCTTTTTGGGTCTGGGACACCTCACTCAGGATAGTGTTTTCTATTTCCATCCATTTGCCTGCAAAATTCGAGAAGTCATTGTTTTTTACCGCAGCGTAGTACTCTAGCGTGTATATATTCCATACTTTCTTCATCCATTCTTCCATTGAAGGGCATCTAGGTTGTTTCCAGGTTCTGGCTATTACAAATAATACTGCTATGAACATAGTTGAACAAATGCTTTTGTCATATGATAGAGCATCTCTTGGGTATATTCCCAGGAGTGGTATTGCTGGGTCCAGGGGTAAGTTGATCCCGAATTTCCTGAGAAACCGAAACACTGACTTCCACAGTGGTTGCACAAGATGGCATTCCCACCAGCAATGGATGAGGGTACCCATTCCTCCACAGCCTCTCCAGCAAAGGTTATCCTTGGTGTTTTTGACTTTAGCCATTCTGACAGGTGTAAGATGATATCTCAAAGTTGTTTTGATTTGCATTTCCCTGATTGCTAAGGAAGTTGAGCACGACTTTAAGTGTCTTTTGGCCATTTGAACTTCCTCTGCTGAGAATTCTCTGTTCAGTTCAGTGCCCCATTTTTTAATTGGGTTCATTAGCATTTTAAAGTCTAGTTTCTTGAGTTCTCTATATATTTTGGAGATCAGACCTTTGTCTGTTGTGGGGTTGGTGAAGATCTTCTCCCAATCAGTAGGTTGCCTTTGTGTCTTATTGACTATGTCCTTTGCTTTACAGAAGCTTCTCAGTTTAAGTAGGTCCCATTTATTCAATGTTGCCCTTAATGTCTGTGCTTCTGGGGTTATACATAGGAAGCGATCTCCTGTGCCCAGCTCCTGTAGGGTACTTCCCACTTTCTCTTCTATCAGGTTCAGTGTGTTCGGGCTGATATTGAGGTCTTTAATCCATTTGGACTTGAGTTTTGTGCACGGTGATAGATAAGGGTCTATTTTCATTCTTCTACAAGATGACATCCAGTTGTGCCAGCACCATTTGTTGAAGATGCTTTCTTTCTTCCATTTTATACTTTTAGCTCCTTTATCGAAAATCAGGTGTTCATAGGTTTGTGGGATAAAATTCGGGTCTTCTATACGATTCCATTGGTCGACTTCTCTGTTTTTATGCCAGTACCACACTGTTTTCATTACTGTAGCTCTGTAATAGAGTTTGAAGTCAGGGATGGTAATGCCTCCAGAAGATCCTTTATTGTATAGGATTGTTTTGGCTATCCTGGGTTTTTTGTTTTTCCATATAAAGTTGATTATTGTCCTCTCCAGATCTGTGAAGAATTTTGATGGGATCTTGATGGGGATTGCATTGAATCTATAAATAGCCTTTGGTAGAATTGCCATTTTTACTATGTTGATCCTCCCAATCCAAGAGCAAGGGAGGTCCATCCATTTTTTGGTATCCTCTTCAATTTCTTTCTTCAATGCCTTAAAGTTCTTGTCAAATAGATCTTTCACTTCCTTGGTTAGATGTACCCCAAGATATTTTATGCTGTTTTTGGCTATTGTGAATGGTGAAGCTTCTCTGATTTCCCTCTCTGCTTCCATATCCTTTGTGTATAAGAGGGCGACTGATTTTTTGGAGTTGATCTTGTATCCTGCCACATTACTAAAGCTGTTTATCAGCTGTAGGAGTTCTTTGGTGGAGTTTTTGGGGTCGCTTATGTACACTATCATATCATCTGCAAATAACGAAAGTTTAACTTCTTCCTTTCCAATTCGAATCCCCTTGATTCCATTATGTTGTCTTATTGCTATTGCTAGAACTTCAAGCACTATATTGAAGAGGTATGGGGAGAGTGGACAGCCTTGTCGTGTTCCTGAGTTAAGTGGGATGGCTTTGAGTTTCTCTCCGTTTAATTTGATGTTAGCTGTCGGCTTGCTGTATATAGCTTTTATTATATTTAGGTATGACCCTTGTATCCCTAATCTCTCCAAGACTTTTAACATAAATGGATGTTGAATTTTGTCAAATGCTTTTTCAGCATCTAATGAAATGATCATATGGTTTTTTTCTTTCAGTTTATTTATATGCTGGATTACATTGATAGATTTTCGTATGTTGAACCAGCCCTGCATCTCAGGAATGAAGCCTACTTGATCATAATGGATAATTTTTCGGATGTGTTCTTGGATTCGATTTGCCAGTATTTTGTTGAGGATTTTTGCGTCGATATTCATGAGTGAGATTGGCCTGTAGTTCTCTTTCCTGGTTGAGTCTTTGAGTGGTTTTGGTATCAGAGTAATTGTGGCTTCATAAAAGCAGTTTGGTAATGACCCTTCTGTTTCTATCTTGTGGAATACATTAAGGAGTATAGGTATTAGATCTTCTTGGAAGATCTGGTAGAATTCCGCATTGAAACCATCTGGTCCTGGGCTTTTTTTGGTAGGGAGGTTTTTGATAACCTCTTCTAATTCTTCGCGACTAACAGGTCTATTTAGATTGTTCACCAGGTCCTGATTTAACTTTGGTATATGATATTTATCTAAAAAAGTATCCATTTCCTTTACATTTTCCAATTTTGTGGCATATAGGCTTTTGTAGTAAGATCTAATGATTCTCTGAATTTCCTCTGTGTCTGTGGTTATGTCCCCCTTTTCATTTCTGATCTTATTAATTTGCAAATTCTCTCTCTGCCGTTTGATTAGCTTGGATAGTGGTTTGTCAATCTTGTTGATTTTCTCCAGGAACCAGCTTTTTGTTTCATTGATTTTTTGTATTGTTTTCTGTGTTTCTATTTTGTTGATTTCAGCCCTCATTTTGATTATTTCCAGTCTTCTACTCCTCCTAGGTGAGTCTGCTTCTTTTTTTTCTAGAGCTTTCAGGTGGGCTGTTAAGTCTCCAATGTGAGCTTTCTCTGTTTTCTTTAAGTGGGCACTTAGTGCTATGAACTTTCCTCTTAGGACTGCTTTCATAGTGTCCCAAAAGTTTGAGTATGTTGTTTCTTTATTTTCATTGAATTCCAGGAAGACTTTAATTTCTTTCTTTATTTCTTCCTTAATCCAGCTATGGTTCAATAGTTGACTGTTCAGTTTCCATGACTTTGTATGCTTTCTGGGGGTAGCATTATTGTTGAATTCTAACTTTAATCCATGGTGATCTGATAAGACACAGGTGGTTACTAATATTTTTTTGTAACTGTGGATGTTTGCTTTGTTACCGACTATGTGGTCGATTTTCGAGAAGGTTCCATGAGCTGCAGAGAAGAAGGTATATTCTTTCCTATTTGGATGGAATGTTCTATAGATGTCTGTTAAGTCCATTTGATTCATTACCTCCACTAATTCTCTTATTTCTCTGTTAGGTTCCTGTCTGATTGACCTGTCCATTGGTGAGAGAGGAGTGTTGAAGTCTCCTACTATTAGTGTGTGCGGTTTGATGGCTGCCTTGAATTTTAGCAATGTTTCTTTTATGTACGTGGGTGCTTTTATATTAGGGGCATAGATGTTCAGGATTGAGACTTCATCCTGATGAACTGTTCCTGTTATGAGTATAAAATGCCCCTCTCCATCTCTTCTGATTGATTTAAGTTTAAAGTCAACTTTGTTAGAGATTAGTATGGCCACACCTGCCTGTTTCTTAGGACCATTTGCTTGATAGGCCTTTTCCCAGCCCTTTACTCTGAGTAGGTGCCTGTCTTTGTGGTTGAGGTGTGTTTCTTGTAAACAGCAGAATGTTGGATCCTGTTTTCTTATCCAATCTCTTAGCCTGTGCCTTTTTATAGGTGAGTTGAGTCCATTGACATTAAGTGATATTAATGACCAGTGGTTGTTAACTCCGGTCATTTTTTTTTTTAGTCGTAGAGTTTGTGAGTTTCCCTTCTTTGTTTTGTGTTGGTGAAGGGTCTCTAGATGTCTGAGGTATTGTGGTCATTGTTGGACTCCTTGGTTAGTGATTTTCCTTCAATTACTTTCTGTAAGGCTGGATTTGTGGCTGCGTATTGTTTAAATTTGTTTTTATCCTGGAAAATTTTATTTTCTCCATTTATAGTGAATGAAAGCTTGGCTGGGTATAGTAATCTGGGCTTGCACCCATGGTCTCTCAGTTTCTGCAGTACATCTAACCAGGACCTTCTGGCTTTCATGGTTTCCATGGAGAAGTCAGGTGTAAGTCTGATAGGTTTACCTTTATAAGTAATTTGGCCTTTTTCCTTTGCAGCTCTTAATATTCTTTCCTTATTTTGTATGCTTTGTGTTTTGATAATTATATGGCGAGGGGATGTTTTTTTTTGATCCAGCCTATTCGGTGTTCTGTATGCTTCTTGCACCTTCATAGGAAAATCTTTCCTTAGGTTGGGAAAGTTTTCTTCTATAATTTTATTAAATAGATTTTCTGGACCATTGAGCTGCCCTTCTTCTCCTTCTTCTACTCCTATTATTCTTAGGTTTGGTCTTTTTATTGTGTCCCATATTTCCTGAATGTTTTGTGATGAGAGTTTGTTGGACTTGCTGTTTTCTTTGATCAGTGTGTTTATTTTCTCTATGGTATCTTCAGAATCCGAGAGTCTTTCTTCTATCTCTTGTATTCTGCTGGTTATGCTTGTTTCTGTAGTCTCTATTCGTTTACCTAGATTTTCCATGTCCAGACGGCCCTCTGTTTGTGTTTTCTTCTTTGCCTCCATTTCAGTTTTCAGGTCTTGAACTGTTTCCATTATCTGTTTGATTGTTTTTCCTTGGTTTTCTAGGGTATCATTCACTGATTTATTCAATTCTTCAAACTTTCTGTTATATTTCTCATCCATTTCTATAAGGGCGTTTTTTACATGCTGTTTAAGGGTGTCAATCACTTTCATGAAGTCAATCTTTTCTCCTTCCTCTTGATTAAGGGGTTCTTGTCCTCCCGTTGTGAGGTCGCTTGTTTCTGGTAGCTTCATGTTGCTTTTCAGCTTGTTGGGCGAATTCTTGCCTTGACGTCGGCCCATCTCTTCTTCCAAATGCTCCCTATGGATCTTCTTTTACCGGATTAGGTCTCCTTGCCTACCAAACGCTGTCTCTCCCCAATGTTGGCTCTCCCAATGCTGGGACTCCCCAATGCTGGGTCTCCTGGCGCCGAAAGATCAGGCCTCCGTGCTGGTTGGGCAGCTCGCAGACAAAGCGCCTACCCCGCTTGGTGCAGGCAGGCCACAGAAACAAAGGAACTGCTGCCCCCCCGGGAGCCCCGGCTACTCGGACTCAGCGCCCAGATAGGCTGGGCTGGGCGATGCCACGCGCCAAAAGAGCGAGGGTGCCTTTTTTCATAGTAATCAAAATGAAACTAGAATATAATACAATTATAAAATTTTTACAGTGAGAAAATATTCTCTATTAGCTTCCTAGTCCTATTGTAACGAATGACCAAAGTTCATCTAACAAAATTGTAGGTTACAATTCTGAAAATGATTAGCAGTGTGATGTGGGATTCCACTTTGTAGACTTCGAATATTATTGGTTAATAAAGGAATTGCTTTGGGCCTATAGCAGAACTATAGGGGAACAGAGCTAGGCTGGGAAAACTAAACTGAATGCTGGGATTAGAAATGCAGAGTTGAGAGAAGTCATGCAGCCCCCATGAAGACAGATGCTGGGAACTTTAGCAGCCACAGCCACATGTTGATACACAGATTAATAGAAATGGGTTAAATTAATATGTAAGAGTCAGCAAATAAAAAGCTAAAGCTAATGGGCCAAGCAGTGATTTAAATAAAGAAGTTCTGTGTCATTGTTTTGGGGCTATGTGGCCAGGAACTGACTCACAGCCTCCTTACTACAGCACTTATTTATCACTTCTGAAGGTTTCAAGAAAGAAACTACCCCCTTTCTTGCTTCTGGACATGATTTCTGATGAAGAGTTCTTTCCATCTTGGCACGCCACCATATCTTCCCTGACTCTGATTTTCCTCTTTTTAATATATTGAAGCCAAATAGTGAGTTCAGGTTAATTTTTGTCAATATTTCAACTCAATCATGCTTAGCAAGTATGATATAGACAACAGGTTTGAGGGACTCAATATTTGACACATTTAGGGGTTGTTTTTATTTCTTATAAATAAATCAATTCAACTGGGAATGCCACAAAGAGGTATATTACAAGAAATATTGATGCGGAGAGCACAGACACAAATAAAAAGATGCTTAGAATAATTTTCTTTGGGGAAGTACAATCAAAACCACCAATATGCTACCATGCTTGTTGGAATATACGATAGCTAAAGATAAAAGAGCCAGAGCAGCTGCTAAAGATGTTTATTAATGACATGCTCAGTTGTGCTGTATTCATTGTTGGTAGGATGTTTAGGTATTTTTGCATAGACATGAGTTGTATTGAGTTTGGTGCATCAATGTGTGACAATTAATTGAGAGGATGCCACATAGGACTGGTTTTACCTGGCTGAATCCATACATAATGAATGAAGTTACAAAATGTGGCAACAGAAAAAAAGTGACACACAGATTTAATTGTTTAAAATCAAACAAACAAGGGTTAAGTAAAGAATAGATCACAGGGCAAATAAGTAAATGTGAAGAAAAGAAAGAAAGAAGGAGAGAGTAGGGATAGAATTTGTAACATCAAAATAATTTCCCATGTTTAGTCATTAGCAACAATAACGAGAAGAAATATTATAACTTTATTTTTTTACTTTCTTGTAGATCATTGCTCCTATTAGAGAGGATGAGAACTCATTAGATCCCAGATAGCAAGGGATTCCCTGTGAAGCACTGGGTATTAGCACATTACAGCAGTGAAGTATTTCAGTTAGGCTGTCTTAGCCTTTGCTTTGTTATTCTTGTTTCTTGCTCCTTGCAGTTGTAGGTAGAGCTATGCCAGAGGCTGAAGGAAGTGTGGAAAGACTTCAGCTTTGAAGAATCAGAGCCAAATGTTCCCTGCACAGGCTACAGGGAGAATCTTTATGGGATCTCCCTTATATACTCCTGTTTTTTTAATTTTTACCTGACATTTCTGATCTATTACTGTGGGGCTTAGTCTAATAACTCTACCAGGAAAGTAGGGATTTAGACGTCATTAGATATAAAAATAGAAGTGAAATGTCTAATCATAAAGAAAATCATTCTCCTCCAAATCAAAATAAGAAGCTTTCAAATGATTTTTTTTCTTCACAGTTCTGTCATTTGAATCTGTTCCTTATTTTATACACATGTTTTAATAATTTATCAACTTATAAAAAGATTTTTTTCTTCAACGCTGTATAACCTATAATTAAGGCATTTCTTAATTTCTACTAAGGTTCAGTGTAAATCTCAGTTCTATTACAACATCACTACAGTCCTATTTTTCAGATAATAACATTTATTAAAATTTTTCCTTTAAAAATGCAAATACAACATTCCTCTTCCCTTGATACTTTATCTAAATTGTTCCTCGGTTGAATCATGATTCTCTCTAAACATGAAATCAATTTTTATCAAGTAAATAAGGACAGAACAGTGTTAGTATCCTTTCATTGATTGCTTTTTCTCTTCTAAATTTCCCTGTAAAATAAATCTTCACAAATCACTGACCTTTAAAAGGAATTGCAATGACATCACAGCTGCTATTTTTGTTCCTAAGCAATAATAAAGATAACTAAACACCCGTCTCTGCCTGCTAGTTTGCTATTTTGATGCTATTGTTGGTCCTTCTTTTGTTCTTGAGATGCAGTTTGTGGAATTTTTATTTTTACCATTTGCTAAATGTACAGTATAAAAATAGATTACTTCTGTGGCGTAAACCTCTGCCAAGGACTTTGTGTTCTATCATCATGACAAATGCAGATTCTTCATTAAATGCAAATTTTTCATTATTTTGTTGAATAAGAGGATACTTAAAATAATCCCGTTGCTTAAAATGACTTGCCAAGCAAGGGAAAAGACACGCATAAGGAAGAACATGGCTTCTGATTTCAGTGTTGTTCCACATGTGTGTAAAATATCTGTGTTAGTCAGTTAACATAGAAAACCTAGTAAATTTTGGCATCTGTGTTATTTAAAAATGTCTTATTTTACTTAGCTGAAAAATATAAAACACTGTGGTAATATTGAATCCAGTATTAGAGAAAAAATACTAAGTTATATTATTTTATTATTTTCACACTACAAAATCTTAGGACCACAAATAGCAATGTTAAAGGAAATAGATTGCAAAATCAAGAATAAATTCTATCAGAGACAGTTGTTTAGGTTCTCCAAATATTTATGTTATTTTTATCTGTAACTTCCCTGGTACATTGTTTAGACAGCTCTTTTACTAAATATATTTTCTTCTGCACTTTAAAGGGAAATTTCCATTCAACTAAATATACAACTCCCATGTGAAAATGTTGAATTAAAAAAAAATCAGTGGATCTAATAAGACACCTAAAGGGTGCAGTGGTTTGCAAATCTTCCAAAGACTGAGATGCTACCATGAGTAGTGTTTGTGCATTGCACTAAAATTTGATTATAGAACATATGGATACCAAAGTGATAGCTAGGAGATAGCTTTTATGGAATAGGATTTCCACATAAGCCAAAATATGTTTCCTAACTAAGAGGCTAGTGAAATACCCTTAGACCTTTTCAGTATTTGAGGACACTTCTATAGGGTATTTGTGGTCAACGAATGAGAGAGTAGACTCCCAATAAACAATATCTTGCCTTCGTTTTGAGTTCTAGCCTCCAGAAGAGGAGAGATAAATTTAGTTGGCCTATAAGGCACAGAACATAGTTCTTAAATGCATGATTTCAAATTGAGTTGGGCATATATGACAGTCAAGTCAGTATTTTTCATAACAGGTTACATGAGTGGTGGCATGTAAAAGAAATGATCTGTAGGGACAGTAAGATCACTAAGTGTATAAGGTCACTTGCTGCCAATTTGAGAACCTCAGTTCTATCCTCAGGATCCACATGATAGAATTAGAGGACAGGTTGCATCAAATTGTCTTTCAATGTCCACAGATGGTGGGCTACATGAGCCCTGTGGTATATCATTGCACCACCATTTAATAAATAAAAGTAATAATATTTTTTCAAATGATTATATTCTCTTACACTGAAGTTAATAAATCACAGTGGCGATATTGAATACACTGCCAAATATTTTTTGTGTTCAGGCAAACACAATAACCACTGGGGAGCAAGGCAAGGGAGATAATAAATAAATGTTTTATACTCAAGTCATTTGGAGATCACAAGTATTAATAATTTACTTGTAAATGATGTTTAATGAAATATTACACAAGGCATGTTGCTGTGTTTAGGCACCTGGACAAACTCCCTACAGTCCCATATGCAGTTCCCTATTGGAGTCTTCTTTAGTAAAGCAGTCTCAATAACTTTTTGAGTATTTTTGTTGGAATGACTTTCAAAAATATTTCAAATAAATGTTTTTTTTTGTTTTATGTGTGTGTGTGTGTGTGTGTGTGTATGTTTTAACAGCATGACATTCTTCATCCGTATGCTAGCCATCCACATCTGTTATAAATAATCAAGAAATTTTTGTTTGTTTGATTTGGTTTGATTATTAACACATTTATTTGTCCTCATTCATATATACTATTCATGTTCCCCATTTATAAATGACTAAAAATGACAAAAACTTTTTTTTTTTGCAAAAAGAAAATATTGTGAAAAGAATAGAGACTTATTCTTTAGGAATGAGCTACTTATATGTTACATATGTATTATGGTTAACTACATCTGAAAAACTTTAAGTTGTGTGATGTTATTTTTATCCATATTAATTTAGGAGAACTTTTTAAAGAAAGTCACATGTGAATTGATTAGCAAATACTGATTAAATGCCAATGTATGAATTGATTGTTAATTTTATGTGAATTCCCTATTTTTCAAAATGTTTTTATTCACCTCTGAGCTGATCCTTAGACTAACAGCACAGATATGTGACTATTTTTGCCATAAGATAAATATTTAATGTGTCAGAGAATAGGAACTGTAAAAAATATTGGATACTGTTTGGCATCCAGTTAAGATGTGAATAAATAAGTATCCTGCCCCAGTATTGAATCAGCTTCTAAGCACAGTAGAAACGTGTGAGGCAGGAGTACCAAAGCAAGGCAGGCAAACACATTTTACCCAGTTTCCTCCTTTTCCTCCCCTGTTGTCATTATGAAGAAATGTCTTTTAAGATTTTCCAGTGTTGCTAAGTACACACTTCTCTCATGTGTTTCACATGGAAACATTTTAAACTATGATATGTGGGTAAAGCAGAATAACCTTAAGATCCTTGCCAGCTGGCACTGAAATGAATTCTCCAAATCATAGCTTCCCTATCTTGAAGGACTCCCTATGGATGGCACCATAAACAAATCTGTCTTGACGTCTAGCACAGTCCGCTCCAAACTGCAGGGAGAATTTCTGTGTCGTGTTACCCGAAGTCATGTGAGGCACATATGCAGAAGACATCTTCCAGGATTTATGTTCTACTTATGAGACGGATGTGTTAGGATGCTGACCCTCCTGATATTTTCATTGTGTGCTGTGATGGGTACAACTGTCTAAAGCCTAAGGGCAGGCATTTAGATTACATGTGATAATGTTAGATAATTCAAACATTTAAAATCAAAACTTTAATTGGCACTTATTTGCCACATTAGATGGTGGGTTTTAGAGAGAAAAACATACCATGCTCTGACATTTTAAAATATATGCTCAGCCGGGCGGTGGTGGCGCACGCCTTTAATCCCAGCACTCGGGAGGCAGAGGCAGGCGGATCTCTGTGAGTTCGAGACCAGCCTGGTCTACAAGAGCTAGTTCCAGGACAGGCTCCAAAACCACAGAAAAACCCTGTCTCGAAAAACCAAAAAAAAAAAAAAAATAAAATAAAATATATGCTCTTTTGCACTTGATATATTTCTTTTCATTGTGTCTTTATAGCCATGCCTTAATCTGAAACTATCTTACACATTAGCCTTCATTTTTCAAATAAGTTCTATTAAAATTCTGTATGTTATTTGTTAAATAATTTTATATCAATGGCTCTCCTTTGAGCCTTTGAAGGCAAACATGTGATATTTTCCTTAAGTTAAGAAGACCAAAAAATGTAGTGTTTGATACAGAAATATACAACCAAAACTGTTGTATTTTTTTACAAAGTATAATTGAAATATCAATTGTTGGTTAGCTACTATAATCTATTTTCACAGACATAAATAAGTTTTTCTTTGCCAAGTAGAATATTTATCTGTATCTTTTCATACATTTTCATTTAAGTTCTTCCATATGATTTGCCCAGTTATGTAACATCAAATCATTTAAACAGTGTTTGTTTATTTCAGCACGTAATTCAAGTACTATTTTTAAAGAGATCAATTACCTACGACTACATGTGTCTGAAGGGTCTTAAATGATCTCAACTGGACTTTCATTGTAATTTGAATTAGTGTAAAACAATAGATTATGAGTAGCTTCTTTCTGATAAGTATAAGCTTTAGAAATAACGTGTTTATATTATTGTTAAATAATGTAATGACAGTTGTACTACGTGTGGTTTTTGCTATCATCCACCTATATATGATAATGTTTACTTATTGCTTAAATGAAGAATACTTGGAAATTCTTGAAATTCTGTTTATTTATGAGTATAGGCACTGAGAGATAGAGCACATATGGAATACTTTATGTATACAGTTTCTTTATTAGTGCCATTCTTATTACTGCCTTCTGGTTAGGTGGGAAATCATCGCACACTACAGGTCCAGGAAAATTTTTTATTAACTGATGACTCTAGTTTTAATATTAAGAATCTCTCTACCTTCTAAGTGATTGTTCATTTTTCAAGGTCAATTTAAATATCATGTATGCCGGCAACTTCCTATGATCTCTTAGACAATCATTAAGTATTATACCATTGATTGCATTCTTCTATCTTGTTAGTTCATAGACAGTCAAATGAAATATTCAGACCTCCTGTTTTATTATTTACTTTTTGAAAATTAGCATCATATCTTATATATTCTGAATGAGTAAAAAAGATATAAGCCTATTTTATGCATATCTATAAATGCACACAAAGACATATTTTAATTCCTTATTAATACCCTGAAATTTGTTCCAGTTTTCCTAATCTAGAGTTATTTATTTAATCATACTACCTATCACTTTCTCTTCTTGATTTTATGTTGTACAACTGAGAAAATTTGTAAGTAATTTACCTCTAATAGTTTTCTAATCTAACCAAAGAACAATAAACACAAATATACTGGATAAAGATATGTTGCTATAATTAAGATATTGGATACCAAGTTCAGACAGACTTTCTTCCACTAACTATTTGTAGAAACTTGAACAATTTATTAAATTTTTATTTCAGTTTCTTCAGCTTATTGCAGGAAGTAATAACAGCCAGTTATTGTTGAATAAATTAAATTAAAAAGAGTCAATAAAATTAGATGATTAGCTTCTGTCTGTCTGAGATTGTAAGTCTTAAGTACACGTATTTTCTTGATCTGTCATAATAAAAGATAGTAGATAGACAACATGGCTTTAATAATAGATCTTTATTTCCTAAAGATCTGAGATCTGGAAAGACCAAGTTCCAGGTTGCAAGCAGATTTATTATACTGCTTCACAGGCACAGATTTGTGACTATAACATATCTTTGTACAACAAAGTTATATAGGGAATTATCTGTTTCAAGGATATTGATTCTATTATATGGGACCTTGTTATGATCCTATGAAAACCTAGTTATGCTCTAAAGTTTCCATCTTTAAATACCATTACTTTAGAGTGTAAGCATCAAATATACTGGGAGAGAGCAGTCCTTTTGTGTATGACATTAAGGAAACCTTGACTTTACACCCTTAATAATGCTGTTATTATTATTCATCATTATGAACTCTGTCATAATTCATTATACTAAATAAATATGCCTAATCTAAAATGAATAAGAAGAAAATTCTTAAACTAGAAGACAATGATGGCTAGATATTTAAAGTCAAAAGTAATATTGAAATTCTATATGGTAAAAATTAAATTTTAATATATCTTATTAAATATATCTACATTGTTGGCATACAAAAGAGTTCCACAATAGCCTGGAATGGATATAACAAACGTTTATTTATTTGGGGATTGTAGTAATAAGGGCGGCGGGGCTGCGTCCCCAACACCCCAGCCGCCTGCTCGGCTAGCTTATGCCCGAAATAATTACATGGACACTGTATCCTTTTAATCACTGCTTGGCCCATTCTCTTCTAGGCTAATTCTCACATATTAATTTAGCCCATTTCTGATCATCTGTGTATAGCACCCCAAGGTGCGCTTACCGGGAAGATTCTAGCCTATGTCCATCCTGGGTCGGAGCTTCATCCCCGGAGCAGGGCATGGCGTCTCTCTCAGGCGTCTGCTCCAGAGAGGAGAGCTGTCGAGACTCTGACCTCACTTCCTCTTCCTCCCAGTGTTCTGTCCTGTTTACTCCTCCCACCTATCCTCTAACCAATAAAATGGGCCAGGGCAGTGCCTTTATTAGCCAATGACCTTCCTCCATCAGGGGATAAATTCACAGAAGGTGTAGTTTTCCACAGTTCTCTGCAAGCACTGGAAACTGGAACCAAATTCAGCAGCCAAGAGGACACTGCATGCTTTTTGTCTGCATTTATAGTACATGAGACCATGTCAAAAGTGGGCTGGTATCTTAAAGGCTATTGGCTGAAGGAGTTCCCAATGCAGTACATTTAAAGTTATCATGGATGACTGAAAAAAGAATGAGCAAGCTGTTTGGAAGGAGCTTAGTTTAAACAACTATATTCATTATAATTAGTATATAGTAATGCTGACAATACAATCACAGCATTATATTAAGAAATATTATATTATTGATATTTAAATAATATGCTGTTTACATGGCTGATGATCCCTAAGGAAAGCACAAAGGGAAAACTTCTGATTCCTTTCCATTTTTAATTCTTATCTGTATTAAATTTTCAGTAAATAGGATTTATGAGAACAAGTCCAATGGGCTAACCTGAGGGATATTACTTCTAGTAATTTACTTGCTACTTTGCTACCTTTGTTACAGTGGTCTTCTCTGCTGCCACAGAATCCTCACTTTAAAAAGGAGTATAGTTTTCAGTATGAGCCAGAATGAAAATTCCATTAAGGAAAAAATTAATACTAACAATAAAGGCTTTGGGCTTTTCATATCTCTTAATATACAAAGAGATGCTCCCTAATCTGGGTGGACAGTTGACTCGGACTACAAAGAAATAATTGGACAGTTTATGTGTTGTGTCAATTGTCAAGTATGTGTAACTGCTAGAACAATCTCTCATGAGCCCCAAAGGACTATTGAGTTGTATTATTTGTATTTCCTTATCTGTGGTTCATTGCTTGTTAAATGTGTCATAATTAATGATGATGATACCAATGAATCTGATGATGATGATAATGATAGTGATGATGATTATGAAGCCAGAAAACAATGAGAGAAAAGTAGAGTTACTTGAAATCCCCATTAGCAGAGTGGGCTTCTTTTACTCCTATTACTTCAGACTACTGAAGAATTCCAGTACCTTTGAAATGAAAAAGCATATGATTTGGATATCATTGGTTAATAAAAGAACTTCTTTAGGCCTATAGCAGAGCTATAGAAAAACAGAGCTAGACAGGGAGAACTAAGCTAAATTCTGGAAAAAAGAAGGCAGAGTCAGAGAGAAACCATGTAGCCCTGCTTGAGACAGATGCCAGAACTTTAGCTGGTAAGCCACAGCCACATGGTGATACACAGATCAATAGAAATGGGTTAAATTAATATGTAAGAGTTGGCCAATAGGAAGCTAGAGGTAATGGGCCAAGCAGTGAATAAACGTATACAGTCTGTGTATTATTTCAGGGCTAAGTGCCCAGAAACTTAGTGGCCTCCTACTACAAATTGGTGCTCATGTGGACAACTAAAATAAACTTAAATCTTGAGAAAGCTAAGAAAGACTCCTAGACAAAAAAAAGAACAAAGTTAAGCATGGTTTGGTTGCAGCGTTTTCTTGGGTGGGCTTTCTTTGCTAGAAGCAAGTAGAAAAAAATGGTGGCTTTATAGGTCATGCTTACAGCATGACCTCTGGTTCTTTCAGGAGACTGAGCATTTAAATGAGGTTTGTGAGCATTGTGTTATTGCTAGCTTGGTAGCAACGTGGACCAGCTGTGTGTCTAGAGATGGGGCATCGTGCACGGCTCTCAGAGGCAGTGAGTGGCTCCATCAGGCTGGTGGAGTGAGAAAAGCACTCAGTATGACTTCCTCCCAGTCTACATTTCCCAATGTCAAGACTCCTCTTTCATCTGTTCCCATAGATGAATTTGATATAATATGAATGAAATTATGTACTATGACTCAATATGCCCATTAGACCAATAAAAGTAATTGCTCATTGAATAAATGTGCTTTTTTTGCCACATATTATCTTGTATCATCTTTCATCATATGATTTACACATCCATTTTACTACTACTAGATATTCATACCATTATTTTAGGCTATTTTATTGCAGACTCTATGGACAATTTTGCTAGTGATCTTTTGTTTATTCTGGTTTTCTATAAGTATTTATGTAAATTTAGCATTTGTATTTGGTGTTCTTCCCAGAATGGTTGGCTATCATTCCTTTCCTTAGAAGCCTGGGTAGGTAGAAAGAAATAAATGTAAAGAACATCTCTGCCTATGCTTGAGTTACTATGTGAAACTTTTGAATCTGCCATAAGTTATTTCAGTTTTCAAACATTCAGAGTAGGAAGAGGATCTTTACAATCAGCTCTGGGCTTCAGGCTTTAGAACTACAGAATCAGCAATCCTACAACTCCAAGTGGTAATTGAGGATCATGGAACACCAGAAGCACCATAACAACTTGTGCAATTACCATACACTAATTTCCTCTGATATAGATGCTTAGGCTATTTATTCTTAGGATAGTATTGACATATCTGTATCTAAAATTAATCATTCTGGTTATCTACATACCAAGTTACCATATGTTTCATATGTTGCTTCTATTTTTTTCAGTCAACACACGTAATTTATTATCATGTATCCCTTTAAGTTTAGTCATGGCTTTAGTTATTTGTTGACATTATTGTGAGGCCTTAGTTAACATTTTTTTTCAGATAAGTAAAGATATTGAACACATTCACAAATGTTCATTGCCTAAATGTGTACTTTAAGTGTTTGAAAAAATCATTTTTATTCCCCCCCAGGATTTTAAGCTTTTCTTATTATTACATTATTGGTTTATTGTGGGCATTTCTGTGTATGATGTTTCCTTGAGACTGGACATAGAAAAACAGAGGTCTTGTGATATTTTTGTTTATTCAATCTGCCAGTGGTCTGTTATGATGGCCAAAGCCTCCTAAATTTAATTTTGAAACCAAATACACTACCTTCTAAATAAAAATGCTGCTTCTATGTCCTAATTACTAAACTTAAGTCAAACTTGAGAGGAAAGATTCTTCTCCTAAAAAATGTAGCATTTAACTTGCAAGAGAAGTTTATGACAAAATTTGAATTAAGTTTTACAGATGTCATGAAGTAAATTATCAGTCTTTTATTCCTTCCAAGTGGCTATCTAAGGAACCCAGGACTAGTTATTAAAAAGCCAATTTTTACATCTAATGATTCCACTCTTCACTTGGAATAAGTAAAATCATAGATTAATTTATCTCTTTTCTGTTTTTTTCAATTTGTTAATTAATTTGTTGGTATCCCAGTAGCACATTATTTCAAAGAGATGATCTTTATAATAATTACTGTTGGTTAAGTATGATTCTTCAATGTTTTCCTTTTCTAATTGACGTGAATGTCATCAGTGCATTGAATATATATATATATATATATATATATATATATATCATGACATCTGTGCACATATATATATATATATATATATATATATATATATATAGGGTGAGCTTATGAGTTATGAGTTAACACATGAATATACCTATAAGCACATAGTTTTGAAAATTATCATCACAAACATAAAGTGAAGCTAAGGCTGTCTTCAATACATTAATATCATCCTTTTCAAAAATCATTCACCAACCTTATGATATACTGTTTCATTCTGAAAATTATTTGTAGCAAATTAAAACCCTGTTTTTCTGTGTTTTACATTAAAAATATCCTTTATAATTTGCCCCATAATTCTTCCAAGTATATTTTATAATAACAAACTTCTCATGTTTAGATATGTTAGTTGATATTTTATACCATTTGTTATATGTCATTATGTAGATATATATGATTCTTATGAAGTATTGAGAGAATAAAACTCATAATTTTTTGTGGTGACTGAAATTTATTATCATTTATTTTACCTCAGGCTTCAGTTTCCCATCTCTCCTCCTCTCATTTTCTCCCACTACTGCCTCTCTTTTCCTGCCCAACAATCCACTCCTCCTCCCTTTCTGCTTAGGAATAGGCAGGTCTTTCCCCATGGACATCAACAAATCATGGCATATCAAGTTGCATAAGACTGAGCATCTCCCCGTGTGTTAAGGCTGAGCAAATGATCCAATACAAGGAGTAGGGAGGGTCCCAAAAGCAAATAGGAGATTCAGAGACAGCCCATGATTCCATGTTAGGAGTCCCATAAGAGAACCAAGCTACACAATTGTAACATCTATCGAAAGTTGCTTTTGCAAAACTTTATATATTTAAATATTTTTATATGATTAGTACTTCCTATATGACACAGAAACTTGTATTCCTGCTTCTCGGCCTCTTCAGTGTTGATATTCCAAGAACGAGTTATTTTTTTTGAATTAATAGTTTTAATATACTCATAGTTATAATTTTATCTAAGTTGTTTATGTCAAACACACTGGAGATATTGAATTGATTCTAGTCACGTTTTAAATAAATTTTGTTTAAATGCATAAAAATTCAAGGAGAACACTTTAAAATGTAGTATATGTATAATATATAATGAACACATTCTATGATTGGACATGAATGAAATTGTTTCCTTTAATACAGTACTTGTGAATATTCATGTATTTTGCTTGGTTAACTTTAAGCTATTGAATATATGATAATCTATGATTTTTATGGATTATTAATAAAAGTACAATAATGCACTGTAGTTAATATATATTGCAACAACTCTTTCAACATCTTTGATTAATGTTTCCTGAAAGACATTTTTTAAACCATAATATTTTATTTTGTTAGTCCATGCCTTAGTTGTTTAGGAGTCAGACATCTAAATTTGGATATAAATGAATGAATATTCTGTTACACTGAATGAACACACCACACAGCGGAGAAAATTTAAGATGCAGCCAATGTGAACTGAACTCAACATTTATTTAAATAACTGGATGAGCTTTTGGAAAACAAAGATATAACATTTTTTTTTCCCTTTGGTGACCTCACAGTCAACCTTATTTGGAAATCATTGCAGGATCAACATATTTATTTTATGCTGAGGAACAATAACGGCACCTTAAAAAGTTCTTTTGAAAAGGGTTTTATAGACCAAAGAAATATATGAACTTCATTTGACATGCAATTCAATGCATTGAAATATAAATATTCAGGAAAAATTGATCTGTTTCAAAAGTAGGCAAGAGGCATTTAAGAACTGCATTATTTCCCTGATGCATAATGAATAATGATGTTTATCCCGATTCCTCGGAATGATGTTTCCTTGTGTGAATGTCATCAATTCAGAATATAGCACGGAGCTACTTGCTCACCGAAAATGGATGATATAAATAGTGATTAAAGAATAAACTACACAGCTCTTATAGCCACTGCTACCTAATTAAAGCCTTAGTGGGTTTACAAGCATTATTGATGCACATTATTTTCTCTTACAACTTTGACTTGGTTCACAGCCTCAAAGTCATTGATTTTGTTTTTGGTGATCAGTATTGATTTTACTACATTTTCTTGAGATTCATGGTACTCTCTTCTATGAGCCTAAAACATTAATGTAATTTGTATTTTAAAAAAAAAATTTCTGTTTTCTTGTTTCTGGGAATCATTTTGAGAAGATTGTGTAGTCTCGTGGGCAGCTAATTTTCTTATATTGGAAAGAATTAACTTTTTCTTTCATTTATTTTAATGTAGCCTGGTTGTTAATTTGAAGCACATTGGTGGAGAAAGCCACAGCAGGAAGCTTCCGGCTCTTAGTGAGATATGTAAATTACAGTAATAATCTTTGCATTAAAAGTGATAAAATAAACTTACTGGATCCAACTCCATGGTTCTTATTTTGAGTTAAAAAGAAAATGAAGAACTTCATGAATAAAACTGGCAATGTTAAAAAAAAATGGTAGGTTTTTTCCATAGATTATATTCCTCTGGTTATTTTAGAACTCTCCTATGAAAACAGTAGAAAAATTAAAAACAGGCTGATCTGTTCCTGGCCTGAGGTTTTATCTCATCATTAATAGGCATTTTTGCTGAATAAATGTCTTAGGAATATAAATGTATATTATACTAACCGTTTGGTTTTCCTTTATATAAAATAAAAGTGTAAGCATTTTGAGTGTGTACAAATGCCCAAGTGTGGTTTTTGCTTTGTAGAGCTTGTCACTCTACATTAAATTCTCAGAACCCAAAAGGAGTTTTACAAGTAAGGTTCTCACAGTTTCCCTTAGATCCTTCTAAAATACAAGATTATAAGGGAAAAGAAAACAGGAGCACATTTAAACATCGTTGTCTCATAAAGAATGATGAGAGGTTTTTCTCTCAGTTGCAATTGCAGTGAAGTAAGTAGGGGGAAAAGGGTACATAGGGGTCTGAACTATTGCCCTGTTGTGGCCACAATTCAGGAAATATGTAGAGACACTTCATGGACCATGCAAAAACTCTAGCTGACATCATGAAGCACCAGTACCTTATTGTTTTTTTTTATTTTCTTGTCATAATTTTTTGGTGTCAATAACAGCAAGAGCAATGACAACATAAAACCTAACAAAGAATAAAGCAATTCTTTCAGTAGTCTCTATTTAATTTAAAAATTAAATTTAAATTATTCACACAAATTATGTCAATTTACAGGATAATGTATGAATCTAAGAGAGAAATAACAGAATTTGTAGAATGAGACAAACAATTCCCAAAGGATGCATTTATTTCACTTGAGTTGATCTTTTCAGGCAAATAATATTCTGTGATAGGTCAGTACTATTAATATTTGACATGCACTGTTACATTCAGTATCAAAATCTACATGCTCAAAAAAGTCACATACCTAAAATTATTTCCAGTCCCGATTTCACTTCTGGCATAACAATGGCCCTTCATGTAGCATCCTGTTGGAAGACATAGGAAACAAAAGAAGAAAGTTTGAAGTAAGTTTCTTTTTGATTCCTGTTCAGAAAAAGTCTAATTCGAAACTGCTGTGGTGCCTATAGGTAAGCACTTGCTCCTTTCCATGAGAAATTCAGGACAGCCAGAGCCAATTCTGGACAGGTTGAGAAGCTGTTTGTTTGTGGCTATCTATGGTCTATTCTGAATGGGTGGGTGTGGGTTTTGATTGGTTGGCACCTATTATTCCAGTTGTTATATACAAGATTTTGAATAACATGCCAGAGAGTAAATGATAGAACATTTGGAAGTACTCATTCCTTTATCCAAATATCCACTTATGTAGAAACTTGTTTTACAGTTGGGGTAAAGTTGTTGTATGTCTCCAATATGAGTAGCAGCTGTCCAGTTCACAACTGCTTTCTAAAGAAATAAGAGTTCAAGGGTGCCCAGAATGCTATGGTAATAATCTAAAATAGCTTATCAGGCTTGCTCCTCATGATAATAGGACTACCTTACAGGACTCAGGCTTTGTGCATTGAGTTAGACTGCATTCAATGATTCTGCAATTCTGGTTCTTCACAGAGTAACAATTATTATACTTTAAAAGACTAAAATTTCCATTTCAGATTGGTCTATATCAATCTAGCAAAATAATCTAAAGAAATTAGACGCATAATAACTATTCAAGAAATATCTATACATCTTTTCTTATGAACATGTATGTGTTTGGTAGCTATGTACAACTGAGAAGTGGCTATAGTCCAGAAAACAGCATTTCACTGCACTCTGATCCACCCACCAACTTTTCCATTCCTTCTGACACCTCTTCCATGATCTCTCTGAGCCTTAGGTTGGGGAAGGACTGATGTCTCATCCATGTGTTGAGTACTTACATTACTTCAACAACATTGTGTCTCCACATGAACTAGCCCTCACTATAATAAGAATACTCCATGATCAAGGTTTGGAATAGTGCACATGCACATGTGAATGTGCAAACACACACATACCACTTAGAAAGCAAGATGACCATATAGAAAAATAGCATCAGTATTCTTTAGTAGTTTCTACTCTAGAGCCTGTAACTTCCCAAGCAATGATTTTTCTTTGTTTGTTTGTTTTTTTCTTTGTTTTTCCCTATGTTTACACAAGCATTCATTCCTTTGGATGGAGTAAGCTTCAGGTTTAGCCAAGAAACTTCTTGCTTTCCCTGTGAACAGTCTTGCCACTATTTCTAACAAAAAAGTAAAGTTTGAACTACTTGACAGATTCGTAGTCATTAGATAGTTGAGAGTCTACCCATGTTTATTGTGACTTTGTTTAGGATGGTCAAATTACAGAAGCACTAAAGTTTTGTGAATGGCGATGGAGATGGTCCACTGTTTAAGAGCATTGGTTGCTTTCCCAGAGAATCCAAGTTCAATTACCAGTATGCATATGGCAGCTCACACCTGTCTATAAGTTCACTTACAGTGACTGACACCTCACACACACTTACATGCAGGCAAAATGTCAGTGAACATAAAATTAAGAAAATAAAGAATATTCATATTTGCACAAAGCACACCAGGTTAAGTGAAATAAATGAGATTTAAAAAGAGGTCAAGAAAATATAATAATTAAATACTTTCTGTATAATATATATGTGTGAAAATAAATTAATCTGAGGTACCTTGAAATAGCTCTATGTATTTTTAATAGACAAACCGCTGAGGCAATTTTTAATTTTTAGAAAAAATAATTAGGCAAATATTTAGGAAGCAGTTTGTGAGTTTGAGCATAGCAAGGAATATTTGCTTATAATATGCAATATTAACAAGTATTTATTAATTATTTTATGTGTAGGCTTATTTGACTGTTTGTGAGTTTCTGCACTATATACATGCCTGGCAGCTGTGTGTGTCAGCTTAGAGTATCAAATGTCTTGGGACTGGAGTTACTAACACTTATAAGCTACCACGTGGGTGCTCGGAATCAGCCATGGCCTCTGGAAGAGCAACAAGCATTATTAATCAGTGTGATTAGTCTTCAGTCTAAGTCTTAAGTCTTGTCTGAATATTTAATTCTTCAGAATGTAGGGCATTCTTAACACTACTAAGAATTTAATGATGTCTTCAATTTATAATTGATTCTGAGAATGACAGTTTGCGTAAATTCATAGTACAACATGACCAACATTATCTAAGACCATTACAGAAATTAAGAACTGCCCACAAGTCAAAATTCATTAAAAAATGTCTTTATGAAACTTTTCAGCAATTATAACAATCTAATTTTAAAAACAATCATTCTAAAACAGAATATTCTTAGATATTAATTTAATATTTACTCATTAAGGAATGATGTTACAAAGATATTAAAAGCCTCATTTTCTCAATCATAAACCATGATGTTTTTTTAAGCACAGAAAACCTTCTGTGTATAGTGAAAACCCTGCAGTTATTAACATAAAGTAATCTCTAATCTGAATTAAGGTGTGTCATGTAGCATTATTGTCTGCTACCTAGTATACCCCAGATTGAGTATTCATTTTGATGAGAACCCAGACTGCGGTGAAATCATGAGAAGCAACCCATATGATGACATTGTCAAACACTTTGGCTTCATCACACATTTCATACTGAGTTAAGTTTTCCTTGTTGATAGCTTTCTTCGTTATCCCATATTTACAAGGTAGAAAGTGATGGCATAGAAGAATGGTGATCAAAATGTCCTATTGAGAGCTACACCATGTAAATGAATATTTATTGCCTAAGTGGACATTTTAAAGAGCTGATATTTGCCATGCATAAAATGCATACTTGACAGTCTCTTACTATCTCCCACCCTTTCTCTCTCTCCTCAATTATTCTACAACACCAGGCAATATGTAATATTTTTAAATTTTATTTTTAATTAAAATGTTACACCATATCAACCTGCCCCAACACCTTCCATGTTCTCTCAAATTGATGGTTGCTTAATTTTTTAAAATATTATGTATGTATATTTATAATATATAAATGAATATATTGATATAGCTTGCTAAGTCTCTTTAATGTTGCTTTTATGTATGTCTTTTAGGACTGAAACTTGGTATTGGATTATTAATTAGGGAAGTCATTGCTGAGTAGGACTAATTCTCCCTCTCTCAGCAGTCATGATTGCATGTAACACTTCTTCTATGGGACCCGTTGAGGTCTCCCCGCCCCCACAGAACTCTCAGCTGGTGTTGAAATTGTTCAGTCTTTGTTTCAGAAGCCATATCGTTTAGATTTCTGAGTGTAGCTTCCATGTTATATCTAGGAGTCACAATCTTGCAGCAGATTTCTGAGATCTCTGACTTTTATAATCTATGCAGAAGGTAACATTTTAAGTGTTCATTTCAGAGACAAGTTTTGAGAACTGTTTACAGTATACAAATGTCCTACAAAATACAACTTCTCCATTTCTGAAAAATTTGTTCAGAAAAGGGAATCTTTGCTAACTTTGGACTCTTCAAATTAATTATGCATTCTAAGATTGATCCTCAAGTAAAACCTTATGTACAGTGTTTAAAAATACAATGAATTACTAAGCTTAAAAGAGAAGGAAATAATTACTCACAGGAAAGAAGCCACAGCTGTTTTGGAACATGCTGGATATATTTCCCAGATAAGCATAATTATTTGGATAAGAAAGCAGAAGCAGAGGCATTGGTGGGAACAGCAGGGGGTATTGGTAGTCATAATATAATTGCTCATTATTTTTATTTGTATCTTTGTATTTCCTTATTTCCCATCCCCTTTGTTCTTTAATCGTACTCAAGACTTTGCTTGAAAACACATTCATTTTATTGCTTGTGTATTTAGCCTGGTCTTACAGCACATCTCATTAAGAAGTCGTAATCAGTTTCTAATATCATTATAATTTCCACAGAAATTAACTGGGGTATCATAATCATAGGAATATGACTTCAGTAGAAACAAATAAACTAAAAACAATAATTTTTTGCAAATATTCCAAGTAATAAACTAGAAGAATAAAAAGAACAAAATTCTAGCTCTGTTCCTAGTGAAAGCATAAAGTAAAGTCTTCATTTGGTGTCCTTTTAACACCCTCTGATGCTTCCTACTACCTTTTACAGCAAACAGAAAGCTACCCTCAGATTCTGAACCTAGAAGCAATAATTATATTCAAATTTAATAACACTCCTTTAGTTCCCCAAGTTTGTTTTTACATTCGTTTGCTTTATGTAATACTAGTTTCCCACAAAAACTATGTTCAAATTTCTTTTACACATGCACATAAATAAATAATGTTTATTTAAATACCAAGTCAGTGGTGCAGATAACATTTAGTCATTGCCAATTCAAAGCAATTGCCAAAATTACTGCATCTTAGACAACTCATCAATAATCATTTATGGAAAGAGAAACAGAGATGAATCTGGAGAGCAGTATGCTAAGTAAATAGACTAAGTGTACCAAAAAATACTACCTAAACACGTGTGGAATATTACGAAATAAGATCCATATTATCAGAAAACATTGGTGATAACTGCTAGTGGAAATGCACAGTAATCTTATGTGCAACACTGCAATTTTGAAGGGAAAGTTCATGGATGTAACACACAGTAGGAAAGCTATAGTTTACAAGATTGTGTTATAGAGAGTTGTGGACAGGCATTCTTTTTAAGTTTTAAATTTATTTTAACTGATGTGTGTGTTCATGCCTACGTACTTCTGTATGTTCCATATGTATGCAGGTGCTTGGGGAGTCCAGAGGACAGCATCAGAATCCCTGGATCTAGAGTTACGTACAGGAGTGAGGTGCCAAGTAGGTGCTGGGACCCAAATCCCAATCCTCTTTCTCCAAAAGCAGCAGATGCTCTTAACCATGCAGCCACCTCTCTGGCCCCAGTGTTAGGCACTTTTATCACATTGGTTTTAAGTCACTGGAGATAGAGAGGGAGATGACTTCTACTTACCTCCCATAAATGCTGCTCTATAGCTATGGAAATTCAAATATCATGTTATTGCATACTGCTAATTTCTACAAGGAAAAGCACGAGAGAAAAATATTTCCTAGCTGTTGAACACTTACATAAATATTGTATTGAAAGTTGACTCATTTTTCTCAGGCATTATCATCCTTATGCATCAACATTTGTTCTTGTGCAATTTTCAGTAATGTAAAAAAAAATACAATTTAAGGTTCTTGAGCATCAGTGGTTTTATTTATGTTTGGACAAGTATCTGAACATTAGATGCTATTTTTCAGTTCTAGTCATTTACACAATATAAGAGGCAATCAGATATTTTATCGTCAAATTTTATTTTTGCAGTATTTTCAGATCACAACAGGTTGTTATCTTAATGATATATGCTTGGCCAAACTCGACCATTTACCTGTCACAATAGAAAACAAAAGATATTTTACCTAATATAATTTGAAAAACAGAAGACATTTCCATATGATCTATTGTGTTTCATTATAAAGATGTATAAACGCATACCCATCAATTTCTCCAAAAATCATTTAATTCAATACAGCTAACATTTGAATTACAATTTTTCTCTTCTTTAGCATCAGATTATAAAAATTGGTAAAGGTACAATTGGTTCTGATAGCTGTCGATGGAACAACAGATGAAGATAAGAAGTTGCAATAGAATAAAACTGGCCTAGGAAGGAAAGAGGATGAGCTCATTTGCAATTCAAGATTCAAGTAATTTAAGAAACTATAAAAGGGAAACAGCTACAAACTTTTTTTTTCTCTTTTTAGAGTTTACTTAAAATTGCTTATTATAAGGTTTGTTTAATTATTAAAGGGTAAGCTATGGTGTAAACTATAAAAAATAGGCACAGTTCACCTGTTAGAATTCGTGGTACAAATGTGTCTGGTGTGAAATTGCTGTCTACTGCTTAAAAAATATTTTGCAAAGTGAACCAAGATTTTAAAAATTTTTATTTTATTTAATTATTTTTTGATTTTTTTTATTGAGAAAAGGAAAAAAAAAAAACAAGTTTCTGCCTCCTCCCAGCCTCCCATTTCTTTCCCCCTACTCCCACCCTTCTCTCCCTCCCCCCACTCCTATCCCCCTCCCTCTCCAGTCCAAAGAGCAGTCAGGGTTCCATGCCCTGTGGTAAGTCCTAGGTCCTCCCCCCTCCATCCAAATCTAGGAAGGTGAACATACAAGCTGGCTAGTCTCCCACAAAGCCAGCACATTACGTAGGATCAAAACCCCAAGCCATTGTCCTTGGCTTCTCGTCAGCCCTCATTGTTCGCTATGTTCAGAGAGTCCAGTTTTATCCCATGCTTTTTTAGTCACAGTCCAGCTGGCCTTGGTGAGCTCCCAATAGATCAGCTCCACTGTCTCAGTGGGTGGGTGCACCCCTCGTGGTCCCGACTTCTTTGCTCATGTTCTCCCTCCTTCTGCTCCTCATTGGGACCTTGGAGCTCAGTCCAGTGCTCCAGTGTGGGTCTCTGTCTCTATCTCCATCCATCACCAGAAGAAGGTTCTATGGTGATATGCAAGATATTCGTCAGTATTGCTATAGGATAGGGTCATTTCAGGATCCCTATCCTCAGCTGCCCAAGGAACTAACTGGGAACATCGCCTTGGGCACCTGGGAGCCACTCTAGGTTCAAGTCTTTTGCCAACCCTAAGGTGGCTCCCTTAACTAAGAATTGTGCTTCTGTGCTCCCCTATCCAACCTTTCTTTTTTCCAATCATCCTTTTTCCCCAAGTTCCCCCCATCCTCCCCTTCTCCCTTTTCTCTACCCCATCTCCCCTTACCCCCATCCCATCCTACCCCCAAGATCCCAATTTTCTCCCCAGCAATTTTGTCTACTTCCCATAGCCAAGAGGATAACTATATGTTTTTCCTTGGGTTCACCTTCTTACTTAGCTTCTTTAGGTTCACCAATTGTAGACTCCGTGACCCTTATTTATGGCTAGAAACCAATTATGAGTGAGTACATCCCATGTTCATCTTTTTGGGTCGGGGTTACCTCACTCAGTTTAGTGTTTTCTATTTCCATCCATTTGCATGCACAATTCGATAAGTCATTGTTTTTTACCGCAGCGTATACTCTAATGTGTATATATTCCACACTTTCTTCATCCTTTCTTCAATTGAAGGGCATCTAGGTTGTTTCCAGGTTCTGGCTATTACAAATAATACTGCTATGAACATAGTTGAACAAATGCTCTTGTCATATGATAGGGCATCTATTGGGTATATTCCCAGGAGTGGTATTGCTGGGACCAGGGGTAGGTTGATGGCAAATTTCCTGAGAAACCGAAACACTGATTTCCAAAGTGGTTGCACAAGATTGCATTCCCACCAGCAATGGATGAGGGTACCCCTTCCTCCACAGCCTCTCCAGCAGAGGCTACCATTGGAGTTTTTATTTTAGCCATTCTGACAGGTGTAAGATGATATCTCAAAGTTGTTTTGATTTGCATTTTCCTGATTGCTAAGGAGGTTGAGCATGACCTTAAGTGTCTTTTAGCCATTTGAACTTCTTCTTTTGAGAATTCTCTGTTCAGTTCAGTGTCCCACTTTTTAATTGGGTTAATTAGCATTTTAAAGTCTAGTTTCCTGAGTTCTCTATATATTTTGGAGATCAGACCTTTGTCTGTTTCGGGGTTGGTGAAGATCTTCTCCCAGTCAGTAGGTCGTCTTTTAGTCTTAGTGACAGTGTCCTTTGCTTTACAGAAGCTTCTCAGTTTTAGTAGGTCCCATTTATTCAATGTTGCCCTCAATGTCTGTGCTGCTGGGGTTACACATAGGAAGTGATCTCCTGTGCCCATCTGTTGTAGGGTACTTCCCACTTTCTCTTCTATCAGGTTCAATGTGTTCTGACTGATATTGATGTCTTTAATCCATTTGGACTTGAGTTTTGTGCATGGTGATAGATAAGGGTCTATTTTCATTCTTCTACAGGTTGACATCCAGTTATGCCAGCACCATTTGTTGAAGATGATTTCTTTCTTCTATTTGACGAGAACTTTAAGGCATTAAAGAAAGAAATTGAGGAGGATACCAGAAAATGGAAGGACCTCCCTTGCTCTTGGATTGGAAGGATCAACATAGTAAAAATGGCAATTCTACCAAAGGCAGTTTATAGATTCAATGCAATCCCCATCAAGGTCCCATCAAAATTCTTCACAGATCTTGAGAGGACAATAATCAACTTTATATGGAAAAACAAAAATCCCAGGATAGCCAAAACAATCCTATACAATAAAGGATTTTCTGGAGGCATTACCATCCCTGACTTCAAACTCTATTACAGAGCTACAGTGATGAAAACAGTGTGGTACTGGCATCAAAACAGAGAAGTCGACCAATGGAATCGTATAGAAGACCCGGATTTTAACCCACAAACCTATGAACACCTCATTTTCGATAAAGGAGCTAAAAGTATACAATTAATTATTATTTTTTGATTTATTGAAAGAAAAAACAAAGAAATTCCTGCCTCCTCCCAGTCTCCCATTTCCCTCCCCTTCCTCTCCCCACTCCTCTCCCCCTCCCTCTCCAGTCTAATGAGCAGTCAGGGTTCCCTGCCCTGTGGAAAGTCCAAGGTCCTCCCCACTCCATCCAGGTCTAAGAAGGTGAACATCCATACTGGCTAGGCTCCCACAAAGACAGAACATGAAGTAGGATCAAAATCCAGTGCCATTTTCTTCTCTCACACAATGCATCTACAGAGCAGTTTCCCCTCCATCCACTTGTTCCAGTCCCTTCGCTTCCCCCAGCTCTACTCACTGCTCCCCAGGTACCCTTTGGAAAGAGCAACCAATCCTCTCAGCCTCTGAAATTCTTATGAAAACTGTTGGCTTGAAAGATGATGTACCCCGAAGAAGCCCTGGTAGGAATACAGCATCTGAATGAGGTTCTCTAAAGGAGAATTCCTTTTTTAATTTCACAATTTTATTCCTTTGTTTCCTTTAAATAAAGGACATTCATCTAAAACTAGTGATGTAATAAAGGAACACTCTGACCACATCATATGAAGTTGGAAGAAAACAGACACCAACCACAACATCCAACATGCCCAATATACAGACTTTAATTAGATTAATTCCAACCATATCTAGAAATCTTCAGGGAGCTGATTATTCTACATTATAGTAAGAAAGTAACAGCATGTGATATATTTTATAATATTTACCAAAAAGAAATCTAGTGTGGATTTCATTAATAGTTCTCTCTTATTTCTAGCAGTACTAATAACTGCTTTTTAAGTAACATATCAATGAGGCTCAAGAATCTCTAGAAGCTAATTGTAAGGGAAAAATTAATATAAATACACCAAGCTAATTTAATATCATGATATACAAACATATAAATGAAAAACAATACATGGCTATCTCTATACTTGTTCCTTCTGTGTTTATGAGAGATAGTCTTTTCTACAGATGTAAACACAGTTTATTGTTTTGTTTATTTGTTAGAAAATATTAAAATGTATCTTTTACATCATAAACCTATTGATTTTGGTATATGTGTCTTATTGTAAAATACTGCAATGAATTTTTTTTTTATTTATTAAAGATTTCTGTCTCTTCCCAGCCACCGCCTCCCATTTCCCTCCCCCTCCTCTAATTAAGTTCCCCCCCCCCCCCCTCAGCCCGAAAAGCAATCAGGGTTCCCTGTCCTGTAGGAAGTCCAAGGAAACCCCCACCTCCATCCAGGTCTAGTAAGTTGAGCATCCAAACTGCCTAGGCTCCCACAAAGCCAGTACGTGCAGTAGGATCAGAAACCCAGTGCCATTGTTCTTGAGTTCTCAGTAGTCCTCATTGTCCGTTATGTTCAGAGAGTCCGGTTTTATCCCAGGCTTTTCCAGACCCAGGCCAGCTGGTCTTGGTGAGTTCCCAGTAGAACATCCCCATTGTCTCAGTGTGTGGGTGTACCCCTCATGGTCCTGAGTTCAATGGAAAAAAATTTAACTTATTCCCTTAGAATATTTATGTATAACTCCACTGTCAATATTAATGGCCTTTTAAATGTCTTTTGCTCTTTATCTATTTCTTCTGTTAGGTTCTGACATATCTACAACATAACTCTAATAAATAACCTTAAAAGTAATGCGTAGGGCCCGCAAACCATCCCTCAATGCATCAACTGCCACCAGAGTCACATGCCCCACTTGCATTATTGGACAAAGAGCTCTAGAAACCAGTCAGTAGCACCAACCTCCAACAGCATTCTACCCCTCAAGCATAACCCCAGGCTTCAGCATCCTCTTGAGTCATAAGCACCACCTGTAAAATTTGGAGGAAGGGTGACCCCTGGAGCCACAGGCCCCATCTGCATCAACTGGAGGAAGAGAAACAACCAAACACATACAATCCACTTGCACTGATTGTAGGAAGAGATGAGTGGGCAGCAGTCTAAGAATACAAATACAATATAAAGAGCAATATAGCATCACCAATAATTAGTGGTTCTATAACAGCAAAACCTGAGCATTCCAATGCAGATGAAGCAGAAGAAAAAGACCTTAAAATAACTATATGAAGATGAAAGAAGCCCTTAGAGAGGAAATGATAAATTCCCTTAAAGACAAGGGAAAAGGAAAGAAAAAAATGACAGAAAAAAAAAACCCTTAAAGAAAGGCCAGGAAGAAAATAAAAGAAGTGAAAGAAACAATTCAATACCTGAAAATTGAAATAGGGCAATAAAGAAAACACAAACTGAGGGAATTCTAGAAATGGAAAATCTTGGTAGATGAACAGGAAATACAGATATCTGCATAACCAACAGTATACAAGAGATGGAAGACAGATTCTCCGGCATTGAAGATACAATAGAGAAAATAGATTCATCAGTCAAAGAAAACATTAAATCCAACAAATTCTTACACAAAACCGCTGGAAAATTGGGAACACAATAAAAATACCATGCCTAAGTATAATTGGAATAGAAAGAGAAGAATTCCAGCTCAAAGGTACAGAAAATACATTCAAGAAAATCAAAGAAGAAAACTTTCCCAACCTAAAGAAGGACATTTTTATGAAAATACAAGAAACTTACAGAATACCAAATAGATAGGACCAAAAAAAAAATCCCCTTGCCACATAATAATCAAAATACAAAACTTACAGAATAAAGAGAAGATATCCTGAGATGCAAACTAAAAAGGCCAAGTAACAAATAAAGGCAAACTCTTATCTTACAATGGATCTTTTTACCACATAAACCAGGTAAAAAATTAAAAACATATGTGCAAAGGTCTCTGAATTAATCATAAAAGGAAAATTGAGACTGTCGATTATCAGGAATAAACCCAGTAAAGATTATAGTACCTTTTGTAAGTTGCTTGATTTCTCTTGCTGTTTACTCAAGTAATATTATTTCCCTTCTCAGATCTTTGATGAGGATGAAGATTAGATAGCCATAGTTACTTTCCTCTTTTGATTTAGTCATGTCTAATATAAGACTTAGACTCCTTAGAATGGGATAATTATTGAAACATGTAACATATCTTTCTTGTTTGATATTGTTTATGGTGGTTGCAATTCTAATTTTTATAATTGGTATTTGTTCTGATTGTATGTAGTTTTGTATTGTGTTTAGAATCTCTTGTTTAGACTAAAGCGGGAACTGTTGTGGGACCTCCTTCATCCAACTGCCTTTGGGTTGCTGCCCCACTTTGGGCATGGTCTCGAGTACTTTATATGCATATGTATAGGGGTGCTTGTGCCCCTTTGCTGATGCATTCAGTTCCGGATTCCTCCTCATGAAGATGACTGTTGATCACTACTTTTTCTGTGAGTTTAAGCCTAAATAAATAATCTTTATTATGCTTCACTCTGGGCTAGTGTGGGACAATTTTATTATAGATTGCAACAGCAGACCTATCATAATTGCACATTAATTTTCAATCAAATCTCTGAAAGCCAGAAGGTCCAGAAGGTCCTGGACAAACATTCTGCAGACACCAAGAGACCATGACTGGCACACAGATTACTAAACCCAGTTAAACTTGTAGTCATCATAGATGGAGAAAGCAAGTCACTCCATGACAAAGCCAAATTTTACCTTTTCACAAAGTCAGCTCTCCAGAAAGTACTAGAAGAAAAATTATAACCCAAGGAAGTTAGCTGTGTTCACAAGAACACAGGCAATATATAACCTTATAGCAGCAAATCCTAAAGAAGGGACATACACACACACACACCTGCCACCACTACCAAAACCAAAACTAACAGGAAGTAAAAATCACTGGTAATTAATATCTTATTATGAATGAATTTAATTCACCTATAAAAGGACAAAGAGTAACAGAATGGGTATTAAAATAGGATCCATGTTACTGATGCGTATAAGAAAAACACCTTAAGCTCAAAGACATTACTTAAGAGTAAAGAGTTGGACCCAGTCCAGCTAGCCTTGGTGAGTTCCCGATAGAACATCCCCATTGTCTCAGTGTGTGGGTGCACCCCTCGCCGTCCTGAGATCCTTGCTCATGCTCTCTCTCCTTCTGCTCCTGATTTGGACCTTGGGGTTTCAGTCCAGTGGCGGGGAGGAGACAGAAATCTTTAATAAATAAATAAATAAATAAATAAATAAATAAATAATAAAAAAAAGAGTGAAGAGTTGGGGAAAGATTTTCCAATCAAATGGACATAAGAAATAAGGTGGTGTAACTATCCTAATGTTTAACAAAATACTTCAAACTAAAATGAATCAAAAGAGATGGAAAAGGATATTTCATATTCATCACAGGAAAAATCCATCTAGATGAAAGTCTCAAATTGGAACATCTATGCCCCAATTATAAGGGAACTCACGTTTGTAAAAGAAACACTACTAAAGTTTGAATCACACTTCAAGCCCAACACACTAATAGTGGGAGACTGCAGCACCCCACTCTCACCAATGGACAAGTCTGCCAGACAGAAATTTAACAGATAAATAAGAGAACTAATGGATATTATGTCTCAAATGTACTTAACAGACACCTAAAGAACATTTCACCCAAACACAAAAGAATATACCTTCTCAGTATCTCATGGAACCTTCTGTAAAATTGACCACATATTCAGTCACAAAGTCAACCACAAAAGATACAAAAAGTTAGAATAACGCCCTGTATCTTATCAGATCACCATGGCTTAAAGTTGGAATACAACAACAACACAAATTTCAGAAATTCTACAAACTTTTGGGAGTTGAAAAATGCTGTACTGAATCACCACTGGGTCAAAGAAGAAATAAAGAAAGAATTTAAAGACTTCCTAGAATTCAATAAAAATGAATGCACAAAATAACCAAACTTGTGGAACACTATAAAAGCAGTACTAAAAGGAAATTTCATAGCACTAAGTGCCTACATAAAGAGTGTGGAGAAATCTCACACTAGTGATTTAATAGCACACCTGAAAGCTCTCAAACAGAAAGAAACAAACTCACCCAGGAGGAGTAAAGGGCAGGAAATAATCAAGTTGAGGGTAGGAATCAATAAAATGGAAACAAGGAGAACAATACAAAGAATCAGTAAAACAAAGAGCTTGTTCTTCAAGAAAACTAACAAGGTAAACAAATTTCTATCCAAACTAACCAAAAGGTGGAGAAAAGAATATCCAAGTTAACAAAATTATAACTGAAAATGGGAACATAACAAGAGACACTGAGGAAATCCAGAGAATCATAGGTCATACTTTGAAAACACATACTCCACAAATTTAGAAAATGTAAAAGAAATGAACATTTTCAGGATAGCTAACATACCAAAATTAAATCAAGACCAGATAAACAATTTAAATAGACCTATGACCATTAAGTATACAGAAATAATCATCAACAGTCTACTAAAAAAAAAAAAGCCCAGAACCAGATGATTCGGTGCAGAATTATACCAGAATTATAAAGAAGAACTAATACCAATACTCCTCAAATTGTTCCACACAATAGAAACAGAATGAACATGAAAGGACATTGGACTTCATAGAAGTCTTTTTTAGCATCTAATGAGATGATCTTTTTTTTTTCTGTTTGTTTAAATGGTGGATTACACTTACTGATTTTCATAAGTTGAATATCCTTGAATATATGGGATAAAGCCTACTTAATCATGGTGGATGAGTTTTTTTTTGAGGAGTGGTTTGATTTGTTTGGCCAGTATTTTATTGAGCATTTTTGCATCATTGTTTTTGAAAAAAAAATGGCATGTAATTCTTTTCTTAATTGAGTCTTTGTGTGGATTGGGTATCAGGGTAACTGTAGCCTTTGACAAAATCCAACACCCCTTCATGATGAAGGTATTAGAGAGATCAGGCATACAGAAACATACATTAACCTAATAAAATACAGGAAATTGAAAGCCAACATCAAATTAAATGGAGGAAAAACTGAAAGCAATGTCACTAAAATCAGGAATAAACCAAATGTGCCCACTCTCTCCATACTTATTTAATATAGCTCAAAAATCCAGCTAGAGCAATAAGAAAATAAAAGAAAATGAAGGGAATAAAAACTGGAAATGAAGAAGTCAAACTTTCGCTATCTGAAGATGATATGATAATAATTTCAAGTGACGCAGGAAAATCCTACATCTGATAAACACCTTCAGTAATGTTATAGGATACAGGATTAACTTAACAAAGATCAGTAACCCTCCTATATACAAATGACCAGGTATCTTGAAGGCAGCCACTCCTAGGTTAAACCTTCTGTTTCAGAGAAGGAGCAGAAGTATGCTTGAATTTTCTGACTTTGATTAGTGTGAAGAGGATACAACTATACGGGCCACTTTATTGTCCAAAACTCCAAGTAACCACACCAGAGGTCAGAGTGTGAAGCCACAGTTGTTGTTTATAGCTTTGAGCAAGCTAAAACTTTTTGATCTTCATACCAAGATGGAATAGGTTTACACATTTGGGCCTCCTCATTGTTTCGTTTCTATTGAGGCTGTCATGGCAGCAGTTTAGCCAAACTTCCCTGACCTTACACAACTGACTAGTTAAAATCAAAAAATGCTAGATGGAAAGAAAAGAAGAAGAGGAAGAAGGAAAATGAGGAGCGGAGAAGAAGAGGAAGAAGAAGACAAAGAAGTAGAAGGAGGAGGAGGAGGAGGAGGAGGAGGAGGAGGAGGAGGAGGAGGAGGAGGAGAAGAAGAAGAAGAAGAAGAAGAAGAAGAAGAAGAAGAAGAAGAAGAAATGCTTTCTTGCTTTTTATCTTCTGTTAGTCTCCAATAAATTACTTAAACCTTAAGTCTATATGGAATATTAAGAAGACTTTGTTTTTAAACATGTCAGGGAGATACAAACCATGTTACTTCTACTCTGTAGGATTTTAGCAAAATCACTGTATGAGACAGAGATTAGAATGAGCAGATATTTTTTAGAATTACCCTGAACTTGAAGAATTCTTGTGGAAAACAATGATTGCCTGGCTGAGGGTGCTTTGCAGTCAACCAGGACTTTGATCACAAGATACAGCAGGCATACCTGGGCTCTTGTATAATTGTGGATTACACAATGCATAAAGAAGGACTAGAGTCATGGATACATGTGATGCTTCACTTCTGTAAAACATGTAGATTAAGGGTGGGGGTCTTGGTATGAGGAAACACTTCTTGCAACAATATATTAGTATGCTTTTGTGTGGCTGTTAAGGCCCCCTCTATTCAAGTCAGCTGATTCCAGCCTAGTCAGTCTATCAGAAGAGACTGGGAAAAAAAGGGGGGGGGCTTAAAAAAGTTAATGATGAGGGGGCCAGCAAAGTGACTCAGAACATAAAGGAAGTACTTGCCACCAAGCCTAAGGACCTGAGTTTGATCCCTGGATTATGTGTCAGGAGAGATCAACTATTATATATGTAGTCCTCTGAGGTCTACATGAAAGTGTGGGTGGTACATGAACACGTATACAAGCAAAAGGTCAAAATAAATAAATTTAAAAAATGCTTAAAATATATCCACTCAGGGTTGTTAATTTTAATAAAAATTATTATTGAATATGTATTATTTCTTCTGTTGAAACTCAATCTACTTTATTATTTATTTGTTTTTGTTTTCTAATACACAATTTTAAATCTGGGGCCTTGAAAATGCTTGCTAAAAGCTCTAAAAATTCAGTATCAATTTTAATTTAAATGGAAATAGTCTCTGTAAATTTTCCTTTAAATATATTTGAATCTCAGTCTATGTTGTAATTTATCCAACCTTGATGGAAAATGGATTTATTTAATTTCTTGGCGTATTAAATTATTTAAATAATATGTCAGTTATTTTAAGCTTTACTGACAAGAAATTTAAGTAGTTGTTTTATACTGGATGCTATTATACTTCTTTTATATAATTATGAGTCAAAAATTGTTAATCATGCTTCTATATTTGTGTTAATTATTTATAATCTACATATCAAGTTTTCATATTATTGTTTCTTTGGCTCATTATCTGATGATTTCAAACATTCCAGAAAATCTGGCTAAGTCATTGTGTGGGAGATAAGAACAGAGAGGACATTTTTTTTTTTTGTTTCTCTCTCTTTCTCTATTACTGATTCACCAACAATGATGCAGATGGTAAACCAGGGGTTCTCAGCCTGTGGGTAGTGACCCAATTGTTACTTCTAAGAGTAACAAAACTACGGTTTTGAAGTAGCAATGAAGCAATCTTATGATTGTCTCTGTCAAATGAGGAATTCTATTAAAAGGTTACAGCATTAGGAGGGTTGACTTTACTAGTGTAAACAATTTATTACTGTTCACTTTTTTGATGTCTTTACATAAAGTTCTCATGGATACAGCCATGTACAGTTAACTGTGAATTTTTTTGTTTTCCTTCTTTAGGTTCACAGAGTTTCTTTGATTTGTCAGGGTCTCATTTGGTTCCCAGGATTGATCTTGGAGAGAAGTCATCATTTCATTCATGGCTATAAATTAATAAAATTATCAGTTCAAACAAATTATCCCAATATACTTTACACATACAAAATATTTTACCATTCTAACTTTGGAGTTTGGGACAGTTTCACTGAGGTAAAATATCAAGGTATGTCATGGTTGTCGTTTTTTCCCCCTGGTGATTAGGATATGCTCTGTATCCTCTCTTTTCTGAGTACTCAGCCATATCCTCTTTTCTTATCATGTGCATCATCTTCATATGCATCACTTTCAATCATAGTCTCAAGTGATGTTATTTTAACTTTATTATACCTAACTTCCCGCTTTGAAGGACCTTAGGTATTCCAAATTAATCAGCTTCTTAGCCTAGCCTCATCCACAATGTCCCTCTACCTATAATGCAACATCTTCAGAAAGTAAGAATGGGAGGAGAAATATGAACAACTTTGGTCAGCCAGGACTTGCACGTTGTAGCTGCTCGTTATTCTCTTGTTATTATCATCTTCAGATTCAAATTAAATTGCACGTCTCATAAATAAATTAATGTACATGAATCTAGTTCTTATCTGTGTTTTATTTTATTTAATCTTTGTCAATTTTATCTTTTAATTGGTTCCTACGCATGTTCCAAACAGTTGCTTAGCTTGCTATGGCTGGCCAGGAATCCATCTACATAAATTATTGCGTTTGGACACAATTTGTATTAAATTATAAATATTCCCTATGTTAACACAGATTGTGTTGACAGAATTTGTTTGCCTGAGTTGACCATCAGTTTAATCAAACTAATTACTTTATTAACTCAGTAAACAGGCTTATATTTGGAAAATATTTTATGATGCCATTTAACTTAAAGTGAAAATCTAGGCAGGGCATTGGAGTGTAAGAAAATAAGATTTAATTAATTGCATATATTCTCCAGAAAAATTGTATCTATCACTTCTTTCAAAAATGTCACTTACATTGTTATTTTACCAAAAACTATTAAAACAAAAAAAGAACTAGTGGTACCTTCCTTTTCTCCTCCCTCTCTCTTTCTTTCACTTTGAGAAAATTTGTCATTAAACAAAATAAAAGGTTTGCATAGATGTAACTCTAATCAGAATTTAATTAGAATAAATTTGTAGTATTTTATCATGATGTCAAAATGGTCCTGATGGATCTGTTTGTTTTTTTTTTGTTGTTGTTGTTACTGTTGTTGTTGCTTGTTTATTTACTAAAACAGCATTTTCAGGTAAGTTATAGTTGCATATACTTGAAATCTCAGCATTCAGAAAGATCAGGAAAGAGAAAGATTGATTCTAACCTAGGCTATATAGTGAGGCAATCTAAAAAATGAAAAAGCTATCAAACTGCCTCTCTATATCTGTGAAAAACAGATCTACTATTGAACACTGAATATACCTTCTAATCAAGTAAAAAGCATTCTCTCATTATCAGGTTATGATGAATATTTTATTAATGTTCACCTTATTTCTGAAAATAAAATGTTCCATTATTGTAGCATTTTAAAACTCTATTATTTGAATAATTTTATTAGTTCAGTGAGAATTCTATGCATGTACACAAGGAATTTTGATCACTTTTTGCTTCCTGTCTCTCTCCCATATTCCTCCACAATTCAACCCCATCATTTTCAAATTCTAGTTGCCTTTATTTTTTATAATCCAGGAAATCCAATCTGTGCTACCCATACACCCATGACTGTGGGGTCCTCCACAGGAGTACAGTCAACCACCCAGGTGCCACACCTTTAAAAAATGCACTTCCTTCTCCTAAAAGCCATTGACTTTCAGTAAATCTTTAACTAGGTATTAGAGCTCATGAGTGCCTTCTCTGCATATTGTACTGTTGGTGAAATGGATCAGATGCAGGCCATGAACATGTATATAGAGATCATTGGTTATAGATACACTAGTTGTACTTAAAAGATAAATAAATATGTATATACTTATAGGTATCCTTGCTTAAATTATACAAAATTTAAACCTATGTGTCATTACATAAGAAATAGCCATTACTTTACTACTTACTAGTAGCTTTTCATTAGCTATATTTGTCTCATACAAAGTCTTTTAATATGCTCTCAAAAACTTAAAATTTTGCTGTTAATCAGCATATCATATTAAATGGGATGGAGACATGGTTCAGTTATTAAAGACTAGGCTCACAACTAAAAATGTAAGAAACAGTCACAAAAGGTTACATATTTTATGTGTTGAAAATAAACAGACTACAAGAACACAAAGATAAACAGCTAAAATTGGTATGGGGTAGAGGCTGAATACAGGAGCAAATGCAAGGAAACTGACACTTCCCATTGCACCATTGCCCTGACAGAAATGTTTTATAATTATATATAAGTATGAATTGAACGACAGTATAGCCGTTCTTAATGTTGCTTGTGATTTCTGTTAAAATATTCAATTTAATGATATGAAAGTCCTATCCTTATAACTTGCCATTTCAAAAATATTTCCCATGCCAGTGCTAGGGCAATATCTCACTGAAGACTGGGAAATTCTGCCTTACTGTTTGATCTTTGTTCAGAGTCACTGTATTTTTCTTCCCCTGCACAAGCTACCTTCATGATAGAGGTGAGACCTCTCCTTGCTGGAAACTGCTTTAAGGACCAAAGACAGGAGCTTTGTAATCCCGGCTCAAGAAATGTACACGGACACACCCAGTTCCTCTTATCCTCACCAGTAACTGCACAGTTGAGCATACTCTTCTGCAGATGCAAAGCAAAACTATGAGCATAAGAACTTATTTTGCTACCCACATTCAGGACAAAGAAATACCGTAGGGCACTGTTGATGTCTCAGCCTGACTAAGGAAATGGACAGAAGACAGAGGTAGAGTGCTGTATAGGGTGGTGATTATCATGCTTTGAACTGGGTGCAAGTGACAGTTATGCAGCATTGTGCATGTTTACAGCATTGGGTACCACCTTTGGCTGAGGATATTATAATAAAGATGTTTTCTGCACTTTGGTTTTAAGAATCAATGAGGATTTTGTGGGAAGATTAGCAACTTGAAATTCTACTTCTAATTCTCAGGACAGACATGGTCTTCAATGACTGGTTGTATACTTCCATACCTTCTGAGTGCTGATATCAAGATTTTTGTCAAAATAATAAAAACCAACATGTAGACCTGGATATATGGCTTATTGGAAGGGTTCTTACTTTACGAGCTTAAGAACTTAAGTTGGGATTTCTAGCAACGACAAATCCAAGCTTTGTGACACTAAAATCTACTCCAGTACAGGTTGACAGATACTAGGGTATCCCACGACACCCTGTCTAGGAGAAATGACAAGCTCCAGGTTCAGTAGTGGATACCAACATAAAAAAATACCACAAAATTTGGCTTTTGACCTTCGGAGAAGTATACACAGCTGAGCTGAGCATACCCTTACACACATGAGCACATGATATAAATTCAACACACACAGTTGATTAAAATAAATATTTAGCACATTTCATAACCAAGTTGCAACTCATTTTATTCCAAAATTTGAATTTTCTCTAAGGTAAAACATGGCATTTTCTGATTTTTTAAAAATATTTTATTTTCTTAAATTTCGTTTTTCATTCCAACAATGGTTCTTACTCTCACCCTCCTGTTCCTTTTGCATCCTCCTCCAGTCCACCTTTCATTCATGCCTTGCAACAGATAAGGTCTCCAATGGGGAGTCAACCATTCTGGCACATTAAATTGGGGCAGGACCAAGCCATACCCCCTGCATTAAGGCTGAGCATGGCATCCCATTATAGGGAATGGGCTACAATAAACTATCTCATTCACCAAGGATAGATCTTGGTCTTACTGCCAGGGTCTCTCTAATAATCTAAGATTTACCATTGTCTCCCACATATGGAGTCCCTAGCTACATACCATGGTGGTTCCACTGCTGTTGGTCTAGAGTTCATGAGTTTTCATGAGCTTGGTTCAGCTTTCTCTGTAGATTTCTCTATCATGATTCTGAAACCCTGCTCATATATCCCCTCCTCCCTCTCTCTGACTGGATTCTTTATCCAGGAGTACAACTCCAGAGAAGCCAGGTAACATGGAAGACCCCAAGAGGAACACACAGATCACCCTTGGAAGAAGAATTAGATGAGATCTGCTAAATAAGCTGGGAGTTGGTGGGGAGCCAGAAAATGGGGGGGGGGATTAGAACATAAGGGAACAGGATGGATGCTGGGACGGGAGCTATGCAGTGGGAGAACAATGAAAGAGATCCACAATCAAGCACCATGCCAAGCTCCAGGAATCCAGAAATTTTCTGATTTTCAAAGGAATAACAAGCTGTGAATTGAACTCAGGACCTTTGGAAGAGCTGGCATTACTCTTAACCATAAAGCCATCCACAAACTCTTAACTTCTTGTTGGAAGAGGCTGCTTGTTTTTCCCAGCCACCTGAACAACTTAGAGCTTCTTAATTTGTAGAAGACCCCTCTTGTTCATCCCAGCCACCCAGTACAGAAATAATCACACAGAAACTGTATTAATTAAGACACTGCTTGGCCCATTAGCTCTAACTTCTTATTGGCGGACTCTTACATCTTAATTTAACCCATCTCTATTAATCTGTATATCACCACAAGGTCATAGCCTACCAGCAGAGTTTCAGCATGTCTATCTCCAGTGGAAGATACATGGTGTCTCTCTTTCCACCCTTCTTTCTCCCAGCATTCACTCCAGTCCTCATTGTCTACCTAAGTTCTGCCCTATCAACAGGCCAAGGCAGTTTCTTTATGCATTAATGGTAATCAAAACACACAAAGGGGACTCCCACATCAACTTCTCAGTCATTATTCCAATCAAAAGATTGGATTATCATTACTATTTTATACAAATGTTACATCATATTTGAAAGGTTTTTTTCTTAACTCGTTCACCATAATCTAATTAAACCTACAGAAAGATTTGACCTTCAAATGCATAATTTTAATGGTGACAAATGGTTATTTGCAATACAAAGAAAGCAAAATACGCCGAGATGTAAGTGTACTGAAACATAGCATTCATACAGATGAACAATGCCCACAAATATAAAGGAAATATTCAAAAAAAAATTCATTTTATGAAAGAAATTACTATCAGACAAGACACAGACACACAGGTACACAAGAGCACACATATACAAACATGTAACACACACATACATGAACATGGCTAGCTGATTTAATATATATGTAAAATAGGAGTGAGGAGACAGGACGGATTAAAGTCAACATGAATCCACTGAGACTAAATGCTCTGTAGTCCTTGGTTTCCTTTTCTTCCTTGATTTCATGTTAGCCATCGTATGATCATACCACCTTGGTAACACATCGTGTTTAGTTATTTATTCATTATGTTTCATTCATTACTTAATCTTGGAGGTAAAATATTTGTAATTATCACCTTAATTTAATGATTAAAAGAAGCTGATTTTATCTAATTTCCAATATTCTTTTTGTGCTACATGCATTTCATGATTAGGACAAATAAATTATTCAGTTTCCTTAATTTGTAAACACTTTTTCTATTTTACTCTCTAATGACCCTTAAATTCCTCACTTTGGGGATCTGAGTATACACATCTGTGTGGGCTACCCTTGGGAACAAACAATTGCCACAAAAGTAGACTGCTTAACTTATTGGCAAGAAAATTTAAGGATAAGATTCCCTTTTGTTCCCCAAATCAAATATTTCTCAAAATAAATCAATGGTTAATTAAAACTAGTAAAAACACATTTAATAATCTTTATTAATGATTTTTAGAAAACACTGTATTGATTGCCAGCTAAATAATGAGTATGCCTGAAACTCTTGTATTCATCAATAACTAAGCTTGTTAAAGTTACATACTAAATAATTTTGTGTTTAGTGTGCATCATTAAATATAATTTGTTTTTAATAAATTCTAACTTCATAGAGTTAAGTGGTTTTGTTTTTCAATTGAAACTAGCTGACTGCTTGGAAATATTGTTTTAACAATTCTATCAAAACACAAGTACCAATGTTCTGTAAAACATTAAGATGGCGTCCTCACACTCTGGCCAGGGAAACAGGCAGACTAATGCAAATCCTTAACTTTCCCTCCTGCACTATTCCCAACCAATCCTCCAGTCTCATCTCCAGCTCTGCAGCAAACTGTCTGGTGCAGCTTACCCCTTCCTCTCTGCCCTCATATCCTGCAGATCACTTAGAACCACTCACCCAACTGTCCTTACTTTCTCACATCTGTTTAGCCTAACCTCCAACTCCAGAAAGTGCTCCCTGGAAACCCACAGGACCCTCCTGCCAGGGAAGCAGCTAGGCTAACTGCAGACCTTCCCCTTCCCCTCCACTTCTTCAAACCCATTCCCTTGCAGATCTCATTCCCTAGCAGATCACCTACCACAGCCTCTCCTTCCTCTGTGCTCCTGCCACCTTCACTGCACTCATTGCTTATCTCAGCACCTAGTTCCTAAAGATTTTTCTTGGGTACTCACAGGCCACTCTCGCCAGTGAGACAGCAAGGCTAACTGCAGATCATGGTGATTTCCTTTCTTTCCTGCAAGTCCAAGCTCATGATATCACCCCTGTCTCTATGGAAGGCCGTCTGTTGTGGTCTCCTGACGCGCACCGCGCAGCCGTGTCTGTGCTCTGTGTGCTAGAACCCAGTTCTCGAGCTTCGGGCAAGGGACTGGAGGTTGAGAATACAGACGCAGAGACAGACTGACACGCAGACATTTTAACACTGAAACCAAAAGCCCCTCTTTATTAACACCACATAGACTTAAATACACTGCAGTCAATGGCCAACAGGTGAAAATCTCATCCTCTGATCCTCTAACTAGGCACAGCTTTTAGTAACTTCACTTAGAAGGTTCTAGCAGAGTAGAGCAGCTGAAAGCCAGGACTCAATTAATCCCAACATCCAGCTGAGGGCCAGGACTTAATTGGTCCCAACAGTCTCGTCCTCCTCTCTGACCCCATCTCCAGTATACTACACAAATCTTCCTCTTCAGCTTTCCTCTCCACTCAGCCTGTTATATCAACACTGACTCTAGGAGGCATTCTCTGCAATCCCCAAGGCAAACCTACCAGAGAAGCATGTAGCTCATCTGAGGAGGTAGGCAAACTTCATATCTTCACTCTTCCTCCTCTCTATATCCAGTCCTCCACAGTAAACTACTTGTTGCGGCCTCTCCTCATTCTCTGTCCCCATTCTAAGGTGACTAAGTATATCCTGATAGAACACCCTGCTTTTCTTCCTTCTGTGATCCTCATCAGTCCCCCTCAGTGTCAGCTTCCAACACCTAGAAACACATTTGACCTGGAATCCCATGTGGTCATATACATCAGGATATGAGAAGAATTTTCTAATGGGAAACCCACAACCAACATACTCTCCTAAGAACTAGAGACGGTGACAGAAACCAAGAAACCAAACACCCACGAAACAAGGGCATCTCCCCAAACCAAGATGCCTAGATGTCAGTTTAAATATACAATTAATAACAGGCATGGCAATTTACCTCCACTAGAGATCAAAAACCATACCACAGCAGGCTATAAACATTGCAACATAATAGAAGCACCAAACAACAGTTCTAAACTAGTCTTTATAAGTATGATTAGAGGTCCTTGAAGAAATCTGTAAAATCACTAGAAAATAATAAAAGGACATTATTTCAAAAATTCAAAACTTAAGAGTGTAAACATAATCAGAAAAGAAGCTCGGACTTTGGGAAGTCTGGAAATGAAAAATATAGGAACGTAAACAGGAACCTTAGTGGCAAGCCTCCCCAACAGATTACAAGACATGGAAGAGAGAATCTCAAGCACTGAACACAGTAGAAGAAATAGAAACCTCTATCAAAGAAAACTTAAAATTTAAAAAACTTCTGGCACAACACATTTAAATATCTGGGACACTAGGAAGATACCAAATCCAAGAAAAATAAAACAGAAAGAAGAGAAAACCAAGACAAAAGCACAGAAAATATTTTCATAGAAGCAAATCATAGAAGAAAGTACCTGCAACTTAAAGCAGGAGATGCCTATTGAGATACAGGAAGAATAAAGAACACCTTATAAACTGTAACAGAAAAAAATATTCTTTGTATATAATAATCAAAGCACTAAACATACAAAAGCATGAAAGAACATTTAAACCTTCAAAATAAAAGGACTAAGTAACATATTATGGCAGACTATTAAAATAACCGCTTCTCAAAGGAGATTTTAAAATAAAGAAGGGAGTGTGTGGATATTTTACAGACTGAAAGAGACCACATATGCCACCCTAAACTATTATATCCAGAAAAACCTTCAATCATAGTAGATGGAGAAAATAAAACTTTCTATTATAAAACAAAGTTTAAGAAATGTGTCTACAAATCCATACTGAAGTAAGCAGACAGAAAATTCTAACCTAAAGAGATTAACCCCCCAAAAATACAAGGAATAAATAATCCTGGACCAACAAATCAAAAGAGAGGAAACACACACACACACACAGACACACACATAGTCACCACTATCACCATCACCATAACAACAACAAAATAAGAAGAACCAACAAGTATTGCTCGTTAATATTTCTCAACATCAAAGGTTTCGATTCACCATTATAAAGTTTCAAACTAACAGAAAGGAAGAGAAAACAAGATCTATCCTTCTGCTGTTTCCAAGAAACACCATAACACCAAAGATAGGCTTCACTACGATGTTAAAGGGTGGGAAAAGATATTCCAAGCAAATTTATGTAAGAAGCAAGCAGATGCAGCTGTTTTAATATCTGAAAAAAAATAGACCAAACGGAATCTAATCAGAAGAGATAGGAAGAGACACTACACAGACATCAAAGGAAAAGATCCACAATTAGGACGTTGTATTTTTTGGCATCTATTCCCCAAGCTCAAGGGCACCCAAGTTCATAACAGAAACACTGCTTCAGCTTAGATCACACATTCCTCTCATCCTTATTGTGAAAGCTTTCTTCTTTTATTTCATATTTTTATTGACTAGATTCTTTTCTCATACATTGTATCACTATTATAGTTTTGCCTTCCTCTGTTCATCTCGGTTTCTCCCCACTACTCTTGGCCTCAAGATCCACTCCTTTCCGAGCTCTCATTAGAGGTTTCTAGCATTTAACAAGCAAACAAGAAAAATTAAATATAATAAGAGGAAGCAAAATCTAAATACTCATCATTGCCTAGACAGAACAGCAAGACGAAAACAAAAAGAAATACTGTGGCTAACAGCTCTTATAACTCAAATGGACATAACATATATTACAGAACATTGCATCCAAACACAAAGAAACACACCTCATTCCAATGCTCCTTATGGAGATTTCTTTCCAATTGAATATATAGTTAAATACAAAGCAAGTCTGAACAGGTATACGAACATTGAAACCACACCCCATTTCTATTTTAAGACCACAGGTAAAAACTGAATAGCAGTGAAAACAGAAATAACAGAAAGCTTGCAAACAAATGCTGAACTGCTTGCTACTGAATGAAAAATGTGTCAAGAGAGAAATTGCAGAATTTCTAGAAGTGAATGAGAATGAATGCACACCATATCCAATATTATGGAACACAATAAAAATAATTCTAAACTGAGGATATAGAACTAAGAAATATTTTAAAGATATCGTACTAGTAATTTAACAGCTCACCTGGAAACTGTAAAAGAAAACAAACTTAAAAAATATAGATTTCAAAAAATAATCAAATTCACGACTGATATAATAGTAATAATAATTATTATAATAATAAAGAATTAAGCAATATAAAGATTCAATGAACCAAAAAGTTGCTTTTTTAAAAGAAAATCAATAAGATTGATAAGCCTTTATCACAATTAACTAATAGGTGAGAGAATATACAAATGAAACAAATTAGAAATGTAAAGAATACATCAGAAAAACTTTTTACCATGATCAAGTTGGCTTCATCCCAGATGGATCAAAATGTGAAAATCAATAAACATAACCTACCTTATAAGCAAAATAAAGAAAAAGCCACATTATCTTTTCATGAGATGTAGAAAAGTCATTTTACAAAATCCACCATCCCTTCAATAAGATTAGTGTAGATATTAGGGATATAAGGGATATATCTAAGCATAATAAAGACAGTATACAGCAAACCAACATCAATGTAAGTGGTGAGAAACTTAAGGACATTCCTAAAATCAGGAACAATTCATGGTTGTCAGCTATCTCCATAGCTATTCAATATAGTATTCGAAGTCTTTGCTAGAGCAATAAGATTACTGAAGTAGATGAGAGGAAAAAGTTGGAAAGAAGAAACTCAAAGAAACTTTATTTTCAAATGATATGACAGTATACATATGTGACCCTAAAATTTCTACCTGAGAACCTCTACTACTGATAAATACTTTAAGCAACATAGCTGAATACAAAATTAATTCACAAAAATCAGTAACCCTCCTGTATAAAAATGCCAAATAGACTGAAAAGAAATCAGGGAACACCACCTTTCACAATAGCTTCAAATAATATAAAATATTTTGAGATGGCTCTAAATAGGCAAAACAAAAGATTTGTATGATAAAACTTTATTTCTAAGAGGAAAAAAATTGAAGCTATCAATAGAGGTATAGATCTTCCAAGTTCATGGATCAGTAAAATGAACATAGTAAAGGTGGCAATCCTACCAAAAGCAATCTGATGATTCAGTGAAAGTCCCATCAATATTACAAAACAATTTTTCAGAGATCTTTTATTAAAATTTAATTAATTAATTTATTTATTTTACATACCAACCTATTCCTTCCCTCCCTCCTTTTCTTCCACTGCCCTCAATTCACCCCCTCCTCTGTATTCACTTACGAAGGGGCAGGTTTCCCATAGACAACACAGCAAAGCATGACATACTAAGCTTCCCTAAGACCAAGCACCTTTTCTTGTATTCAGGCCGTGCAAGGCAATCTAGCATAAGGAATAGATTCCCCGGAGCCAGTCAAAGCACTAGGGACAATCCCTGCTCTCATTGCAAGGAATCACATAAACAGATCAAGTTACCTAACAATCACATATACACAGAAGGCTTAGGTCAGTCCCTTACAGGCTCCCTGGTTGTTGGTTCAGACTGTGAGTTCCTATGAGCCAGGCTATCTGTATCTGTGGGTTTTCCTGTCATGTCCCTGACCCGCTATGGCTCCTACAATCCTTCTCCTCTCTCCTCAGCAGTCTATCTCCCTTGGATATATACCAAAATGTTCCTTTATCCTACCACAGAGACACTTGCTCAACCATGTTCAATGCTGCTCTGTTCCTAATGGCCAGAAATTGAAAACAACCTAGATGTTTCTTAACACAAGCATGAATAAAGTCAATGAGATAGATTTATATAAACCATTCACTAAAAAAAATATGAAATTATGACATTTACAGGTAAATCGGTAGACATAGAGAAATAAATATCCTGACTAAAGCCACCCAGACCCAACAGTTCTTTTCTTAAGCTTTTTTTTGTAAGTATTTTGTTAGATCAACAGGTGAAAAACTAATTGAATTGCCAAATCAACTTCAAATAATTCCCACTTTAAACGTCCGTGTATTATTTATAAAGAAAAACAAAAGACTATCTGCTATGACCTTCACAAGGAACAAAAGTTAAACCCTGGCAGCATCTTCAGTTCTGGAAGAGTCCTCCATGCATATCATTCAGGATCTACCAATAAATCAAGGTAAAACTGACTTACTCCTATAGCAATGGTAAATGTTCATATAATTTTCCTGTTATCACTTCAATTATGAAACCATAGAGAAAATTCAAGATAGGCGAAAGCCAGTAATTTCAAGGTCCTTTTCTTTTTTCAGTTCCATATTTGTGAGACTAGGTAGAATTGACCATTATAATGACTTACATTTTGGTGTATTTGAAATACTTTCAGCAATAGAAATTATCCTCATATGGATATCATTTATTTTGCAGTTTCTTCTCTCTAAGTACCCATCTATTTTCCTAGATGTATCAAATTTTACCAACTACACAACAAAATAAAGAGAAAATGGAACCACTTTCATCAAAATAAACAATTATATATACCTAGAATTTTCTTCGGTGAAATGACTAAATAGAGACTCTCAAAGGTCATGTAAAACATAGCAAGTTAAAAATAGTCAATTACAGGGAGAGGAAAATGAAGGAAATAGTGCTTTTCTCTTTTATCATAAGGGTAGGCGTGAGGCTTTCTCAAGGCCTCTCGGGTCACTCAGGCTCAATATACCTTTCTCATCCCATATGAATGAAGATGGCTATTTACTCTGCACCCCACTGACTTTTTGACATAATTTATTAATGTTTTCATTTTAGACTTAAAATTGTTTTCTCTTATCCCTCATGTGGTACTCACAATTTATTGGCTATTCTTCCCTTCAATTTTCTTGTCTTAGAAGATATTTCTTAATGGAGAAGGTTTCAATTTTTAAAAATGCTTCTTTGACACAGCACTCAAAGCACAAATCACCCAAACAACTTCAAACAAGGCGGGCAAAGACACTGATAATAAGTTTCCATTTCTGTTGTTCACCTTGAAAGTAATCAACAGAAATAAAACAGACTCCATCATCACACTAATTATATTTGAAAGGCAAGTTTATTATTAAATCTCCAGGGCTGTAAATTATCAGTTTAAAACCAAGTGAAGATGTTGTTATGGATTAAGGTGCCTTTACATGATGATCAGAATGACTTGGCTAAGATCCTGTGTCTAAATATTTCAGAAACAATCTGAATAATACCACTACTTTCATTACTATGAGACTTCACATAAATTAAGCAGTTAAGGGAACATTGTAAAGCTACCTTTGTGAAAGGTGTTTAGAACTCACCTGGTAAGGAGTGAAAACTCAACATTAGCATACTATGAAAGACAGATCAAAATCCAGTAAAGCTGGATTTGGGTCAGCTTTACTCAGTCATTGGCATCAGCATTTTAATTGTAGTTCGTGCTAAGAGCGCTTTGGAGATCACTGTTTATCCATTTTGCTAAATAGAGGCAGTAATTTGTGACTGTGAATATTACCTCCAATCTCTTGTGCTCCTTCCTAGAATTTCTTTGTGTGGTTCTTTGCACAGAGTCCAGTTAAACTCACTGTAACCAAACTCAGCCTAGGACACATTTCTTGTTTTTCTCTGCTTCTCTTTTAAGTCTGTTTGAGACTGAGTAAGCATCTATAACAAAAGACTAAGTTTACAAAATCATTATTCAGAAGAGCATCAAGCAGGAAACCTATCATCTTTAGGCTGTGACATGCAGAGAATTCCTAGATTTTGTTTCTTAAATACAGTGGTTTTCCTTCAGGAAAACAAGGTCATTGTGACCTTCGAATCTATATATAGACTTGTATGTAGCTGAAGTCAATACAGAATTCAAATTGAGTTTCCCTGCAAAATGCAATTGGAAAGAAGACATTTCTAGAGATTATAGGTGGTTCAAAAGCAATTTAATGCTGGGTACACTTGGGGTGCTGTCTGATTCATGAATAATGAGGACATTTACATGTTCACTTGATATATGGCGTTCATACAGAACTCACTGAAAATTTTCTATGGAGATGGTGTTAGCTGCAGTGGTTATGTATGGGCAGCGGGCCACAAAGTGTTCACAGTTTAAATTAATGGGAAATAAAGCTAATTCTCTTTTCTTTTAAATGGAAATATGTTATTTGGCTTGAGAAATGGATAAAAAATGAACACTTGTAAATGTTAAATATTAATGCAGATACAGCTTTATAAATATGAAATTAATCTTTACTATAATTGTATGGAATGAATTTCCATAACTAAAGTTTAGCAAGCAAAATGACATACTATTTCATTTCCTAAAAATTATTGGACACATTTAAAATTATCCAAAAGTTGTTGGAAAACTTAAATGATTTTGAGCAAGTTTATAATAAAGGATGTTAATCTTTACACCGTATCTACTTTACTCTGTAGATATTGTTAAAACAAAACATATTTAATACATTTTAGATTAATGATAGCCCCTGTGCCTATATTCCATATAAATGTGTCAAGTCTCAGGGAATTCATACCTCTTAATTATGTCCTGATTTATTTGAATGTTTTTTTTTGATATGTTTCATTTCCTGGAACTAATTCTTTATATTTGAATGTTCTTTGATATTCTTATAAACTAGTTTGAAAATGACAGTATATTTATATTTTATGCTGCATTCTCCCATTACTTTTATCTTTTTAATATAAAATGTAATGGATTCACTTTCTTATTTAGCTTCTCTAGGATCACGAATTATAGGCTCAATGTCCTTTATTTATGGCTAGAAACCAATTATGAGTGAGTACATCCCATGTTCCTCTTTTTGGGTCTGGCTTACCTCACTCAGGATAGTGTTTTCTATTTCCGTCCATTCGCATGCAAAATTCAAGTGAACCCAAAGAAAAACATATAGTCATTCTCCTGGATATTAACCTTCATCAGGCGAGGAAAGGAGACAGAGACAGTGTCCCACATTGGAGCACCGGACTGAAACCCCAAGGTCCAAATCAGGAGCAGAAGGAGAGAGAGCATGACCAAGGAACTCAGGACCGCGAGGGGTGCACCCACACACTGAGACAATGGGGATGTTCTATTGGGAACTCACCAAGGCCAGCTGGACTGGGTCTGAAAAAGCATGGGATAAAACCGGACTTGCTGAACATAGCGGACAATGAGGACTGCTGAGAAGTCAAGAACAATGGCAATGGGTTTTGATCCTACTGCACTTACTGGCTTTGTGGGAGCCTAGGCTGTTTTGATGCTCACCTTACTAGACCTGGAAGGAGGTGGGAGGTCCTTGGACTCCCCACAGGGCAAGGAACCCTGACTGCTCTTAGGGCTGATGAGGGAGGGGGAATTGATTGGGGGAGGGAGAAGGAAATGGGAGGGGGTGGCGGGGAGGAGACAGAAATCTTTAATAAATAAATAATAAAAAATTTAATGGATTTTTGAAGTACAGATTGATCTTTAGATATATATTCAATAATTAAATAGAGCAATTAATATTTTTTGGATATTTCTATCTTATTTGCATTATGGAGCTGTAAGACATCTCTGATTCATTTTCTACAAAATATAATTCTTTGATACAAACTTTGGTTAAAATTCATTACAACAGAATCAGGAACTTGTTTTCTCTAGACTGGAGATATAGCTCAATGGCAAGGCCTCTGTCTAGACTGTGAGAGGTCCTTGGTTCAATCTACATTAATAGAAAACAATGACAATGACAAAGGCACCACCTCCCATGTATAAGGCTCCTTATTTTTATTTGAAGGTTATGACTATTTTGCCTTTTTGTATTTCTGTTTACCACCTCTATGTCTGGTGCATTCAGAGGCCAGAAAGAGGGCATCAGATTCTCTAAAATGTGGGTTATGGATAGTTGATGACCACCAAGTGGATGCTAGGAATCAATCTTAATACTCTAGATAAACAATCATTTAACTACCAAGCCAACCCTGCATCCCCAAGATTACTTTTATAGTGATGTTGAACATATTTGGATTTTAAGAAATATTCCTAAAGATTTATTATATTTAAGTTTTTCATTCAAATTAGTAATTGCTTTTATTGAAAATAAGCACTTATTTACCGATCTCAAACTGTATTTAATATAAGTTTATTCTTTGTTAAGTGCATGTTTTCTTTCAGAAAAGATGAATTTTATATGCAACGGTACTATTTTTAATGTACCTTCACTGACTCAGGGGGGTGGATACTAGCAGTGCAGACAAGATAAAGCATAAACTATAATCTACACTGCATGAAGAGTAACTTTACATACAGCAGAGTGACCAAGTCAGAGATTGCTTAAGCTCAGGGACATGGAAGAGGTAAAAGCATAGGAGGCCTGAGGGGAGACGAGTGCTTAAAGTTGCTATATTTTTATTCTAGTGGTGATTTCATGAGTTTCTCTTCCTTTTAGCACACTGTCATACATTTTAAATAGATGTGATTTATTATACATAAATTATGCTTCAGCAAATTGATGATGAATGCCAAAAGTCAATAAAGACATTTTAGATAAATTAAAGTTATGAGAACACATCCCCAAGAGATGCATACTAAAGAAAATACTGGAAAAAATAAAAGCATAAAAATTGTACAAACATAAATAAATTATCCTCTTGGAACTTGGAGAAACAAAGAGAGTAAATCTAAATAAATAAAGATGGTGTAAGTAGTAAGCATGTTTTATTTCACTTAGATTATCCATCAAATTAAATATAAAACTGCAATGACAAGAAGTTGTGGGAAAAGTGGCTGACATTAAATTCTTGTACATTGCTTACATTGTACAAAAACAAGCCAAAAGCATACTGAAATTTATATCAACGATCATTTAGAAAGTATAGAGTAATAGTTTGACTATGTACAAAAACTTTTTTGGAAGAGAAAAAATTCTAAGACAACAGGCGCTTTCTCTTTCTCTCCCTCACACCCCTACACACATCACACATCATTCTGAAGAATCGAAAGAGAAAACATAAATAGAACATATAAAGGAAGTAAAAAGGAGTAACATTAGTACATTTTAATTAATATATATAAATACTCATAGTAACTCTCATCTACCTGATGTTCTCCTCAAAACAGTCTACCAGTTTTCACCTCCATCAGCAATGGAGGAGTATTCCCCTTCCCCACATCTTCTCCACCAAAATCTATCATCAGTGTTTTTGATCTTGACCATTCTGACAGATGTGAGATAGAGTTGTTTTGATTTGCATTTCTCTGATGGCTAAGCATGTTGAACATTTCCTTAAGTGGTTTTCAGTCATCTGAGATTCATCTGCTGAGAGTTTTCTGTTAGGTCTGTACTCAAATTTTTATTGGATTATTTGTTCTTTTGATATAAAGTTTTTTGTGTTCTTTGCATATTTTGGAGCTCAGTATTTTGTCTGAGGTGGGGTTGATGAAGATCTTTTCCCAATATGTAAGCTGCCATTTTTACTTGTTTTCTTGTTGACACATCCTTTGCTTTATAGAAGCTTCTCAGTCTCAGGAGTTTCCATTTATTAATTGGGGTTGTCAGTGTCTGTGCTACTTGGGTTATATTTAGGAAGTGTTCTCCTGTGCCAATGTATTCAAGTGTATTTCCTACTTTCTTTAGTATCAAGATTTCTTAGAAAATTAGGAAACAATGTAGCTCAAGAACCAACAATACTGCTATTGGTTATATAGCCAAAAGATGCTCAATCATAACATAAGTACATATGCTCAACTGTGGTCATAGCAGCATTATTTGTAATAGACAGAATCTGGAAACAACCTACATGCCCCTTAACTAAAGAATGGATGAAGAAAATGTGGTACAGTACATAATGGAGTGCCACACAGTGCTAAAAAAATAATGACATCTTGAAATTTTTAGGCACATAGATAGATCTATAAAAAAAAACATATTGAGTAAAGTAACCCAGACCCAGAAAGACAAATATAATATGCACTCATTCGTAAGTGGCTTTTATACATAAAGCAAAGAAAAACCAGCCTACAGGCCACAACCCCACAGATACTAGACAACAAAGAGGACCCTAAAAGAGATATACATGTATCTACTCAGAAAGGTGAAAAAGACAAGATCTTCTGAGTAAATTGGGAACATGGGGGGTCACAAGAGATGGAAGAACAACAAAAAAAGGACAATGGCTGTTGGGATATATGGACAAGGACAAATTTACTAAAATATGTAAAATAAAACATATAATAATAAAATGTTAATGTTTCCAAAATATACCATACATTTAAATATGTTTAAAGGAAATGTATTTACTAATCTCATTGAATAGCTTTAAAAAATTATTCTAAAACTAAAAGTCATATCTATAGTAACAGTGAGATAATTAAGAAGTATCTCTTAGTACCTGAAAAATTAGACATAAAGGCAATAAGAAAAATCCTAAAATATGATTTGAAAATTTGGCATCCTGATATATGTGAAATATTAAACACATACAAAAAGTAGATTGTGCAGTAGTTTAATTTTACATAGTTTTTTAAAAAAAGAATTGACTATATCCTTTTCAGCAAAGCAGTTCTCAATTAATTACAAATGAAATAATTAAAAATTGCATTTTATGGGTACAATAAATTAAGCTATTAATCAAACACAAAGTGATAGAAAAAATGTCATAATTTTAAAATTTAGATATGTCCTTTTAATAAGCTATACATCAAAATAAAATCAAATGGAAATAGTAATAGTTTAAATTAATCATCATGAATAACTGCTCATCAGATTCGAAAAAACAATGTCGAGGAAACATGGCTCGATGCGCATTTCAATGATAAAGAAAAGCTAACAGTTAATAAACTATAATCTTAGTTACTTAGCAGAAAAGTGAGAAACTGTCCATCTCAAAATATAAGAAGGAAAATATGAAGCATGTACTAATGAAACAGAAAATTAATGGACAGTAGATGGTTAATTAATTTAAAGTTTTCACTTCAAAGATTTGATCAAATGGAAGGAGGAGGATCCTCAGATCTATATCAATCAGAGAAGCAAAATGAAGTTGTTGCCACATGTGATGTGAATTTTAAATATTCTATGACATCTTTGGAAACAATTTTTCACAAATATAAAATATATAAAACACTTTTTCCAAAAATATAAAAAAGTGCCAAACATCACCTACATTTTATTTAAGAGCTTTGAGATTGGATCTATCTACATAGAGAGAACTCACTATGTAGATGAGACTGACCAAGAAACCAGAGAGACCCAATCACTTCTTCATTCCTAGTCCTGGGACTAAAAGGTTATGGCATCACACCCAGCAAAACTATGCATTATTTTAAATTCAAACTGTAAAATCATTCTTTGGAAAATCACATAGCAATTTAGAAAAATACTAATTATTGTTTTTAATTGCCTGAAGACATTCTCTATCAAACAAATGACAATTTGGTGAAGTCACGTGACCATACATAATGCTTCAATTAATTATGACATATCAGAAATGTATATAGAAACATACATTTAAATTGTAAAACATAATAAAATGTAGAACAAAAAGAAGTAATCTGTGGCTATAGATATTTTAGTATATCTATTTTTTGAATATGATACATGAATATAAAATAAAGTCAAAATTAACATAAGCATAGATAAATTATATGATCCTTCGCATGACTATAAGAATATTTTATCTTACAAATATATTATTTTAGTAATATTTCATTTGTATTTTAATAAATAAAACTTGCCTGAAGATCAGAAAATAAAACAACTGCCCTGGTCAGCTTTACAAACAGGTAGTGGTGCATGCCTCTAATCCCAGCCATAGAAAGGAATATAAAACAGGAGAAGGCACTTCTCAGTCAGTCTCATTCTGGGGATTCCTGGAGGCAGGTTCACCATTTCAGACTGGGGTAAAGGTAAGAGCCGTGGCTGGCTATTTTCTTTTCTGACCTTCAGGTTGAACCCCAACATCTGTCCCTGAGTTTTTATTAATAGTGCTACATATTACTGAAATTTTCACATTAATTTTTTAAAGAGGGATAGCTTTAATTTTCACTATAATCTTTAAAAGTGTTTGACTAATAAATATTAAAAATTTATATTTGTGGAATTCCATGTGCTGTTTATATACATGCATTTAGTCTTTACCCACCACCGACCACCAATTCTATGATCTCCACCTCACACACCATTCTCAATATACTATGAATAATTCCATTTTCCAAATAATTTAGTTAGCTTCCATGTACAAGAAAAAGCACACACCAATTGTCTTTCTGCAAATGGTTAATTTTTCCTAATATAACATCTTTGAGTTCATCCATTTCACTGCATATGACATAGCTTATTGAATTCAACTTTTTAATATATTTTTATTTTAATGTGCATTTGTGTAAAGGTGTCAGATCCCAGGGAACTGGAGTACACACAATTGTAAGATGCCATGTGGGTACTGGAAATTGAACCCATGTGTTATGGAAGGGCAGCCAGTGCTCTTAACCATTGAGCCATATCTCCAGCCCCACATTCCATTTTCTATGTGTGCAAAATATATCTGTTTATGAAATATATATACACGAAATAAGTAAATAATACATAAATGCATATTAATTAAGAATTAGATATTATATTTATCTATATATCTTTTTTTCTTGTTTATATGACATCATCACTACACACCACTATAGTAAGTAACAGCTATTTCAGAATAATGTATTGATTTTTAGCTGCTAAGTACATGTATTTGCCCAAACCTATTTGGATATTAGCAAAGGCACTATTTTTATTTTAATTTGAATCAAAATGTTTATGTTTTACTAGTAAATCATTAAATAAATTAGACATTTTTGTGTTTTACAAGACTTCCATGTTTCAACACTTATCATTAACATAAATTATATTCTTCAAGGCCTTAGATGATTATAGTTATTGGACAATTTGATAGTGTAATTGTTATATAGTAAATACTAAAAGCATTGATTATTCATTTGAGAATAATATATGAACAGTGCAGAGATAAAGTAGTAATTTGTGAATACTAAATATCCTTTAATGCATACAGTCATTACTCATAAGTAATGCTTTTCCAGTTCCCTCTGTATTACATAGTCCAGCAAGATATCATTTTATATCTGCTTATTGTGATTAGCAAATTCAGAATAATTTTGTTTGTTAGGATTATTCAGACTGTAGATCCATTGAGTGCATAAAGTGATAAACATGTAGGTAAGAGAAATTCATTGGAGGGCTCCTTACAGTCATAGTCCCACCACAGACCATTTGTAAGTTAAAGGCTGAGATGGCAGTCACACTTTCTTTTCCAAGACCAAAATATTTAGAACTTGGATTTAGATAGGAAAAATAGAATCCATAATAGGATTATTTTTAAAGCCATCAGACAAGAAAATAAGGATGTTAGGGAGAAGAGAAGAGTGATCATGAGTCTTGGCATCCAAGGTCAGCAGTAGAATAGTAAATTCCACTATCTAAAGGCAACAGAAACATTATATACTAGATTAAGGAGAAATAAAAAAATTGCCACTTTTTTTTTTGGCTTTTGATTACTTGGGGATTGCATCATTCAGTACAAATCTTTCTCATTCATAACCAACTCATTTGTTGGTTTACCCAGAAACAACCTCATGAAGCACTCTAAAGTGAACTATTTAGATATTTTTAATCTGTGAAATTGAACCCTAACATTACTTATAATTAATTAAAAAATGACCTTACAGTAGATATTTGGTATCTAACTAGACAATTCAGGTAAGTAACAATGCCCTTGAAATGTGAGACTATTTCTAAATGATGAGAAAGCTTTCAATACATAGAATTTAATGTCCATCACTAAAAGTAATTCTTACTATTCCACGAGATCACTAAGTATCAAATATGAACTAAAAATGATGAGGTAACTGCTTTAAAATTTATGCCCTAGGATAAATTACTGATGTGAAGCTTCAGTGATGAAAAAACTTGCAGCCCATGCCTGTATTACTAAACGGCAGTCTTCATAGAGAATTAACAAATGTGTAATATAAGGGATAAATGTAGTTGATTTGTGATGGGAATGGCCCCCAAGAATTAGAAGAACATCAGGAGGAAATATAGCACTAAATTGGTCATTACTAATCATACAACCCAGGTCCAAGGTGTTTCAAGTAAACATTTTTTTTTCTAGAGTATATTCTTTTTATTCTTTGGAATCTTTCTTTTAAATAAAAGACTTAATTAAAATATAACTACATTATTTTCTTCCTTTGCTTTTCTTCCTCCAACCCCTCCTCACAGGACTCCTCAAACCAAACCCAACCTTTCTAATTGGTTTTATATATGTGTGTGTGTGTGTGTGTGTGTGTGTGTGTGTGTGTGTGTGCATATATAAACATTAATATATTTATATATTTTCAAATATAATTATATATAAATATATAGGATTATGCATGTATGTATATGTGAATATGCTAAGTCTGTTTATTGTGTCTTTTGTATATAATTTCAGGGCTTGTTGTTTGTTTTAAATAACCAGTTGAGGAACTCATCCCTAGGTGAGTGTTAATCTCTCCTTCTCTGCAGCGATTAGTTACTATAGTTGATTGTCTAGTTGGGTCTCTATGAGATTTCCCTTCCATGTTAAAAGGTCTATTGATAGTTTCCCTATTGAATGGGTGTTAAGTGCAATTAGACAACTGCCAGTTACAACCAAATATGCCAAAATATGAACATTACTTATTGCAGCATTAGGGATAACTTACAGCCTCCTTTTATAGCCTAGTTTCATAGTATTGGATAATGATAAATAAGCAGTCAAGAGAGAAAAAATTAAGAACAAATAGCCTTATCAAGCTGCGATGTGTAATGATCAACATGTTTTTGTTAGGACTGAAACTGATAGCCTTTACTCAAAAGCTGATATTGTCTCTGCATACAGGAAGAAACCTATGGATATCTGTGATAGTTTTGAATACCTATAGATGTTTCCCGTGAATTTATTCATTTCAAAAAGTACATTTCAAATACTATAAACTCTCTGATGCATTAATTTCTATATAAACCCTATAATATATTAATTTCTTTTTCGAACATCAATATTTTCATGTACTTAAACTTCACTTAATGAAATATTATCACAGTTGAAAATTGTCTATGTTATACATATATGCATAGATATAGATACACATATGCATATGTATCTATATAGCATACCTTGCAAATTACTCCCTAAAGGAAATATATATATATATATATATATATATATATATATATATATATATATATATATAATTGTGTTGTGACTTGAGCATTTTCACAAAATTCTAGGTATCAACTCAGGGATTTGGATAATTAATCGTAACTGTTCATTATACAGGATCCTGAAAATGCAGATCTTTCAAAGGCATTTTAGCAGTTTTAAAATTCCAAATCGATGTTTATTTATTATATCACAGTAGAAACACTTAGCATGGTATCTGCTCTAATAAGAAACATTTAAGTATTCAGTAGAATACTGTTATTTGAATAAGCTCCCTGAAATCCTACCATCTTGCTGAAGTCCATGAGTGTTATATTCTCATGTTTGTTAGTTTGGTTTGACTGGTTTAGAGATAGGATAAAAATACAATGATTTTGGATTTTTTTTTTTTTTTGATGTGGCTATGAGTTGAATGTGACAACAATGGAGCGAGTGAATCACTTCCCAGTTTAGGTCACTTTACATTTTCATCTTTAAAAGATGGTAAAGCCGCCTTCATTGAAATGGTTAATTTCTCACTGAGTTAGGAGTCTTCGTTATATAATTCTGGTCTAAAAAGTGTTTCAAGTAACTACAGTATTTTCTGATGTTCCAGTGGATGCTTATCAGGCCAAAAGAAGATTATTAATGAATTTTTCCAGATTCTGTGGTCTATAATTTACACAAAACAAGTATTTAACCTGCCAAGAATTTTTACTGAGTTTTTCTTTCTGTCTCAAGTGATACCTCTTAAATCTTTGACACCTAGTGATTCTATAATCCATTCCTTTCCTTATTTAGCTTTAACTCTGCATCCAAAGACTCAAATTTATTCTACAGTCTGAATACTTGCTTAAACTTTTTGTGCTAGTCTATTCAGGGATACTTGTATTTTATAAAGTTTAAATTAATCATGGGATAAAACTTTCCTAGTGACATCAGTAACATGATACATATGGCTTTGTTTTGATAAAACAATGGCTTTCTCATTGTCAAATAACATCAGTATGTGTTGACAGTTTTATAATTAATCACTCTGTAGTACATAATGAGCTATAACACATGAAAAGACACGAGAAGAAAGAAAGTAAAAATCATGGTACACACTGCTACAAGGAAGCACATGAGTTGAGAAAGTTGAAATGAAATGAAAATCTTCTGTTCTATTGGATCATCAATTGGTTCCTCTTCCATAAACATTTACATTACCTCACAATTCAAAATGTACAATTTACAAACACCAGTCTAAAATTTATTATTTCTCTTGCAAACTTCACATTATTACAGATAATAAAGTATTCTATTTCTCCAAAATTATTTGAATAAAGGTTTTTATGTTAAAAATTACTGTTTAAAAGCCCAGTCCACTCTGCAGGTGTCTTCTCACATTTTGAGATTCTCTCACAATCTATATTGTGTGTCTTAACAGTTTTTGAAGCTCTGCAGAACTTGAACATCTGGATTTTTTTTGAGCACCTGATGTTATCTCAAGAGAAATTATATAATTCAAAGAAAGACAAAGAAAGGTCTTGTAAAATAATATATAATATTTTATCCAAGACAGGAGAAGGAAGAGATCACAGGAACCAGTGAGTTTAAGTTTGAAAAACAATAAAATGTTTAAGCAGAATATGCTATTTTAAGGTTTATTTGTGTATTATTTATACATATAAATATTATATATACAGTGCTCTGATATTAGCCAGAAGAAGGCACCATGTGTCATTAATGATGGTGATGAGCCACCATGTAATTGCTGGGAATTTAACTCAATACCTCTGGAAGAACAATCAATGATCTTAACCGCTGACCCATTTTTCTAGCCACTAAATAACACCCACAAAGAAAATACACACATCTTTACATACAATGAATATGACAATGCATTTCATGATCATGGAAGAATGTCAGAGTTATTTTTCACTCTTATTCATTAGGTACGGCTCTGTCAACTTTCCTTCTTTTATTTTTTTCAGATGTTTCAAGAGTGAGGCTTTAGCACAATTGCCAAAGCTGTTATCTTCACTTTTGTTGCATATGTATTCCATAGAGTTATCCTCTAGCTTCTGATTCATATTATTCCTTAAATCTTAAGCTCATTGCCAGAGATAATATTTACAGGATACACACTAATATGCATACATAAATGCATACATGACCAAACATATATGCAAATATGCATCATGTATATGCAATATGCGATGTCCTTTTGTATATGTGTTGTTCTTATTGGTTAATGAATAAAGATGATTTGCCTATGGAAGAGCAGAATATAGCCAGGCTAGAAGAGATATATAGAGAAAGTAAGCAGAGTCAAAGAGATGTCATGTAGCTGATGAAAAAGGCAGATGTCATGTAGGTCCTCAAGAAGCAAAGGGTAACAAGCCATGAGCCTGGTGGCAAAATATAAAATAATGAAAATAGGCTAATTTAAGATATAAGAGCTAGCTAAAAGGATACCTAAGTAATAGGTGAAACAGTGTTGTAATTAATATAGAATATGTGTAATTATTCAGGTCTGGGCATCCAGGAAAAGAACAAGCAGTCCCTGCTTACAAACAGTGCCCAATGTGGGGCAACTACATCCACATAAAAACTGAGAGAGCTTAGAAAGAAATTCTAGACACACAAAAAAAACAGAGTTAACCACATCTTCTTTGTAGTGGTAATTTTTTTCCAGATAGGCCCTCTTTTCTGACAGCAAGAAGAGATGCAGCTTCTCTAAGAGAACGTTTCCTGACTCAGCCTTAGTAGCAAAAACTGTACAGTTTCTTTAAAAATGGTGGTTTTCTCATTCATGCTGGTAGAATGAATTCTGGTTCTTTCGGGAAGTCCTGCACTTAAATGAGGTTTGTGAGCAACATGCTACAGCTTTCTTAATGGCAACAAATACCTGCTGCATCCCTGGAGCTGGGGCAATGAGGATGACTCCCAGATGCAATGAAAGTACCTCCACCATATTACAAGGCAACGAGAGGTGGAGCCAGCATCCAGGTCTTCAGCAACCACACTGCTTACCATTTTAAAATGCTACTTGTCAAAAAGAATTTCAAATACACAATAATACAGATTCAGAAAGAAAATAACTCTAAACAAGACAGTGTATTTAAAAAATGTACTCAGCCTTGGAGAGGGAGAAAAAAATTATATAGACAGTTATAAAAAAGTAAATGGTTTTAAAAAATAAAACAATGTCTTTAAAGAGACAATAAAAGTAATATAAAAGAGTACAGACAGTCAGATTAAAGGAATAGAAAAATAAACCATGTAAAAATGAACTATAAACAGAGAGTCTGGATTATGTGTACTATTGTGTTTTCTTTGAATTTTATGACTGTAAATGAACTAAGTACAAAGATACATTTCATTATTCTGGCTTCTTAGCCAAATAAAAAAATATATTTTAATGGTATCTTGACTTCAAAATTTGAGTCTAATGATTTGTTATTTTGGAAAAGAGGTTCTGCTTTTGTTTCCACAGAAAATACAAACCTGTTGATTCCTTCCAGGCTAAAATTTCATAGAATCAGACCCCCAAAATATCTCTTGTGAACCCTAAGAATAATTTTTATAACAACAAGCAGAAAGTAGTCTTAAAAGCTATGCCCAAATTCCCAAAATTATTGTTTATAAATGTATGTTAGAGAAATAAATACTTTACATTGTTAAAGACTTTGATCTAATGATACAAATTTAAGGTTATTTTATAACACTTTGTATACATATTTCTCCTCTCATTTAAGGTATTATGTTTGTGTAGCTACTTTAAAAAAGGAAGGTATAATGAAAATTACAGATTAATAGATAGTCATTTATAATAGTCAAATTTGTAGTCATGTTTGCTAGATTTTCTAAATCTACAGAGATATATTTCAAATGGATAGGTTTCTTCAACACTTTCAAAGAGCTACAGAAATCATTTAAAATGTTGTAAAAACTTAGACTTTTCTTAACAGTGGGACATGTCTGCTTCTGGCAGCACCAATCTACTTCAAGAGGATGATGGGTATTAAAATGACTAATTATAAAATTTGCCTTAGATGTGACAAAGCTAGCCTTTTGGGCAAGAAACTGCTCTTGACTGGACTGCTTTATGGTATTCTGTATAAATTGGACATGCAGGACTCACAGAAAAGTGACTGCCAAACTTTCCAGAAGATGGAAAGGTCCTTCAGGGTTCCTGCTTCATGAAAAGTCTGACAGACATTCTACATGATACATTAAAAAATATCAACTAAGGAACTTTGTCAATACAAGGCAAAACAGATCTTCAAATTTCTTACTTGACTGAAACATCTACCAAATACCATGGGCCTGTAGGCTGAAGATAGATTCCCAAATGTTACACTAGAGCTTTGGATGACTGTCCAGGCAGCTAGGTATCTCTGCCAATTCTAGAACTTTGAAATAGCTTACCAACCAAGTAAATTTCCTGTTTACTTCGTAATAATATATCCTTCTAGAGTCTTTGAAGAGTCAAAGATAGATAGTTATAGTTATAGCCTTTCTTGATTGTAATAAAAGATAAATGAGACATAAAACTTTAGACTCACAAATATTGGATAGATGACAGAATATTTTCCTTAATTTGCAAAGTGTTAATGGACTAAATATTGTAACTGTAATTCTTGCTTGACAACTGTTTTGTATATGTAATTTTACTATGTAAAAATTGAAACTTTACTTTTTATTTAGACAGAATAGAAGAGGTGATGTGGGATGTTCTTCTGTATATGTTTTGTTCTTACTGGTTAATGAATAAAGTTGCTTTGGCCTATGAAAGGGCAGACTATAGGCAGGCTGAAAGAGACATAGAAAGATAGTAGGCAAAAGTAATATATCTGAAAATTACTGAATTACTAAAAATTTCAATATCTAATAAAGATATTATAATACATAATAAATTATGGTTTAATAGACTTTATATGACAAAATATACTGGTGACACAGGCATAACTTTAATTAACAGTTAAATCTGAAATTTGTTCATCAAGCCAGAATGAAAAAAGATAAAAGACAAGAATTTCTACTATCTCTAGCTTCATTAAACACTGTATTAAAGAATTTAACTAAAGCAGCAAGAGAGATTATTCTGATCTATAGAATAGGACAAGTTCCAGAGATTCCTCCCTTTGAAAATGGCCCTAGTTTGTGTTCTCCATGAATTAGATACAGATACAGAGATTTGTGCTTAGAAAGTTTTAGGAGTTCTTAGGAGATCAAAACGCATTAGTAGATAGGAAAATGCTGGTGAGCCAAATGTGGTGTGGAGCTCTTAAAATAGGGTAGATTTCAGGTAACTTTTAGAGAACTCTGGAGTTGAAAAGATTCATCAGGTATGCCTTGTATTCATGCACTGTTGCCTATGCCTATACACACTGACATCAAGCCTTTCTTTGGACATGGATCATTATCAAAGAGGCTATATGTAGCTTGGAGCAAAGCAGCTCCCATAGGGGAAAAACAAAAAGTATACGAGAAGGGGCAAAGGGAGAAGGAAGAGGAAAAGGAGGAGGAAAACTCAAATTTTAGCCCTGCCACATTCCAGCACTCCAAGCAGTCAGAGAATAGTTGCTGATAACCAAAAACTGAGGCATGGCAGTGCATTCTTTGCACAGAAAAAGAACCAGAGCATCTGGAAATGTCAATGAGGGTAAAACTGTTTCAAAATAGACTAAAGATGATGCTCATCTTCTATCATGAGAAAAAAAAATGTTCACTGGAATACCATTTCTAAACTTGACAAACCACTTGCTTGTGAATGTATGCAGTAATAGCCACTCACACAATGCATTCTGGAATTATCAACATATAATGGCTGCTTATAACTCTGCACAATGTTACCCCTTTTTTTAACCTGTCCCCAGCTTCTAGATTTCAGCTCTGAAATGAACACATATGCACAGATATATTCAACTTAGCACTATTTGCAATTACAAAAACTAAGGAAATGAAAAACCTTAAATGTCTACATGTGGAAGCTTTCTTAATTAAATAGTGGCACATTTCTTCCACACAGACATAAGCTCAGTCAAGAAGACCGTTTTGAACTGATCGAGAATACCACTTCAAGAATGCATAAATTGGGGTCATTATATCACTCAGCAGGTGAAGTACTTCCCACCAAGCCAAACAGCCAAAGTTGGATTCATAAAATCCACGTAGTAGAAGATACAAACCAAGTAGTGTAAGTCGTCCGACCACCCCATGTGTGCTACTGCATGCACACCCACACCCATCTACCCAACTAAATCCCTTCTGTACTCAATAAATGTATGTTCCCCAGTTACAGATGTTAATTTCGTGTAACTTATTATCATCTAGACTCTGTAGGTCTAAATCAGGTTGGTTTGTTGGCATATTTGTGGGGTTTTAAATGCTATTTGATGAGGAAGATCCAGCTAATTGTGTGAGTCACCATTTTCAGGCGTAGGTCTGAATTATATAACAAAGTTAGCTACATACAGATAATCAGCAACATGGATACGTTGACTTCTCTCTGTTCTTGCCTGCAGATGTGATGATGAGCTGCCTCAGTTCCTGTACTGACTTCCTGAAGTGATGTGCTAAAACCAAGAATGGTAAGGTAAAGGAAACCCTCCTCTTCTGGGTTGGTCATGGTCAGCGTATTCTATCACAGTCAATGGAAATGAAACTAGAACAAAATGTAACTTTAAAAATACATGAAAAGATCTTGAGTATAACATGTGACAGAGAAGCAGATAATCAAGTGCCTCTTTTAAATATGCAGTTTACTGTTCACACAGCAAGGAAAGAAAAAACAGTTCATAGCAAATGATTAATAAAAAAATGCTACCAATCTAGATCTAAATGATGCTACCATTATCCAGAGGCAGGAGTCACTCCCAGACCATGGGTAGAATGGCGTGAAGTCAGTCACAAGTCCAGTTTCCCAGTGCATAACAAATCACCATGTCCACACTCACTGGTGGGAGAGACAGCACAGTGAGTCCTGACTTATAGCAAATGCTTGCTGAAAGTAGCTAATATTCCTTGAGAGCAATAGGGACAAGCTGGTTACTGACTCGACTGTATTTAAGACCAGCCAACCAGTGTGCCCTTGAGCCATATACACTAGCAACAATAAACCTTTCTAGTTTCATCATCTCCTGCTGGGATCTCCTGCTTCTGTCTAGGCTTTTACTATGGTGACAACTGAATGCCCAGCACCCTTGGCTGATGTCAGCTAGTGATCAATTAAGAAGTTCCAAAGAATTTTATCTATTAGTCACAGAGTGGTAATTCTGACATAGAGATGGCTCCAAACTGACCGTTCAGTGAGGTAAAGCTATCAATGATAAGGTGATTAGGCTCTTATCATCCTCCTAGTCTCTCTGTATCAAAGAAGTTCTAGTGAGTGATTCAGTCCTTGTAGACACAACTTCTATTATTATTAATTTAATATTTAGTATTAAAGATTAGTAGCATGGCATAGGTGAAAAATTATCATATAAAATATGAAAATTTATTCAATTATACTCTTACAAATAAATGATTTAAATAAAAATACTTTATGCAGTAGAACTCCATCAGAAACGGGGCAGAAATGATGGAATAAAAGAAAACATAATTTGGAATTAATGAATAATTGATTTAGTTAAGGCTCAGCAGTGGGAACTAGGTACTGAGGAAAAACTTTATGAGAAACAGCATATTTTATTTTATAGAATCTCATAATATCTCCACAAAATAATTAAAACGTATAAAACAGCAATTTTACAGGAAAGAAAAACTGGCAGAATCCACCATAAAAATGTGATTCAAGTTAACAATCTCCATAATAGGAAAAACAAGCATAACGACAGTAAATGACAAGCAGGGCAGGGCATAACCCCTGACTATCAGGATGCTGGTTACTGCCTCTGTTCTGCCCAAATGAATAAAACAAAACCATCACTTGGATCTAGGTCTGAGGAATCATCAGGGAGCACAAAATGAGAGAAATTTCATTTTAAGTATCTGGTCTGTGGTGTTCAAATTTGTCAACGTCATGAAAGAATAAAACAGATTGAATGAAATCTGTGAAGATGGTGGAACAGCAATGCTTCTCTGGAGTGGTCCACTACCTAGGATTTGCTAAAAATGGACATTCAGGGACAAGCCTAAGGCTTAAGTGAATCAGAGACCTTTGTGGCGAGTGTTTTCTTAAATCTCTCTCCCTTTTCTGAGGCCTGCTATCCTCTTAAAGGGCCTTAACAACCACCGGGAAAATAAGATGCATGCTCAGAGACTGTCCTCTTTTAATTGCTAAAATGGATCCTGTTACAGATATTGGAATAAAGTCTATAGATCAGATAATAACATGATATTGTCTTTATGACCTCTCTGTGTGAAACAAATTACCATACATTTACAGCATAAAGCAACAGCTACTTACTGGCTGACAGATTCAAAGGTCAGGGGTGTGTGCACAACATGGATCAATTCTCTACTCAGAATTGTGCAAGGCAGGAATGTAGTGGCTGGCCAGCAGTTATCTCTATGCTGCAACTAAAGGAAAGGTTCTACATTGTTGGAAGAATACAGTGTTTCATCCTCCTGGGACTGGAGTCCCATTGACATGTTCTGTCTTTCAACTGGGTTTCAAGTTCTGAGACTAGTCTTCTAGAAAGTGCCTGGATTCCTCTCAAGTAGCTTCCCCTATTGTCAGAGCCTAATACAAATTAAACTCTATATGCAAATCTCTATTTCCATGTGATCCCTTTTTTGAACCTAGGGCTAGAATTAGGTCAGTTCTAGCAGGATTATTGTTCTGCGCTAAGGGCAGATACTTGGAACCTCGGTCACACTGGCAAAATCTCTTTACACCACTCTAGCATAGTCCCACTAAACTGTACTTAATGTGTTCAATTGCTTTTTTAGTGCAGAGTCCCTAATTCTTTCATATTTACTCAGCAAACATTATGAAGTCTGCTACATTAATACGCTAGTCCTTGTTACCAATTTCTGTCCTAATAGGAACTGTTCTATTATTGTGAGAGACAACATGACAATGGGAACACTTTTTAAAAAGCCATTGAATTGTAGGCTTGGTTAGTTTCACAGCAGGGAACATGATTGCAGGCTAAACTTTTGGTACTGCCTGGTTATGCAGCCATTTAGTCTCAAAGGAACACAGAGGTGTATAGTAATTATAAACTGTTTGGCCTGTTGGCTAAGGCTTATTATCAACGAGCTCTTAAAACTTAAATTAACCTAAAATTCTTCCCTATGGTTCGCCATGTGACTAGGTACCTTTACTTACTAAGACACTCTCATCTTGCTGAGGATTCCTGGAGGCAGAATTACCATTCTAGACTAAGGTAGAGGTAAGAGCCAGTGGCTGGCTGGTTTGCTTTTTGACCTTCAGGTTAAATCCCAATATCAGTCTCTGGGTTTTTATTGGTTGTGTTACATAGGGTTGCATGCAGACAAGTGTTGGAGCTTTATCTTAGAGTTATACCCTTATATGAAGGCCAAAAACACACACACACACACACTCACCTTCACGTACTCACATAGAGGGAGGGGACTGGGCCTGCTAAGTGCTTTTGCTATCTCAAAGCCTACCCCCAGTGACACACCTTCTCCAATAATACCATACCTCCTAATCTTACTAACCCTATTAAAGAGTTCCACTCCCAGGTGACTAAGCATTAAAATATGAGCCGATGAGAAGCTGTTTTTATTCAAATCACCAAAATATAAGCTATTTATATTTTGTTCATAGAGGTTATTTTACATTAGGAAACTATGATTTGCAAAATCTGTAGCTGCCTCACCATTTACAAGATGTGATACTTATTATAAATTGCTATCAATTTAAATAGTATCTATTTTTCAAAAATTTTATTTTGAAAATTTTAAATTTTTGCTCTTTATTTATTAAGAGAAATCTTTGCCTAACCTGTAGACATTCATATATTTTCACAATGTAACTTCTAAGTTTTTGTATTCATAAAGACAATGACTTTGAAATTAATTTTGTCATAATATGAAATAGGAAGCAATCCTCATTCTTTTATGTGAAATAACATTTCTGTTACCCATTTTAGTGTAAATTCACTTCCTACCATTAAATTGAAGTGATGTCTGCTTGACCAATGATTTAGGTAACTATGTATGAGTTCAGTTAGCACAGTTCTGACTCTCTTGATTCCAGCAGGGTTTTCTTTGTGTTTCTATATATTACCAAAAAAAATATTTTGTTCTTTTTTTAAAACATTCAGAGTTTACATTCATTTTCATATAATCCTTATGTAATTGTTTGTTAGCATACATAGTTGATAAACTTTGGCTTAAAGACACATTTATTGTCTGTCACAATAAGAATTCTTTTAGCATTTCACAATGAATTATATTGATAGTAATTATTTTTCCTAATTTGAAGTTAAAAACATTCTATTTCTGGTTTAATAATATTGTGTGAAAGAAAGCAATCGTTTTGGTTTATTTTTATTATTTTCATTAATTGAACTTTCCTGCAAATTAATAACCTTACAGAACATTGAATCACCTATATAAAAACCATATTGTGACAATGTGCATTTTCAAATCTTAATCTAATAGCTCATTGCTCAACTCTGATGCAAGCAGTCGTCTTTCAGAAATAGAACTTATTAGTGGTCAAGACTAAAAAGTGACAAAGAGCAAAAGTGTTTCTAATATATAATAGATAAGTTATAAATATACCCATCTCATTTTTTTTTGATTTTTCGTACATGCTATTCTCTTCTGAGAAAATAATATATTCCTCCCATACATTGATTATATGTCCTTTCTCTTTAGAGACAATACCTCATTTATTGGTCAATCAAATGTCATTACAAAATGCTTTCTAAAACAGTAGAACAACTGCTGTAGGATCAAGGGGATGTAAAAAGCCCGGTAACTGCATAATAAAAATCATATTACAACCCTCATTTTAGCAGTCACTTTGTCAGAAAGGGAGTAACAAGAACAGATAATGAAAGGGAAAGATGATTATCATTGCCTAGAACACACACTGCAAACTTTTCTACCTGAAAATTCTAATTCTTCCTCCAAATACAGACTTTCTCAATATTTATCTGGGATGAAGATATCTTCTCCTTTCTTATAGAAATGTCATTAAAGATACCTTCTTCCTTCCTAGACCCTCTTGTTACTGATATTATAATCATTTTCTTTCATTCTCTAACTGAACAGTAAAGCCATTAGATAATATAGTGAGCCATAATGGTAACTTTCTGCCCATTTATGCTAAATAGACCACAAGTATCAAAATAGAATCTACCTACCTTTAAAATTTATTATCAACACTCATTTTTTAATCTATAAATAATTCTTTTATTCTTTTTTGTTGTTTATTTTCTTTTAGTTGTTGAAAAAAATTTCTGCCTCCTCCCCGTTTCCCATTTCCCTCCTCCCACACATAGTCCCTCCCCCCACTCCTTTCCCCCTCCTCCCACTCCATTCCCCCTCCCTCTCAAGACTGATGAGTAGTACATATTCCCTGCCCTGCGGGAAGTCCAAGGTCCTCCCACTTCTATACAGGTCCAGGAAGGTGAGCATCCGAACAGGCTAGGCTCCCACAAAGCCAGTTCATGCATTAGGATCGAAACCTAGTGCCATTGTCCTTGGCGTCTCATCAGCCTTCATTGTCCACCATGTTCAGAAAGTCCGGTCTCATCACCTGCTTATTCAGTCCCAGTCCAGCTGGCCTTGGTGAGCTCCCAATAGATCAGTTCTACTGCCACAGTGGGTGGATGCACCCCTCGTGGTCCTGACTTCCTTGCTCATGTTCTCCCTCCTTCTGCTCCTCATTTGGACCTTAGGAGCTTAGTCTGGTGCTCCAATTTGGGTCTCTGTCTCTATCTCAATCCATCGCCAGATGAAGGTTCTAAGGTGATATGCAAGATATTCATCAGTATGGCTATAGGATAGGGTCATTTCAGGTTCCCTCTCCTCAGTTGCCCAAAATACTATCTGGGGACATCTCCCTGGATACCTGCGAGCTCCTCTAGAGTCAAGTCTATTGCCAACCCTAAGATGGCTCCCTAAATTAGGATATATATTTTCTGCTCCCATATCCACCCTTCCTTTATCCCAACGATCCCATTCCCCCAAGCTCCCCCCATCCTCCCTTTCTCACCTTTCTCACCTCATTTCCCCTTAGCCCCATGCCATCTCACCCCCAAGTTCCCAGTTTTTGCCCAGCAATCTTGTCTACTTCCCATATCCAGGCAGATGACCATATGTTTTTCTTTGTGTTCACCTTCTTATTTAGCTTCTCTAGGATCACAAATTATATGCTCAGTGTCCTTTATTTATGGCTAGAAACCAATTATGAGTGAGTACAGCAACCCACTGACTGGGAGAAGATCTTCACCAACCCTGCAACAGACACAGGTCTTATCTCCAAAATATATAAAGAACTCAAGAAACTAAACTTTAAAATGCTAATTAACCCAATTAAAAAATGGGGCACTGAACTGAACAGAGAATTCTCAACAGAAGAAATTCAAATAGCCAAAAGACACTTAAGATTATGCTCAACCTCCTTAGCGATCAGGGAAATGCAGATTAAAACAACTTTGAGACACCATCTTACACCTGTCAGAATGGCTAAAATCAAAAACAACAATGATAGCCTTTGCTGGAGAGGTTGTGGAGTAAGGGGTACACTCATCCATTGCTGTTGGGAATGCAAACTTGTGCAACCACTTTGGAAATCAGTGTGGTGATTTCTCAGGAAATTCGGGATCAACCTACCCCAAGATCCAGTAATACCACTCTTGGGAATGAACCCAAGCGATGCCCTATCATATGACAAAAGCATTTGTTCAACTATGTTCATAACAGCATTATTTGTAATAGCCAAAACCTGGAAACAACCTAGATGCCCTTCAATGGAAGAATGGATGAAGAAAGTGTGGAATATATACATATTAGAGTACTACTCAGTGGTAAAAAACAATGACATTTTGAATTTTGCATGCAAATGGATAAAATAGAAAACACTGTCCTGAGTGAGGTATCCCAAACACTCAAATTTTAAGGAAAAATTTAAGTTATATTAATGAAGTTTTTGTTCATTAATTTAATTAGACCTCACATATACGTAGATAACATAAAAATTGAGTCTAATATTAAATCATACTTGACTCTTGAGGTTATAAATATGGACATAGTGCAATAGTTCTCAACCTTCCTAATGCTGGGACTCTAGGGTAAAAGGGACAACTGGAACAGGAAACCAACCAATCACTGAGCAACCTGACTCTGAACCCAGAGTCAGTGAAAGAAACACACCTTGGATTTGACTTGTGCCAGAGAGAGAAACATCTTTATCCCTAAACTCAGGACTAAAGACATGTGCCCTGGCTATGAAACTAGAATCAAAGAAACACACTTTGTCCCTAGAATCAAAGCCAGTGAAAGAATATGGCCTGGTCCTCAGATTAAAGTAAAAAAGGCTAAACGGACCACTGGAAGAAACACAGTTTGACCGTGACGTCAGAGCCATCTCTGCCCCTGACCAGCTGAATCAACCAATCCCTATGCAGGGAAAAATTAACCAATCCCCCTTCTCCATGGGAAAACTCCACCCCTAAGAAGCCCTATATAAACCTCTCCATCCCTTCAGTTAAGAGTGTCCTTTAATCCCTACCTGGCAAAGGAAGCCACTCTCCTAGATCCCTCCTTCCCAAATAAATTTCTTTCTCAAAAGAGTTTTTGAGTGACTATTTTCATTTGCCTGTGCAGACCAGAGAACGTGGCTGGGACGTCCCTTAGGGGAATGACCTATAAAACTTTGCTGAGATGCTACCTAGGGAGTCTTAGCAATGCAGATCAGAACAGAAGAACATTACTAGGATGCTCCTTAAGGGGGATTGAACCACTGCCAGGCAGGAAAATGTCACAACTTTTCAGTTGAACCTGAGGAGATTGCTACATTTCTTCAGGGGACTTCCTTGTTAGCAGAGTGTTAGCAAAAGAAGAAACATCCTGGGCTGGAAAAGAAGCAGATAGCCCTACTTGGATGTTGCCTTAAGGGAACAAAGCAGAACTCAGCTGTAGCTGTTCTCCAGGAGAATATCAGGATCCCTATATTCTGCTGGGAGACCATCCCCCACCACACCCCAGCTTCAGGTAGCCTGGTTTCCTGATAGTCAGGACACCTTTCCTCTAGGGCTGAGCTGTCCCATTGCAGCTCCAGCCTCCAGAGCTGTCCTATTGCAGCTCCAGCCTCCAGAGCTGTCCTATTGCAGCTCCAGCCTCCAGAGCTGTCCTATTGCAGCTCTAGGTGCCTGCCTTCCTGATAGTCTGGACACCTGTCCTCCAGAGCTGAGCTGTTTTATTGTGTCTCCAGCTTCCAGAGCTGTACTATTCCTGCTCTACCCCCACCCCCAGCTGTCCTATTGAGTCTACCCCTCCAGAGCTGTCCTATTGCAGCTCTACCCTGCACTCCAGAGCTGTTCTATTGTAACACTACCCCCTAGAGCGGTTCTAATACCGCTCTACCTTTCTAGAGATGGCATATTGTGGCTCCACTGCTCTAAGTATGTCCTGGCTTCCCAATAAGTCAGGATATGTAGATGGAGCTGCAGGCTGCATTCCTGCCATCCAGTTCCCGGACACCTGGCTAGCTTATGCCCTCAAATAACAACAAACAAATTTTATTCATTTAAACACTGCTTGGCCCATTAGTTCTAGCCTCTTACTGGCTAATTCTCACATCTTGATTAACCCATTTTTAATAATCTGTGTAGCACCATGAAGTGGTGTCTTACCATGAAAGATTCAGCATGTCTGACCTGGCTGCTGGCTCCATTGCATCTGGCCCAGAGAGGAGAGGCATGGCGATTGCCTCACTTCCTACCAGCATTCTGTTCTGTTTACTCCGCCTACCTAATTTTCTATCCTATCAAAGGACCAAGGCAGTTTCTTTATTAACCAATGAAATCAACACAAAATAGAAGACCCTCCCACATCAAGGATACCTCTGCAACACGACTGTAACACATTCTCCTATAGTGACCCCCAATTATAAAATTATTTTCATTGCTACTTCATACCTATAATTTTGTTACTCTTATGAATCATAATGCAAATATCTGATATTCAGGATATTTGACATATTCCCCTTAAAGAGGTCAAGGTCCACAGATTATGATGCACAGGTTAGGAAAGAAAGAAAAGTAGCTGAGGTAAAATCATGAGAACATGAGTCATTAACTCAAATGATATCTTTGTAGTGCTTTTGGTAAATTATAAGGTCAAATATTTTATATAAAACTTCAGCAATCTTCAATATCCTTGCCAGCCACCTAACAGAAAGCAGACTGGGTTCTATAGAAATGTGAGGATCTGTGTCATTTATTTTCTTTCGTCTTCTAGAAGCTTACTAGTTTTATTAAGATTTTTTGAAAACAACTCCTAAGATTCTTGTCATTCTCTATTATTTACTATTTTTAATTTATGTATGTTATTGTTTTCCTTCATCTTGTCCAAGTACTCTAAAATTTAGCAGTTATTTGTTAATTTGTGTCACATCAAACTTACTATATTTAAAGTTTGTTCAGTTTCCCATATTGCACACCTTTGGACAAATATGGAAGAATTTTAATTGTTATTTTTTAAAAAAAATGATTTTCTTCTTTATAATCTTTTTCTTTTATTCGAGAATTTCAATTATGTAAATATTAGATCTTTTCAGTATTATTACCACAATCACTGAGATTTTCCTCATTTTCTTTGTTTCCAGATTGAATGGATTGCATTGATCTGCTCCCATGTTCAGTCACCAATTTTCTGTAAATGTCACACTATTGTGGAATTCATAATCAAGCCTCTATCTTTCTTCTGATATCAAAATTTACAGCTTAAATTTTCTATTTGGTTGTTTTTATATTAATATTCATTTTGCTGATATTTTCCAGAAATTTCTTAAAAATTATTGAATATTCATGAAGTGCCTACTTAAGAAATTTCACATGTACACTGAAATATTGATGGATCTTATATTATAACTGGGACCTTTTTCTAAAATAATTTGAAAGAGTAATGGGAATGAGTATAAATATAACAAATAATACTAACAAATTGTTAAAGATGGGTTATCAGTTTATGAATGAGATTTACCAAAATATTTATGCCAGATTTTTGTATATTGCTAAAATTTTACATAATAACATAATAGATAATCTTCAAAGTTTACATAGCCCTTTTAGAAATTAAAAATCACTGTTATATAGGTTACATATACACTAAATATTATAAAACATCCTGGATGCCATATACATTTCTGTTGCCTAGATGAATTTCTCATTTTATTAGAGATAAAACAACATTTAATGAAAATGCACAATACATTCAAAAATACTGTTTTGACCTTCTGTTAATTGGAAAGGGATTTCATCTTGAAAAATGATTTTTATTATGGAAGTCTCCTATGCTTTAATCCCTTAGGATTTCAAGACTACAGGGAATCAAAACCTTAAATTCAAAACATTAACATTTCCTCAGAAGAAAATAAGCCCATAAATATTAATATACATGCCTATATATTTATAAATATATACATAAGATGTGAGCATGTATCATTCATATATATATTTTTAATAAACAAACAAGAAATTTTATATGGATATGTTGCTTCTATACTTTCTTCTTTTTTTTTTTTTTTTTTGGTTTTTCGAGACTGGTTTTGGAGCCTGTCCTGGAACTAGCTCTTGTAGACCAGGCTGGTCTCGAACTCACAGAGATCCGCCTGCCTCTGCCTCCCAAGTGCTGGGATTAAAGGCATGCACCACCACCGCCCGGCTGCTTCTATACTTTCTTTACTCCACAACTTGTCTTAGCCTATCTAGATTATTAACCAATGTAGCCTGTGAGAAATCTGTCTGTGCAAAACACATTATATGCAGAGTTTAAGTATGTTTTGTTAACTTCTATGTATTTCTTTTGTATTTCTGAGAGAGTATAAAAATAAGAAAAAATAGATATAATACTTTCAATAATAAAATTTGCTTTTTCTCTTTATCTATCTATATACTTTTTATTGTCCTCTTATATGTTATCTATAAGCATTATATTGTTAGATGTAGAAGCCTTCATTCAAGCAGTACCATAAAGCAAGGAGAAAATTATTTTTCCACTGATATTTCTTGTGACTTGTACAAAAAAGTGAAAAAGCAACTGCAAATATAGAGGGCAAGTGTTGTTTATTCTACAAGTCACCCTGTTACTTAGGCAAAACATCACACTCCCATCTGAGGAATAAGATCATCTCCAGTGAGTTATGCCCTTGGGAAAGGCTTAGAGGAAGAGTCATTCTCCCTCCTAATATCCACTTGCAAAACCGTGGGGTCAGAAAGAGAATGTGTAGAAGCTAAATGGAGGTCATTCAGAGGTGACTAAAGTTCATCCAAAGGTAACTCATGCTGTGAGAAATTAATCAAGGTATCTTCAAAGAAGGCAACACTGAGCCCAATCTGACGACCCTCATCTTAACACTCTAATCAGCTAACTAGTAGTTCCCCACTTAAAACTCAATGCTCATATTTATACACATTCAGAATAACCTAGACTAAGTGAAGCATTCTTGAAAGCAAATTTAAACTTCTCATTAAAATACTAAATTTGAACATCTATCTTACTCAAGAGGAATTTTAGCTGCCTTATAGCAGAAATTATAGATGAGAGATCATTTTCAGGGAACATATTTCTAAAAATACCTTCCCAAGCAGAAGACTAGTTCATTAATAAGTGAATGGATAAAATTGAGTGCCACAGTGCAGCTGTTACAGTCAAGCACTGTGCATAAAAAATAAACTATAGAAAATAGATATTTAAGCCTCAAAAATAATGATGTCTGAAATGATAACTTACACATACTCCCAGATTAATAGTCATTAAGAAATTCTTTAAAAAACCTTCATGAATAAAGCTATTAGAATCACAGTAAGACACAGTGTTAATCTGACTTAGTATCATTTCAGATCCGATAAATTTGTAAAAGTTGTGTGACAGCTCTATATGACATTTAGATTTTTTTTATCTATCAAGAAGATTAATATAATTCCTCCAAATTATAGTAGCATTTAGAATATTGATGATTGTTATGTTTGATATTGATTATATTGCACCATCAATCAATACTAACATAGCTCTGTAGCATAAACCATTGATCTGTGAAAAAAATTGAGCCATAGTCATACTACTATGGGACTTTCAGCTTTGTAAATGATCTTTTTATGCATCAGTACCTGAAATCACATTCTGTATATGAACTGGAAAACAAATCCCTTCTTCTCTCCTATTGGTGATCAGTGCCAAAATATAGGTATGGGAGCTTTAAAAAATCATAAAGGATTCTTGGCTTCCTCTCCAAATTTGGTCACTATACTATCAGACTTTAATCTGCTGGCCTTGCTAATATACTTTGATGTAAAGTAGGCATATGTTCATGCTTGTGTGTAGTTAAGAATCAGAGGTCATTATAATGTTGTACACATTCACATTCAATTTACAAAATTCTTCAGACTCCATCTATTTTGGATCAGTTCAAACACCAGTGAGACAAGCTTGCGTACACATTATTTATCTAGCTGGATTGTACTTTAAGGCACTTTACCTCTAGTTTAATCTCGAGATTGACTAGCATGAAACAAGGCAAATACATCAGGTTAGATTCAGAATGTTCTGTGCTTCTTCCTAGAGATCTTTGTAAACTAAATCAATGTCCTCAGAGAAATACTGAACTCTCATGTACTTAAGTTCACAGACGTCAGAGATGCTCCATATGCCAATTCTCAACTCAATAAGAAGGAACAGGTCTAGCAATGTAGTATGTCAGATATAATTTGCATCTGTGCTGATTGTATTCCAGGCTTTCTATAAATTCTGGAAAATATAGACATTTATTTATATCAACACATCTGATTTGGTGGCTCTATAAAATATATGACCATTATGAAAACCAGAATTTAGTTTTATAGAATTATATTTATCCTCAACATTTTATATACCAACTTCTTTCTGTATTCAAAATTTCACTTTATGAAATAGAGTAATGATTTTTCTAACAGGACATTATTAACTAGTGAGTCCTTGAATGTAATATGCATGGCTGCCAGGATTTAAATGATGCATTTATTAAAGATAGATGAGAGATAGAAATGTAGATCAATTATTACCTCTATTTTGCATTATAATGCTTCTTCCATATATGCATGTGTACTCTAAGACTGCTTAGATTTGGTGTATTATTTATAAAATATTCAAAACTAAAACTTTCATAAATTTTTAGTTTAATTTTTCTGATAAGAAAATGCTGTTACTTAAATCCATCATTTAGGTAGAAATTAATTATGACTCATTGTATCTTTATGATATTTATATGTGCTAAAAAAGAATTAATATTGTGTTTTTTTTATTTCCTCACTTTGTTTGTTAGCACGCTTGATATTTTTAGTCACTCAAACTAAAGTTGTTCTACTGTGAGGTCTTAGGCTATACTCATTTGGTGAATACTACCTTTTTATAAATTAATAATTAACCTCTCTCCTATATTACTTCTTTTAGAACTTTTAGAATATTATGCTTCCTAAGTTTTTATAATTAGCATTCTATATATTATTTTTGTTTTGTTTTGTTTTTTGTTTTTTTTTTGTTTTTTTTTTTTTTTGATTTTTCGAGTCAGGGTTTCTCTGTGGCTTTGGAGCCTGTCCTGGAACTAGCGCTGTAGACCAGGTGGCTGGTCTCGAACTCACAGAGATCCGCCTGTCTCTGCCTCACGAGTGCTGGGATTAAAGGCGTGCGCCACCACCGCCCAGCGCATTCTATATATTATTACAGAAATACATAAACAATATATCATGTATCTTTGTGTGTTCAATCTTGTTGGATCATCAATTTTTTTGTTATCTACATTTTCAATCTGGACACCTAAATGTTTAGACAGTAATTTTACAGGTTATTAGTTTTCTAAGAAACTGAAAATTAATTAATACATAAAATTAAATTATGTGCCATAATCAATGTCACAATATTACGAAGCACTTAAAGACTCTTCATGGTAATAAAAAGAGAAAGAATCAAGGACATCATAAGATGGTTTTAATATAGGCTTTAATAAGTGATCACACAATACTGCTACATGAACTAATTAACTATACTGATTATGCCACATCCAATAATACATGTCCTTGACATGTCAATTTCACATCTCACACTCACACTCTTCTTTAATGTTGATATATTGATGTAGGGATTCTAAATAGATTATCTGTATAGGCATGCATGTATAATGCATGCCTGTGTCTTTAAGAAGGAGTGGTGTATTTTATGAATAGGTACTGTGTGAACACTCAAAGAACTGAGCTGCCTATGTGCCCTTCTTAGAGTACATGACATGTATATTTGTGTGCTTAATCTTGTTCACTTTAGAAACAGTTCTCTAGGAAGATAAGTCCTACCAGACCAAAAGGAGCAGAGCTGTCAAAGGTCCTATTGTGTCAAGCTAATAAGGAGCTATCAAGCAGTATTTCCTGAATGCCTAAGCAACAGGTACTATCAGAGGTCATCATCATGCCTAGTCAATGAGATGAGCATGAGACATCAACTATCAACTGTCACCCAGCCTGGGTGATTGGAAGATATATAAGTTTTGTCCCTTTGTTAAATAAATGAGTCTGCTGTCAGTCTTCTACCTGACTCCCAACATCTGTTGTCATTGATATTGTGCTTTTTCACCCCCACCCCTGTGGAAGACAGTAGGACCAGCAATATCAGATGATAGATAGATAAATAGATAGATAGATAGATAGATAGATAGATAGATAGATAGATGAAAGAAAAATAGAGAGATCTGATGTGGGAGTCCCCTCTGTGTGTCATGATTACCCTTAATGAATAAAGAAAAATGCCTTGGCTTGTTGATAGGGCAGAACTTAGGTAGGCAGGGAAGACAGGATTGAATGCTGGGATAAAGAATGGCGGAGTCAGAGAGACTCCATCGATCTGAGGCCAGAGGCAGATGTACTGAAACTTTGCTAGTAGGCCATGACCTCATGGTGATGTACAAATTAATAAAAATAGATTAAATTAAAATGTAAGAGTTAGCCAATAAGAAGCTAGAGCTAATGGGCCAAACAGTGATTTAATGAATACAGTTTCTGTGTGATTTTCTCGGGCCTGGGTGACAGGGACAAAGAAGCAGCTCCCTGCAACATAGACCAATAGATGATTAGATAGATGATTAGATAGATAGATAGATAGATAGATAGATAGATAGATGTTAGATAGATGACAGATAGATAGATGATAGATGGTAATAGATGTGACTTATATACTCAGTAGAATGGCATACATACTCATTAAATTTTAACATATTTATCCTATTATTAATTATAAGTGTACGTGTGACTATGTTTCTGCATGTATGGTCCTGTCTATTTCTCTCAAAACTTCAACAACTTTCTGGGCTCTTGGTAGATTTCTTATACCACTGGCATACTCTACAATCCACAGGGACAAGCCATTGTGGAGAGGACCAACAGAGCTTTTAAGGAGCTGTTGGCCAGGACTATATCACCAGAGGCTAGAAAAGATCCTCATCTGCCCTTTACAAAGGTCCTTTTCCATATGAACTTTCTTAGTTTTAATGGGCTCAGTTCAGCTTACAAGCACTAGGCATCTCTATCAAGGAACACACCCCTTCCCCTGGTGATATGGAGAAATTCTGTCTCCCTACAATGGTAGTCATCCTCCTGCTGACCCATAGGAGAGGGTGTAATTTTGTTTTTTCTCAGACTGCTGAAAAACCAATATGGGTCCCAGTAACAGATGAATGCCCAGCTATGGACCAGCCTGCTTCCACCAAGGAGGAAGTAACCCACAATGGGTAATCTACATACTACCCTTTCTTGTTCTCATTGTCCTCCTAGCAGATTGATTTATTAAGGGCAGACGTTATGGCCTTTGACTACTCATTTAAAAAAAAAAGTTTGTCAAATATAAAAAGGCTGTTGGATCCATTCTGTATATTCACATATGCATTAATTGGTTTTGTTAACCCTTATTCTCCTTAATTGTCTCATGCAGCAGCTCCAACAACAACAGACAGCAACCAATGCTACTCTTCGGGTGTTAGTGGCTTTTAGACATCCTTCTCACAGTCATCCACAGGAGGTTATGCATGCCTGGCTATTTGTAATTCAAAAAGCTACTGCCTAGTATCAACTCACACCATGGCAGCTCTCCAGAAATGAATTCTCTTCAAGGGTTAGTAGTCAAAGACAGGTTAGAGCTAGTTAATTTGGCAGGCCAACCTAAGACAAGCACAGTGCAGTTGCTGAGCACTCCTGAGGCAGGGTCAACAAAGCCTAAGAAAAGAACTTTTTTTTTTTTTTTTTTTTTTTTTTTGGTTTTTCGAGACAGGGTTTCTCTGTGGCTTTGGAGCCTGTCCTGGAACTAGCTCTTGTAGACCAGGCTGGTCTCCAACTCACAGAGATCCGCCTGCCTCTGCCTCCCGAGAGCTGGGATTTTTTTTTAATTTGTTTATTTATTAAAGATTTCTGCCTCCTCCCTGCCACCGCCTACCATTTCCCTCCCCCTCCCCCATGTGCGCCACCATCCCCAGGCCAAGAAAAGAACTTTTGATCGTGCTGAGTGTTCTATGTAATATCAATTCCCATGTTTTAAGAGGCAATTCTTATTTTATGAAAAGCCAAGCTACAGATGCTTAATCTAATATATCTTCTTTGTTATTTAAGGAGTAAATATTTTTGACACTTGATATCTTAGAAGAGAACTGACACTTTCCAACTTCTAAATTTTAAGTTTCATGGAAAAATACAGTGATTTTAAAATTAGTGAAGTATAAGAGTAAGACTAAAACAGCCGCTGACCTTTCCCTATTTACTAAGAATGATAGTGATCAAATTTGCTAACATTAAATTCTGGAAAATTATTAACTTTTCTTCTAAATAATGTTCAAAAATGATATATCACCTTTACTTTCTTTATATTATCCTCAAATAAATAAAAGACTCTTACCAGCAAAGACATTAAAAAACAATACAACACATTATTGTATTTTAAATGGACATTTTAATTATTCACAATTTAAATGTTTGTCAAATAAAGATGTTTCATTTTGTAAATGGAAAACATGAAGATCAATTGTATGTTTCTAAAATGAAAGCTTGAGTAGAGTAACTATATATTGAGAAATCCTGAGCCTTCTTTGAACCCTAATCTCTGACGAAACAGGTAAAGAGATGCTGGAAACAAAGATTTTATTCTTACACTGGGAAGACCTTCTTTGACCACTATAGTTTGCAGATCCTTAGTTGCAGATCTATACATCAATGCCTCATTGTGGTTGGATTTATTGCCTTGCCATACATTTAAAATGCCATTATAAGGGTTTACAACAATAGAGAGAGAAGTTCTGTGAATGTTCTCTCTGACAAAATCATGCAAATTACCTAATAACAACAATTATTTAAAAAGTAAAGTTTTAGGAAATAATCTGAGAATATTAATAAAGATAATAATAATAATGATAATAATAATAAATGGCATATATCCAAAGGACTTTCCTAGCACACTTTGATAACAATAATAAGAGGAGTTGGGTTGAGATTTGTTCTTCCTCCAGCTCTAGGTCATTAGGGGGGTATCTTTCTAGGAGACAGGGATATGAGAGTGTCCCATCTTGAATACAGTTATGTGGTGCTATATTCAATTTACAAGACAATGTGAGTAACAACAACTTCTTTCTTTAGCCACAAAGCATGATATGGAATGTATTCTTTGTTTTGATAGTAACTTCAGAACACTGGGTTCAAATCACTCTTGCAATTACACGTTCTCAAAAGAACCAACAAGAATCTAAAGATGCTTCTCATTCCCTTAAACAAAAAGTGCTCAACTCTAACAGCAGAGTATAACTCAAGACTTTCTGCTCATTAGATGCCTCTGAGAGAAGCAAATCATAAATTATACCACTTAATATATTTCCAAAAGAAATGTTTGAAAAAACACTAATAGAAGAAAAAGTAGAAAAATATTTTAGCCAATTTTGGACAGAGGGCTGATATCCAAAATATACAAATAACCCAAGAGACTTGACATCAAACTAAAAAAAAATAATCCTATAAAAATAAAGTACAAGCCTAAACAGAGGATCTCAACAGATGAATCTCAGAGGGCTGAAAGACACTTAAATAAATGTTCAATACCCTTAGCCATCAGAGAGATTCAAATGAAAACAACTATACAATTCCATTTTATACTTGTCAGAATGGTTGAGATCAAAACTATTGCTGACAGCTTTATGTTGAAGAGAATGTCGGGGTAAGCGGAATGCTCCTCCACTGCTGGTGGGAGTACATACTTGTAAGGCTGCTTTGGAAATCAGTATGGTGATTTCTCAGAAAAATTGGAAACAATCTACATCAAGACAAAGCATACCATTGTTGGGTATATACCCAAAGGATGCTCAATCACACCACATGGACATGTGTTCAACTATGTTCTTAACAGCATTGCTCATAATATCCAGAACCTGAAAACAGCCTAAATGACCCTCAACTGAAGAATGGATAAAAAAATATGTGGTACAGATACACGATGGAGTACTACACAGTAGTAACAAATAATGATATTATGAAATTTGCATGCAAATAGATGGATTTGGAAAAAAAACATATTGAGTGAGATAATCCAATCCCAGAAAGACAGATATAATATCTACTCATTCATAAGTGGCTTTTAGACATAAAGCAAAGAAAAAAGAAAACATACAGTCCACAACCCCAAACACTCTAGAAAGCAAAGAGGACCTGAAGAGAGACATACATGGGTCCACACAGGAAGGAAAAAAGATGAGATCACCTAAGCAAATTGGGAGCATGGGAGTCAAGAGAGAGGGTAGAAGAGAAGGGGGAGGAAAGGAAAGGAGCAGAGAAATCTCATTAAAGAATTATCTCATTAAAAACAACAAAGAAAAGAAATATGGCTTTGTATTCAGAAGTCTAGGTTGGTTGCTACTTTGAATTAGATGTTACTACAACCTCAGGTTTCTTATTTCTAAGGTGGTTAATTTTTTTCCTGGGCTGATTTCATGATTTCCCAATGTCTTTTGTTATTGTTTTGTTTTATGGTTTTGGTGTGAGTGTGAGTGTGTGTGTGTCTGCATGTGTGTGTGTGTGTGTGCATTTGTGTGTGTCTGTGATTGAGAGAGTTTGGTAATCTTGTGCATCATTTTTATTTTTAATAACAAAATGTGGAAACAACTGAGACACATTTCAGTCCATATATACATAAATAAAATGTGATATCATCCTAGGATGGAATAATTATGTGATAACCCTTTAGTTGCAATATTGTTTTCATAGGTTGATCTATCCAAAGTTAACCTTGTCCTGAAAACTGAAATAAAAATTCTAGAAGTGAAGAACTGAGGTGGTGTTATTGGTAGTGTTCGTATCTTAGAGCATCTTACACTGCTGTGTAGAGAACTGTAGTAATAAAAGCGGCGGGGCTGCGTTCCTAGCACCCCGGCTGCCTGTTTGGCTAGCTTATGCCCGAAATAACAACACACAAACTGTATTCATTTAATCACTGCTTGGCCCATTTCTATCTAGCCTCTTCTAGGCTAATTCTCACATATTAATTTAGCCCATTTCTAATCATCTGTTTAGCGCCCCTAGGTGCGCTTACCGGGAAGAGCTGTGGAGTCTGAGCTCACTTCTTCTTCCTCCCAGTGTTCTGTTCTGTTTACTCCTCCCACCTATCTTCTAAACAATGAGGGCCAAGCAGTTTCTTTTTATTTAACCAATGACCTTTCTCCATCATTTCCCCTTTTTCAGTTTAAACAAAAAAAAGGGGGCTTTAACTTAAACATAGCAAAATTACATATAACGAAACAGTTATCAAGTAAAAGTTACAATAATCTTTATCATAACTAAGGAAAACTATAACTATAACTAGCTATTCTTAACTCCATCAAAGACTCCAGAAAGATACAATACTACCTAAGCAAACAAGTAAAAAGCAACTTTTTAAACTCTAGAAAACACAGAGACATCTCACTGCCTGGACAGTCACCCAAAGTACCTCTGTACCATTGGGGCATCCATCTTCAGCCTTCAGGCCCACGGTATCCAGTAGACATTTCCATAAAGCAGGAAAATTCAAAGTCAGTTCAGTCACTATCTGTTGTGTCCTGCAGAATGTCTCGCAGACTCTTTCATGAATCAGGAACCCCGAAAGATCATCTCACCTTAGGCAAGTTCAGTAGTTCTCTCTCTGTGGGTTCTCTGTGTCCAGTTTATGCAATAGTCCAGGCAAGAGCAGTTCCTTGCCCAAATGGCTATCAAACTCCATAACGAGCCTCTTCGATGCCCATCTTCCTCTTGAAGTAGATTGGTGCTGCCAGGAGCAGAGTGTCTCATTGTCATGAAAAGTCCTAAGTTATTAAAACATTTAAAATGCCATATTCTATAATCTTTGAAAAATATGAAGAATGCCTATCTAAAATATATCTATGCAGATCTAGAAAATATTAACTAACATGACTACAAACTTGACTATTATTTATGATTATCCATCAACAACCTATATTTCCTAATTATATAGTACATATTTAAATGAACTACACAATCACAATACCTTAATCAAAATCAGAAACACTTATACATATAACAAAATGGACCTTAAATCTCTATCAATAAAGCAAAATCTATACTAATACAAATTATTCATATCTATATCATATCCCCCTATAAATGTAAAAGAACGTTTATAAACCATATTTGGGAACATGGGCATAGTTTTTTCTCTCCAAACTGCTTCCTGCTGAATGGGGGCGTTGTTAATTAGGTCTTTCATGGTATAACCTGTGTGCTAGTTTCATCTCAGTTGGCAGTTGAGCGAAGCAATTTTCTGAAGATGTTCACTGCAACCCTTCAGGAGGGCATGGTCCATCATACCAAATCAGAACAGAAGAAATGAACAGGGTCTCATCCTCTGTGAAAACAAAATAAGAAACTCCTTTCCAAAGCATCATGTCCTTAGATCCAAATTTCAAAGTCAAGGCATCAAAATATCTATTTCGGATTAGTTCAGCAGCATTTATAAATAAATGTCTTTTAGCATCTGTTGCCCCTTCCTCAGCATTCAAACAATTCAAAGAGAGCATAATAGCATACAGTATTAAAATTCTCTGTCTATTTTCCATCTTTGTACAGCTTTGTTTTAACCTCTATTTTGTTTATTTTTACTTAACTCTTTGCTTTTTGAGACAAGTTCTCTGTGTCTTTGACCTGAAGTAACTCTGTAGACCAGGCTGTCCTTGAATTCTCAGAGATCCACCTGTCTCTTCCTCCCAGGCATTTGGGATTAAAGGTGTACACTACTACACCTTGAACTCCCAGAGATCTGTTTGTCTCTGCCTTCTAGGCACTGGGATTAAAGGCGTGTGCTACCACACCTTGAAGTCACAGAGGTCAATCTCCCTCTGCCTTCCAAGTGTTGGGATTAAAGGTGTGTATTACCACACACAACAACTCTCTTCCTTTTTTTTTGTTTTTTACTTTAAGAACTTCAACTTTTAGTCTGCATATATTTTTAACATACTGTAAACCATTTAAAAATTTTCTTTGTCTTTGAATCTCTCTTTACTGTATATTTCTCTTTTTCAGACCACATGAGTCTTTTTTTTTTTTACCAAGCAATTAATTTACCAAGCAATATCAGTAGGATTAAAGGCGTGGCTTTGCCGGCTGGATACAGCCCATTCCTTAGCTTTCCAGCCTCATGGCTGAGGTACTGGCTGTAGCGATGTTTACTGCCACAACTCTATGGCATTTCAAGGTCCCTGCCAGCAAGCAAAGCTTCAGCAGCCTGTGCTTGCAAACCGCATGAACCACCTGCGTAAAAGAGTCAGAGTTTGCCCTGGCAGGACAGCCCAGAAAGCCGGCATTTTTAAATGGCACAACTTTTTTCCTGCTACAGCTGAAAACCGAAAAGCATGCGTTCAGCTTTTTGTCAACACCATTTAAGTGTTTCGTGGCAGGACCTCTTAATGAGCTGCAGGGTTTTGCAGCTAAAGCTGAGTCAGGAAGCTTCTCTTAGATGAGAGCCCTTGCTTGTCTCTAGCAAACAGAGTGCCACAAATGCTTTAAAGCCAGAGTTCATGCTGGCAGCACAGCACCAAGAAGCTGTGCTTTAAAATGACACAGCGTTTTTTCTGCTGCTGTTGCCAAATCAGGAAATCTCTCTACAGCACGCCACCAACAAAGAGCAAAAATCTGTGTTAAACTCTCTCTCCCTTATTTTTAAGCCTTCTCAGTTTTTTTAAGTGGGTTTAGTCCATCACGTCAGGCACCATTTGTAGTAATAAGAGTGGCGGGGCTACGTTCCCAGCACCCCGGCCGCCTGTTTGGCTAGCTTATGCCCGAAATAACAACACACAAACTGTATTCATTTAATCACTGCTTGGCCCATTTCTATCTAGCCTCTTCTAGGCTAATTCTCACATATTAATTTAGCCCATTTCTAATCATCCATGTAGTGCCCCTCGGTGCGCTTACCAGGAAGATTCTAGCCTATATCCATCCTGGGTCGGAGCTTCATCACCTGCGTCTGCCCAGGAGATGGGAGCATGGCATCTCTTTGAGGTGTCTGCTCTCGAGAGGAGAGCTGTGGAGTCTGAGCTCACTTCCTCTTCCTCCCAGCGTTCTGTTCTGTTTACTCCTCCCACCTATCTTCTAACCAATGAGGGCCAAGCAGTTTCTTTTTATTTAACCAATGACCTTCCTCCATCAGAGAACAACAGTCATCCCTTTGACACCATGTCTAAAGTATAGATGCTACTTACTTTTAAGTGATTTTGTAGTCACTGTTATTATTGTATCCTTTGCCTGGTGGTGCAGTGCTTGTGTTCATGTAGACCTGAAGGTGTACTCTCTGGCTAAAACATAGAGCCAGAGAAATTCACCTCCTTTGTCTGATCACACAGGCTTGTATCCTTTCAAATAATCATAAGAAGGATTGGGTAGATTAAAACAATCTGAAATTCAGCACTCAGTAACTCTCTTACAGTGTATTTTTATATGGTTTTCTATTTTGTTAATTGTTATTTCTATATTAGGAGTTATTTTAATATCATGATATGCCTGTTTAGTAATAGGAGCAGTGGGGCTGCATCCCCAGCACCCCGGCCACCTGCTAGCTTATGCCTCGAAATAATTACATGGACCCTGTATTCCTTTAAACACTGCTTGGCCCATTAACTCTAGCCCTTGCAGGCTAATTCTCATATCCCGATCAACCCATCTCTAATAATCTGTGTAGCATCAGTCTTACCAGGAAAGATTCTAGCCTACGTCCATCCTGGGTCTGAGCTTCATGTGTCTGCCTCAGAGAGCAGAGCTATCGCCTCTGCCCAGGAGAGGGGAGCATGGCGTCTCTGAGCTCATTTCCTCTTCCTCCCAGCATTCTGTTCTGTTTACTCCACCCACCTATGTTCTAACCTATCAGGGATAGCAGTTTCTTATTTAATTAACCAATGACCTTCCTCCCTCATGCCTGAATTATTTATCAGATTTTAAGATAAATATGTACCTTTAGAGTTAAGCATGATGTGCACATGGTTTGGTGAAACTTTCTAATTATGCCAATCATCAACCATGTTGGAATCTGTCCAAAATATATTTGAGGAGGATTTCTATATATGCTTCAACATAGATGAACTGTGAACTTGTCTTATCACAAGAAAAAAGTCAGTCACAAAAATGCATGTTTTTGGTGAGTCTGTTTGTATGACACATCTGTAATAAGTATATTTGTAGAGACAAAAGTTTATATTGGTTTTGATTAATTTTAGGAGTGGATGCTAAAGATCATAACACTTCTATATGAAATTATAGAAGAGTTTGATAACTTCCTTGTGTGATAATTGAATATATCTTTGAAAATGTTAAATACTAAATTGTCCTCTTTAAATGGAAGATTTGACTATGACATAAATAAACCCCAATATTACTTAGGAGAACCAGAAATATAGACTATTAACTTGCTAGCAGTCTGTACTTATTTAAATATATGCAATGATAGTTTCACTTACATTCTTCTGCCATGAATCTTTATTGCTTAGTTTAAATTCTATGAAATATGTTTATATTCAGCTGTTTAGCTCTATCTAACACTATCTATCAATTAATTGTTCCTTCAATTAACAACAATATTAATGTGTCACTGGGATACAGTAGCCTTTCTGGCTTTGTGCTGAGTTTCTCATCCATCACATTTATCATTTTGAAAATTTTAGAATGTTGCTTGTCATTTATGAGACTCAACATCATATCTCAAATTGAGACAAAGTACATATGTATCTTACTAATTTTATTTCTATAAATTGAGAACAATAGACCTTGATTCTGTTTGATAAGCTCTTTCTTTTTATAAACATCAGATGCACATTTTTCATTTGATTTGCTTTCAGCAAGAAGTTATATATCAATTAAATATGAATCACAAGAGGAATTTGTTCCCTTTGCTTTTACAAAATGAGAATAAATAATGTGGTTTAACTCTGACTACTTACTATTAATCTGTTGTCACTATGAGAATAATAGTCGTCATTAATTTTAGCTTTTCTTAGTAACAAACTGAAAACATAAATATAATTGAAGATAAAAACAAATGCTTAAGACTTATCGGTTATAGTTTTTATTAGATAGTCTTAACCAAATCACAAACATTATCAGACAGATATTAGGTTATTTTGTGTCTGTTGTTGTTTAAAAAACATTTTTAAGATACTTACTGGTTGCTAAGAATTAAATTTGTCTTTATTTTCTTATGTAAAAAAAGTGTTTATTTTCTCTCTTGAAAAAAGTATCTTGTAAAATCTTGGTCATTTGTAGGCATTGATCATAGAGTCAGTCTGAAAGTAAGGAAGAACAAATCAATCATTTCTAGAACCTAATTCTTCCTATGTTAATGAATAATCTGTTTTCCTTCAAATGATTATATTTTATTTTACAGTCTATCATTTAATATATTATAATCTCTAATCTATTTCCTGAGGAAGCTTTATTCATTTAGAATATAGACAGAGCTTTGTAGTAATAGGAGCAGCGGGGCTGTGTCCCACCACCCAGCCGCCCACACGGCTAGCTTTATCCGAAATAATTACACGGAAACTGTATTCTTTTAAACACTGCTTGGCCCATTTCTATCTAGCCTCTTCTCAGCTAACTCTCGCACCTGGACTAGCCCATTTCTAATAATCTGTGTAGCCCACGAGGTGGCTTACCAGAGAAATTCTAGACTATGTCCATCCTGGGTCGGAGCTTCATCGCATGTGCCTCAGAGAGCAGAGCTATCACGTCTACCCGGGAGAGGGGAGCATGGCGTCTCTGCTCCAAAGAGCAGAGCTGTCGAGTCTGAGCTCACTTCCTCTTCCTCCCAGCATTCTGCTCTGTCCACTCCTCCCACCTATATTTTAACCCATGAGGCCAAGCAGTATCTTTATTACTTAACCAATGCCTTTCCTCCATCAGAACTTCATTTTAAAATACCCTAACACAACAGAGTCAAGTCTTTTATATTGCACACCTTTGCTTGACTACCAACGATTTGAGATTCTTTTAATTTCAATTTTAACACTTGTCACTGTAAGTTGTCTCAGCACTGTGGGAGGGCTATTGTGTTTTATTGACTCCCTTTGACTTCTTGTAACAGTTAACTTCTGATCCTCTCAATAAACATTAATTGATGGTAGTACTGACATTGAAGTCCTCTCAAATGGGAGAATTGTTTATCCTGCAAAATGAATGGGGCCATCAAAACTATGACACGTAACTCAGACATTTTATTTCCACATTTTTCTATACTATTTATTTTAACTGGCGCTCATAGAATCCCTATACTTTATTGGCTTACTTTCAATGTACTATTGTTACTCATGAGTTAAGCAGGTAGGCTGATTGCATTAATAAAAATTGATAAGTAGGCAGGTTATTCTCCCTAATTTGTTTCCATGGCAACAGACAAGCAACAGTGCCTTGATCCTCTGGAGCAGAATGTTAATAATCAAATGTGCCTTACCCAGATGAATATATAACCTGCCTTACTAATATAAATGTCTTGATATAGTATATATTACTGATAGAAAATGTACATTAATTCTTCATCTAAGTCACAAGGTGCTTATGTTCGGGAGAAAGAAAAATTGAGGACATTCTTTCGAAATAAAATTGGTCATTAGAGTCATGTATTTTAACATGTATTGAGACAGAGAACAATTTAATTTCTCTGACATTAATATTGTTTATGTGGGGAGGTGCTTATATTACAGAAAAATGTGGTATTATATAGTTATTTTGACATCTCAGAAAATAATGGGTCCTGCACAGGAGTTCAATTAAGCAATAATCCCTGGGAAAATGGTCATTACTAGCAGTTAATGATTGGTTTGTTAGTTAATGGCCCACGGCAAAGCTGAGGGCGGTTAAGACTCTAACAAACGAGTTGTGAATTGTAGCAGAGAGGGATTTTAAAGGATTTTCCCCCTGGTTATAAACCAACTCTAATGGTTTATGATAACGCTAATGTGTTTTTGAAGACTTATTATAAGACAGAACTGTCTGTAACAACTGATATTTGCAGTAAACTTGCTATTGATTTTCCACTGATGCTTCTTAACATTGTAAATTTGCAGTTGGCTTTTTTGGGGAATGTAGACACTTATACCCTCATATCATTCACTTGTTCCAGGGAGGAGCAGTGTTAACCAATTTATAAACATGTTCTTTCCGTGGCTTTAAAGGTTACGGTCATGGGTGTTCATATTCCTATTTGCGATAATTATATATTTTCTTTAAGTTTCCGGTCTAGCCCATTTTGACTTGTAAAGTTTTAAGTTTATCTTAAAGGAGATCTTCAACAGGACTTTTACTTGGAGGCCTTCAGATTACAGAGAGAACCTCATTCTTGAATTCGACACATCACACAGCTCCCATAGGAGCAAAATGTCGGTAGCACTTTCTGTCTGCATCCATGTGCTCATGCGTTCATGGGCAATTTAACAGAATAAATGTGCTATATACAGAATTTCTTTACCTAACATCAGTGATGTCTTATCACTTCTTTTTTTTTTAATCTGCAGGAAATTAGACTTCATTAGTTTGGGTACTTGCCTCACAAAACTGCCTGTAATGAAACCGTAATAGCTTCTGGGATATGGGACGGCTTCTTCTACAGACAGAAATGGGGCTTTGTAATCAGCTTCAGGTAAAGAGAGGGTTGTATCAGTGACAATCACTACTGGTTAATTGTTGAACTGAATAATTTTTACTATGGCTATATTATAAAGTGTATTAGTTGATTTCTTTAAAAATGAGTTTTGGAGTAATGAGAAAACATTTTTGTAGCTTTAAGAAACAACTTGTATAGGCCATGTGGAATAGAGATTCATCTGTTCATATTTCCATGAAATAGTCATATATTCACCATTAAATATTTTGATAAATAGTCTACCAACTCAGACCATACTGTTAATTTTTTTCTATTACTTTCCATAAGCAACTTCCTGCATGCAAATTATACCAATGGAAGAATCTGTTTGGGTCTAAAACTAAAACAACAAAAATTCTCTCTCTCTCTCTCTCTCTCTCTCTCTCTCTATCTATCTCTCTAAAACAACAAAAATTCTCTCTCTCTCTCTCTCTCTCTCTCTCTCTCGCGCGCGCACGCGCGCTCTCTCTGTTTTTCTTTCTCATCTGAGGTATGTGCATATACATATAAATCTACATTCATACACATATTACTGAGAAACTAATGTTTGGTGGCATAAATTTGCTTTCTTAACTCTGCTTATGAGTTGAGTGAGAGCCACAGATTTCACCGTTATCTCTGCTGCGGTATGTATGCATTCCTGACAGACTTGGCATTCAGAACAGAGATGCGATGACTGTGAACCGTATCTTTCTTTGCTCATATTACACAAAGAAAAACAGAGGAACTAAAAGCAATTGACCAGAAAAAAAAGATGCAAAACAGTGTAAGATTTAAATATCATAGTAGCTTGAAGTTAATGTGCTAAGATTTAGAACCAATGGTTACATTATAAAAAGAGCACTCACCATTCTGAAGTGTGATATTAAAGCTTTATACCCCTAAGACTAAGCCTAATCTAAACATGGAAAGAATCTGTATGTGCACCAACATGCATTTCAGTTTCAGTGTCAAGAAAAGATAAACTAAAGCTCAATAGAATTGTCTCGATTTTAGGAGACAGGGGCCTCCAGAGGATGACCAAATCATACAGGGCTGGCACATAATTTATCCATCTTACAGTTCTGGGCTGGGTATTTGAGGGTTCATAAATTTATAGTGTGTTTTGCAATTGTTCCTTTTCACTTATACAATCTATTACCCATTGTTACTTTTGTCTTTTAATAATGTCTCTTTGTGTTCAGAGAGACAAAATACTTTAGATAAAGAATTGATGATACGTAAATAATGACTATTAGCCCAATAAAGAAATGCTGTCAGCAGAATTTCTTCTCTTTCCAACTTAATTGGGAATGCAATGCAGTGTGTACATTATGTTGCTCCAATTAATTCAAATCATTCCTAATTGGGATCTCTTAAATAACTCCCTCCTGGGTCTAGAGAGGAAATTGAATCAAGCATTAAATCAGGAAGTCAGCTCTATCTTTAAATATATTGTTATTCATAATCAAATATGCTGATGGTAATAATTCATAGAAAAACTCCTCGCTTGTTCTTTGTAATTAAGATAATCTTAGTTAAAATTATGGCTAACTAATAATAGTTTAAAATCTGAAAATTCATATGAATATCAATTACTGTAGTCAAATGGAATTACTTGGATTATTTAGGATGGAGAGTTAGTGATGGAAATCCAAACTTGGCAAAGTAGAAACTGTTTAATTATAAAAGTAAACTAAAATCCATTCCTGTAAGTGGTGATGTAGAGAAAATGATAAGAATGACATGTGTAATTGGGAAAGAAGTTGAAATCCTAAATAGTAATAATAACTGTGTGTAAAAGTGACCTTGCTTTATAGGAGGAGTACAAAGAGAGAGAAGAAATAAGGGAAATTATTGTGATTAAGAACATTCTTCATGTATTTCTTAGAGTACATCTTGGAAACGACATCTTCCAGGAATGACATTTTCAGAAGACATTTAGGAAGGTGCAGTCTCCATAAAGACCATCATGTAAGAGACATGTAATGGAATTGTAATTATTAATACCAGAATCAGAGTTGCTATTAACAAATGTTTTAATGTGATTGAAGAATGTTTATATTGCTTCCCCTCCTAGACTTCTGTTAGAAAACAATACACAAAAATTAAATGGAGGCAAATTTACCTCAGTTCAGTGATATTGTTTGTACCATTAGTAAAATGATCTCCAAGAGATTTATGTAAACGCTTAATGATGCTGTTTGCTGTAAGTGTGAGAGATTAAACCTAATAATCTCTTACATCCCTACTGCTTCTACCCTAAAGGCCTTAGGATCTGAGAGTTTGTATTGCCAGAGCTAGAGTGGGAAATTTTAAACAGCAATTATGTGAAAGGCCAATATTTTTTCTAATATAATATTTTATTGATTATTTGAGAGTTCCTGGGGGGTTCCACAGAATGCACCCTAGTCTCATTCAGTTTCCTACCCATAAAAGAACCCTTAAACATTGTGAAAGGGATCCGGAAGTGGAGCTCTTCATGGAGAATAACTATTATTTTGACATTTCTTTTTTCTCTCTAGTTTCAATTTTCTTAGAGGCAAAGTCAGTGTAATAGTTCTTCATACTATGTCTATTTGAGTTGGCAGTGGGATATGAATATCTATTGTGTCTGCAGGTAGCATTCCATTCATGTGGATATGTTTACACATATTACCACCTGCCCAGACTTGCTAACTATTCATCAGAAGTGTAAGAAATTTCTGTTACTCCAAACAGTCTCCATTTGTTATTATCTCTTAAAGTTATTATGTGTGTACAATTCAATAGGAAAAGCAATAGCACTGTGTATGAAACTCAGCTCTGGCCCTTAAATCAAACCTACACAATCATTTTGCTTATTTCTACTAGAAAAAAATGCTAAAATCAATGGGATTTTGTAGGAAATCTGGAAGCCAGGTGCCAAAAAGATTGAACCTCAGCATGAAAGGAAACTTGGAGAGTGACAACATATACTTACACATTTATATCCAAGAGATATATTTCAAATTATTTTCAAGATTGTCTTAGAATTATAACAGCTTGCGTTTTCTTTTTTTGGTATAGCAGTCAGGAATCCTTCAGGTGAAGATTATAAGGAAGTAGATGTTAGATAGTGAAAAATGATGACAGACACTTGTTAAAGATTTGGTCCTTGTATATGCTGAGCCTGTAGCAATTAGCATAGGATTTAGAGTTAAGAAAAGATACATAAAATCTAGCAGCTGGTAAAACACCATTCATATAAAATAGAAACTAAAAACCCCTAAGCAGAAATCATAGGAAAAATCACTAGCATGCTTTTAATTTTGATTATTACTTATCCATTTCAATAAAATTTTACTATAATCATATATTTCTTTTATGCTTAAAACATTTTTAATTAAAATAGATTTTTTATGCAAAATATTCTGATTATCGTTACCCCTTCCCCTAACTAATCTCAGATCCTTCCCAGATCTCCACCAGCACACATTCACATCTTTTCTTGCTCTCTCTCTCAGGTAGCAAATAGGCATCTACAAACAAGCATCTAAAAACAGGCATCTAAAATATTTGTAAAATGGCTGTGAACTTCAATTGTTAAAACAGTTATTGACAAATGGTCTAGTCAATTCTTATTATCTATTGTCAACAAATTCTATAATAAAATTATTTTTATCTTTATAAGAAGAAGAAATAGATTCCATTTGTTTTATACCATCCCCAGGATTAAGTGAGGACATAATTTTCACTAAGCCAACTAAGGGTCATGACCATAGATTTTATTCAGAAATAGCAGGTCCCTTTAATTATTCCAATGGGTGACAAGGAGTTCCTCTTTCATGCTGGCAAAACATTTTCCCATCTTCAGCCCTCTACTGTTAGCTTGTGTTTGTTTTGGCATTAGCAGTACCATTAATTGAGACACTGTATGGAAGAGTTAAAGATAGAAGTCTGACTTTTGGAATCGAGGTTTAGTGTATATTCAACTATGTATAATTAGGATAATTTTTAATTGTCAAGAAACAATTGTTCCTGACAATTAAATTTTGTGAATAACTAACAGAAACTTTAGTAACCTCAAAGCATGGAAATTGGCATATGCACGAGGTATAAGGCATTGAGTTATCTATCTGTTTATAGTTATACAGATACATCAAATAATGTTATTTACTGAACCTCTTGGATATGTTAGTAACATTAAATATCAAGGCCATGGTCAAAGAATTTTCTAGTTCAGTGTTCTCCTTTTGCCTCAGCATGGCGATGTGATTGTTAAAAATGAACCTACTTGTCTGGGAACTACAATTTTCCTGATCATATATCTAAGCAACACATGAAAGCGGAAATTCCCCGAGCTAGTTTTTGTCCACTGATCTTGCTTCTGCTATCCTTCAGTCTGATCATTCCCATCCGATTCACATTCAACTTACAACGTAGTACTTATTTTAAATGTACCTTTTCTTATACAGTCCTCTGGAGGAAGAGGATCTGAACATGGAGCTCTTAGGATTCTTCCTCAGATCTCCATTCCTCAGCATGGCAGGGACAGCTTCTGCTGGTGTTTTCTTTTGACAGTCTGGTCTTAGAGACTCTTTTCCATCTTTTACTTAGGGTTTTCCTACACTTTCTATGCACATCTCAGATGATTCTCCTTTTTGGTGGGTGACCAATAACTTTGTGTGCAGATTCCTGCTCTCAAATTTTAGTCCATTTGATAAGAAATATGAGCCCCTCACAAAGGCACTGACAGATGTCTTAACTACCCAAGGAGAACTAGTACTAAGGCTTCTTGGTACTGTAACAAATACCTAAAGAAACAACTTCTAAGGAGGAGAGACTTAATTTGGCTAAAAATTTTAGTATGTTCTGTGGAAAGTCAGCCAGATCTACTGCTTCAAATCTTATAGAGACATAAAAATATAGCAGTGGGGCCAGAGGTTTTTTTTATACCACTCAGACAAAGAAATTGGGAATGAGAGCAAACAAATGGAGCAACAATAAAAAACAAACAATAGACAGCTTCCAAGGGCACAAATCCTCTAACATACTTTCTCCTGATAGGTCCTACCTCTGACCATCCTCAAATATCATGTTTTTGATTCATCGGTAAATCAATGCTTTCATAAAGTTGGTATTCTTAGAATCTAATTAATATCCCCAAAGCCTTCCAAACTGGCAATCATGTCCTTTATACATGATAAGCTTATGAGTAGATATTCTATTTTATTTTTCCATGTGTTCAAATTTTTCTCAAACAAAATATGCTGATTTTAATTTCCCTTCCTATTTATCCCAGTTTCTCCCCATCTTCCCTCTTATCCAGAATAACCCCTTCTTTTCTACCTTTAATTAAAAATACAAATGGTATTGTAAGGGATAAAAGTAAAATATCATAAATTAAATGCAATATATTATAAAAGATAAAACAAAAACTAACATACTGGAATAGAACAAAAGAAACAAATGGAATGAAATGGGCCCAAGAAAAAGCACAAGAAACAGATATAGATACTAGGACCCCATTAATTTTTTTAACATTAGATTTTTTTAAAAAATCCAAGTCCCCACTCTCTCCCCTCCTTCTATTCCTTCCACACATGCTCCCACCCCACTCCCATCTAATCCTCTGAGAGGGTAAGGCACATTGCCTTGTGGATATCCAAGGCCCTCCCTACTATATCTAGGCTGAGCACGGTATCCATTCAAAGACATTAGGATCCTCAAAATCCAGTACAAGCTGTAGGCATAAATCCTGGTGACACTGCCAGTGGCCTCTCAGTCTGCCCCAGTCATGCAAATGTTAACCACATTCAGAGGTACTAGCTTGGTCTTATGCTTATTCTTTCCCAGAGGACCTTCTTATTTTTACACTGAGAAATTTTTTCAAAACAGTAAATTGAAAGACATGATATATATGTAAAGTACCTGTGGAGTAAAAAAAAAAAGAAAAAGAATTAATAATAATTACATATATGTAAATTATATATATATATATAATGAAATAAAAATAAGATAAGACAAAATATAAAAAGAAGTCCTGATACGCCATTGTTAAACAAGAATCTCCATGGATGCTGCAGAGTCCACTTTCTGTTGGCCATGGCTCAGCATGTAGCCTACCCATGCAGCCATCAATTCTCCCCTTAACAATTCACCCAAATACAGTCATTCTTAAAATACTACTATCAAGTTATTTGATTAAATCAAAAGTGCTTCTATTTTTATGAAAACTAATCTATAATTTCAAAAATTATATCACATCTAGCACAGATCTGAAAAAATCTTACAATTTTTATATTTATTTTTTCTTGCATATGATAGATCTCAGTTACCTTCTCCCTCTCTTGCTGTCTTCTTTACTCTAATGAAACCCTACTTCCCACTAGGGCTAAACATCTTTAATCAGATTCAAAACTATTTTTTAATTTGTTTTTGAGCAATTCCAAACATATGCATAGTACATCTTCATAAATGTAGTAATCCCAAACCCTCTAATCCCTCTCTCATCCTTATTTTTCTGTTACCTTCCTATAAGTTCCTTTCCCATATTCATGTATTTGGGGGTTATTCCTTTTTTTTTTCTTTTTTGACCCACTGATACCAGCATCATGTCTTTTGCCATGGGTTTAAAATGCAAGAGCTAGTTCCAGGACAGGCTCAAAACCACGGAGAAACCCTGTCTCGAAAAACCAAAAAAAAAAAATAAATAAAAAATAAAAAATAAAAAATAAAATGCTTGATTGGACCTGGACCTGGTAGGTTCTCTCATAGTTATATAACTGGAAGCAAGAACTATCCCTCTTCCAGAGTCATTCAGAAGTTAATGACTCAGCAGGGAATGCTAGGGCCCAATGAGAACATCCATGATACATGGTTGACTTTTGAGAGCCCCAATCTTGTGTAGGTCCAACACATGCAGCTACAGCTCCTTTGATGTCCTGACTAATTTTTTAATTCATTGCCAGAATACATCATTGCACAACTTCTCCCTGTCTTTTGGCTCTTACATTCTTTCTTGTCCTCCTCCATGATGGTCTAAGTCTTAGACAGTGTGGTATAGAAGTGCTGTTTAGTGTAGAGCACTCAATTCTCACTCTTAGTGACTTTCACAGTCATGGCTCTCTGGTTAAGAAAAATATTATTATTCTTTGTAAATGGCTATAAACATAGACACTTAGTGGACATCTTAGCACGTTGACAACTTAACTCAACAATAATTGTGAGTTCCCCTACCTAGTACCTAAATTTTCCTCAGCTGTGATATTAGCAAGGTATACAGTAATGGTCATGTATTTCCTCCTGTGCAACAGACCTCAAATCTAATCAGCATGTAGTAGGTTACTCCCATAGCAATTTGACACTATTGAATTCATGAGTATAACTAGTCCAGCAGGTTAATACTGTATTTCATAGCATTCACAGCTGGGTAAGACTATTGACAACACTTCTCCAGGAACCTGCCTAATATCCTTTAGCAATAGGAAATCTAGCAAGCAGGGAGGAAATTTCCAACTCAGATATAGCTAATTACTATATACCTTGCAAACCAAGATATGTGATTATCTTCAGCAATATTATCTAACCAATTAATTCTGATAAGCAACCACAGAGAGTGACTAGAGTCTGTTTTGTTTTGGAGACTTGGGACTTCTCATCTGTGTCTTGTTGTATATGAGAGACCTACTGAATTTAATTAGGGTTGCTTACATGAGTGTGGGTGGGCAGTTATTTAATGGATCATGAGCTGCTTTTTCGGTGATTAAACCACTGATGAAAATGATACTCGTTTCGCTATCAGCTATTAAGTCCCAATAGTCCCTTGGGAAGGAAAGAGCCTTATGCAGGTTTCTCTGAAGCTTAAAAATTCAGGGAAGGCACCTATTTAGAGCAAATTTCTAAAAAAATTAATGATACTGTCTCATTTATTTTACATCAGGACCTGCCCATCTTTTTTTGTCATCTTTTTGAAGATGGGAGGGTATGTGTCTACTTATGTATCTTATTTTATTCTACCTGTCTCCACTTTCATATAAAAACGTTTCAAGACTCTTGTATTGGTAGTTCTGATTTGTGACAATCAGGGACTCTTCTCCCATCCTCACAAGATTATTTGTGCGTTTCTCAGTCCAGTCTCACTTTTTACTTTCCCGTTATAACATGTATGTCAGGATTTGTGTTTATTAAAAGACAGAACTGGGTTTTCTGGGCATTGTCTTTATTTCGTTAGGAGGATAGCTACACACTACTACTATACTTGCTGCAGCTCACTCGGAACCCAGGAAGTTCTCTACTAAGAGGCCAAAGGGAGATAAGTGACGCTAAGTGAGGAGGGAAGGTGACGACAAAAGTCACACTACAGTGTATACATGTAAGAATTTTTCAGGAACTTGAGAAAAATAAAATATCTTTCAAGTATTTTTGAATAATAGTGTTTCCTTGGGGGCAGAAAAAAGGCACATGACTAAGTGTTTACAACCAACAATCAAATCTGCCTCAGATGTTCTCTCACCCTCCAACATATTAAAGTTCATCCTTAGCCCAAAGAATACTTTTTTTTTAAAAAAATGTTTTATAAAGACATGTACCTAGTACTTCTTCTGTGAATGTCAAATTCATTTTGAAGAAAAATTACAATTATTTAGGTGTGGGCCACTCCTTTTGATAATGTAAAATTTCAATGACTGTATATTTATGGAACATAGATTATTTGTAAAAATTCTGTGCCATTAAGATTATTTTTTTCAGAAACATTATATTTGGGTGATAGCTCAGGGTAATAATAAAAGTGCTGCACAAGGGGCTTGAGAGATGGCTCAGAGGTTAAAAGCACTGACTGCTCTTCCAGAGGTCCTGAGTTCAATTCCCAGCAACCACATGGTGGCTCACAGCCATCATGTAATGACATCTGGTGCCCTTTTCTGGCCAGTAAGTATACAGACAGACAGAACACTGCATACATAATAAATAAATCTTTTAAAAAAAGTGCTGCACAAAGCAGAAAGAATTGAGCCACCTGCAGACTACCCACTAGAGTTTATTGTTTACAGTTACCAGGTATGGAGGATTTCCCCCTTGTTCCCCTTAAGTACTATGTACTATGTAGTCACGCTAGTCGATAATGATCAACTCTGTCTTTGGAGATAGCTGTGAATGTGTTTTTAGATATTATTTTTTCTTCTGGACTGAAGCCATAGTATATCATCTGCCTTTGAATATATACCAGTAATATTATTAAAATCACATTCTGACTCTTGAGAATGTTCTGACTCTTGAGACATGGAGGCTCATTGTTGTAAAATAGTTGTCAGATGACCTTAGACTCAACTAGCTCTCCTTACATTCTGCCTTGGTGTTTGCAACAGTAAAAAGTGTCATAAATGCAATATACTTAGGTGTATATTTTAGCCACCACTACCACCCTCATTATAACATATTCTTCAATAGAATAATGTGAGTTTGAGGTATATAACCTGGACAAGATGTCTTTCCTAATCCATCAGCTATGTAATCTACAGGCTGTACACATCCTGACTCCATGTTCTTTGTCAGTATCCCTAAGCCTTGAAGATCCATTAACTGTTCATTGATATCTATGTAGAGTTTATTTATATATCTAGTTTGTTCGATGCCAGTGTCCCAGACCTTTTGTTATGGGCATCGAGGCCTCATTCACATGTACCAGCACCAGAACTCTTTGCTAACAACATCTCTCTGGCTCTGGGTTCTTGACAAAGTCCCTGATACAAAGCATTTTTTTTTTTTATTATTCTACTAGGATGGTGCCTTTGTACCAAGCATCCTTCCACAGCAAAGAAATATTTTCCTGTTTTACTAATGGAAACTTTATTATAAGGGTTTCTCTACTCACCTGTTTTTCTATTCTATCTCCTTTAGTCGAATCGTGCCCAGTGACTCATGATTTCCTGGTCAGCCTATTCCATTCGGATTCTCCAAATCAGATGCAATTCAAGTTGTATGTTCCCAGTGAAGCTCTCCAAGTACAAAGGGACGTATTAAAATGGTCAAAGTGTTCAGCTTCTCCTTAATTGGGTTCCAGTGTTAATTTGAGGTAGATATAGCTCAGTGATTGAAAATCAAGCTGTGTTTTGAACATGTCTTTGCTTAATGCTGCAGAATTACATTTTCAGTGACAGAGAGAGGTTTATAGAGAAAAAGGAGCATGCCTAATGGGTATTGAAATGCAATTTCACAGACATTCTTGGAACAGTTCTTCTATTAATATTACTTTGCAGTTAGCTAGTTTATTTGCTTAATGAGAAGTTAAAAAAACTAATATCAAGAAAATAAGAACTATGTCATTTCCAACATAAAGCATTAATAAAACTAATACTATTTACATATGCACATATATGCATGAATATATAATATATATATACACATACAAGAAATGGATCTACTAGTTTTCATTAGAGCTTATTTTCATCAATATATTGCTGTACATAGAAATTTACAGCTTTCTGATTAATTTTTATGAGTTATGGATTATTATCTAAGAGTATTTCTGGTAAGCATGTGTTTTATTGTGTAAATAACCCTGAGAGTTTTGACTTCTAAGACACAAGTTTCTCAAATAGACAGGGCAAGGTTACAACTGAGAAATACAAATAAATAATGTGTACATATTGCAGTGAAAATATTCCAATGTAAGCATGAAAACCAGCATCCTTTAGAATGCCCTTTTTAAAGTGGATCCAAATAAAACAAAAAAAAAAATAAAAAAAAATTAACCCCAGATATTTATTCATGAATTTTAAATAGTATCTTTACAATGTTACTCAGTGAAAGATTGGGACTCATGCTTATTCTTTTCTTTGTAAAAAACTCTTTTGGGGATTATAATGTAATTGCATATATGTATATGTATGTACAGATATTCCTAAATAAAACCTGCTCAGTATGTATAATGTGACTTGTATGCATGTTTTCTGAACTGACTCTTTGTGACTGGTGTGCTCTTTCCTGAGGAGAGCCAGCCCTCTGTTCTCAGACTTCCTTTGTTGCCTATAGTTCTCCTTTTAGGGTTGAAGCCTTGTGAACTTTTTACTGCTTGCTTTGGCATGTACATTAGTGTTGTCCTTGTTTAGCTCACATCCTGTCAATCATGTTGGTGAGACTTTACTGGCATAGCTTCTGCTATTAGGAGGATACACAATATCACAGGAAACTCCCGGATTCTCTGGCTCCCACAATCTTCTGTCTCCTATTTTACAAAGTTAACAAAACCTTAGCTGTGGGAGTCTTTGTAGATGAATCCACCTGGTACTCTCTAAGTATCCATCTTTGATACTTAGATACTGCTACCTTGTTGCAGTCCTACACAGCTCTGACTCCTATGAACCACATCTGTGACCATCATGGCTATATAACTGAAGCAGTGGTACATGTGCCTTGGTGGTAACCAGTAACTCTCTAACTGGGTGTAAGACCTTCAAAAGAAAGAAAAACCATAGCTACTGATCCTGGAAGCCTAGACAAGTATAAATTCCTACTGAAGTTTTGGTGGTCTGGGGGAGAATGTATACCCATAACTTCACCAAACAAACATAATCCCTACCAAAATCTATAAATATTTGTTCTTATTCCCACAGGTCAGTGAAGTCTCCACTTCTCATCAACAAGACTTCTATTGTCTCGTTTTGAGTTAAAGAAAAATACTAGCAAAGCATGTGAAGACTTAGAGTGTAATTATTCGTCCTTAACAAAATACCAATTCTACTGTGAAAGAAATGGAAGATTTTGATACATGCTGTGGGTGAACAGAGGAGCCGAGGAGATCAGATTGGCCACTTATGGTATGTAACGAATGAAACTAAAGTTCTCTATCTCACTCCATGTTCCTAAGTCATGAGGATACTGGGTAAGAAATGATCACTTTGCAGTCGATAATATTCATAAAAGAATTATTTATAAGAATGGTTATGTTTTTCATTGTTCTCTGTGTGCTTTCATAGAGGCTGATCTGAAAAAAAAATTGCATGACTGTGATATACCTTTGAGCTTCCATGACAGCTACAACAGCAACAACTACTGAGTATTGTCAGCAGGCCGCTCCAGTAACTCATATTTACAGTAACTCACACTGATTAGTATAAGTATGAAACAACAATTTGTTTTGAGACAAGTTCTGACCATATCATCCTGGCTGCCCTGAAACTCATGCTGTAGAACAGGCTGGTCTAGAACTCACAGAGATGCATCTGCTTTTGTCTTCTGAGTGCCGGAATAAATGTGTGCACTAACACATCAGGTGGAGATATATTTTTAAAACAAATATATGAACTAAAATTTGGTATATTATAGTCATTCATCAGCTACTATATTTCTGTTAGCATTGACTCTTCATAATTTCCTTTTTTTTCTGATTTACAGTGTGACAATAAAAACTTTATTGCTTCTTCCTGGTCATCCTGCTGGGGCTATACTGCCCGATACCTCCTCTCTTTTCCTATCCCACCCAGCTTGCATCCAGACTCCCCCCCCCCCCCAGCTCAGCCTGTTCTGGCGCTGGGACCAGACCCAATACTAACCCAACCAGGAGGGCGGTAGTTCCTTTGTCTCCATAGCCTGCCTGCAGCAAGTAAGGTAGGCCCTTGGTTTACAAGCTACCCAAGCAGCACGGAGATCCTATCTGGGCACCGGGAGAGCCATCTTTGGTGTGAGTGAGTGCGGTAGCAGCCTGGAGCAGGGAACTCAGATGTTCCTCATCTCTCCTACACTTCCTGGTCATCCTGCAGGGGCTATACTGCCCGATAACTCTTCTCTCTTCCTATCCCACCCAGCTTGCATCCAGAACTTCACCCCCCCCCCCTTCTGCCTCCCTCCCCTCTTTGGCCACATAACATCTCCCAGCTCAGCCTGTTCCGGCACTGGGACAGGAGGGTGGTAGTTCCTTTGTCTCCATAGCCTGCCTGCAGCAAGCAAAGTAGGCCCTTTGTTTACCAGCTACCCAAGCAGCATGGAGATCTGAACTGGGCACCAGGAGAGCCATCAATGGGGAGTGACATCACTGGGAAGGTACATCAGTGGGCAAGGAGACCTGATCCTGTAAAAGATCATCCATAGGGGAGCATTCGAAGGAAGAAATGGGCAGGCATGAATGCAAGAATTCACCCAACAATCTGAAAAACAACATGAAACCACCAGAACCCAGCGACCTCACATCAGGAGGACATGAACACCTTAATCAAGAAGAAGTAGAAAAAAAATGACTTTATGAAAGTGAAAAGGGCCCTTAAACAGCATGGAAAAACACACACTTATAGAAATGGATGAGAAGTATAACAGAAAGTTTGAAGAATTGAATAAATCAGTGAATGATACCCTAGAAAACCAAGGAAAAACAATCAAGCAGATAATGGAAACAGTTCAAGACTTGAAAACTGAAATGGAGGCAAAGAAGAAAACACAAACAGAGGGCCAGGTGGACATGGAAAATCTAGGTAAACGAATAGAGACTACAGAAACAAGCATAACCAGCAGAATACAAGAGATAGAAGACAGAATCTCAGATTCTGAAGATAACATAAAGAAAATAAACACACTGATCAAAGAAAACAGCAAGTCCAACAAACTCTCATCACAAAACATTCAGGAAATATGGGACACAATAAAAAGACCAAACCTAAGAATAATTGGAGTAGAAGAAGGAGAAGAAGTGCAGCTCAACAGTCCAGAAAATATATTTAATAAAATTATAGAAGAAAACTTTCCCAACCTAAAGAAAGATGTACCTATGAAGGTTCAAGAAGCATACAGAACACCAAATAGGCTGGACCAAAAAAAAAATCCCCTCACCATATAATAATCAAAACACAAAGCATACAGAATAAAGAAAGACTATTTAGAGCCGCAAAGGAAAAAGGCCAAGTTACTTATAAAGGTAAACCTATCAGACTTACACCTGACTTCTCTATGGAAACCATGAAAGCCAGAAGGTCCTGGACAGATGTACTGCAAAAACTAAGAGACCATGGATGCAAGCCCAGATTACTATACCCAGCCAAGCTTTCGTTCACTATAAATGGAGAAAACAAAATTTTCCAGGATAAAAACAAATTTAAACAATACGTAGCCAAAAATCCAGCCTTACAGAAAGTAATAGAAGGAAAATCACTAACCAAGGAGTCCAACAATGACCACAATAACTCAGAAATCTAGAGACCCTTCACCAGCGCAACTCAAAGAAGGGAAACACACAAACTCTACTACTACAAAAGTGACCGGAGTTAACAACCACTGGTCATTAATATCACTTAATGTCAATGGGCTCAACTCACCTATAAAAAGGCACAGGCTAAGAGATTGGATACAAAAACAGGATCCAACATTCTGCTGTTTACAAGAAACACACCTCAACCACAAAGACAGGCACCTACTCAGAGTAAAGGGCTGGGAAAAGGTTTATCAAGCAAATGGACCTAAGAAACAAGCAGGTGTGGCCATACTAATTTCGAACAAAGTTGACTTCAAACTTAAATCATTCAGAAGAGATGGAGAGGGACATTTTATACTCATAACAGGAACAATTCATCAGGATGAAGTCTCAATCCTGAATATCTATGCCCCTAAAATAAAAGCACCCACGTACGTAAAAGAAACATTACTAAAACCCATGGCAGCCATCAAACCGCACACACTAATAGTAGGAGACTTCAACACTCCTCTCTCACCAATGGACAGGTCAATCAGAAAGAAACCTAACAGAGAAATTAGAGAATTAATGGAGGTAATGAATCAATTAGACTTAACAGACATCTATAGAATATTCCACCCGTATAGGAAGGAATATACCTTCTTCTCTGCAGCTCATGGAACCTTCTCGAAAATTGACCACATACTCGGTAACAAAGCAAACTTACACAGTTACAAAAAAAATTAGTTACCACCTGTGTCTCATCAGATCACCATGGATTAAAGTTAGAATTCAACAACAAGGCTACCCCCAGAAAGCCTACAAACTCAAAGAAACTGAACAGTCAACTACTGAACCATACCTGGATTAAGGAAGAAATAAAGAAAGAAATTAAAGTCTTCATGGAATTCAATGAAAATAAAGAAACAACATACTCAAACTTATGGGACACTATGAAAGCAGTCCTAAGAGGAAAGTTCATAGCACTAAGTGCCCACTTAAAGAAAACAGAGAAAGCACATATTGGAGACTTAACAGCCCACCTGAAAGCTCTAGAAAAAAAAAAAAGAAGCAGACTCACCTAGGAGGAGCAGAAGACTGGAAATAATCAAAATGAGGGCTGAAATCAACAAAATAGAAACACAGAATACAATCCAAAGAATCAATGAAACAAAAAGCTGGTTCCTGGAGAAAATCAACAAGATTGATAAACCCCTATCCAAACTAATCAAACAGCAGAGAGAGAATATGTAAATTAATAAGATTAGAAATGAAAAGGGGGACATAACCAGAGACACAGAGGAAATTCAGAGAATCATTAGATATTACTACAAAAGCCTGTATGCCACAAAAATGGAAAATGTAAAAGAAATGGACACTTTTTTTAGATAAATACCATATACCAAAGTTAAACCAGGACCAGTTGAACAATCTAAACAGACCTGTTAGTCGCGAAGAATTAGAAGCTGTTATCAAAAACCTCCCTACCAAAAAAAGCCCAGGACCAGATGGTTTCAATGCAGAATTCTACCAGAACTTCCAAGAAGACCTAATACCTATACTCCTTAAAGTATTTCACAATATAGAAACAGAAGAGTCACTACCAAATTCCTTTTATGCAGCTACAGTTACTCTGATACCAAAACCACACAAAGACTCAACCAGGAAAGAGAATTACAGGCCAATCTCACTCATGAACATTGACGCAAAAATCCTCAACAAAATACTGGCAAACCGAATCCAAGAACACATTAGAAAAATTATCCATTATGATCAAGTAGGCTTCATCCCAGATATGCAGGGATAGTTCAACATACAAAAATCTATCAATGTAATCCATCATATAAATAAACTGAAAGAAAAAACCATATGATCATTTCATTAGATGCTGAAAAATCATTTGACAAAATTCAACATCCCTTTATGATAAAAGTATTGGAGAGATTAGAGATACAAGGGTCATACCTAAATATAATAAAAGCTATATACAGCAAGCGGACAGCTAACATCAAATTAAATGGAGATGTAGTAATAGGGGCAGCAGGGCTGCGTCCCCAGCACCCAGGCCGCCTGCTTGGCTAGCTTATGCCCCGAAATAATTACACGGACACTGTATTCTTTTAATCACTGCTTGGCCCATTCTCTTCTAGGCTAATTCTCACATATTAATTTAACCCATTTCTAATCATCTGTGTGTAGCACCCCAAGGTGCGCTTACCGGGAAGATTCTAGCCTATGCCCATCCTGGGTCGGAGCTTCATCCCGGGAGCGGGGCATGGCATCTCTCTCTGAGGCTTCTGCTCCGGAGAGGAGAGCTGTCGTGACTCTGACCTCACTTCCTCTTCCTCCCAGCATTTTGTTCTGTTTACTCCTCCCACCTATCCTCTAACCAATAAAATGGGCCAGGGCAGTGCCTTTATTAGCCAATGACCCTCTCCATCACGGAGAGAAACTTAAAGCAATCCCACTGAACTCAGGAATACTACAAGGCTGTCCACTCACCATACCTCTTCAGTATAGTGCTTGAAGTTCTAGCAATAGCAAAAACACAGCATAATGAGATCAAGAGGATTCAAATTGGAAAGGAAGAAGTTAAACTTTCGTTATTTGCAGATGATATGATAGTGTACATAAGCGACCCCCAAAACTCCACCAAAGAACTTTTACAGCTGATAAACAGCTTTAGTAATGTGGCAGGATACACGATCAACTCCCAAAAATCAGTCGCCCTCTTATACACAAAGGATATGGAAGCAGAGAGGGAAATCAGAGAAGCTTCACCTTTCACAATAGCCACAAACAGCATAAAATATCTGGGGGTAACCCTAACCAAGGAAGTGAAAGATCTATTTGACAAGAACTTTAAGGCAGTGAAGAAAGAAATTGAAGAGGATACCAGAAAATGGAAAGACCTCCCTTGCTCTTGGATTGGGAGGATCAACATAGTAAAAATGGCAGTTCTATGAAAGGCAATATATAGATTCAATGCAAGCCCCATCAAGGTCCCATTAAAATTCTTCACGGATCTTGAGAGGAAAATAATCAACTTTATATGGAAAAACAAAAAACCCAGGATAGCCAAAACAATCCTATACAATAAAGGATCTTCTGGAGGCATTACTATCCCTGACTTCAAACTCTATTACAGAGTTACAGTAATGAAAACAGTGTGGTACTGGCATAAAAACAGAGAAGTCGACCAATGGAATCGTATAGAAGACCCGGATTTTATCCCACAAACCTATGAACACCTCATTTTCGATAAAGGAGCTAAAAGTATACAATGGAAGAAAAAAAGCATCTTCAACAAATGGTGCTGGCACAACTGGATGTCAACCTGTAGAAGAATGAAAATAGACCCATATCTATCACCATGCACAAAACTCAAGTCCAAATGGATTAAAGACCTCAATATCAGTCTGAACCTGATAGAAGAGAAAGTGGGAAGTACCCTATAACAGATGGGCACAGGGGATGGCTTCCTATGTATAACCCCAGCAGCACAGACATTAAGGGTAACATTGAATAAATGGGACCTACTAAAACTGAGAAGCTTCTGTAAAGCAAAGAACACTGTCACCAAGACAAAAAGGCAACCTACTGACTGGGAGAAGATCTTCACCAACCCCGCAACAGACAAAGGTCTGACCTCCAAAATATATAGAGAACGCAGGATACTAGACTTTAAAATGCTAATTAACCCAATTAAAAAATGGGACACTGAACTGAACAGAGAATTCTCAACAGAAGAAGTTCAAATGGCTAAAAGACACTTAAGGTCATGCTCAACCTCCTTAGCAATCAGGAAAATGCAAATCAAAACAACTTTGAGATATCATCTTACACCTGTCAGAATGGCTAAAATAAAAAACTCCAATGGTAGCCTCTGCTGGAGAGACTGTAGAGGAAGGGGTACCCTCATCCATGCTGGTGGGAATGCAATCTTGTGCAACCACTTTGGAAATCAGTGTTTTGGTTTCTCAGGAAATTCGCCATCAACCTACCCCTGTACCCAGCAATACCACTCTTGGGAATGTACCCAAGACATGCCCTATCATATGACAAAAGCATTTGTTCAACTATGTTCATAGCAGTATTATTTGTAATAGCCAGAACCTGGAAACAACCTAAATACCCTTCAATGGAAGAATGGATGAAGAAAGTATGGAATATATACACATCAGAGTACTATGCTGCAGTAAAAAACAATGACTTTTCGAATTTTGCATGCAAATGGATGGAAATAGAAAACACTATCCTGAGTGAGGTAACCCAGACCCAAAAAGATGAACATGGGATGTACTCACTCATAATTGGTTTCTAGCCATAAATAAAGGTCACGGAGTCTACAATTGTTGAACCTAAAGAAGCTAAATAAGAAAGTGAACCCAAGGAAAAACATATAGTTATCCTCTTGGCTATGGGAAGTAGACAAAATTGCCGGGGAGAAAATTGGGATCTTTGTGGTGGGGTGGGATTGGGGTTAGGGCAGATGGGGAGAGAAAAGTGAGAAGGGAAGAATGGGGGGAACTTAGAGACGCAGGATGATTGGGATAAAGGAAGGTTGGATAGGAGAGCAGGGAAGCACAATTCTTAGTTAAGGGAGTCACCTGAGGGTTGGCAAGAGACTTGAACCTAGAGTGGCTCCCAGGAGCCCAAGGCGATGTCCCCAGTTACTTCCTTGAGCAGCTGAGGATAGGGAACCTAAAATGACCCTATCCTATAGCAATACTGATGAATATCTTGCATATCACCATAGAACCTTCATCTGGTTATGGATGGAGATAGAGACAGAGACCCACACTGGAGCACTGGACTGAGCTCCCAAGGTCCCAATGAGGAGTGGAAGGAGGGAGAAGATGAGCAACGAAGTCAAGACCACGAGGTGTGCACCCACCCACTGAGGCAGTGGGGCTGATCTACTGGGAGCTCCCCAAGGCAAGCTGGACTGTGACTGAAAATGCACGGGATAAAACTGGACTCTCTGAACTTGGCAAACAGTGAGGGCTGATGAGAAGCCAAGGACAATGGCTCAGGGTTTTGATCCTACTATACGTTCTGGCTTTGTGGGAGCCTAGTCAGTTTGGATGTTCACCATCCTAGACATGGACGTAGGGGGGAGGATCTTGGACTTTCCACAGGGCAGGGAACCCTGACTGCTCTTTGGACTGGAGAGGGAGAGGGAGAGGAGTGGGGGAAGGGGGAGAAGGGTGGGAGGAGGGGGAGGGAAATGGGAGGCTGGGGGGAGGCAGAAACATTTTTCTTTTCCTTTTCTCAATAAAAAAAAATTTATAAAAAAATAAAATAAAATAAAAATGTAATGTATGATTTTTAAAAAAACTTTATTGCTTGAGGAAGATTTTTTTGAGAAATGTCTGTACTGATTTCCAAAGTGGCTGTACAAGTTTTCACTCCCACCAGCAATTTTGAGCATACCCAAAGGATGCTCAAACATATCATGAGGACATGTATGTCTTCAACTATGCTCAACTTAGTAACAGCATTATTTGTAATAGCCAGAGTGTGAAAATAAACTAGGTACCCCTCTAGTAAAGAATGGATTAAGAAAATGTGGCACATTTACACAATGGAGTACTACTCAGTGGTAAAAAAAATAATATCTTGAAATTTGCAGTCAAATGGATGGATCTAGAAAAAAAAATACTATACTAAGTGAGGTAACCCAAATCTGATCCAGAAAGATAAATATAATATGCACTCACTCATAAGTGGCATTTAGACATAAGGCAGTGGAAAACAGGCCTACAGGTCACAACCCCAGAGACCCTAGAAAACAAAGAGGACCCTATAGAGACAAATATGGATCTACATTGGAAGGAGAAAAGGATAAGATGTTCTAAGTAAATGGAAGCTTGGGTGTCACAGGAGAGGATAAAAGAGGAGAGGGGAGGAAAGAAGGGGAGTAGAAAAAAGTGTAGCACAATAAAAAGAAGATTAAGAAACTTTATTTCTAATAGAACCCAGATTATTTTTTATTCACAAAGCATACAAAATGTGTAAGTGTTCTTTTTTAAACATGTGTCTTATTGATTTAAATTTGTAATAAATCTTATTCATGTAAACTTTGATTATTATTATTATTATTATTATTATTTTATTACTTTAAAAATACCATTCCAAATTCAGACCTTCTCCCATTCCACTCCGTCCACACACCCTGCTCCCCACACCCTTCCAGTCTTAAGAGAGGTCAAGGTACTCTGCCCTGTGGAAAGTTCAAGGCTCTCCCCACTACATCCAGGTTGAACAAGGTAGACATCCAAAGAGAATAGGATCCCCAAAAGCCAGTACATGCAGCAGAGACAAATTCCAGTGCCATTGTCATTGGCCAGTCAGTTTGCCCCATCTTTCAACCACATTCAGAGGGATTGTTTGATCCCATGCTCATTTATTCCCAGTCCACTTAGAGTTGTTGAGCTCCCATTAGCTCAGGCACACTGTCTCAGTGGGTAAACCCCTCATGGTCTTGACATACTTGCTCATCCTCTCCCTTCTTCCACTTTTCAACTAGACCTTGGGCGCTCAGTCCAGTGCTTTGATGTGGATCTCTGCCTCTGTTTCCATCTGAGGTTGGACAAAGGTTCTATGGTGATAATTAAGATAATCATCAGTCTGACTATAGGGCAAGGCCAGTTCAGGTGCCCTCTCCTCTAATGCTTAGAGTCTTAGCTGTGGTCATCCTTGTGGATTCCTAGTAAGTTTTCTAGAGTCAGGTTTCTTGCTAACCCCCAAATGGCTCCATTAACCAAGATATCTCTTTCCTTTCTCTCATAATTGTTCTTCCTCCATCTCAACTATTCCATTCCTTCAAATTCTTTCCCACCCATCCCCTTCTCCCAACCTCTTCCCCTTCTCCCTTTCCTTCCCATGTTCCCAAATTTTGTCAGGCAGTTTTGTCTGCTTCCAATTTCCAGGTGGATCTATATATGTTATTTTTTTTTTGGTTCGCCTTATTACTTAGCTTCTCTAAGATCATTAATTATAGATTCAATGTCCTTTGTAATTATGGCTAGTGTCCACTAATGAGTGAATACATACCATATTCATAGTTTTGGGTCTGGGTTATCTCACTCAGTATAGTGTTTTCTAATTCCATCCATTTACATGCAAAATTCAAGATGTCATTATTTTATCACTGAGTAGTATGCTAATGTGTAAATGTGCCATGCTTTCTTTATTCATTCTTCAGTTGAAGGGCATCTAGGTTGTTTTCAGGTTCTGGCTGTTACAAATAATACTGCTATGAACATAGTTAAACAGACGCTTCCATAGTGTGTATGAGCATCTTTTGGGTATATTCCCAAGAGATATTGCTGGATCCTGAGGTAGGTTGCTTTCCAATTCTCTGAGAAACTTCCAAAGTGGTTGTACAAGTTTGCATTCCAACCAGCAATGGATGAGTGTTCCCCTTACTTCACATCCTCTCCAGCATAAGCTGTCAGTAGTGTTTCTGATTTTAGCTATTGTAACATGTATAAGATGGTGGTATCTCAAGGTTGTTTTGGTTTTCATTTCCCTGATAGCTAAGGAAGTTGAACATGTCCTTAAGTGTCTTTTGGCCATTTGAACGTCTTCTGTTGAGAATTCTCTGTTTAGTTCAGTACACCATTTTTAATCGGGCTATTTAAAATTTTAATCTCTAATTTCTTGAGTTCTTCATATATTTTGGAGATCAGTCCTTTGTCTGATGTGGGGTTGGTGAAGATCTCCCATTCTGTAGGTTGTCTTTTTGTCTTACTGACTGTGTCCTTTGCTTTACAGAAGCTTCTCTGTTTCAGGAGGTCTTATTTATTCATTGTTGCTCTTATTGTCTGTGCTACTGGGGTATAATTAGGAAGTGGTCTCCTTTGCCCATGCATTGAAGGCTACTTTCCACTTCTCCTCTATCAGGTTCAGTGTGGTCAACTTTATATTGAGATCTTTAATCCATTTGGACTTGAGTTTTATGCATGGTGATAAATGTGGTTCCATTTTTATTCTTATACAGGTTGACATCCAGTTATGCCAGCACCATTTGTTGATAGCCAAAGCAATCATGTAACCTTTGTTATCTTATACTTATGTGTCACAACTTACTGGTTGTTGTGTCCAATTAACTAATAAGAAACAATTAAAGGAAAGCGGGATTTATTCTGACTTCCCATATGAGAAGCTGTGATCCTTCGTGGCCAGCGAGGCATGCAATGAGAACATCGTGTCTGGTCACATTGTATATACAATCAAGGAGGGGATTGATGAATACCAGAACCAAACTGTTTCATTTTCTTAATTCATTCAAATATTATGTCCTTTAGAAATTACTATTCTGCAGTTGTTTGTCAATTTATTCTTAGCCTTTGCTCTTTGGAAAATTGCTTTCCAGATCCCAATGGAAACTTATTATTACCTATCAATGCCTGACCTTAGCTTGGCTTATATCTAGGCAGTTTTTCTTAAATTAACACATCTATCTTTTGCCTCTGAGCTTTTGTCTTTCCATATTTTTATTTATGTATATCTTTTCTTTACTTCTTACTCTAAATTTGTATGCCTAGGTGGCTGGACCCAAATGTCATCCTCCTTCTTCTTTTGCTCCTCTATCTTTCCGCTCATAAATCTCCTCCTATTTATTCTCTCTGCCTGCCAGGCCTGTGTATCCTTTCTTTTGCTTTGCTGTTGGCCGTTCCATACTTTATGAGACCAATCAGGTGTTTTAGACAGGCAAAGAAACAGCTTCACAGAGTTAATCAAATGCAACATTAAAAAAATATCTCTTCATCATTAAACAGATGTTCCACAGCATAAGCAAATGCAACACATTTTAAATTAATATTTCACAACTCTATTCACTATCACACTGGCCTTTCTTCCCAATTAACCTGGGAATAATCCAGGAGATATATCAACATCTCCTTCCTTGGTGACTGTAAAGCAAAATGAGTTCTCTATTATTTATGCATAGGGTAATTTTCAGTAATGTGTTTGATAGTGATTACAAGGAGGCTCTTGTCCCTAACAGGACCAAATATAAAACATCATTAAAGTTTTGTGGTTCTTACTTACTTGAACCCAACCTTCGAATATTTTTCACTGGAGTCAGGAAAAAAGTTTAATTAACATTTTGATCAGTCAATCAAGAATTGACCAAATTTCATTGTCATCAAATGTGATCTTTAGTCAGCACATTACATAATTCTGTTACAGGGGGGAAAGAACTAAGGAAAATTTAAGCAAATATTACCTTTTAGTTTAGGAAACATAGGTCTCACAGAAATGAAATGTCTTTCTTAATAAGGTTGATGTAATTTTGTTTATGCTTATCTCTACATGTAGATATTTCATGCACATGTAACTGCAGCAAAAAGGCTTATCATTGTTTATCAAGTTGTATTAACTTACATCATAAATACCTAATATAATCTTTCATTACTGTAATCTTTTGAAAAAAGAAATGAATGCTGGATAATCTAATTTTAACCTTTTCATTACTTGATATAAAACTGTACCATGATACTTTGGTATTGGGGGATAAAGAGACATATAGATACTAGCCATAAGATTTTATCACTTAGAATGTAGAAATAAGTTTGTGAAACCTGGTATCTGTCTAGATCTCAGAAAATTCTGGCCTTAGAAACAGCTTTACCACAGTATTGGTTGATGGCTTATTTTTTTTAAAATAATTGTTTGTATATGTTTTTATTTCTTTTAAGTGGAACAAGGAAGCAAAGAAAGTTCATGATTTGTTTTCCTGGTTACTTAGAAATAAGTGAATTGGTACAAGTTTTCTATTCATATATTGATTTATTTAATTTTTTATAATAATTTATTAGATTATAAAGTCATCAGACTATATATCCCCTAATATTTGCCGCCTTTTAAAAATTAAAAAAAAACAATTTACTGTGTCTTTCCTTTAATTTTGTACAGCTAAACCTTTTCAAACATATTGCCAGTGCAGCCATTGTCCTGCTACAGATTTTCTTTTTTTTAAATTAATTTATTTATTTAAAATTTTCACCTCCTCCCATCCTCCCATTTCCCTCCCACTCCAGTCCTAAGAGAAATCAGGGTGCCCTGCCTTGTGGGAAGTCCAAGCGCCCCCCTCCATCCTAGGAAGGTGTGCATCCAAAGAGACTAGGCTCCCAAAATGCTAGTACATGCAGTAGAATCAAAATCCAGTGTCATTATCATTGGCTTCTCAGTCCGCCCACATTGTCAGCCACATTCAGAGAGTCTGGCTTGACCACTTGCTTGTTCAGGCCCAGTCCAGCTGTCCTTGGTGGGCTCCCATTAGATCAGTCCCACCATCTTCATGGGTGGACGCACTCCTTGTGGTCCTGACTTCCTTGCTCATGTTCTCCCTCCTTCTGCTCTTCATCTGGGCTTTGGGAGCTCAGTCCAGTGCTCCAATGTGGGTCACGAATTCCACGTTAGACAAAGTTCTGATCTCCAAAATATATAAAGAACTAAAGAAACTAGACATTAAAACTCTAAATAACCCAATTAAAAAATGGGGTACTGAACTGAACAGAGAATTCTCAACAAAAGACATTCAAATGTCCAAAAGACACTTAAGGCCATGCTCAACCTCCTTAGCGATCAGGGAAATGCAAATCAAAACAACTTTGAGATACCATCTTACACCTGTCAGAAAGGCTAAAATCAAAAACAACAATGATAGCCTTTGCTGGAGAGGTTGTGGAGTAATGGGAACACTCACCCATTGTTAGTGGGAATGCAAACTTGTGCAACCACTTTGGAAATCAGTGTGGCGGTTTCTCAGGAAACTGGGAGTCAACCTACCTTAGGACCCAGCAATACCACTTTTGGGAATATACCCAAGAGATGCCCTATCATATTACAAAAACATTCGTTCAACTATGTTCATAGCAGCACTATTTGTAATAGCCAGAACCTGGAAACAACCTAGGTGCCCCTCAATAGAGGAATGGTGGAATGGTGTGACACATACACACTTTAGAGTTCTACTCAGCAGAAAAAAAAAAAAAAGTCCGTGGTCAGCAGAGGAGAAGGTGCCTGAACTGTCCTTCTCCCATAGACACACTGATGAATACCTTGCATATCACCATAGAACCTTCATCTGGCGAGGGATGGAGATAGAGACAGAGACCCACACTGGAGCACTGGACTAAGCTCTCATATATTGATTATTATATAAAAGGTCTCATAAGAGAGGCAGCCAAAACCTGTGGAAAGTGCCTACATTTCCTTATAAACCTAATGAGATTTTCATGGGGTCAAATTTATTTCAACACTATATTTTTATTATTTAAAGAACAGCAAGATCTAATTAAAGTTAGAGTCAGTTTTTTTTAACTTTAGAATTCATAGGTTTTAGTGATTTTAATGGTTTATTTATAGAGAAAGTCCCCAGTTGAAAATTATAATAGCTGATTCAAAGGTCAGAATTTATTCCTAATTCTTTCAAATCTGTGATTGCATTTTTGATAAATATTGTTCAACTAAAATATATTATAAAATGAATCTTCTGTTCCTATTTTCTTGTTATCATATTGATTTTATTATATATCATAATTAGAGAGTCACTATACACAGGACAGGAAGGTCCAATGGCTAGCAACTTATCTAATGAGTCATTGGAATGTAGTTGTCATTCATAAGAACAAATTTCAGTAAACATTCTAATCCAATCATGGATGTAAATAAATTTCATGTTCCCAGCTCTATCTTCAATTATGTGGTTGAGATATTGAAAACATTTACAAACTGAAGAACTTTAGGAACGCATAAGATATACTATAGTGATTCAATGATAATATGAATGCATACAGTGCATATAAATAAAATCTATTACTACAGAGTACTAGGGATTGGAAATCACCTCAGTAATGAATTCCTTTTCATACATAACAAGAAAATCCTCTGGTAAAAATGTGAAAATAATGGAACAGAACACTAAATTTAGCCTATAGCTGATTTTCCGAATATTCAGTGTAAACTTCAATCTATGTGCCATTCAAATGGAGAGCTGGATTCTAGATTTGATTAGTTAATATTCTCTTCAGTCCACATTGCAGCACTAACTAGAATTTGCTGGTAATTTCAATTTCATCCGTAAAGCAGCTGTTTTCCTGGCAAGGCAGAAGTACTTCAAGTACCCTCTGAATATACGTCTGGGATACTTCACAACAAATTTTGCTTATATGTGTGGGTCATCTGTCTGCATGGATGTCTGCATATTCTAACTCTGTGTGATTGTCTTCATGCATACAATATGGCCAGGCATTTGTTCTTTTCTACTTTTCATAGGTAATTAGGAAGTCACTTAAATGATCTGAATAGCCAATTTCAAGCAAGTACATGATTGATTCAAAATCTTCCCCTTATTTTTTCCTTTCCCAAAGAATCTATTGGTTGCTACATTTGATCACACCATCAGATTCATTTAACTGGATCAGCACAGCTTTTGTTTTCGATTTCAGAAACTTGAGAAACAGAAAACAGAGAAAGTTCAGCCCCATGGAACTGGTGGGGTGACCAGTAGACCCTATCCTTTTCCTTTGGAAATTCCTCCTTTTGTCATATCTCATTCCCATCTATCCTCTTTACTCTCTTCTCTTTGCTTCTTAGGATGTGTCCAAGGGACACAGTATGAAGTGCATAGCAAGGATGGGCCAGAGCAAGGGAGCTGTGCACAACTGTTTCCATGTTCCTGCTCAAGAAGCACAGCTACATGTAAGAATAAACATTTCTTTATCAATAACAATTACCCGCCATCCTCGTATTTATTATTATTAATAATGAATACGTTATTATTCAGTTCAGCAACTGAATAAAGTAGTCTTTTTGAAATTTTATGGTCATAATTACTGTCATCAAATACTCAAAACAACAGTAAAAACAAATTGAAAGAGCTTAGAAACTGAACAGGGAAGGCAATAAAAGAGTTTTATGGGTTTTTTGTTTGTTTGCTTACTTTTTCAAAATGCAATAAAATGCCCAGATGAAGTTACTTTAGTGTCTTTTCTAATGGAGAATGTTGATCCAATCCTTCTGTTTTAGCCATCTGTGTCTTTTGCTTCCATTTCATTTTCCTTAGGACATTATACAATATAAATGGGAGTGAAATTTAAAAAAAAAAAAGATATCTGTTGAAAATCCTTGTTCTCAAATTTTAGTTCTAAAGAATATGTCTAGAACACACATATTAGAGGGACTGAAAGATTGTCAGCCTGATAGACATTTTTGTAATTTCATTTTTAATAAAGAAGCAAGCAAACAAAAATCCAATTTTTGAGAAAAGAATAATACAATTTTAATTTGTATTGAGTTAATTGCTAAAGGCCAGTAGCACAATTAACCAAGCAGGAAGAGAAAATTGTATACAAGGGTAATAAGAGTGTGATAATCTTAATAGAGCCATAACTTTGACTTTAATAACCTTAGTGTGATTTGATTTTCAATTTTAGCTTTCAAATGACTCACTGTGCTCATTATCACATTTTCTGCATATCACAATTTCCCTTTTTAGGATTGTTGCTCACACTATTTCCTGATTAGCACATTTATTTTATTTTTGCCTCTTTCAAATATAAACACTTCCATATAATAATTTTCCATCTGTATGTTTTATTGTTTGATCACTGTTTATCCACAATGTTAGCTATCGACAATTTTATATCTTTCAAGTATAATCGGTTGTTTCATCTTGAGCATGCATCTCTCAATTACCTTATTCATGCCACATTTTCAAAACCTTGAACATAAAAAAGGACTTATGTTCTGCTTTCTGTCTCAGTTTTTCCTCATGTTTACATACTTTGTATGAATTCATAAAGTTTATATTTAAATTATATAAAGTTTAAACCTTATATGAATTGCCTGTGTGGGTTTTGTAAACCCCAAATATCTATTCCTTTTCTTTCTTCAAATGTATTTCTCAGAAACTTTATCAAATGCTTACACATCATGTTTTCCTTCTTAAAACTTCTTTTAGGCAAAGTATGAAATATGTTTTTAGTTAGTTACAGGACAAATTTATATTGAATCCAAATCTTACATAGGTCTTCATTTATGAAAAAAGATAAAAGTACAATAGCTCCAAATGGATCAGAGGAACATGATCTACTCTATAGTTTTCCACTTTTCTCTCTAGCAACTTATAAAGATCCAAAATTAGCATGAGGCTCCTCAAAATACCATTTAAAAATCAGTCAGTTGTCAAACTAAAAACTGTTTTACAATTCATTGGCTTATGAATCAGAATGGGGGGCAGAGAGAAAGAAAGATGATAGGGAGAGAGGGAGAGGGGGAGGGAAGAAGAAAGAGAAGAAAAGAAGAAAGAAAACAGAAGAAAAGAAGAAAGATTAGCTTTCTACTCCTATCTCTAATCTACTCAGCAGCACATGCAGAGTTCTGGACTTCTGCATCCTCTCTTGCTACTTCCTTCATATTGCAGATTTTATACTCAGTGATTAGTCTGTCATACAGTATGCCTTCCATTGACTGATGTTTTTTACAAGTTCATTTACTGATATCATTTTGGATACATCAAGTGCATATTACAAAAATGGTAGAAACATTTATCAAATAAATTTATTGATGAACCAATAAATAGTTAATTAAATAAATGCATGAGCTATGGATCAATAAAATTCTTATTAATTAGTGGAATAAGTAGTATATACTCATGGACACATTTGATTGTAAATATCTATTTCGTGCACAATCAAATATATCAACATTTCTCTTTTCAGCTCCTAACATCAACAGTCTTCATATCAAGTTTTATTTGTCCTTTTTAAAATTTTTTCCGGACCACATTTAAACATGCCCTTGAAGTAGTGCATTATAGAGTTTCTCACTCTATGTAATTTTGATTTTTAATTTTTTACATGATTTCCTTCATTAAGAATATATACTCATTTCTAAAATCAAGCCCAGGAGGAAAAATGATCTTTTCTCTTATAATTTTATTCTTGGAAGTTTAAACCTGACCTGAAATAGATCCCCAAACATACATACTGTATTTGAATAATACATCTTCTCATTTTTTTCTCAACCTGCGGCTGATATCTTTCTCATGTCTGTTATAACATGTCAGTCTTTGCTATGATTAGGTAACATAAAAGCACACATACTGATGAGAGTAACAGAAAGTACCTATCACAGGTGAGGCATGGACCTAGTTGCTTGCCTGATGAGCACAACCACACCTATATACATAATTTGAATTAAAGATGGCTGTGATCCGGGCGGTGGTGGCGCACGCCTTTAATCCCAGCACTCAGGAGGCAGAGGCAGGCGGATCTCTGTGAGTTCGAGGCCAGCCTGGTCTACAAGAGCTAGTTCCAGGACAGGAACCAAAAGCTACGGAGAAACCCTGTCTCGAAAAAAAAAAAAAAAAAAGATGGCTGTGAAACACAGTTAAGTTGATGACACTGTCACCTGTGACAAAAGAGTAGTTCCGAAGCACACACTCAAAACTGATGGACCGCTCACTTTTATGATTCATGACTAAATTATTTGACTTTTCCCCCAGATTATTATATTGACTGGATGTTTATTCCAAAAACCAACAAAAAAGTCTATTTTATACATTTTGCGGAAAATATTCTGTCTCCCTTGAATTTATCTTTGAGTATATTAATGGTTCTTATGTGTCCTTTTTCTCTAAAGGTAAACTGTGGTGTTTCTCAAAACTGTTTCCCAGTCTCTCTCATTCCAGGGGCCTTAGGCTTCATCTGCATGTAGCTAACAAAGGTCTTCACTTAACATTTATAAGCTCACTTCCATCCCTAAAATTCTCTCTCTCTCTCTCTCTCTCTCTCTCTCTCTCTCTCCCTCCCTCCCTCTTTCTCCCCTTTCTCTGTCTGTCTCTCCTCATACTTCTTTTTCTTGTGGTTAAGAGATTTTTTTTTTCTGGTCTGTGTAAGACTCCTGGCTCATTTCACAGTGTACCTTTGAAGTAGATTAGCTTTTCTGTAGTTTGCCCATACTGCATTCTACATGGTAGGTTATTTTTCAGTGGGCAATGAGAGAAAAATATTGGTTCCGGACACCAAGTCCAAGTTATCAGCACAAAGGAAATTTTTTTTTTTTTTGTCCCAGAGGTTTAGAGTTCTGGAATAAGAGACAAAGATAGGAGATAGAGGAGGAGGGAGAAGGAGAAAGGAACAAGGAAAAGGGTGAAGAAGTATTTATTCCAGAGGGACCAAGGACTGCCTCTGGAAAGATGAGACAGACATGGCACATAGGAAAATGGCAGTTTACAAGTGGAAAACCTGTGTTAGGATGAGGCGTTCAATTTTAATTGGTCATGTAAATTAGGTGAACCAAAGGGGGCTTTTGTGTGCTGGACTTCAATACTTTGTTAGCTGAACCTTGCTGAACCTTGGTAGTGAGCCTCACTAGGAGGAAGTTGCAAAATAGACCTTTATGGCTAGCTTTAGGAATACAATCTAATTGTTTTTATTAAGGTAGTGAGAATTGGTAGAAAGGCAAGACCTGCCAGAACTATGCTCATCATCTAGAGCTGATCAGAATTCTTTCAGGAAAGCCTAACAATGGGATTAGTTAAGATCTTCCCAGTGCTAGTTTAACTGCTTGGCAAAGCAAAGTTGAGTGCTTAAATGTCTATGATCTCAGAAAATGGAATCATATTCCACAGGATGTTGCCTGTGGCTTTGTTGTTGGTACCAGAGGCTCTTGGTCATCTGTTGAGGGAGTTGTGGGCCTGCTTTTCATCCCGCCCGGCTCCTGCACGGCTAGCTATACACCAGAAATAACAACACACAAACTGTATTCTTTTAAACACAGCCTGGCCCATTAGTTTCAGCCTCTTAACCCATTTCTAATAAACTGTGTAACACTGGTCTTACTGGGAAAGATTCAGCATGTCTGACCTGGCGGCTTGCTTCATTGCGTACGTCTGCCCAGGAGCCAGGAGCATGGCCTCTCAGCTCACTTCCTCTTCCTCCCAGCATTCTGTTCTGTTTATTCCTCCCACCTATGTTTTAACCTATGAGGCCAAGCAGTTTCTTTATTATAATTAACCAATGACCTTCCTCCATCAGTCATCAAGTTCGACACTAAGCTTTAAGGTATCTTACTTCCATGAGGCAAAAGGCTGTTCAATCTAAGTGGTGCATCCAGGACCATACTGACACTGCTGGTCATGTTGGAAAAAAAAAATCAGGTCAGCCCCATCAGGTCTAAAATCTTTATATTGCTATATATGCAGGCTTAGTTTCCTGTATGTGTGGGCCTGGGTATAGAAACTTTCCCTAGTGTGTCCCATGACTACTAAGGCTGATAGTATAGTGTGTACTAAATCTGAAGTTTTTGGCTAGAAAGATTTGCATATTGTGAGAAGGTAGGACGCTAACTATGCCATCTACAAAGATCATCCAATTAGAACTATTAACTAGCTTGAAGCTATAGTAGCTCTTTGGAATCAGTCTTTTAATTCTTACCTTATAAGTTCTATCTTTGAATTTTGACATGAGCATGTTGTCTTATAAGGTCTTTAGTTTTTGTCTGATGTTAGGCTTATCCTTATTATGCCTTTCTACTGACCTTAAATGCATAACTCCTTGCTAGCATTTGTGCCCTGATTCTTAGGAAATGGCTTCTTACTCCATATTCTCTTATATGAATTTGGGAGATATATATTTGACATTATCTGCTAGTACAATTCAGTTTCACTGACTCACTTTCTGACTTTTGGGATGGTGTGGAACTCTACCCATCATTGGGTTTCACCTTTCATTGTGTTATTGTTAATCCACTGAAAAACATCAATATCCTTCCTTCTTATTTCAGCCCAAGCAGGGGACATCTCTCCACATGATACCTGACTACAGACATTCTGAAGTGGGTAACATTTTCCTTCCTCCATTCTTCAAAACATCATTTATTAATATTATCACTAAAGTAAAAGCTGACATCATTATCTATCAGACTCATTAGTTCTCTTTTGAAGAACTGGATATGTTTTGATAGCTATTCAAGTCACTGAGTCTATGGAAAGATAATTGTATGACCACAGACCACGACTTTACTCTTTCCTCACCCCTCGTGTGTTTACATAGATTTCTCACAGTCCTGCAGTTTCAAATGTCTAAAAATAAGAAACAGACCCAGAGGGAGAACATATAATATTAAATTTCTTCAAAACACAGAGAAATGTCTTATGAAGTTCATTAAATAATTTGAATATATAAAATATCAAGGAAATCATAAACAGTGATACAAATGGAGAATTTATCTGACTTGAAGGCAGAAAATGATTCATAAATATAGCAGAAATGGGTGAAAAATTACATAAGACTACTATTGGACTATTGTCTGAAAGTTATAAGTACATTTTCTGGGCATGTTGATAAAATCTGGGATTAATTCCTGCTGTCTTGAATGTTCCCCCATAGCCATTGTCTATGACTTCATGGATATTTTAATTATTAATCTGTTTTTTAAATTTTGAATTCATGTATTTGTTTATTGGTCTATGTATAATGGGTATGTGTATGCAGAGGCATGCGTGTGGAGAACAAATACTAACTTGCAAAATTTGGGCCTCCATGTGGGTCTCAGGGGTTAAATTTAGGTTGGTAGGCCTGATGGCAGGAATCCTTACATGCTGAGCCTCTCACTGGCCTCAAAATTAAACATTTTTCAAAGTTGATGTAGCATCTTGATATGTTCCTGCCATCCCAAGGCAGAGAATCATGTGAGATCAGTACAGCATATGGGAGTCAGAAGATAGCATGCTTCTGCAATACAGTGAGAAAAAAAAATATTCACCACTTGTAGAATTTTTAGCAGGACAATTTATGTTTTCCATTTTCATCAGCCACTTTGCTTGGCTAGGAAAACAAATGATCTCTGATTCACAGAGAGCTGTTAATAGTTTGTCTGAAAGGTCAGAAACTTGGAAGAAACAAGGTTGGAAAATTGGAAGTCTGGAGTATGGGTATGATACATCTTTTAGAAGGAGCACAGAATTTGAAGGTATTTATGTTTCATAAATGATACACTATAGAAAAAAAAGACTCAACAACCAATTGGGCACACTGTGGATATCAGGAAGTTATTCTCTCCAGACCATGAAGAAATTGTGTATAGAGGCTAAATAGTGAATATATATATATATATATATAGTTTCAGAATAGAAGATACCAATTTTTAAATAAAATACAACCTTCCATTTATTTTCAAAGACTGATCTTGCTATTCATAACACTAAGAGTCTAGAATTCCAGCAACATATATTGTTACTAAACCTGTTATGAATCCTTTCTTCAAGGGTAGCAGTGAGGCACTAGGTAGCTGTTAGATTACAGAGTCTCTTCTCAATCAAGGATCAAGGACATTTCCTTCATGTATTCATGAGTTCTGGGCGTATTTCCAGCATGCTTCCTCAGCATTATCATCAGGTTGCTAAATACATACACACACACACACACACACACACACACACACACACACATATCCTTTAAATCATATATACCACTTCTTATGGAGGAATTTACCTTTCTAAAGATAAAGGTAAGCAATTAGAATATAATCAGTTAACTCCTTTGGATTATCTCAACCAGGAAGTGACATGTATACAAGCAGATGAAATGGAGACTTGAGAATTAAATTAAAGTGCTCATTAGAAGGCAATGTTTAAATCAATCGAATGCCAGTATTTTGTGTAGTAGCTTTTCATTGTATTTTAATAATAAAGCTTGCCTGAAGATCAGAAAAGTAAAACAGTCACACTGGCCAGCCTTACAGACCAGGCAGTGGTGACACACACCATTAATCCCAATAGCCACAATGACATATACCTTTATTCCTAGTAGCCAGGATGACACGCACCTTTAATCCCAGTAGTCACACTAGTTTACCAAGGACACCAGGCAGTAGTGGTGCATGCCCTTAATCCCAGAACTAGAGGGCATTAAAAGATGAGAGGAGCCAGCTCTCAGTCTCATTCTTATTCTGAGATTCCTGAAGGCAGGATTGCCATTAAGGTCTGAGGTAGAGGTAAGAGACAGTGGCTGGTTGTTTTGCTTTTCTGACCTTCAGTTTGAATCAAAATTATTGTGTCTGAGATTGTATTAATCATGCATCAATTTTGTATGTTTTTATCACTGTTAAAATATAACGGTTAGTGCAAGGGAGCCCTTGTTATTATACCTCTTCACCTGTCTTAAAGTCTTTGACTTATGTCTCCAGAACATTGAATTCTAATGGTGCTGAACTGTATCTTCTATAAAAAAGAATGTCGTCATTCAGGCACAACACACTGGCTGCATGGAACTGAAAGTTGAGAATTCTATCTGACCAGGTTTTGTTCCTTATGACAATGACTCACCAAATCAAAAAAAAAAGATATTTTTTAAATTTTATTTTATATCTCTTTGAATAATTAGTCATGATTAGTAAAGTTATATAAATTTTGTCTTAAAAGGAGGTCAATGGAGAATAAGTGTGGGAGCTATAAGCAGCTTCGGAGTCACTTCATTTTGATTTTAACCAATAATAAATATTACTGATCTAATACCTAAATGCACAAAAGTAATGTTGTAGTGTACTCAACTGTGTAAAGGCCATTTAAATCCTTCCATCTAGAAAATTATTGGTCAGATGAATGAAGAGCAAGGGGCCATAGGACAGGTTGTAGAATACAGAAGTCAACATAAAGTAGGAATAATCAAAGATAGACTAAAGGATGTAGCCAATACTGCTTTTGAATTCAATACCTTCCTATTAGTGCCTATTAAAGATTATAACTGCAATGATTGGCCAGAAGCTTGTATAAACAAGATGGAATGAAATTCATGGCAATCATCTTGCTTCTTACCACCCAAGTGCTTGGATCATAGGCCTGTGGCCCCATAACTTGTAGCTTTCTGGTTCATATTTTTTAAGAGGGTTATATTAAAATGATGAAATACTGATCTATGTCCATCTTAATTTCTAGATTTCAATGTATCTATATTTCATTTATGCATGCCCTTTTAAAATATGTGAGGAATAATGAATAAAATTATAAGAAAAACTAAATGAACATATTATTATAGATTAAGAATTCAAAGCACTAGTATCAAGTAGGGGAAAAAAGAAAAAGGAATCAACATAAATTATGTTTACTGTAGAGGTCTCATAGAATTCCTTTCTCAGTTGAAAGATTTTACTGTAACGTTATTAAGAGTTTTTCCTTTATAATTATTTAAACACATTGAATTCAGCTTAATAAATTCTTTACATGTTTTGAGATGACTGCATTATTTTTACTTTTATTTGTCTATGTAGTAAATTATGTTAATATTCATTGATGTTAAACTGACTTGATTTCCTTTTTAAATCCAGTTTAAATAAATACACTTTAAAATGTGTTGAAGAACTAATTTATTTGTTTATGGTACTGTGTCGTGATTCATAAATATAATTAGCCAGTACTTTTCTTTACTGTCATCTAGTATTAATAACCATATTCTCCCTGTCGAATAAAAGTAATTGAAATGGATAACTTCTCTTTAGCTCTTTGACAAAATTTATGTTAAATTCAAATATTTTGTTCTTTCAATAGTTGGAAGAACTTTCTGAAAACGATTTCCATGCCTGAGGACTTAGTTATAGCAGACTTCTTTTCTTGTTTTTGAGAAAGGTTCTCCCATTTTTTCCATGCGGGGTCTGAACTCATATTTCCCTTGTCCCAGCTCTGTTCATGCTTTAATAATTAACACACATTACTCTATGAAGAGAATTTTATCAAATGGCTGAATTAGTTAAACAACCATTAAACTATTCAAATTTGTACATATTGTTGACTAAATTTTGTTGTATTTCATTTTTTCCTGCAGAATTTAATTTCCCTTCATTTATAATGCTTTAATTAATTAGTATAATAAGTGAAAATAATGCAATTGTTTATTGTCTTCAGAAAATAAATTTCATGTTTACTTTTAGTATTATTTTACAAATATTTTTATTATTTTCATGAGACAAAATACATTATTTTTAATACAGAATAAACATAGTTCTCTGTTGTATTATAATTAAGTCATTATAGCTATATACTTTTATGATTATGTTGTACTAATAACACTTTTTCATCTTATTATGTGATTTCAGCATCTTTTTATCATCTAAATTTGTGGAGTTTTTCTAATTATTACTGATTAGTACTGATATTTAGCTTATTAAGTATGAACTTTCCTGGATTCTGTCTATTTTGATCTACTATTTTTATCTTGTTCAATTATAAGTACTTTCCAACTTTCATTATTTCTTCTGTGATCTTCTGGGTTCATTTTAATTAAAATATAATGTTACTACAGTTTTTAAATCTTATACAACTTGATGATCATTAAAAATATAATATTCACACATCTATCCTTTGATAAAATATAAAGCCTACTTGCAGTACCCTGCAATTTTTATTTTTAAAATATTTTATTTTTTGTTCAAATGTATAATAGTATTCCACTGCTTGCATGAAGAGATAAGAGTATAACTTTTGGACATATGATCTCTCCTTCCATCATATAGGTTCTGAAGATCTACTAGGTAACCAGAATTGGTGGTAAGCCCTTTTTATGATAAGCTATAAAGCCACCCATCTCCCATATCTTTTTAACAGCTCTTTTCAATAAATCTCATTTCTAGACGTATATGCAATATATGACACCTAAATATTCAGTTTGGATTTCATCTGTGAGAGCCTGCACATTGTTGATGTACCACTATTTTTATCACTGAGTCATGAGAGTCTCTTTATTTATGAAGTTAGCATGACTTTTTAATCAATAGTGTAATTGGTGAGTAGTGGTTCATTTCTAGTTTTTGTTACTTAAGGTTGGATTCTTCCACAAAGCCATTCTTTTTTTCTCTGCAAGAAACGGAATGGGACTGTTGGAGGAAGGCCACTTTGTAGTTCCTGGCTGCTCAGTCCCGAAATAATCATATAGAAACTATATTATTTAAAACACTGCTTGGCCCATTAGCTCTCCCTTCTTATTGACTAACAATATATCTTAATTTAACCCATTTCTAGTAATCTATGTATCATCATGAGGTCATGGCCTACCAGCATAGTTTCAGCACATCTGTCTCTGGCAGCAGCTCAATGGCTTCTCCCTGACTCTGCCCTTCTTTCTCCCAGCATTCAGTTTAGTTTTCTCTGCCTAGATAAATTCTGTCTTGCTATAAGTCCACATCAGTTTCTATATTTAACAATTGTATTTACAGCATAAGAGGTGAATCCCACATCACCTACCGTTTTCTGTTTATATAAAAGAGGATGTGTTGTGGGACAAAGGTTATACCTTGTGAAGATATGTTTCTTGTACTTGTTTAATAAAATGCTAATTGGACAATAGCCAGGTAGGAAGTATAGGCAGGGCTACAAGGTAGTAAGTAGAGGCAGGGCAATGAGAACAAGAGAATTCTGGGAGGAGGAAAAAGTCAGTCTGCAGTTATCACCAGACACAGAGGAAGCTTGTGATTAATGTAGACCTCTGTGTATTTCTTTGGGACTGAATGACTGCAGGACCTGGTGGGATAGAAACTACTGTTAAGAAGGAAGGTTTTTAACTTTAACATAGTAAAATTACATATAAAAAAATGGGTATCAAGCAAGAATTACAGTTACAATATTTCTATCTACATTATCCTTTATCATAACTAAGGAAAATTATATTATTACTATCTATTCTTTAACTACATAAAAGACTCCAGAAGGATATGATATTACCCAAGTAAACAGAAAGTACATTGCAAGCAACTTCCAAAACTGTAGAAATGACAGAGACATCTCACTACCTGGACAGTCACTCAAAGTTCTTCTGTATCACTGGGACATCTATCATCAGCCTATAGGCCCATAGTATCCAGCAGACTTTTCCATGAAGCAGGAAATTTCAAAGAGAGTTCCACCTATATTGGCAGTTTGTCAGTCACTTTCTTGAATGTCTTGAAAAATGTCTTGAAGACTCTCTCATGAAAAAGGAAAGGAACCATTAAGGGCAGTCTCCCCTTTAGGCAAGTTCAGCACCCATTTCTCTGTGGGTCCTGTATATCTGGTTAATAAAGCAGTCCATGCAAGAACACTTTCTTGCCCAAATGGCTAACCAACTCCATAAGGAACTCCTTCAATACCGATCTTCCTCTTGAAGTAATTGATGATAACAGGAGCATATATGTCATAAAAAGTCATTTAAAACATTTTAAATGCCATATTCCAAAAGTCTCTGAAAGATTTGAAGAATACCAATCTAAGTGAAATATATCTCTATATATCTAGAAAACCTAACTAACATGACTACAAGCTTGACTATAATAGATGACTCTTTATTAACCTATATTTCTTAATTACACATTACAATTTTAAAAGAGTTGCACAAACACAATATCTTAATAACAAAATTGATCTTAAATTTGTGTCAATAGAACAAGATCCATACCAATGCAAAGTATCCATCTCTATATCATGTCCTTCTTTAAATGCAAATAATATTTGGAAATTTGGATGTAGTTTTCTCCAAACTGATTCTTGCTGATTCTTTTTTGGAGGTGTTCAATGCAACCTCTCAGGGTGTCTGGAAAGAAATCTATAGATTCTCATCTTCTGTGGAAACAAAAGCAGAACCTCTTCTCCAAAGCAACAAATCCTTGGTCCCAAACCTTGGAATCAGGATAACTTTAAATTATATATGTAGGCTTAGCATAACAGCCCATACAAGAAAATGTGTCTCTGTGATTAGTTCCTTTACAGTCAAAACATTCAAAGAATACACAATAATATACATAATCCAGATTCTCTGTGTATTCTCCATCTTTACGTGGCTCATTTGTTTTAAATCTATTACTTTTTTCTTTTTATTATTATTATTAAAAATTTCCACCTCCTCCCCTCCTCTCATTTCCCTCCCCCTCCCCCTTTCCTCCCTCCCTCTTCCTCTCTAGTCCAAAGAGCAGTCAGGGTTCCCTACCCTGGGGGAGATCCAAGGTCCTCACCCCTCCATCCAGGTCTAGGAAGGTGAGCTTCCAAACAGACTAGGCTCCCACAAAGTCAGTATGTGCAGTAGGATCAAAACCCAGTGCCATTGTCCTTGGCTTCTCAGCCAGCCCTCATTGTCCACCACGTTCAGAGTCCAGTTTGATCACATGCTCCATCAGATCCAGTTCAGCTGGCCTTGGTAAGCTCCCTTTAGATCAGCCCCACCGTCTCAGTGGGTGGGTGCACCCCACGCGGTCCTGACTTCCTTGCTCATGTTCTTCCTCCTTCTGTTCCTCATTTGGACTTTGGGAGCTCAGTTCAGTGCTCCAGTGTGGGTCTCTGTCTCTGTCTCTGTCTCTATCTCCATCCATCGCCAGATGAAGGTTCTGTGGTGATATGCAAGATATTCATTAGTATGGCTATAGGATAGGGCCATTTCAGGCTCCCTCTCATCAGCTGCCCAAGGAACTAGCTGGGTACATCTCCTTGTACTCGTGGGGACCCCTCTAGAGTCAAGTCTCTTGCCAAACCTAAAATGGCTCCCTTAATTAAGATATATACTTCCCTGCTCCCATATCCACCCTTCTTCTATCCCAACCTGCCCATTTCCCCAAGCTCTCCCCATCCTCCTCTTCTCACTTTTCTCTCCCCGTCTCCCATTACCCTCCCCCCAACCCTACCCCAAGTTCCCATTTTTTTTTGCCTGGCAATATTTTCTACTTCCAATATCCAGGAAGATAACTATGTTTTTCTTGATATCCAGCAATACCGCTCTTGGGAATATACCCAAGAGATGCCCTATTGTACTACAAAAGCATTTGTTCAACTATGTTCATAGCAGCATTATTTGTAATAGCCAGAACCTGGAAACAGCCTAGATGCCCCTCAATGGAATAATGGATAAAGAAAATGTGGAATATATACGCATTAGAGTGCTACTCAGCTGTAAAAAAAAAATTATATCTTGAATTTTGCATGCAAATGGATGGAAATAGAAAACACTATCCTGAGTGAGGTAACGCAGACCCAAAAAGATGAATATGGTATGTACTCATTCATAAGTGGATTCTAGCCATAAATAAAGGACATTGTGCCTATATTTTGTGATCCTAGTGAAGCTAAATCTATTACTTTTTAATATTTATTTTATTGTCTTTACTCCTTTAATCTATATCAGCTATGAGTATTTTCCCCACTGTTTGTATATTTATCTTGGGAAAATATTCCATGTACTGGGCACACATCAGGAAGATAATTTCTGCTTAAAATGTTTAATTCTGATTACTAGAAATATTAGTAGGATAGTTTTATTACTCAGAATAAAACTAGAAAATATTAGTATTATCAATCAGAAAGGCAAAAAACTTTAGACTCCAGAATAAATTGACAGCAAACTGTTGCTCCTGGAGACAAATATACAATCACAAATTCCCAGATATTTATGCTGAATCAAGGTCATGTTTGAAACAACTTTCGTAATATATAACACACTGTGGTAACGGAATTTCTCCATGAACTCCTCACCTCAGAACTCAGCCAACTATTTATTGTTTAAGTCCTGAATTTCAATACCACATTCTGTCAGAGAACTCTGACCACTTGGCTCTGTGTAGTGCCAAACTACTCACTGGTCACTCACTGTGACAGACCTAGCCTGAGAGTAAGTGTGTGATTAGCTTGACACTTCTTCTTATTGTTTATTCAAGAAGTGCTGTGTGACCCCGAAAATGTGATTCATATTTGTCTGGAGGCTTTGCTGTAGAAGGGGAGAAATATGAGAAAAGTGTGTGTGTGTGTGTGTGTGTGTGTGTGTGAACCCATGTTGAAAGGGAGATAGATAGATGTAGCTGAATGTGCAGAAGGAAAAGTAAGAGTGATGCAGATACATGTATGAGAGATGTAGGTGGAGGAAAGTAAATAAGTGAATGAGAGAATGTGTGAATGTGTGAAGTGTGTGTGAACATGTCAGTAAGTGAATGATACAGAAGAGAGATATAGCAGATATGTGAGAAACAAAACAGATTAGAGAGAAGTATGTATAGAAGAGATATATGTGGAAAAAAGAGGTGTAATTGCATGTAAAGAGATGTGACTGTATAGAGAGATTGTCAAGAAAGAGAGATTCTTTCAAAATGAAATAAAAATGAAGGTTACCATCAGGAAAAAGCATGTGTGTGTTCCTTTTTTCTTAAGTTACCATCAGAAAGCTATGTTTCATTACTTAACCTTCAGATAGATAAAAACATTTCTTAAATCCCAATTATTCTGTAGGCATTCTATTTGCTACCCTGGGTACTGGGAGATGGGCTCCCTGGTTGCATAAAAGGAAAGAAGAAAGGAAGAAAAAAGGAAGGAAAGAAGGAAGGAAAGAAGGAAGAAAAAGATTTAATAATAATTTCTTCAACATCTCTTGTGTGTGTGTATGTGTGCTTTAGATCCACATATGCATACGCACTCCACCATGTATGTCAATGAGAACATATGGAGGTCTTAGGAAACTTAGGAATAAATGAACAGAGTCTTTTCCTCCACCACTTGAGTTCCAGGTATCTTACTCAGGATGTCAAGATAGGTGACCAGCACCTTGTTCCCCTAAGCCATCTCTTGTGCCCCCAACTGTGGAGTCTTTGAAACATAAAATGAGATTGGGAATCAGTGATAAATCAATAATATAGAATATGCTCTTAAAATTATCTGGCATTTGTCTATAGTAAACTTTAAAATAAGTAGTCTATTAATCAGATTTTGAAAAAATCCTTGAGAACTCTAATGATGTGATTCCCTACCTGGTGAATATCCCTAGGTTCCTTTTGTTAACAATGTTTTTAAAATCTCTATAGTGCTTAATAGTTTAATGTATTTCTCTTGTACATACTAGAATGTATGCAATAAATTTACATGCTTTGTGTTTTTATCCAAACAATCTAGTAGGCTTGTCTTTAAATACTTTACTTGCATCAAGGGTATCATTCCTATTAGAAGTATTATAATCAGTTGAATCAAAAATTTAATTTTTGTTTGATCTCTTTATACCTAGTAATAGTTATGCTAATTTGTTTGCCACAACATTTTCCACTTAATTTGTTTCTGATTGGCATCTTCTAACCTTTAGTATTTAATTTTCTTTCAATTATTGTTTAAGCTTAGTTTCTTAATGCAATATATCTATAAATTCAATATTTATATTCACATGAACTTTCTCATTTTGAAAAGAATTTATATTATTTTCATTTAATGTGATTTAATTCAATGTAATTCTGTAATGTGTTTTTATTTATTTCCAACCCAAAGCATATTTTATACATTAGGAAAAATACTTTGAAAATGTTTATATAACTCAGAATGCCTCAAAAAGTCTTTTATCTGTGATTAATAGTTTATCAGCATGCCCTATGAGTTGTGGATATTCTAACTCAATAATTTTCCTTTTTAATACAGAATCTGTATTTTATGTGAATTCATTTTAAAAATTTCAGTTATTATTGATGTTTTTCTCTACACACATTTAAAATTAATCAACATTACAGTTAGCAGAGGGCTATACTCTTTATTTATTAAAAACTCATATTAACTTCATGTATGTTTTCTATAACTAATTGATTCTCTACAGGTTTGACATACATTTCCACCACTAAGGTTTCAAGCACAATATGGGTTGGATAGGAACTGATGAGAGCAGATGCAGAGATCCATAGCCAAACATTCAACAGAGCTCAGGAAACCATGCAGAAGAGGAGAAGGAAGGATTATAGGAGCAAGAGGGGTCAACGACACCATGAAAGCACAGTCCACAGAATTAACTAACCAGGGTTCATAGGGGCTCACAGAGACTTAAGCAATATTTACAGAGTCTACAAGGGTCTGAGCTTAGACATCTTCATAAATGTTATGGTTATGTAGCTTTGTGTTCTTCTGGAACCCCTAACAGCAGGAATGATGGATACTCTGACTCTTTTGCCTACTCCTGCAACCCTCTTGCTTCTGATGAGTTGCCTCTTTCAGCCTTGATATGAGGGCTTGTGCCTAGTCTTATTGTAACTTGTTATGCTACTTTCTGCTGCTATCTCTGGGAGACTTTCTTTTTTTTTTGATTTTTCTTTTCAGAAGGAAGACAGAGGACAAGTGGATCTGGGGGAGAGGGGAGGTATAGGAGGGAATTTTGGTGGAATTCGAGGAGGGAAAACTGTAGACAGGATGTCATAATGTATGAGAGAAGAATAAAAATTACATAAAAAATAAGAAAAATAACCAAAAAAAAAAAAACATGGTTAGAAAGTCGGTTCAGTAATATGCCTTCTCAGAAGGTGAGATAATATAGGGTTAGCAGAAACCTGGCTCTAGAGAAATTTCCAGGAATCCAAAAGAATGATGCCACCTATGATTCTGGGCAATAGAGAAGATGGGCTCCAATCTTGACTTGCACTTTAGTCAGACTGATGATTATCTTAGATATCACCATAGAGCCTTCATCCGGCAACTGATAGAAACAGAGGCAGAGCCCCACATCAGAACACTGGAGTGAGCTCCCAAAGTCCAGTTGAAGAGTATAAGGAATGAGAATATGAGCAAGGAGGTAAAGACCATGATGGGTTCACCCACTAAAATAGTTTGCCTGACCTAATGGGAGCTCACCAACTTCGGCTGGCCTGTGAAGTACAGCATGTACTGGCTTTTTGAGACCCTATTCTCAATGTTGAATGTATACCTTTCTCCCTCTAGATATAGTAGGGAGGGTTTTGGATCTTCCACAAGGCAATGTGTCTTATTCTCTCTGAGGATTAGATGGGGGTGGGGTGTGAGGGTGTCTGGAGGGGAGGAGAGGAGAGAGTGTGAACTTGAATTAGTTTTTTTAAATATCTAATAAATTTTTAAAAAGTAAGCACAATCTGAAAAAAATTACAGCCTAAAATCTATTTTATGCAAGAATTCAGAAAAATAAAACAATATCTGAGTGCTATGTTCATAGTCAATGTATAACTCATAGAATTACACATGCAGGGTGTTTTCATGACATTCTTTATACCTGCTCTTAAAAGTTATATTTTATTCAAATATATAAGGCAATATTTTTCTGTTTAATATGAATTTTTTGATTTTTGTTGCACAGTTATGTAATGTTGTTTCACTTTTTTAAGTGCACAATAAAATAAGCCTGTTCTTATCATTAATTTGGAATCAAGGAAGTAGAAAGTCATCCTGATGTAAGAAGTTACATCAAAATAATAACACACAAAGAGATATTATTTTTCCAAAGAAATGTAGGTATCTAAAGGCCAATCGACACTATCACAGTAGATTGTGTGATAAAATTGAAGGCTCGAACATTTATTCTCTTCTTTAGTGTTAAATGGACAAGTGGAAAAGTGAGCAATGGGAATAATTTTTGGCATCAACTACATACTGAGGAGGATCCTTCTAGATTGTTCTGGAATTTCCCAGTTGTTTTCTTCAAGTTTTAAGGTTTATACTTTTTAATTTTTTTGCAAAAATGCTTCGAGTTTTCTTTTGAAACTCGACTTTTTATATATAAATAATATTTCTAAGGAGATGCTTTTGAACTTAAAGTATAAGAGTCTTGTTATTTAAAAAAAATATCCAGACAATATTTACTTCTCATGTAGTCAAAGCATATAACAAACCAGCTGATTTCTGTAGCCATTTGACATCTTAGAGAAACTCTGAAAAGTTTGGCAAGTGTTCCTGTACTTCTGGTTGAAACAAACATATTGTAAACTCTCCATCCACTATGTCAACAGGTTTCTTTTTGCAGTGTGAAAGGTGTGAGTGTATGTGGTGTGTGTGTATGGACATGTGGGGTGTATATGTATAGTATCCAAGGCAGTGTTGATTTGTGTAGTTTCTTGTGGGTAGTTTATGTGTGGCCAGGGACGTCTAACAAATAAAGTTTGTCTGAAGATCAGAGTGCAGAACCAAACCACTATTTAGCCGTAGAAGCCAGGCAGTGGTAGCACACACTTTTAACCCCAGCACTTGGGAGACAGAAGCAGATGGATCTCTGTGAGTTCAATGCCACCCTGGGCTACACAAGACCGTTCCAGTCTAAAAGAGAAATAGAGACAAGCGGTGATGGCTCACACCTTTAATCCCAGTACTTGGAAGTCATGCACCTTTAATCCCAGCACTAGAAATGTGGAGACAGGAAATGTTGGGTGTGAGAATTTTTAGAGTCACAATCTTGTCCCTTTGTTTCTGAAGATTTCATAAATGTATGAAGTAGTGGCTGCCTGTTATGCTTCTCTGATCTTTCAGCCTTCAAGCCCTAATATCTGACTCCAGGTTTTGATTCTTAAGACTGATTAGAAATTGTACTACTGAGTAATATAGAAAGTTTGTGTGCATATGTATGGTGTGTGTATGTGTCACTACATTTATCTTACGTGTGTGTGTGTGTGTGTGTGTGTGTGTATGTCTAAGATCTGTGTTTAAAAAAATTCTTGAGTTTTCCTTAGTTAAATAAAACTTATCTTTCTTTTCTTTTGTCTTTTTTTTCTTTTAGTGTTACCCCAGTTGTATTTTATCTCTGTGAATCTTTACATAGGTTATTTAGGGGAATAAAGGAGGGATGGATAGTAATGCAAATAAGCTCTCCAAGAGCTGACTGTGGCTGGAGGGCTTGCCTGCAAATGTGAATGCTAGTCTTCTAAGATAAAAACAAAGCAATGAAACGCCTTTAACAATGAATAAAATACGTTTCTGTGGGTGTGGTGTGGTAGGAAAAGCCAGGAAGGAGATAGAAGGGGAATCAGAAAGGAGGTTGCTTACAATATATTAACTACATGTATATAATTGATCAAAAAACGGGAAACAAAGTCCATGAAGGTAATTTGCATGAACTATTTAGAATCAACCTGTAAACTTTATGCAGGGAAAAGGGAATGCATTTCATTATCAATTACAGAACAGCAAAGTCACACATGGATGGTGAAGCAAGCGACAAAATTGCTGTGAGATGTTGCATTGAAGTATAAAAGGTAGCCCTTCCCAGGAGCTGAAAACCTCACTATAGTGCAGTTACTCACCATGTATTCTAGAGTACTGTCATTGACAAGACTATACTAAGATGTGTCTTATCGTTTTCTAAGGAAAAACAGCTTACGTGGGGGCAGGGCTCAAAATGTGGAGAAAGCAAGTTTTCAGAAGGAGGCTGTTGGTAACATTGTTTGTATAGTGGGGAAACAAGGAGTGATGAAAATTTTTGCTTAGCTATTTTTCCCATCTTATATAACCCAGGACATCAACTCACAGAATGGAGTCACCCATTGCAATTCATTCAATCTAGAAACCCCTCACAGACATACCCAGAGGCGGTTTACCAAGATAATTTGAAGACTTATGAAGTTGACCATGAATACATTATCACAAAATAAAAAATAATTCTAAGCAAAAGTACATTTGAATTCTAATAGTGTTGTTTCTAATAGCTATATAAATATCATAGCATCAACATTCAAAAATGACTATGATTGTCATATAAATGTCTTTAATTTTCTTGGATATGTATTTTCAGTTGTCAAAACAGGGATGAAATAAGTCAATAAGAACTATTAGCTTGTTTAGGACCCAATGACACAAAATAAAGGTTAAATTTTTGTCCCATTCTATACCAGAGTTTTTAACAATTATAATTCATCATCAAGTGATGTCATATTCACTGGTCTAGACTTAGAATCTTCTTGTTCCGTTTCATATCTCATCTTAACTGATAACCATATTTATCCACCTGACTCATTCATGAAACCTAAAAGCTAGTAAAACACAAAAGGGGAAAGAGTGATTTCAAATTAACTTCTAACAATTTAGCTTTATATTGTGTTTCAAGGAGAGAGCTAGCATTTATTACTAACTTCTTTCTGAATATTTAACCTGGAAACATGTCACATTGAATTATCTTAATTTTTCCTCTGGAACACAAGTCATTTCAAGTTGATTTTGTTACATTTTACTAAAGATTGGCTCAGATTTCAAGGAAACATCTTGTGAGAAATGTTCCCTTTATCCACTGCCAAGGAAGAGAATAGACAACTTTCATAGTGTTACTTCTAAAGACAGGTAGAATGTTGGGACGACAAACAAATATGTCTTTGTTTTGATGATTCTTTACATAGATCATGAATTTGTAGTCAACACACAGCTAAAATAGTTTACTTTTAAGTGTATAAAATTTCTTATTAATTTACTTTTTTAGACAAACATAGAGAATCGTTTTGTTGTATTTTTCAGATCTTCTCCCTTTTGTGAATCCTGCCTTTCACCCACTTTTCCACTTCCATTCTACATATGTTTTCATGCCCACCAGCAATCCTTTCTCAACATTTCTTGTTCTCTTTCTTGGTTTCCTATCTAGTTTCATAGGTTAAATACACTCTCATAACTCCTTATTTATATAACAGCAAACATGTCTTTTTTTAAAAACTATTTGGTTTTTTTTTGCTTTTTTCTCTTACAATTTTTGCAATACTATTATTGTAATAAGTATACCCACATGTATACTTACTTATATACCTTATTTTACATTGAAAGCTGATTTTTGCTAATGTTTAGGGCCAAGAATACAATATGGCTATGATATTAATATTATATTCATGGTCACAATATGAAACTCTTTGCTCATTGGATGAAAATAAGTAATCAAGTAGGTTTTCTCATTACTTCCTAGAAATGAACTGCTACTTCTGTTTCTATGTGAAAATTCTTAGTTTTCAGAAAATGTTCTGTTACTCTTATCAAACAGTGATTTTGTCCCAAAGAGCATAGTAATTAGAATAGCCACTTAGGCAAGGGATTATCTTTATGGGAGGTACAAGAAATAGGTGAGAGAGCATAGCACCTCTTCTAATAATAGGAAAAGATGTGAAAAAAAGTGGTAGGGAGAGCTTGGTACATCAATACTCCCTCAATTCTGAGCTACATAATGTGTAGTGAGTGCACTGTCACTTGGGAGAGGAAATAATCTAGTAAGGAAATTAGACCTGCTGAAATAAAGGCAGTGGCAATCAGTAAAGAAAGACAGAATAAAGCAACTACAATAAAACTAATATTCCTGAAAAATATGAAGATTATAATTGATCAACAATCCTTCATATGCAGTTTTTGACATCATCCAGGAAAGGTTAAACTTAGGCGTAGGCCTATAATTGTATTAGGAGGTAGTGATAGGTGGTTCATCAGTTTTAGGTCATCCTGGGCTTCATAAAAATGTGCTATCTTAAGAAAGACATACACAAAACAAACAAATAACACATCTACCCCCTAAAAAACAACCAAACAAAATTAACAGCCAAACGAAAAAGAACTTTGATGGAAATATAATATTACCTAAAACAAGTAATAGACTAGAAACCAAGGATAATATCACAAATATACCATATTGAACAGACCCATCCTAAAGGCAATCAATAAACTTTAAAAAGATAAATGGTAATATTTTATGATTCTGCAATTCACCAAAAAATTAGAATGTTTAAAGAATATTTAACTACAATAAAACCAAACTCTTGGATAGAAAATATGGCAAATAAAATGAAAAACTAGACAGAAGGCACCAATAGCTATATTGGTCAAACAGAAGAAAAATTACAAAGCTTAAAACAAGACATTTTATGATATAGAGACTCTAGGGAATCAAGCAAAACAATGCTAAATCATCAAGGCACTGTACAATACTATTTGTGAAGCAAATACTGATATTATCTAAATTTGGAGGTCATTTGAGAATGTCAAAGAGCAGCCAATTGTATAGAATAATGGAATAATTGAAAACTCTCCAAACCTACAGAGGGATACCCAAAGGGCAAAAATTACTGACCAGATTCAACTGACTCAAATTTATCCTGAAGAAATATTAGAATTTACTTTTATAAAGTGAAAGAAAACAAGAGAATTCTTAAACCAACAAGTTATTGTTAATAATTCAGAGTTTTCCAATGTGTCATTAGTACAGAGTTTCTAAACCTTTGGGATCATAGATCAGACATCCTGCATACTAGATATTACATTATAAGACATAACAGTACCAAAATTATTGTCATGAATTAGCAATGAAATTATTTTATGGTTGTGGGTCACCTCAAAATTAGTAATCTTATTAAAGGGCTGCAGAATTAGGAATGTTGAAAACTACTGCCTTAGTAGGAGATATTTTGAATAGCAACAGGGAAATAACTACAAAATCAGAACAAAATAATAAACAAATGGAGAATATTGAACTTCTTAAAGGTACCCTTTAACACTGGATGAATACATTTCTGGTGACTTATTTCTAAACTGCTTATAAGAATTCTAAGAAAAAGTCTTCAAACTGAAACACAATGAAAGACATGCTAATGAACAAGAAAAAGACAAGAACATTATGCTGGCTATTCTTGGTTGTCAACTTCACTACATCTGGAATTAACTTAAAATTTAAAAAAGGCACACTTGTAAGTGATTTTTGCTTCATTTGAAGCAGGAAGATTCACTATTAATCTGAATCTTTGAGGTAAGAAATGCCTTTTACCTAGATCTCTTGAGCTGAGAAAAGAAACACCTTTTCTTTGGGTCATACTTTATGCTTTGCTGTCTATGTAAGGCCATGAAAGAGGGAATATTTTGCTCCTTGTCCGGGAACTCCCTACAAGTTCATTCCTTCATTTGTATAGAACCTATCACTCAGATTCCTGTGTATACTAGGAAACAGCTTAGACATCCAGCCTTATGGATTCTGAGACTCCTGGATCTTTGACTTTCATTTTACAGTTAGCCATTGTTGGATTTGCAGTACTGTAGCCTATAAGTCATTCTAATAAACATGCTTTATACATATATATATATATATATATATATATAATTTATTATAAGAGTTCTGTTACTAGAGAACCCTGACTAATATAGGCATGGAAGTCATTGATTAGAATAATTGTACGCTTAGACATGTTTGAGGAAGGCTGCTTGTTTGTCCCAGCTGCCCAGAACCAAAATAATACACACAGAAACTATATTATTTAAATTAGTGCTTGGCCCATTAGCTCTAGCTTCTTATTGTCTAACTTGTACAACTTAATTTAACTCATCTTAATTAATCTGTGCATTACCACGAACTTGTGGCTTGCCAACAAAATTTCAGCATGTCTGTCTCCAGTGGAGGCTCCATGACTCCTTTCTTATTCCTCCTCCTTTCTTTCAGCATTCTTTTTAGTATTCCTTACCTACCTCTATTCCCTGCAAAAGCCTAAAGCAGTTCCTTTATTAACCAATGGTTTTCATGGAATACAGAGGTGAATCCCACATCACCTCCCCTTTTCTGTTTCAATAAAAAAAGGTTTTTACTTTAACATAGTAAAAGTAAGCATAACAGAATATATATCAACAAGAATTATAGTTACAATGTTTATATATATTTTATCTTTTATCATAACTAAGGAAAACTATATTTGTAACTATTTTTCAACTCCATCAAAGACTCCAGAAGGATATAATATTACCTAAGTAAACAGGAAGTGCATTGTACACAACTTTCAAAATTCTAGAATATACAGAGACTCCTCACTGCCTGGACAGTTACTCAAAGTTCTTCTGTACTATTGGAGCATCCATCTTCTGCCTTCAGGCCCATAATATCAAACAGACTTTTCCACAAAGCAGGAAATTTCAAAGACATTTCCTCCTATATTGGCAGTTTTTTAGTCACCTTCTTCTGTGTGCTACAGAATGTCTTGCAGATGCTCTCATGAAAAAGGAACCCCAAAGGATCATCTCACCTTTAGGCAAGTACAGCAGTCTAAGGTCATAAACATTTTAAATGCCATATTCTGAAGGTGTCTGATAGATTTTAAGAATACCTATCTACCTGAAATCTCTATATATATCTAGAAAACCTAACATGACTGCACTTGACTATTATAGTTGATTATCTATTGACCTATATTTAAATTATAAAATATATTTTTAGATGAACTACACAAACATAATACCTTAATCAAGAGCAGAAATATACATATAACAAAATAAACTTTAAATTTGTATCCATAAAGCAAGATTCATACCAATGCAAATCTCTATGGCATATCTCCATTTAAAGGTACCCAAACATTTATAGACAATATTTGGGAATATGGACATAGTTCTCTCCATACTGCTTCATGGTTTTTGTGGGGCAAAGTAACTTTTTTTGGAGTGAGCTCAGCAACCTTTCAGGGGATCTTTGTCCATCAAACAACGTTAGCCTGGAATCAATCCAAAGGTTCTCATCTTCTGTGGAAACAAAAGAAGAACCTCCTTTCAAAACAAAGATATCCTTAGACCCATGTTTTGAATTCAAGATACCTTCAAAATATATATGTTGGTTTAACTTAGCAGCCCATACAATGAAATGTCTCTCTGTACTTAGCTCCTCCACAGTCAAAAAATTGAAAGAAAACACAATAGTATACATAATCCAGACTCTCTGTGAATTTTCCATTTTTATGCGGCTTATTTTTCTTTGTTACCTTTTAATATTTTACTTCTTTTCCAACTCTCTATATTCTTTCTTTTCTTTCCCAAGCCTACGTACAATTATCTATCATTGTGACCCATTGAGAGGTCTTTTCCTTTTGAATTTATCTTTAATATGTATCTATAAGCCTTTGCTGACCAGGACAGCCTCTTAAAATTCTAAGTGCTTCTTAGAAACCTAAGTTATGGCTTTACTAGGGAATATATGGCTCTTCTGCTTGCTCTGCACAGTCCAACATGGTGAAAAAGATCTGTTTGCTGCTTCTGAGCTGTGCACACTGCCTTAGTTCCAAGTATGCAGTGTGCCTATGTTGAGCTATTAAGCAGTCTATAACATGCAGCTTACAAAGCTTGGCCTTCTGAAAGAGCCAGAGGTTACACTGACAGCATGGCCCAATAAGCCAGCATTACGAAATGATGTGGCTTATTTTTTCTGCTATTGCTGAATCAGGAAAACCTCTTCTAAAGGAGCTATGGCACACTGCCAGCAAATTGCTGGCTACCAATAAGCTGTGCTTAACTCTGTTCTTTTGTGTCTAAAATTACTTAATAAGCTTTCTCAGGTTTTAAATGGATTTAGTCCACTACGTTGGTTGGCCAATTTTTTGCAGGAAGACTGCATATTCATCCTGGCTGCCCAGAATCAAAATAAATACACAGAAAATATATTATTTAAAACACTTCTTGGCCCATTAGCTTGAGCTTCTTATTGACTAACTATTACATCTTAATTTAACCCATCTCCATTAATCAGTGTATCACCATGAGGTCGAGGCCTACCAGTAAATTTCCAGAATGTCTGTCTACAGTGGAGGCTCCATGGCTTCTTTCTGACACATCCTTCTTTTTCCCAGATTTCTGTTTAATTTACTGGCCTACATCTATTCTCTGCACAGGCACAAGAAAGTTTCTTTATTAACCAATGGTATTCACAGAATACAGAGGGGAATCCCATATCACAGAAACAAGTGTAAATCACTTATAGAAGGATAAACAAACAAAAACAATTAAAAACATGACTACTTTAATGACGTCAAAGGAGAAAATTAAAAACGTTGAGTGAATGAAGCTATTTCAGAGTTTTTTGTCACTTTGCTTTTTATTTAATTATAGCTAATTTTAAGTAGCTATCATTTGAATTTCCAGTTCATTTTTGTAAACCTTATTGCAAGTGAAAACCACAAGTTGGTGTTAGAAATAGTGCTGTCATTGTTTTGACTATTTGCTTCTGTAAATTCACAGTTTATAACTTCAATTAAATTAATACAGTGAATATTAAAGTCTCTTATCTACTTCTTTACCTATTTCTTACACATCACTCCCAAAGGTTAAAACTGATAAAAGCAAATGAAAGAAAAATTCAATATTAAGAACAAGGAATAAAATGTGAGATATACTTGTTTTTCAAGTTCCTAAATTTCCAGGATAGATGAAGTATATTAATGAAGAGAGGATTGCCTTGGCTTCTGTGCCTCAAGAAATAGAATTTGAATACATTATTCTTTATCAAACAAGAGAAATTTGTTTGAATGTTTTTGGAATCGAATGTTTTGTCATGCCATAACACACACTAGTATAAAAAGAAATCTGTTTGACAAATCCATTAAAGTTTGTCCTGGAAGGGATTGAAAGTCAGACTTTAAATTCATCTTAAAATGACTTTAAAACTACAAAATTAGATAAATGGTAATATATACTCTGTATATCTTTTGATAGAGTTGTCATGGTTTTAAGTTGTCAGGGAACTGAAAAATTAAAATCATATTCATGTGAGGTTCATTACTCACTATAGTGCAATTTATAAAGTTCATATGAATAAAAAATAGGAAATACTAAACCAAACCAACCAAGTGACATACAGGATAGAGTCCCTAAAGTCTTCAGTTAAAATTTTTTATTTTTGTCAAAGATCAACATTATGAATAACTTTGTTTAATATGTGTGTGCTTTTAATTAAAGGTATTATTTGATTTGTAATGTAGGTGATCCTTTAACAGTGAGTTCACAGTCAATAGCTTACTTATTCAAGCAAGAATGACAGAACAAAATCTATTTTATATGCTCCCTACATGAGGCACATTCTTTTGACCTTTTTGTTATAAGAATGAAAGACAGTGTAAAATATTTATTGAAATTAGTGTTCAGTACACATTTAAATAAAAGTGAGTTATTGGTGCGAGCATTTGATCCTACACCAGTAACACTCTTGCATCTTTCATCAGTATCGTGCTGATTTTTGGTTTGCCTAGGTTAGTAGAATATCGTTTCTGATATAAATTAAAAAAAAAAAAGAAAGACAATAGGTTGATGCTGTCCTTGGAAGCCACAAGAAGCCATAGAATCTCATCAATAGAAAGCACACAATTTCAAAAAGAAGGATGAGAAGAAGAAGGAGAAGAAGAAGAAGAAGAAGAAGAAGAAGAAGAAGAAGAAGAAGAAGAAAGGAAAGAAAGAAAGAAAGAAAGAAAGAAAGAAGAAAACATTTTGTAATTTGTTTGATTTCAAGTAAGTTCTGCTTCTCTGATTTCGGTTAACATCAATGGCATTGACTTGGGGATAACCTCCTCCTCCTCACCTTCTTCATTTTTTTTTTTTCTTAACCAAGCCAAAAACTAATAGATACCCTGTTTTTAAAGCTGGTAATATCTCGCCGGGAGATGGTGGCGCACACCTTTAATCCCAGCACTCGGGAGGCAGAGGCAGGCTGATCTCTGTGAGTTCGAGACCAGCCTGGTCTACAGAGCTAGTTCCAGGATAGGCTCCAAAGCCACAGAGAAACCCTGTCTCGAAAAAAAACCAAAAAAAAAAAAAAGCTGGTAATATCTCAAATTTTTCATTTGCCCTCTAACAGAATTGTTATTGAGCAAACATTGACAAGCGTTCCAGTTAAGTATCACCACTCAGGAGGCCTTTGTATATCTATAGTACCCTAGTTGAAAGAGACCACATAAGCATATGTTTACAGTATTTCTTCTCCAGTGTCACACCTTCCTTGAGATTGTGCTACCTTCATGTCACACTCAGAACTTCCCAATAGAAAAAACTAAGTAAATATCTGACAAGACAAAGATAGGATTTGGCACAAAATTTCATCATTCCCTACTTGTCTCCAATAATCAGGATGTCAGTTAACAAAGAAGTACTCTTCATTTGAAGTAGTACATTTGTAGTGTTTCTGAGAAATATTCCAATAAGGAAAAGGAAATGTTTAAGTAGTGGGTTTTAAAGCCTTCACCAGTAGAAACACATGATGGAAGGGTGAGAGTAGGTTTAAAGCACAGTAACACATTTATTCCTTCATATTCTGGCACAAAGAGCTTTAAGGAACAGTCCTAATCTTCCAATATTTAGAACACTGAAAAGAATTCTCAAAGCAAGTACATGAGAGAAAAGATGACTAGGTAGATTTGTAAATAATATTATCTAATTTTAGCCTTTAAAGACTAGTGAAAAGAAATTATAAGTGAAGATGAGCATAATTCTAAATGCTACATGAACATGACAATGTACATCAATACTACTAAGTATATAGCCTATTAATTACTTGGATCTTCTAGTGTAATGGAAAAAAGATAAACACGTAATGATCTTGAAGAAATAAAGCAAGACTAATTTTACATGGACATTTTTGATAATGGCAGGTTTCCTTGTCTCAGTTGATTGACTACTGTATATATCATGATACTATCTGCAATTTAAAGAAGTGAATGTACAGAAAAATAATGCAATAATATATAATTAAGGATATATGACACAAGAATACCACAACTAAAAAGAAACTTTTTTTTTTTGGTTTTTGAGGCAGGATTTTTCTGTGTATTTCTGGCTTTCCTGGAACTCACATTTTAGAACAGACTCAGAGGTCTCTCTGCTTCTATCTCACTGAGTGGTAAAATTAAAGGCATGTACCACCATCACCCAGCTTGAAATCAAAATTCAGAATATAGTCTCCTATGCTTTAAAAATTATGAATCAGAAAATATGTGTATTCTGACATCACATACAATATATAATTATTAAATAGGAGAAGTTACCTTTGAGTAAAGGTAAAAAAAAGGAAAAAAGGCAGCTGTCTAAATTAAATAATAAGTGTAAGATTATAGAAAGTTTACAGGAAATTTAAAGATTAATAATAATTAATATAATTAATTAATATTGCTCAAAATGTATTTTTGAAGCATCAACTTAAGACATGAAGCTTGTCCTAAAATATCGTCAGTGGTAGCAGTCAGAGAAAATAAAAATTATTAAATTTTAATAAAAATAATTACAGAAAATAGATAACTGAGATATAGTTTAAGTAATACAGCATCCCCAATAAATCAAGATATTTGAAACAGAATAAATTTAATATCTCCAATAAGTACACAATTAGAAATACACATTTAAAAGTGTCTTATACTAGTCTTTAGTCAAATTTGACCATAGAAAATATTAATCGTGTGTTTTATAACATTAAAAAGTCTTGGGAATTGCTTGATGAACTAGTATACATATCAATTATAGATGATATAGGCAAGGACAGGTCACTGATGATAGCAGTGTGTGTCCTTCTCAACCACTCCCACATGGCTGTAACTGGGTTTCCAGATATTTGGGCATTGCGTGGCTATGTACACAGAAGTAACTTTCACACAAACCTGTGTTTCACTTAAGAAAATTGAAGGAATGGGCTATCAATAGATTTAAGTAAGAAATGCCCAGCTTAAAAAAAAAAATGGAGTGCTTGGCTTACTACCTGGCCTCCTGGCTACCATTACACAGCTTTGTGTTCAGATCATTCACATCAACTCTAGGAGATCTGGCTCTTGGTTTATGGCATCCTCTGTATGTTCAGATCATTCACATCAACTCTAGGAGATCTGGATCTTGGTTTATGGCATCCTCTGTATGTTCGGATCATTCACATCAACTCTAGGAGATCTGGCACTTGGTTTATGGCATCCGCTGTATGTTCAGATCATTCACATCAACTCTAGGAGATCTGGCTCTTGGTTTATGGCATCCTCTGTATGTTCAGATCATTCACATCAACTCTAGGAGATCTGGCACTTGGTTTATGGCATCCTCTGTATGTTCGGATCATTCACATCAACTCTAGAAGATCTGGCTCTTGGTTTATGGCATCCTCTGTATGTTCAGATCATTCACATCAACTCTAGGAGATCTGGCTCTTGGTTTATGGCATATTAATTCATCTTTCACATTAAGATTATTCTATATGGAGATATGTGTCACTCTTCTTAAAACGTAATGGCATTCTCTAATGCTGTTATTTTTTTAAATATTTTGCTGAAAATGTCATAATCATTAAGACACATTAGTCATTACATAGTGAGGATTTATTTTTCTGATGGAGAAAAATATAACTAAGATGTCTTGCCTTGTGCAACTTTCTATAGGTACTTTCCTTTCTCAACAACACATTTGAGAAGTGTATAGATAACAACAGAGAAATAAACACTTTTTTTTCAGGATAAAGCAAGGTAAAATAAAGAAAATAGAAGAGTTGACAGGAATATAATATATTCTTCCTAGAATTGTGTGAGGTAAAGAAAAATGACTATCTCTATCTAACTTGTCTGTATTTTAGTTTTGCATTTATTTGAATAATTCAAGCTGCAAAAGAATCCTGCAGATGTTTTCTAACTTGGTTACTTGGAAAATTTTGAAAGAAGCATCCTGGTGTTTTAGACTGCATACATGTAGGATTTCTGAGTGCTTTCCCATAGAGATACTCTTAGTTTGAAAAATTACTTGCAGGGCTAATTAAATGCAACAGCTTATGCTCACTGTGTTGTATCTTGCTTGGATCTGTACACATTGTTTTCCTTCCTCTTTTGGATGTGTTTTTGAAGTATGAGTAGGTCATTCTTAGCAGGAGAGCTCGTCATGTGACTAACAGATACAGGAGGCAGATGAGTCATTGCTTCACAGACTACAAATTATGCATGCTGAATAAATCCATATTCATGTTTGCACTTGACCTAAGCTTCAACTTTAAAAATAGATTTAACAAAAATTATACGGAAATTCAAAAATTGTTTTGCTAGGAAGCAAACAAGTTAATCAATGCAATTTCGAAAAAGAATGTTCCCTCTGCTAGAAAGAGATCACATTAGCAATGAAATACTATATGTCAGTCTGAGCTTAAGCCCAAATTCAAGAACATATTGTACACAAAAGTTCTGAAATCTATTTATCTGCTGTGTGATTGATAGCTCTTGCTGCAGCTCAGAGACCTTAGGGCAATACTGACTCCCTATTGTTTGTCAGTAAAGAATATTCTTTGAATGGAAAGCTCTGTCCCTTTTACAGCCGATAGAAAAGAACCCAGGTATCTGTTCTTTGGATAAACTCTAATAATGTAGGTTCAATAGTCAAAGGACGTTTTACAGTTCCTAGCTCCCCACTAAATTGATTACATATACAAATTACAGCAGTGTTATTTATTCATGCATAAAACATGAATGCTATGACACTTGCTACAAAGGGCAGAGTTTAGGTGTGACTTACTTGATATAATCTTTGGTACACAAACACCACAATACATATGTATAGAGAGGCATATGTGTGTATGTATATATATGATTTATGATCTCTGTTTTTTTTTGTAATTACATTTTGTTTGTTCTATTGAGAATAAGCCTGCCCTGTGCTGAGTCTTGTTTTGTATATTAATTCATTTCAAGATCTCAGAAACATTTGACTGTCTCTGTTTCCAAGACAAACATATTGAAAAATAAGCCTCTTTTTAACAAAGAGCTTCAATAGGCTTAGAAAAATAAATCATCAGAAAGCAAGGTTATATTGCTAAAATGACACCATACCTTTATCAACACTTCTTTGGCAGAAAAAAAAGAAAGGACTGGATGGTGTGTCAGTTTGAATTACTGCCTTTTTAATGTTCATAATCTGATTTGAGAGAGTATTATTTTCTTCTAATTCGGAAATGAGAAGACGAGCTTGGCCTCTAGAATCTGCAAAAGCTTACAGATGCACAACTACATTTGGATATATCATACCTTATGAATTAATGTTAGTAATATCTTTGGTGAATTTACATAGATAACTCACACAGAAATGACAGAGGCTGCATATTTTCATCTACATTCACAAAGAAAAAAAGGAACAAAATTAATGTCTACTAGCTGAAAGATATAGCCTAGCTTTTCATAGATAATGCCTGTTGAAGAGTTAGAATCCTGATGTGATCAACATTGCTTAGTTCTAGGAAAAGAAAGTTTATACAAAATAAAGAACTCAAGCTCTAAATCTCTTTTTCTCTTTTCTCTCTCTCTCTCTCTCTCTCTCTCTGGTATATGCAGGCAACAAAGATGTTTATTAATATCATCATTTCTCTGAAGGCAAAATTAACTAGACTACACACCCACAATTTTGCATGTTCCCATCAAGACGAGTTCAACATGCTTATTTAGATACAGTAGACATGGTCTCTAAAACACAGGCCTTATTTTTATTTTATTCTTCTCTCATTTATTACTTCCCAACTTTAATTTCCACTCCCTACACTCCTCCTAGCTCCTCCCCACATCTCCCCTCTTCCCCATCCACTCTTCCTGCTCCCATTTAGAAAAGACCAGCCCTTTCAGGGATACCAACCAAACTGACACAGAATAACCAGTTACAATTAGACTGGCACAAACCTTCATATCAAGCCTGGAGGAGGCAATCAAGCAGGAGGAAAAGGGTTTCAAGAACAGGCAAAAGACGGGGCTGGAGAGGTTGCTCAGAGGTTAAGAGGACTGGCTGCTGTTCCAGAGATCCTGAGTTCAATTCCCACCAACCACATGAGGGCTCATAACCATCTGGTGCCCTCTTCTGACATGGAGGTGTACATGCAGGAGGAATATTGTATACAAAAGAGTCAGAGACACGCCCTCTACCCTGACTTTCACTGTTAGGAGTCTTGCAAAAAAGATCAAGTACACAACAGTAACAAATAGTCAAAGGAACTACCTCAGACGCACATAGGCTTCAGTCTCTTTGAGCTCCCATGAGACCTGCTTAGTTAATGTCTTGGTTCTCTTGGTGCCCTTGACCCCTCTGGCTCCTACAATTCTTGCACCCCTCCACCCTTCTCTTAAGTTCCCCTGGCTCCACCTGGTGTTTGGCTGTGGTTTTCTGAATCTGCTTGCATTAGTTGCTGGATACTATATTTGATGTCAATTAACTAGGCACCAATCTATGCCTAAGGTAAAAAATTATTAGGAACCATTTTTTTTTCTCCTGTTTGGTTCTACCCTCGATCAGGTGGCTTTCTAGCAACCGGTTCCTTGCCATACGGGTTTTGGCAGTCATGGGCTCCCTCTCTTGGTGTGGGTCTCAGGTTGGATCAGTCATTGCTTGGCGTTTCCCACAAGTTCTGAGCCACCATTGCCCCCAGCACATCTTGTAAGCAGGACAGATTGTAGATTGAAGGTTTTTTGGCTGGGCTGATGTTCCAGTCCCACTGCTTGAAGTCTTACCTGGTTACAGAAGACAGTTTGTTCAGATACTGTGTCCCTCATTTCTAAGAGTCTTCACTAGGGTCACTCTTGTGGATTTCAGGCAGTTTCCACTGCACTAGATTTCCACATTGTCCCTCAAATGTCTCCCAGTTCCAGTTGTTTCTCCAAGACTCTTTCCTATCCCTACCACTGACCCTGCCTGATCCCTTCTGTTGCCACAGCATATGTATATATGTGTATATTCACACACATATATATATGTATATGATAGCTATATCTCCCAAGAACTTTGTGTACCAAAACCTGAACTTGGATGATACTTAGTGTTGTTTTTGAAAAATTGATATCTACAAAAGAAAGGATTTCTTTCATACAGGACATTAAATCTTTTTTCTAGAACAAAAGCAAGAGATATTTTAGCTTGATTATCTTGCCATATGCTATGTCTTTCTGTAAATGTACTATCTATCTCAATTTTAATACTTTGTGCTATCCAAGTATTCCATTTAAATATTATAGATGAGTCTTGGCTGAGCAACAAAGAGACATGTTTTAAAGTCATTAGAGCATTCTAAGCTTTATGAAAGTGGCCAAAAAATTGCTCTTAAAGTGGAAAATTTGAAATTTGTCTTTTATATAAATTATAAACTACTTAAAATGCTCAAAGTTACAAAAATTAATTAACCAATTGCTATGTACCTCTACCCCACAGTAAACAAATAAAATGTTACTAACTGCCATGTAAGCCACAATGCTAGTAGCTCATACCACTCAGTCACCACTGTAAAGCATCAGGACACTAACTTTCCTGGTACTTCTACGCATATATTTTTAACTCGCTGTACTTGTCTAGTTAAAAAAAAATAATAGTGTTTAACTAAATTGTATCATTTGAAACATTGTAGGCTCAATATTATGACCTTCTCATACTTTTCATGACTTTTTTCTTTTTCCTGAATTCATATAATATGCCAAACAAATCATTGTCCCATTCCTTTCAATAAAACATCAAACCTAATATTCACATCCTTTTTCCTCTCAGCTTCATGTGCTCTTCTCTTTGTTAAAAACAAAACAAGAAAAAAATAAAACAAATACAAAAATAAGAAAACTAAAACCCCTCACTTCATACACTTAAAGCTGACTGTGGATGGGTTGGATGGAGATGTAGAACCATTTACTAAATAGACAGATTTACAGGAACTGCATCCCTAAAGAACACTGAGACCCCACTTCCCAGAAGCCATCAGTTTACAATATCCTCTCAGGCAGACATGAAATTATGAGCCCTTTCCCTATCCATGCTAGGACTTTCTCTGTCTTGGCCTTGTGCAGGTCTTGAAGATGCTTATCTATAAGGATGTAAATACGTTTGCATATGCATACACACCTATCCTGCTTAGTCTTATATTGCATTTCTTCACGTATATGATTTTGAGTTCACTTCTTGGGATTTGATAGCCTGTCATGGATTTCATCTTTGAAAAACAATTTCTCTTTCTCCAAGCAACCACTAATTGCTTATAGCTTTTAGTAAGAATAGGGCTTTTTATTTTTCCTGCATTCATATTGGGATGTCAAATAAGATTGTTGTTGGGGTTGTCTTGTTTAGATGAGCATGCCACTATGACTTCATTGGTACAGTTCCTTGTTATGCACAGAAGGCAGTCTAACGATGGACTCCTTGGTTCTTTGGTTCCTATAATCTTCCTGTGTACTCTTCCAGGCTATTCCCTGAGCCTTAGGTCTAGAATTTGTGTTGTAGATATATCAGTTATAGCTGCACACCCACGATCAGTTGTTCTCTGCACTATACCAATTGTGGCTTTCTCTAATGGTTCTCTGTCTTCTATAAAAGAGTCTTTAAGAGGAGTGAGAGCTCCATTTATCTGTGGATAGAGGATAGATATTTAGAATGTTGTTAGAAATTATGCTATTTAAGAAGAGTGGCAGTAGTAAATTCTCTTAAGGGTCTAAAACTGAAATAGTGGCACTTCCATCTTGGGGAATTCCATGCCATTCTGAAAATTATTGTGGTTCCTAGACTTTGCAATGGATAGGACTACTAACTGCTTTTTCCCCCTTTGGCACTTTGCACAGTGCTTTCAATACTATAGGAGCTAGTTCTCAAGAAGCAGTCTTGTAGACTAGTTACAGCTCAAGTTCACTGTCTAAAGTATGTGGTGTGGTGTCTTCAATAATACGGCCTTACCCTCAAGTTCTGGAAGGCAACAAATACAATGGCAATAGCATACATTATTTTGGAAGTCTCTTGGTTTTACCTGACCAAAAATAAAATCATGAATCTAAGCTGATTTTGCCCCCCCACACACTGTATTTGTGTGTGTGTGTGTGTGTGTGTGTTCAAAAATTTGTTACCCATATGTGTTTTAGGTATTTTCAAAAAGCGTTTAAGTTGATTTTCATTTTCTTGTTTTCAACCAGGGTTTCTTGCAGCCCATGCTGACTTGATTAATTAGAGTTTCTAATGCTGTGAAGATGCACCAAGACCACAGAAAGTCTTATAATAGAAAACATTTAATTGGGGTGGCTTACATTTTCAGAGGTTTTGTCCATTATCACCATGGTGCAACATGGTGGTGTGCTGGCAGATATGGTGAGGGAAAAGGAGCCAAGAGTCCTATATTTTGACCCATAGGCAACAGGAAGTGGTCTGAGACACTGGGCATGGCTTGAGTATATATGAGACCTCAAAGCCCACCTCCAAAGTGACATACTTCCTCCAACAGCCTATAACTACTCCAACCAAGCCACACCTTTAATAGTGCCATTCCCTATGGGCTTATGGGGGACAATTATGTTCAAAATACTACACTATGCAACCCAAACTATGACATTTCTGATACCTCTCTCTTCCTATGTGCTGTGGATAGATTTTTGAAAAATTTCGTATATTTTCCTTTTAACTACGGAATAAACTTCTTGTATACTTCAGTTATTGATGTATTTAGATTTATGCCAATATCTTTTTTATCTTTCTATTTTTCTGCAATTTTCCTGAAATTGTCATCATTCCATATCATCAAGGTGGATATTCTTCTCATGTTAGTATTTTAGACATCACACTTCACATTTTAATTCTTCTCATTCTACTGTCTTATCATTTATATTAATATTATTTTAGTCAAATTTCCAGATAATATGGCTGTAAACTCTTTTTAAACAATGATAAAATATTTGAAACTTTCACTTCAACTTTATTTTATGCAACTTGCATGCCATTAGAAATAAATTTTTAGTTCCAATTTTTTAATACAATATTAGAATTTGGATAATTATATTAGTTAATCAAGAGCTATATAGTTTTCATTGTATACTTGCCATTTTTTCTATTGCTTTAGTTAGCCAGTCCTAATATATCTTCATTACTACAACTATATTCTTGATTTAAATTCCTTCATTTAAAAATATTCTTTGGAAGTTTGTATACAAAAGTCTTTAATAAGTCATTTCTGCATTTTTGTTCTTAATATTTAATGTGTCTTTGGTCTATCTATATTCTTAAATTATTTTATAAATAACTGCAGAAGTTTTATGTTGATAAAATGTGACATTTTATCATTACTGTACATTATTTTGTGGTTTTGGCTCTTTCTCTCTTTTAATAATTAGGTTCAAGTTGAAGTTGAAGAAAAATAGGATATATGAGTTTTCTGATCGTATTCAATATGAAATGAATATATATATTCATTTGAATATATATAGGCTTAGAAATTTCTAAAAAGTATACATTATGTAAGTAAAAGAGTCACATTACAATGAAGGTATTCTCTTTTTGGTTAAAATGATGTGCTATTGTATTTTTACCATGCCCTAAATTCAGGCCATATGTAAAAACACATTGTTCTCTGACTCTGCCTATTTTTTCTTCCTATTCCAACAGAGAATCATGGGGGTTGAATTTAGAATACTGCTATTGTAAATAGAAATCTCAATTACACCCTCACCAACCTCTCCAGGTGGCAACCTCTTTCTTCACCTCTATTGATATTTAAATCATTAATTTTTTATATGATAAACAAAAATATATTTTTATTAACTCATCACATTTTCTGCTTACTTTTTATTCTGACTCCAAAGAAACTTTTGTACCCATGCTAATTTTTTTTTGTGAAAAATTTTAGGTCATAT